>NC_134265.1:56398834-57040500 GCF_031893055.1 Leptodactylus fuscus
TCATTGGCTGCCGAAAACATGTGACCTCTAATTTAAAAGAACAGCGCCGCCCAGGTTCGCGTCATTCTGAGCTTGCAATTCACCGAGGACGGAGGTTTCCGTCCAGCTAGCTAGGGCTTAGATTCTGGGTAGGCAGGGACAGGCTAGGATAGGAAGGAGAAGACAACCAACAGCTCTTATAAGAGCTAAATTCCAGGGAGAAGCTTGTCAGTGTAACGTGGCACTGACGGGCTCAATCGCCGCAACCCAGCTTTCCCAGGATCCTGAATGGAATACACTGTCAGTGTATTCCCGTATACCCGATATATACCCCGATACCCGTTCCAACGGTGTGCCCCCCCCACCTTCACCCCAGAAATACCCTGCAAGTCCCCTAGCAATAGAATTGGGGCTATATACACCCACAATTTTTACTACTGGTATACAGTGCCATTGTCTGACTGGGAATTCAAAGAATATATTGGGAATACAAATACCCTCATTTCTTGCTACTGCCATATAGTGCCAGTGTCTGACTGGGAATTCAAAGAATATATTGGGGTTACGTGCACCCACAATTTTTACTACTGGTATACAGTGCCATTGTCTGACTGGGAATTCAAAGAATATATTGGGAATACAAATACCCTCATTTCTTGCTACTGCCATATAGTGCCAGTGTCTGACTGGTAATTCAAAGAATATATTGGGGTTACGTGCACCCACAATTTTTACTACTGGTATACAGTGCCATTGTCTGACTGGGAATTCAAAGAATATATTGGGAATACAAATACCCTCATTTCTTGCTACTGCCATATAGTGCCAGTGTCTGACTGGGAATTCAAAGAATATATTGGGGTTACGTGCACCCACAATTTTTACTACTGGTATACAGTGCCATTGTCTGACTGGGAATTCAAAGAATATATTGGGAATACAAATACCCTCATTTCTTGCTACTGCCATATAGTGCCAGTGTCTGACTGGGAATTCAAAGAATATATTGGGGTTACGTGCACCCACAATTTTTACTACTGGTATACAGTGCCATTGTCTGACTGGGAATTCAAAGAATATATTGGGAATACAAATACCCTCATTTCTTGCTACTGCCATATAGTGCCAGTGTCTGACTGGGAATTCAAAGAATATATTGGGGTTACGTGCACCCACAATTTTTACTACTGGTATACAGTGCCATTGTCTGACTGGGAATTCAAAGAATATATTGGGAATACAAATACCCTCATTTCTTGCTACTGCCATATAGTGCCAGTGTCTGACTGGGAATTCAAAGAATATATTGGGGTTACGTGCACCCACAATTTTTACTACTGGTATACAGTGCCATTGTCTGACTGGGAATTCAAAGAATATATTGGGGATTATCAAATACCCTCATTTCTTGCTACTGCCATATAGTGCCAGTGTCTGACTGGGAATTCAAAGAATATATTGGGGTTACGTGCACCCACAATTTTTACTACTGGTATACAGTGCCATTGTCTGACTGGGAATTCAAAGAATATATTGGGAATACAAATACCCTCATTTCTTGCTACTGCCATATAGTGCCAGTGTCTGACTGGGAATTCAAAGAATATATTGGGGTTACGTGCACCCACAATTTTTACTACTGGTATACAGTGCCATTGTCTGACTGGGAATTCAAAGAATATATTGGGAATACAAATACCCTCATTTCTTGCTACTGCCATATAGTGCCAGTGTCTGACTGGGAATTCAAAGAATATATTGGGGTTACGTGCACCCACAATTTTTACTACTGGTATACAGTGCCATTGTCTGACTGGGAATTCAAAGAATATATTGGGAATACAAATACCCTCATTTCTTGCTACTGCCATATAGTGCCAGTGTCTGACTGGGAATTCAAAGAATATATTGGGGTTACGTGCACCCACAATTTTTACTACTGGTATACAGTGCCATTGTCTGACTGGGAATTCAAAGAATACATTGGGAATACAAATACCCTCATTTCTTGCTACTGCCATATAGTGCCAGTGTCTGACTGGGAATTCAAAGAATATATTGGGGTTACGTGCACCCACAATTTTTACTACTGGTATACAGTGCCATTGTCTGACTGGGAATTCAAAGAATACATTGGGAATACAAATACCCTCATTTCTTGCTACTGCCATATAGTGCCAGTGTCTGACTGGGAATTCAAAGAATATATTGGGGTTACGTGCACCCACAATTTTTACTACTGGTATACAGTGCCATTGTCTGACTGGGAATTCAAAGAATATATTGGGAATACAAATACCCTCATTTCTTGCTACTGCCATATAGTGCCAGTGTCTGACTGGGAATTCAAAGAATATATTGGGGTTACGTGCACCCACAATTTTTACTACTGGTATACAGTGCCATTGTCTGACTGGGAATTCAAAGAATATATTGGGAATACAAATACCCTCATTTCTTGCTACTGCCATATAGTGCCAGTGTCTGACTGGGAATTCAAAGAATATATTGGGGTTACGTGCACCCACAATTTTTACTACTGGTATACAGTGCCATTGTCTGACTGGGAATTCAAAGAATATATTGGGAATACAAATACCCTCATTTCTTGCTACTGCCATATAGTGCCAGTGTCTGACTGGGAATTCAAAGAATATATTGGGGTTACGTGCACCCACAATTTTTACTACTGGTATACAGTGCCATTGTCTGACTGGGAATTCAAAGAATATATTGGGAATACAAATACCCTCATTTCTTGCTACTGCCATATAGTGCCAGTGTCTGACTGGGAATTCAAAGAATATATTGGGGTTACGTGCACCCACAATTTTTACTACTGGTATACAGTGCCATTGTCTGACTGGGAATTCAAAGAATATATTGGGAATACAAATACCCTCATTTCTTGCTACTGCCATATAGTGCCAGTGTCTGACTGGGAATTCAAAGAATATATTGGGGTTACGTGCACCCACAATTTTTACTACTGGTATACAGTGCCATTGTCTGACTGGGAATTCAAAGAATATATTGGGAATACAAATACCCTCATTTCTTGCTACTGCCATATAGTGCCAGTGTCTGACTGGGAATTCAAAGAATATATTGGGGTTACGTGCACCCACAATTTTTACTACTGGTATACAGTGCCATTGTCTGACTGGGAATTCAAAGAATATATTGGGAATACAAATACCCTCATTTCTTGCTACTGCCATATAGTGCCAGTGTCTGACTGGGAATTCAAAGAATATATTGGGGTTACGTGCACCCACAATTTTTACTACTGGTATACAGTGCCATTGTCTGACTGGGAATTCAAAGAATATATTGGGAATACAAATACCCTCATTTCTTGCTACTGCCATATAGTGCCAGTGTCTGACTGGGAATTCAAAGAATATATTGGGGTTACGTGCACCCACAATTTTTACTACTGGTATACAGTGCCATTGTCTGACTGGGAATTCAAAGAATATATTGGGAATACAAATACCCTCATTTCTTGCTACTGCCATATAGTGCCAGTGTCTGACTGGGAATTCAAAGAATATATTGGGGTTACGTGCACCCACAATTTTTACTACTGGTATACAGTGCCATTGTCTGACTGGGAATTCAAAGAATATATTGGGAATACAAATACCCTCATTTCTTGCTACTGCCATATAGTGCCAGTGTCTGACTGGGAATTCAAAGAATATATTGGGGTTACGTGCACCCACAATTTTTACTACTGGTATACAGTGCCATTGTCTGACTGGGAATTCAAAGAATATATTGGGAATACAAATACCCTCATTTCTTGCTACTGCCATATAGTGCCAGTGTCTGACTGGGAATTCAAAGAATATATTGGGGTTACGTGCACCCACAATTTTTACTACTGGTATACAGTGCCATTGTCTGACTGGGAATTCAAAGAATATATTGGGAATACAAATACCCTCATTTCTTGCTACTGCCATATAGTGCCAGTGTCTGACTGGGAATTCAAAGAATATATTGGGGTTACGTGCACCCACAATTTTTACTACTGGTATACAGTGCCATTGTCTGACTGGGAATTCAAAGAATATATTGGGAATACAAATACCCTCATTTCTTGCTACTGCCATATAGTGCCAGTGTCTGACTGGGAATTCAAAGAATATATTGGGGTTACGTGCACCCACAATTTTTACTACTGGTATACAGTGCCATTGTCTGACTGGGAATTCAAAGAATATATTGGGAATACAAATACCCTCATTTCTTGCTACTGCCATATAGTGCCAGTGTCTGACTGGGAATTCAAAGAATATATTGGGGTTACGTGCACCCACAATTTTTACTACTGGTATACAGTGCCATTGTCTGACTGGGAATTCAAAGAATATATTGGGAATACAAATACCCTCATTTCTTGCTACTGCCATATAGTGCCAGTGTCTGACTGGGAATTCAAAGAATATATTGGGGTTACGTGCACCCACAATTTTTACTACTGGTATACAGTGCCATTGTCTGACTGGGAATTCAAAGAATATATTGGGAATACAAATACCCTCATTTCTTGCTACTGCCATATAGTGCCAGTGTCTGACTGGGAATTCAAAGAATATATTGTGGTTACGTGCACCCACAATTTTTACTACTGGTATACAGTGCCATTGTCTGACTGGGAATTCAAAGAATATATTGGGGTTATAAATACCCTCATTTCTTGCTACTGCCATATAGTGCCAGTGTCTGACTGGGAATTCAAAGAATATATTGGGGTTACGTGCACCCACAATTTTTACTACTGGTATACAGTGCCATTGTCTGACTGGGAATTCAAAGAATATATTGGGAATACAAATACCCTCATTTCTTGCTACTGCCATATAGTGCCAGTGTCTGACTGGGAATTCAAAGAATATATTGGGGTTACGTGCACCCACAATTTTTACTACTGGTATACAGTGCCATTGTCTGACTGGGAATTCAAAGAATATATTGGGAATACAAATACCCTCATTTCTTGCTACTGCCATATAGTGCCAGTGTCTGACTGGGAATTCAAAGAATATATTGGGGTTACGTGCACCCACAATTTTTACTACTGGTATACAGTGCCATTGTCTGACTGGGAATTCAAAGAATATATTGGGAATACAAATACCCTCATTTCTTGCTACTGCCATATAGTGCCAGTGTCTGACTGGGAATTCAAAGAATATATTGGGGTTACGTGCACCCACAATTTTTACTACTGGTATACAGTGCCATTGTCTGACTGGGAATTCAAAGAATATATTGGGAATACAAATACCCTCATTTCTTGCTACTGCCATATAGTGCCAGTGTCTGACTGGGAATTCAAAGAATATATTGGGGTTACGTGCACCCACAATTTTTACTACTGGTATACAGTGCCATTGTCTGACTGGGAATTCAAAGAATATATTGGGAATACAAATACCCTCATTTCTTGCTACTGCCATATAGTGCCAGTGTCTGACTGGGAATTCAAAGAATATATTGGGGTTACGTGCACCCACAATTTTTACTACTGGTATACAGTGCCATTGTCTGACTGGGAATTCAAAGAATATATTGGGAATACAAATACCCTCATTTCTTGCTACTGCCATATAGTGCCAGTGTCTGACTGGGAATTCAAAGAATATATTGGGGTTACGTGCACCCACAATTTTTACTACTGGTATACAGTGCCATTGTCTGACTGGGAATTCAAAGAATATATTGGGAATACAAATACCCTCATTTCTTGCTACTGCCATATAGTGCCAGTGTCTGACTGGGAATTCAAAGAATATATTGGGGTTACGTGCACCCACAATTTTTACTACTGGTATACAGTGCCATTGTCTGACTGGGAATTCAAAGAATATATTGGGAATACAAATACCCTCATTTCTTGCTACTGCCATATAGTGCCAGTGTCTGACTGGGAATTCAAAGAATATATTGGGGTTACGTGCACCCACAATTTTTACTACTGGTATACAGTGCCATTGTCTGACTGGGAATTCAAAGAATATATTGGGAATACAAATACCCTCATTTCTTGCTACTGCCATATAGTGCCAGTGTCTGACTGGGAATTCAAAGAATATATTGGGGTTACGTGCACCCACAATTTTTACTACTGGTATACAGTGCCATTGTCTGACTGGGAATTCAAAGAATATATTGGGAATACAAATACCCTCATTTCTTGCTACTGCCATATAGTGCCAGTGTCTGACTGGGAATTCAAAGAATATATTGGGGTTACGTGCACCCACAATTTTTACTACTGGTATACAGTGCCATTGTCTGACTGGGAATTCAAAGAATATATTGGGAATACAAATACCCTCATTTCTTGCTACTGCCATATAGTGCCAGTGTCTGACTGGGAATTCAAAGAATATATTGGGGTTACGTGCACCCACAATTTTTACTACTGGTATACAGTGCCATTGTCTGACTGGGAATTCAAAGAATATATTGGGAATACAAATACCCTCATTTCTTGCTACTGCCATATAGTGCCAGTGTCTGACTGGGAATTCAAAGAATATATTGGGGTTACGTGCACCCACAATTTTTACTACTGGTATACAGTGCCATTGTCTGACTGGGAATTCAAAGAATATATTGGGAATACAAATACCCTCATTTCTTGCTACTGCCATATAGTGCCAGTGTCTGACTGGGAATTCAAAGAATATATTGGGGTTACGTGCACCCACAATTTTTACTACTGGTATACAGTGCCATTGTCTGACTGGGAATTCAAAGAATATATTGGGAATACAAATACCCTCATTTCTTGCTACTGCCATATAGTGCCAGTGTCTGACTGGGAATTCAAAGAATATATTGGGGTTACGTGCACCCACAATTTTTACTACTGGTATACAGTGCCATTGTCTGACTGGGAATTCAAAGAATATATTGGGGTTATAAATACCCTCATTTCTTGCTACTGCCATATAGTGCCAGTGTCTGACTGGGAATTCAAAGAATATATTGTGGTTACGTGCACCCACAATTTTTACTACTGGTATACAGTGCCATTGTCTGACTGGGAATTCAAAGAATATATTGGGGTTATAAATACCCTCATTTCTTGCTACTGCCATATAGTGCCAGTGTCTGACTGGGAATTCAAAGAATATATTGGGGTTACGTGCACCCACAATTTTTACTACTGGTATACAGTGCCATTGTCTGACTGGGAATTCAAAGAATATATTGGGAATACAAATACCCTCATTTCTTGCTACTGCCATATAGTGCCAGTGTCTGACTGGGAATTCAAAGAATATATTGGGGTTACGTGCACCCACAATTTTTACTACTGGTATACAGTGCCATTGTCTGACTGGGAATTCAAAGAATATATTGGGAATACAAATACCCTCATTTCTTGCTACTGCCATATAGTGCCAGTGTCTGACTGGGAATTCAAAGAATATATTGGGGTTACGTGCACCCACAATTTTTACTACTGGTATACAGTGCCATTGTCTGACTGGGAATTCAAAGAATATATTGGGAATACAAATACCCTCATTTCTTGCTACTGCCATATAGTGCCAGTGTCTGACTGGGAATTCAAAGAATATATTGGGGTTACGTGCACCCACAATTTTTACTACTGGTATACAGTGCCATTGTCTGACTGGGAATTCAAAGAATATATTGGGAATACAAATACCCTCATTTCTTGCTACTGCCATATAGTGCCAGTGTCTGACTGGGAATTCAAAGAATATATTGGGGTTACGTGCACCCACAATTTTTACTACTGGTATACAGTGCCATTGTCTGACTGGGAATTCAAAGAATATATTGGGAATACAAATACCCTCATTTCTTGCTACTGCCATATAGTGCCAGTGTCTGACTGGGAATTCAAAGAATATATTGGGGTTACGTGCACCCACAATTTTTACTACTGGTATACAGTGCCATTGTCTGACTGGGAATTCAAAGAATATATTGGGAATACAAATACCCTCATTTCTTGCTACTGCCATATAGTGCCAGTGTCTGACTGGGAATTCAAAGAATATATTGGGGTTACGTGCACCCACAATTTTTACTACTGGTATACAGTGCCATTGTCTGACTGGGAATTCAAAGAATATATTGGGAATACAAATACCCTCATTTCTTGCTACTGCCATATAGTGCCAGTGTCTGACTGGGAATTCAAAGAATATATTGGGGTTACGTGCACCCACAATTTTTACTACTGGTATACAGTGCCATTGTCTGACTGGGAATTCAAAGAATATATTGGGAATACAAATACCCTCATTTCTTGCTACTGCCATATAGTGCCAGTGTCTGACTGGGAATTCAAAGAATATATTGGGGTTACGTGCACCCACAATTTTTACTACTGGTATACAGTGCCATTGTCTGACTGGGAATTCAAAGAATATATTGGGAATACAAATACCCTCATTTCTTGCTACTGCCATATAGTGCCAGTGTCTGACTGGGAATTCAAAGAATATATTGGGGTTACGTGCACCCACAATTTTTACTACTGGTATACAGTGCCATTGTCTGACTGGGAATTCAAAGAATATATTGGGGTTATAAATACCCTCATTTCTTGCTACTGCCATATAGTGCCAGTGTCTGACTGGGAATTCAAAGAATATATTGTGGTTACGTGCACCCACAATTTTTACTACTGGTATACAGTGCCATTGTCTGACTGGGAATTCAAAGAATATATTGGGGTTATAAATACCCTCATTTCTTGCTACTGCCATATAGTGCCAGTGTCTGACTGGGAATTCAAAGAATATATTGGGGTTACGTGCACCCACAATTTTTACTACTGGTATACAGTGCCATTGTCTGACTGGGAATTCAAAGAATATATTGGGAATACAAATACCCTCATTTCTTGCTACTGCCATATAGTGCCAGTGTCTGACTGGGAATTCAAAGAATATATTGGGGTTACGTGCACCCACAATTTTTACTACTGGTATACAGTGCCATTGTCTGACTGGGAATTCAAAGAATATATTGGGAATACAAATACCCTCATTTCTTGCTACTGCCATATAGTGCCAGTGTCTGACTGGGAATTCAAAGAATATATTGGGGTTACGTGCACCCACAATTTTTACTACTGGTATACAGTGCCATTGTCTGACTGGGAATTCAAAGAATATATTGGGAATACAAATACCCTCATTTCTTGCTACTGCCATATAGTGCCAGTGTCTGACTGGGAATTCAAAGAATATATTGGGGTTACGTGCACCCACAATTTTTACTACTGGTATACAGTGCCATTGTCTGACTGGGAATTCAAAGAATATATTGGGAATACAAATACCCTCATTTCTTGCTACTGCCATATAGTGCCAGTGTCTGACTGGGAATTCAAAGAATATATTGGGGTTACGTGCACCCACAATTTTTACTACTGGTATACAGTGCCATTGTCTGACTGGGAATTCAAAGAATATATTGGGAATACAAATACCCTCATTTCTTGCTACTGCCATATAGTGCCAGTGTCTGACTGGGAATTCAAAGAATATATTGGGGTTACGTGCACCCACAATTTTTACTACTGGTATACAGTGCCATTGTCTGACTGGGAATTCAAAGAATATATTGGGAATACAAATACCCTCATTTCTTGCTACTGCCATATAGTGCCAGTGTCTGACTGGGAATTCAAAGAATATATTGGGGTTACGTGCACCCACAATTTTTACTACTGGTATACAGTGCCATTGTCTGACTGGGAATTCAAAGAATATATTGGGTTATAAATACCCTCATTTCTTGCTACTGCCATATAGTGCCAGTGTCTGACTGGGAATTCAAAGAATATATTGTGGTTACGTGCACCCACAATTTTTACTACTGGTATACAGTGCCATTGTCTGACTGGGAATTCAAAGAATATATTGGGGTTATAAATACCCTCATTTCTTGCTACTGCCATATAGTGCCAGTGTCTGACTGGGAATTCAAAGAATATATTGGGGTTACGTGCACCCACAATTTTTACTACTGGTATTACAGTGCCATTGTCTGACTGGGAATTCAAAGAATATATTGGGAATACAAATACCCTCATTTCTTGCTACTGCCATATAGTGCCAGTGTCTGACTGGGAATTCAAAGAATATATTGGGGTTACGTGCACCCACAATTTTTACTACTGGTATACAGTGCCATTGTCTGACTGGGAATTCAAAGAATATATTGGGAATACAAATACCCTCATTTCTTGCTACTGCCATATAGTGCCAGTGTCTGACTGGGAATTCAAAGAATATATTGGGGTTACGTGCACCCACAATTTTTACTACTGGTATACAGTGCCATTGTCTGACTGGGAATTCAAAGAATATATTGGGAATACAAATACCCTCATTTCTTGCTACTGCCATATAGTGCCAGTGTCTGACTGGGAATTCAAAGAATATATTGGGGTTACGTGCACCCACAATTTTTACTACTGGTATACAGTGCCATTGTCTGACTGGGAATTCAAAGAATATATTGGGAATACAAATACCCTCATTTCTTGCTACTGCCATATAGTGCCAGTGTCTGACTGGGAATTCAAAGAATATATTGGGGTTACGTGCACCCACAATTTTTACTACTGGTATACAGTGCCATTGTCTGACTGGGAATTCAAAGAATATATTGGGAATACAAATACCCTCATTTCTTGCTACTGCCATATAGTGCCAGTGTCTGACTGGGAATTCAAAGAATATATTGGGGTTACGTGCACCCACAATTTTTACTACTGGTATACAGTGCCATTGTCTGACTGGGAATTCAAAGAATATATTGGGAATACAAATACCCTCATTTCTTGCTACTGCCATATAGTGCCAGTGTCTGACTGGGAATTCAAAGAATATATTGGGGTTACGTGCACCCACAATTTTTACTACTGGTATACAGTGCCATTGTCTGACTGGGAATTCAAAGAATATATTGGGAATACAAATACCCTCATTTCTTGCTACTGCCATATAGTGCCAGTGTCTGACTGGGAATTCAAAGAATATATTGGGGTTACGTGCACCCACAATTTTTACTACTGGTATACAGTGCCATTGTCTGACTGGGAATTCAAAGAATATATTGGGAATACAAATACCCTCATTTCTTGCTACTGCCATATAGTGCCAGTGTCTGACTGGGAATTCAAAGAATATATTGGGGTTACGTGCACCCACAATTTTTACTACTGGTATACAGTGCCATTGTCTGACTGGGAATTCAAAGAATATATTGGGAATACAAATACCCTCATTTCTTGCTACTGCCATATAGTGCCAGTGTCTGACTGGGAATTCAAAGAATATATTGGGGTTACGTGCACCCACAATTTTTACTACTGGTATACAGTGCCATTGTCTGACTGGGAATTCAAAGAATATATTGGGAATACAAATACCCTCATTTCTTGCTACTGCCATATAGTGCCAGTGTCTGACTGGGAATTCAAAGAATATATTGGGGTTACGTGCACCCACAATTTTTACTACTGGTATACAGTGCCATTGTCTGACTGGGAATTCAAAGAATATATTGGGAATACAAATACCCTCATTTCTTGCTACTGCCATATAGTGCCAGTGTCTGACTGGGAATTCAAAGAATATATTGGGGTTACGTGCACCCACAATTTTTACTACTGGTATACAGTGCCATTGTCTGACTGGGAATTCAAAGAATATATTGGGAATACAAATACCCTCATTTCTTGCTACTGCCATATAGTGCCAGTGTCTGACTGGGAATTCAAAGAATATATTGGGGTTACGTGCACCCACAATTTTTACTACTGGTATACAGTGCCATTGTCTGACTGGGAATTCAAAGAATATATTGGGAATACAAATACCCTCATTTCTTGCTACTGCCATATAGTGCCAGTGTCTGACTGGGAATTCAAAGAATATATTGGGGTTACGTGCACCCACAATTTTTACTACTGGTATACAGTGCCATTGTCTGACTGGGAATTCAAAGAATATATTGGGAATACAAATACCCTCATTTCTTGCTACTGCCATATAGTGCCAGTGTCTGACTGGGAATTCAAAGAATATATTGGGGTTACGTGCACCCACAATTTTTACTACTGGTATACAGTGCCATTGTCTGACTGGGAATTCAAAGAATATATTGGGAATACAAATACCCTCATTTCTTGCTACTGCCATATAGTGCCAGTGTCTGACTGGGAATTCAAAGAATATATTGGGGTTACGTGCACCCACAATTTTTACTACTGGTATACAGTGCCATTGTCTGACTGGGAATTCAAAGAATATATTGGGAATACAAATACCCTCATTTCTTGCTACTGCCATATAGTGCCAGTGTCTGACTGGGAATTCAAAGAATATATTGGGGTTACGTGCACCCACAATTTTTACTACTGGTATACAGTGCCATTGTCTGACTGGGAATTCAAAGAATATATTGGGAATACAAATACCCTCATTTCTTGCTACTGCCATATAGTGCCAGTGTCTGACTGGGAATTCAAAGAATATATTGGGGTTACGTGCACCCACAATTTTTACTACTGGTATACAGTGCCATTGTCTGACTGGGAATTCAAAGAATATATTGGGAATACAAATACCCTCATTTCTTGCTACTGCCATATAGTGCCAGTGTCTGACTGGGAATTCAAAGAATATATTGGGGTTACGTGCACCCACAATTTTTACTACTGGTATACAGTGCCAATTTCTAACTAGGAATTCAAAATGCGCAAGGCTCCCGGAAAGGGACGTGGACGAGGCCGTGGGCGAGGTCGGGGGAATGGTTCTGGGGAGCAAGGTAGCAGTGAAGCCACAGGGCGTCCCGTGCCTACTCCTGTGGGGCAGCAAGCATTGCGCCACTCCACAGTGCCAGGGTTGCTTGCCACATTAACTAAACTGCAGGGTACAAACCTTAGTAGGCCCGAGAACCAGGAACAGGTCTTGCAATGGCTGTCAGAGAACGCTTACAGCACATTGTCCAGCAGCCAGTCAGACTCTGCCTCCTCTCCTCCTATTACCCAACAGTCTTGTCTTCCTTCCTCCCAAAATTCCGAAGCTTTACAGAACAATAACCCAAACTGTCCCTGCTCCCCAGAGCTGTTCTCCGCTCCTTTCATTGTCCCTCAACCTGCCTCTCCACGTCACGATTCCACGAACCTAACAGAGGAGCATCTGTGTCCAGATGCTCAAACACTAGAGTCTCCTCCATCTCCGTTCGATTTGGTGGTGGATGACCAGCAACCCACCCTCATCGACGATGATGTGACGCAGTTGCCGTCAGGGCATCCAGTTGACCGGCGCATTGTGCGGGAGGAGGAGATGAGACAGGAGTTGGAAGAGGAAGTGGTGGATGATGAGGACACTGACCCGACCTGGACAGGGGGGATGTCAAGCGGGGAAAGTAGTGTGGATGTTGAGGCAGGTGCAGCACCAAAAAGGGTAGCTAGAGGCAGAGGCAGAAGTCAGCAGCTTAGGCGAAGCCAGGCCACACCCGGAATCTCCCAAGATGTTCCAGTTCGTACCCAGCCCCGAAAAACTCCCACCTCGAGGGCACGTTTCTCGAAGGTGTGGAGTTTTTTCAAGGAATGCGCCGAGGACAGATATAGTGTTGTCTGCACAATTTGCCTCTCGAAATTGATTAGGGGCTCTGAGAAGAGCAACCTGTCCACCACTTCAATGCGCCGTCATTTGGAATCCAAGCACTGGAATCAGTGGCAGGCAGCAACGGCAGGACAAAGGCCGCCTGCCGTTCACGCCACTGCCACTGCCTCTGCCACTGCCTCTGCCTCTGCCACTGCCACTGCTGACTGTGCTGGCGATGCACTCCAGAGGACGAGCCAGGACACCACTTCATCTGCCTCCGCCACTTTGTTGACTTCTACCTCATCCTCCCCTGGTCCTGTCTTATCTCCTTCTCCTGCACCATCAAAGGCACCATCAGGCGTTTCTTTACAACAACCCACCATCTCTCAGACATTGGAGCGGCGGCAGAAATACACTGCTAACCACCCACACGCGCAAGCCTTGAACGCCAACATCGCTAAACTGCTGGCCCAGGAGATGTTGGCGTTCCGGCTTGTTGAAACTCCCGCCTTCCTGGACCTGATGGCAACTGCGGCACCTCGCTATGCCGTCCCTAGCCGTCACTACTTCTCCCGGTGTGCCGTCCCCGCCTTGCACCAGCACGTGTCACTCAACATCAGGCGGGCCCTTAGTTCCGCGCTTTGCACAAAGGTCCACTTGACCACCGACGCGTGGACAAGTGCATGCGGACAGGGACGCTACATTTCACTGACGGCACACTGGGTGAATGTAGTTGAGGCTGGGACTGCTTCCCAAACTGGCCCGGTGTACCTCGTCTCCCCGCCTAACATTCCTGGCAGGGACACGAGAAGAACACCCCCCTCCTCCTCCTCCTCTACCGCCTCCTCCTCCGCCACCGCCTCCTCCTCCGCCACCGCCTCCTCCTCCGCTGTTAGATTGACCCCAGCTACGAGTTGGAAACGTTGCAGCACTGGCGTTGGTAGACGTCAGCAGGCTGTGCTGAAGCTGATCAGCTTGGGGGACAGACAGCACACTGCCTCCGAGGTGAGGGATGCCCTCCTCGATGAGACGGCAATATGGTTTGAGCCGCTGCACCTGGGCCCAGGCATGGTCGTTTGTGATAACGGCCGGAACCTGGTAGCAGCTCTGGAGCTTGCCGGACTCCAACATGTTCCATGCCTGGCCCACGTCTTCAACCTAGTGGTGCAACGTTTCCTAAAGAGCTACCCCAATGTTCCAGAGCTACTGGTGAAAGTGCGGCGCATGTGCGCCCACTTTCGCAAGTCGACAGTAGCCGCTGCTAGCTTAAAATCTCTCCAGCAACGCCTGCATGTGCCACAACACCGGCTTTTGTGCGACGTCCCCACACGCTGGAACTCAACGTTTCAGATGTTGAATAGAGTGGTTGAGCAGCAGAGACCTTTGATGGAATACCAGCTACAAAACTCTAGGGTGCCACAAAGTCAGCTGCCTCAGTTTCACATACATGAGTGGCCATGGATGAGAGACCTTTGTGACATCCTACGGGTCTTTGAGGAGTCCACAAGGAGGGTGAGCTCTGAGGATGCGATGGTGAGCCTTACAATCCCGCTCTTGTGTGTTCTGAGAGAATCCCTGATTGACATCAGGGATAACTCAGATCACACAGAGGAGTTAGGGATAGCATCCGATCCGTCACAGCTGGAGAGTAGGTCCACACATCTGTCCGCTTCACTGCGTTTAATGGAGGAGGAGGAGGAGGAGGAGGAGGAAGAAGAGTTGTCCGATGATGTGATGGTGATACAGGAGGCTTCCGGGCAACTTCGAATCGTCCCATTGTTGCAGCGCGGATGGGTAGACATGGAGGATGAGGAGGAAATGGAGATTGAACTTTCCGGTGGGGCCAGAGGAGTCATGCCAACTAACACTGTGGCAGACATGGCTGAGTTCATGTTGGGGTGCTTTACAACCGACAAGCGTATTGTCAAAATCATGGAGGACAACCAGTACTGGATCTTTGCTATCCTTGACCCCCGGTATAAAAACAACATCTCGTCTTTTATTCCGGTAGAGGGGAGGGCCAATCGCATCAATGCTTGCCACAGGCAATTGGTGCAGAATATGATGGAGATGTTTCCAGCATGTGACGTTGGCGGCAGGGAGGGCAGTTCCTCCAGTAGGCAACCAAGTTCTCACCGGTCCACACAAACGAGGGGCACACTGTCTAAGGTCTGGGACACCTTGATGGCACCCCCTCGCCAAAGTGCCGCCACGGAGGGTCCTAGTGTCACCAGGCGTGAGAAGTATAGGCGCATGTTGCGGGAATACCTTTCCGACCACAGCCCTGTCCTCTCCGACCCCTCTGCGCCCTACACGTATTGGGTGTCGAAGTTGGACCTGTGGCTTGAACTTGCCCTATATGCCTTGGAGGTGCTGTCCTGTCCTGCCGCCAGCGTCCTATCTGAGAGGGTGTTCAGTGCAGCCGGTGGCATCATCACTGACAAGCGCACCCGTCTGTCAGCTGAGAGTGCCGACCGGCTCACTTTGATAAAAATGAACCACCACTGGATAGAGCCTTCATTTTTGTGCCCACCTGTGTAAAGCACCCCAACATGAAACTCCATGTCTGTACTCAACCTCTCCAATTCCTCCGCATCCTCATACTCATCCACCATAAGCGTTGCACAATTCTGCTAATACTAGGCTCCCTCCAACATGATTTCCCCCAACTCTGCTGGTTAGAGGCTCCCTCCACCCTGATTTCCACCAACTCTGCTGGTTAGAGGCTCCCTCCACCCTGCTTTCCCACAACTCTGCTGGTTAGAGGCTCCCTCCACCATGAATTTGCCCAAACTGGGCTGTTTAGAGGCTCCCTCCACCATGAATTGGTCCAAACTGGGGTTTTTAGAGGCTCCCTCCACCATGAATTGGTCCAAACTTGGCTGTTTAGAGGCTCCCTCCACCATGAATTGGTCCAAACTGGGGTGGTTAGAGGCTCCCTCCACCATTAATTGGTCCAAACTGGGCTGGTTAGAGGCTCCCTCCACCATTAATTGGTCCAAACTGGGCTGGTTAGAGGCTCCCTCCACCATGAATTGGTCCAAACTGGGGTTTTTAGAGGCTCCCTCCACCATGAATTGGTCCAAACTTGGCTGTTTAGAGGCTCCCTCCACCATTAATTGGTCCAAACTGGGCTGGTTAGAGGCTCCCTCCACCATGAATTGGTCCAAACTGGGTTTTTTTAGAGGCTCCCTCCACCATGAATTGGTCCAAACTGAGGTTTTTAGAGGCTCCCTCCACCATGAATTGGTCCAAACTGGGCTGTTTAGCGGCTCCCTCCACCATTAATTGGTCCAAACTGGGCTGGTTAGAGGCTCCCTCCACCATGAATTTGCCCAAACTGGGCTGTTTAGAGGCTCCCTCCACCATGAATTTGCCCAAACTGGGCTGGTTAGAGGCTCCCTCCACCATGAATTGGTCCAAACTGGGGTTTTTAGAGGCTCCCTCCACCATGAATTGGTCCAAACTTGGCTGTTTAGAGGCTCCCTCCACCATTAATTGGTCCAAACTGGGCTGGTTAGAGGCTCCCTCCACCATGAATTGGTCCAAACTGGGTTTTTTAGAGGCTCCCTCCACCATGAATTTGCCCAAACTGGGCTGTTTAGAGGCTCCCTCCACCATGAATTGGTCCAAACTGGGCTGGTTAGAGGCTCCCTCCACCATGAATTTCCCAAAACTTGGCTGTTTAGAGGCTCCCTCCACCATTAATTGGTCCAAACTGGGCTGGTTAGAGGCTCCCTCCACCATGAATTTGCCCAAACTGGGCTGTTTAGAGGCTCCCTCCACCATGAATTTGCCCAAACTGGGCTGTTTAGAGGCTCCCTCCACCATGAATTTGCCCAAACTGGGCTGTTTAGAGGCTCCCTCCACCATGAATTTGCCCAAACTGGGCTGGTTAGAGGCTCCCTCCACCATGAATTGGTCCAAACTGGGGTTTTTAGAGGCTCCCTCCACCATGAATTGGTCCAAACTTGGCTGTTTAGAGGCTCCCTCCACCATGAATTGGTCCAAACTGGGGTGGTTAGAGGCTCCCTCCACCATTAATTGGTCCAAACTGGGCTGGTTAGAGGCTCCCTCCACCATTAATTGGTCCAAACTGGGCTGGTTAGAGGCTCCCTCCACCATGAATTTGCCCAAACTGGGCTGTTTAGAGGCTCCCTCCACCATGAATTTGCCCAAACTGGGCTGGTTAGAGGCTCCCTCCACCATGAATTGGTCCAAACTGGGGTTTTTAGAGGCTCCCTCCACCATGAATTGGTCCAAACTTGGCTGTTTAGAGGCTCCCTCCACCATTAATTGGTCCAAACTGGGCTGGTTAGAGGCTCCCTCCACCATGAATTTGCCCAAACTGGGCTGTTTAGAGGCTCCCTCCACCATGAATTTGCCCAAACTGGGCTGGTTAGAGGCTCCCTCCACCATGAATTGGTCCAAACTGGGGTTTTTAGAGGCTCCCTCCACCATGAATTGGTCCAAACTTGGCTGTTTAGAGGCTCCCTCCACCATGAATTGGTCCAAACTGGGGTGGTTAGAGGCTCCCTCCACCATTAATTGGTCCAAACTGGGCTGGTTAGAGGCTCCCTCCACCATTAATTGGTCCAAACTGGGCTGGTTAGAGGCTCCCTCCACCATGAATTTGCCCAAACTGGGCTGTTTAGAGGCTCCCTCCACCATGAATTTGCCCAAACTGGGCTGGTTAGAGGCTCCCTCCACCATGAATTGGTCCAAACTGGGGTTTTTAGAGGCTCCCTCCACCATGAATTGGTCCAAACTTGGCTGTTTAGAGGCTCCCTCCACCATTAATTGGTCCAAACTGGGCTGGTTAGAGGCTCCCTCCACCATGAATTGGTCCAAACTGGGTTTTTTAGAGGCTCCCTCCACCATGAATTTGCCCAAACTGGGCTGTTTAGAGGCTCCCTCCACCATGAATTGGTCCAAACTGGGCTGGTTAGAGGTTCCCTCCACCATGAATTTCCCAAAACTTGGCTGTTTAGAGGCTCCCTCCACCATTAATTGGTCCAAACTGGGCTGGTTAGAGGCTCCCTCCACCATGAATTTGCCCAAACTGGGCTGTTTAGAGGCTCCCTCCACCATGAATTTGCCCAAACTGGGCTGTTTAGAGGCTCCCTCCACCATGAATTGGTCCAAACTGGGTTTTTTAGAGGCTCCCTCCACCATGAATTGGTCCAAACTGGGCTGTTTAGAGGCTCCCTCCACCATGAATTTGCCCAAACTGGGCTGTTTAGCGGCTCCCTCCACCATTAATTGGTCCAAACTGGGCTGGTTAGAGGCTCCCTCCACCATGAATTTGCCCAAACTGGGCTGGTTAGAGGCTCCCTCCACCATGAATTGGTCCAAACTGGGGTTTTTAGAGGCTCCCTCCACCATTAATTGGTCCTAACTGGGCTGGTTAGAGGCTCCCTCCACCATGAATTTGCCCAAACTGGGCTGGTTAGAGGCTCCCTCCACCATGAATTGGTCCAAACTGGGGTTTTTAGAGGCTCCCTCCACCATGAATTGGTCCAAACTTGGCTGTTTAGAGGCTCCCTCCACCATGAATTGGTCCAAACTGGGGTGGTTAGAGGCTCCCTCCACCATTAATTGGTCCAAACTGGGCTGGTTAGAGGCTCCCTCCACCATTAATTGGTCCAAAGTGGGCTGGTTAGAGGCTCCCTCCACCATGAATTTGCCCAAACTGGGCTGTTTAGAGGCTCCCTCCACCATGAATTTGCCCAAACTGGGCTGGTTAGAGGCTCCCTCCACCATGAATTGGTCCAAACTGGGGTTTTTAGAGGCTCCCTCCACCATGAATTGGTCCAAACTTGGCTGTTTAGAGGCTCCCTCCACCATTAATTGGTCCAAACTGGGCTGGTTAGAGGCTCCCTCCACCATGAATTGGTCCAAACTGGGTTTTTTAGAGGCTCCCTCCACCATGAATTTGCCCAAACTGGGCTGTTTAGAGGCTCCCTCCACCATGAATTGGTCCAAACTGGGCTGGTTAGAGGCTCCCTCCACCATGAATTTCCCAAAACTTGGCTGTTTAGAGGCTCCCTCCACCATTAATTGGTCCAAACTGGGCTGGTTAGAGGCTCCCTCCACCATGAATTTGCCCAAACTGGGCTGTTTAGAGGCTCCCTCCACCATGAATTTGCCCAAACTGGGCTGTTTAGAGGCTCCCTCCACCATGAATTGGTCCAAACTGGGTTTTTTAGAGGCTCCCTCCACCATGAATTGGTCCAAACTGGGCTGTTTAGAGGCTCCCTCCACCATGAATTTGCCCAAACTGGGCTGTTTAGCGGCTCCCTCCACCATTAATTGGTCCAAACTGGGCTGGTTAGAGGCTCCCTCCACCATGAATTTGCCCAAACTGGGCTGGTTAGAGGCTCCCTCCACCATGAATTGGTCCAAACTGGGGTTTTTAGAGGCTCCCTCCACCATTAATTGGTCCAAACTGGGCTGGTTAGAGGCTCCCTCCACCATTAATTGGTCCAAACTGGGCTGGTTAGAGGCTCCCTCCACCATTAATTGGTCCAAACTGGGCTGGTTAGAGGCTCCCTCCACCATGAATTGGTCCAAACTGGGCTGTTTAGAGGCTCCCTCCACCATGAATTGGTCCAAACTGGGCTGTTTAGAGGCTCCCTCCACCATGAATTGGTCCAAACTGGGGTTTTTAGAGGCTCCCTCCACCATGAATTGGTCCAAACTTGGCTGTTTAGAGGCTCCCTCCACCATGAATTGGTCCAAACTGGGGTGGTTAGAGGCTCCCTCCACCATTAATTGGTCCAAACTGGGCTGGTTAGAGGCTCCCTCCACCATTAATTGGTCCAAACTGGGGTGGTTAGAGGCTCCCTCCACCATTAATTGGTCCAAACTGGGCTGGTTAGAGGCTCCCTCCACCATTAATTGGTCCAAACTGGGCTGGTTAGAGGCTCCCTCCACCATGAATTGGTCCAAACTGGGGTTTTTAGAGGCTCCCTCCACCATGAATTGGTCCAAACTTGGCTGTTTAGAGGCTCCCTCCACCATTAATTGGTCCAAACTGGGCTGGTTAGAGGCTCCCTCCACCATGAATTGGTCCAAACTGGGTTTTTTAGAGGCTCCCTCCACCATGAATTGGTCCAAACTGGGGTTTTTAGAGGCTCCCTCCACCATGAATTGGTCCAAACTGGGCTGTTTAGCGGCTCCCTCCACCATTAATTGGTCCAAACTGGGCTGGTTAGAGGCTCCCTCCACCATGAATTTGCCCAAACTGGGCTGTTTAGAGGCTCCCTCCACCATGAATTTGCCCAAACTGGGCTGGTTAGAGGCTCCCTCCACCATGAATTGGTCCAAACTGGGGTTTTTAGAGGCTCCCTCCACCATGAATTGGTCCAAACTTGGCTGTTTAGAGGCTCCCTCCACCATTAATTGGTCCAAACTGGGCTGGTTAGAGGCTCCCTCCACCATGAATTGGTCCAAACTGGGTTTTTTAGAGGCTCCCTCCACCATGAATTTGCCCAAACTGGGCTGTTTAGAGGCTCCCTCCACCATGAATTGGTCCAAACTGGGCTGGTTAGAGGCTCCCTCCACCATGAATTTCCCAAAACTTGGCTGTTTAGAGGCTCCCTCCACCATTAATTGGTCCAAACTGGGCTGGTTAGAGGCTCCCTCCACCATGAATTTGCCCAAACTGGGCTGTTTAGAGGCTCCCTCCACCATGAATTTGCCCAAACTGGGCTGTTTAGAGGCTCCCTCCACCATGAATTTGCCCAAACTGGGCTGTTTAGAGGCTCCCTCCACCATGAATTTGCCCAAACTGGGCTGGTTAGAGGCTCCCTCCACCATGAATTGGTCCAAACTGGGGTTTTTAGAGGCTCCCTCCACCATGAATTGGTCCAAACTTGGCTGTTTAGAGGCTCCCTCCACCATGAATTGGTCCAAACTGGGGTGGTTAGAGGCTCCCTCCACCATTAATTGGTCCAAACTGGGCTGGTTAGAGGCTCCCTCCAGCATTAATTGGTCCAAACTGGGCTGGTTAGAGGCTCCCTCCACCATGAATTTGCCCAAACTGGGCTGTTTAGAGGCTCCCTCCACCATGAATTTGCCCAAACTGGGCTGGTTAGAGGCTCCCTCCACCATGAATTGGTCCAAACTGGGGTTTTTAGAGGCTCCCTCCACCATTAATTGGTCCAAACTTGGCTGTTTAGAGGCTCCCTCCACCATTAATTGGTCCAAACTGGGCTGGTTAGAGGCTCCCTCCACCATGAATTTGCCCAAACTGGGCTGTTTAGAGGCTCCCTCCACCATGAATTTGCCCAAACTGGGCTGGTTAGAGGCTCCCTCCACCATGAATTGGTCCAAACTGGGGTTTTTAGAGGCTCCCTCCACCATGAATTGGTCCAAACTTAGGCTGTTTAGAGGCTCCCTCCACCATGAATTGGTCCAAACTGGGGTGGTTAGAGGCTCCCTCCACCATTAATTGGTCCAAACTGGGCTGGTTAGAGGCTCCCTCCACCATTAATTGGTCCAAACTGGGCTGGTTAGAGGCTCCCTCCACCATGAATTTGCCCAAACTGGGCTGTTTAGAGGCTCCCTCCACCATGAATTTGCCCAAACTGGGCTGGTTAGAGGCTCCCTCCACCATGAATTGGTCCAAACTGGGGTTTTTAGAGGCTCCCTCCACCATGAATTGGTCCAAACTTGGCTGTTTAGAGGCTCCCTCCACCATTAATTGGTCCAAACTGGGCTGGTTAGAGGCTCCCTCCACCATGAATTGGTCCAAACTGGGTTTTTTAGAGGCTCCCTCCACCATGAATTTGCCCAAACTGGGCTGTTTAGAGGCTCCCTCCACCATGAATTGGTCCAAACTGGGCTGGTTAGAGGCTCCCTACACCATGAATTTCCCAAAACTTGGCTGTTTAGAGGCTCCCTCCACCATTAATTGGTCCAAACTGGGCTGGTTAGAGGCTCCCTCCACCATGAATTTGCCCAAACTGGGCTGTTTAGAGGCTCCCTCCACCATGAATTTGCCCAAACTGGGCTGTTTAGAGGCTCCCTCCACCATGAATTGGTCCAAACTGGGTTTTTTAGAGGCTCCCTCCACCATGAATTGGTCCAAACTGGGCTGTTTAGAGGCTCCCTCCACCATGAATTTGCCCAAACTGGGCTGTTTAGCGGCTCCCTCCACCATTAATTGGTCCAAACTGGGCTGGTTAGAGGCTCCCTCCACCATGAATTTGCCCAAACTGGGCTGTTTAGAGGCTCCCTCCACCATGAATTTGCCCAAACTGGGCTGTTTAGAGGCTCCCTCCACCATGAATTGGTCCAAACTGGGTTTTTTAGAGGCTCCCTCCACCATGAATTGGTCTAAACTGGGCTGTTTAGAGGCTCCCTCCACCATGAATTTGCCCAAACTGGGCTGTTTAGCGGCTCCCTCCACCATGAATTTGCCCAAACTGGGCTGGTTAGAGGCTCCCTCCACCATGAATTGGTCCAAACTGGGGTTTTTAGAGGCTCCCTCCACCATTAATTGGTCCAAACTGGGCTGGTTAGAGGCTCCCTCCACCATTAATTGGTCCAAACTGGGCTGGTTAGAGGCTCCCTCCACCATTAATTGGTCCAAACTGGGCTGGTTAGAGGCTCCCTCCACCATGAATTGGTCCAAACTGGGCTGTTTAGAGGCTCCCTCCACCATGAATTTGCCCAAACTGGGCTGGTTAGAGGCTCCCTCCACCATGAATTGGTCCAAACTGGGGTTTTTAGAGGCTCCCTCCACCATGAATTGGTCCAAATTTGGCTGTTTAGAGGCTCCCTCCACCATGAATTGGTCCAAACTGGGGTGGTTAGAGGCTCCCTCCACCATTAATTGGTCCAAACTGGGCTGGTTAGAGGCTCCCTCCACCATTAATTGGTCCAAACTGGGCTGGTTAGAGGCTCCCTCCACCATTAATTGGTCCAAACTGGGCTGGTTAGAGGCTCCCTCCACCATTAATTGGTCCAAACTGGGCTGGTTAGAGGCTCCCTCCACCATGAATTGGTCCAAACTGGGCTGTTTAGAGGCTCCCTCCACCATGAATTTGCCCAAACTGGGCTGGTTAGAGGCTCCCTCCACCATGAATTGGTCCAAACTGGGGTTTTTAGAGGCTCCCTCCACCATGAATTGGTCCAAACTTGGCTGTTTAGAGGCTCCCTCCACCATGAATTGGTCCAAACTGGGGTGGTTAGAGGCTCCCTCCACCATTAATTGGTCCAAACTGGGCTGGTTAGAGGCTCCCTCCACCATTAATTGGTCCAAACTGGGCTGGTTAGAGGCTCCCTCCACCATGAATTTGCCCAAACTGGGCTGGTTAGAGGCTCCCTCCACCATGAATTGGTCCAAACTGGGTTTTTTAGAGGCTCCCTCCACCATGAATTTGCCCAAACTGGGCTGGTTAGAGGCTCCCTCCACCATGAATTGGTCCAAACTGGGGTTTTTAGAGGCTCCCTCCACCATGAATTTGCCCAAACTGGGGTGTTTAGAGGCTCCCTCCACCATGAATTTGCCCAAACTCTGCTGGTTAGAGGCTCAATCCACCCTGATTTTCAAAACAAATGTTGGTGCCAACCTCAACTTACTACAAGGGCCAAATTCACTGCTGGTGACAAGCTCTCCTCACTGCAAGTGCCAAATACACATGTTTCAAGGTGTTTTCCTACTGTCAGAGAGGTGGTATTGAGTGTGTAAAGTGTGTAGTTGTTAGGCTGTGATGTTGGGGTAATAGAGGGTCTTTGGTGTGTTAGATGCCCCCAGACATGCTTCCCCTGCTGTCCCAGTGTCATTCCAGAGGTGTTGGCATCATTTCCTGGGGTGTCATAGTGGACTTGGTGACCCTCCAGACACGGATTTGGGTTTCCCCCTTAACGAGTATCTGTTCCCCATAGACTATAATGGGGTTCGAAACCCGTTCGAACACACGAACATTGAGCGGCTGTTCGAATCGAATTTCGAACCTCGAACATTTTAGTGTTCGCTCATCTCTACTTATTAGCCTAAAACCAGCAATTGTAGCTTATAAACCAGGTTCAGGCTGAGGCCCCACGTTGCGTAAACGCAGCTTTTTTAGTTGCAGATTTTGTTGTGTTTTTTTCAGCCAAAGGCAGGAGTGCATTGGGCAGAAGGGAGAAGTGGTCATTCCTAGGTCTGGCTCAAAACAACACAGCAAAATCTGCAACAAAAGAAGCTGTGTTTCTGCAACGTGGGGCCTCAGACTGGGTTTTTGGGACGGATTTTGACGCGGAATCAGCGTAAGAATCCAGCTCAAAAAAACGCCTCCCATTGAATTGAACGGTTTCATTTTTCCGCAGTTTGTTCCTGTTTGCAGAAAAAAGAAGCAACCTACCCTTTCTTGAGGCGGAATCTGCCGCGCGACACTCCCTCTGTCTAGGCCCATACATTTGGGCCTAATCTGGAGCGGAATGCCGTGACTGGATGCCGGTGCGCTGCATGCACTGCACTGGCATTCAGTCATGGCTAGCTGTTTTTTGGACCGGATTCTGAGGCGACCTCCGCCTCAAAATCTGGTCCAAATAACCCCCCGAGTGAACCCGTCCTTAGTGTCCAGAGTCTTGGACTCTATAACTTGTTAGTAGAATGGCTACTTAAAAGCTGCTTCTTATTCTTATGCAGATAAGTCAAGACCCCATGCCTTGTGGGACTGAGTTTGGAGCAAAATGCCCTAAGATGTTTTTAGTGCTGACAGACTCCATTTAAAAAGACGAATTTGCCACATTTTGTAGCTGTCTGTCAAAAGTTTACCCTGTCTACCTAATAGACATCACCAGTAAATGTGGGCCTATGTACCTTGAAACAGGCCTAAAACATAGAAGTCTCCTGATGAGAGGTACGTCTCACCAGTGACGATGAAGAGCGTATCAGGCGTTGTACAAACCACAGAAAAGTAAGAATAAAACATCACTAGAATTTATTTTTTTTAAATATTGTACATTTTATACATAATTACAGATTTTCAAATAAAATATAAATCTAAAAATTACAGAAATGGAACAGAAATGGGGCAAGATAAAAAAAAAAAAGATAAAATCTTTCAAGAGTTTTCAGTAGGAACAAATCATTAAGAAACACAAACCAAAATGAATCAATGTGAAATGTGGGTCTGGAAAGCAAATACAATACACAAGAACAGCAAACTGTATAAACTTCAACCAAAGACGTTCTCCTTTAAAAATGGACAGGAAAAAAAAAGGATCTTTTTACCTAAACATGACATGATTGTTGGCAGATCTGATATCTAGGATGTCTGCCAGCTAAGCCCAGGTAAGAAGTATAACAAACATGAATCTGGGGGCAGAGATGGGGGGACATGAAACTGGGGGCAGAGATGGGGGGGGACATGAAACTGGGGGCAGAGATGGGGGGGGACATGAAACTGGGGGCAGAGATGGGGGGACATGAATCTGGGGGCAGAGATGGGGGGACATGAAACTGGGGGGAGAGATGGGGGGACATGAAACTGGGGGCAGAGATGGGGGGGGACATGAAACTGGGGGCAGAGATGGGGGGGGACATGAAACTGGGGGAAGAGATGGGGGGACATGAATCTGGGGGCAGAGATGGGGGGACATGAAACTGGGGGGAGAGATGGGGGGACATGAAACTGGGGGCAGAGATGGGGGGACATGAAACTGGGGGGAGAGATGGGGGGACATAAAACTGGGGGCAGAGATGGGGGGGACGACATGAAACTGGGGGGAGAGATGGGGGGACATGAAACTGGGGGCAGAGATGGGGGGACATGAAACTGGGGGCAGATAAAGGGGTTATATGAAACTGGGAGAGATGGAGGGGGGGAATATAATTTACAGGTGACTATAGGAGGATTATAATGTGTGGGGGCACATGAAAAAATGAATGGGAATGAACGGAGTCAAGATAAAAGTGGGTGGAGCTAAGTTTGGCACGCACGCCGCATATTTTGTCCCTCTTTCAGGTTTTCAAAAGTTGGGAGGTTTGCAGTGACATCACAATGGGTGTAGAATGTGTAAAGTTCTCAGTGACGGCCATCTTGTGTCACTAGAGCTTGACAGCTTGAAGAAGACAGACGATCAGGTAAGTAGCTCTTCACTTAGTGCTGACTCCTTCACACATTGTGTTGTTGGGCAGAGGAGGGAGGATCGGAAATTTAGGATTGTTCCATCAACACTGCCAACATCTCAGCTAGAGCTCTGCACAACATGATTCTTGCTGTGATTGTCCGGACAATTCTTTGCCAGACAGACAATTCTTAGGAATGTTCTTCAGCCTTATTCTATGAACATGAGCACACCCGGGGAATGGGTATTTACCCCTACAAAATATGAATAACACATATGATAAAAATATTACAGCCCTCAAAACCGCACATACAAAAAAAAACCAAAATGTGTCTGGTCTTGGACCAGAAATTGGCCCAGTACTGAAGTGGTTAATAGCCCCCTGCATATTACTACTGCCACCCAAGTGCTGGTGTGAGTACTGCAACTCCGACCCATTCACTTGAGAGCAACAATAATGCAGAGAACATGTGTAAGGGTCTTCACGTAGACTATAAACAAAGCGGGTACCCAGGGAAACCCACATACCCAATAGACTATAACGGGGGTCTGTTGGGTTTCGGCCTGAAAAGGGCAGAAAATGCGGAAAGAAAAGCTCTGATTGCAGCGTTTTTTTTTTTTCTCCGCATTTTTAAGCGTGTTCATGGACGGAAACCCCGAACAGAGTTCCAGCGCTAGTGTGAACCTAGCCTTAGTTATAAAGCATGGAGAACTGAGCAGATGTTACAATGTAAAATGAATAGACAAATTGGTGTTTCACATTTCACTCCTCATAAAGAGTTAATACCAGGGAATGAGTTAGTAACATGTATATTATACTGCAATAAGCAAGACCTCATACAGCAATGTCTATAGAGATAGGCCTTAGTGCTAAAACACTGGTTGGTACTTAAGGGGTTAAATCCTCAGGCTGCATGAGTCACCATGGTAACTGCAGCCACAGCCAATAGGATTGCAGGACAGGAATTTGAAAATTCAGTTGTCTGCAGTCAGTTAGTAGATGAGAGAAGACGGACGTGCACATGCCCACTCTGCAGCCGGGAGGACTCTGGTAAGTGACCGGGATCTGATCCTTATACTGAAGATCTTAAGACATGACCGATCATTACACAGACTGTATTACAGGTAACACTAGGGGGCGACTGTTACTAACTGACCAGTATTAGTGTCTGTTCACATGAGCTTCTCTCCAGTGGCAAACTTTTGATGTGCCCCCCCCGCCGGCCGACACCGAAGACCTCGACCGACCCCCTTCTATGCATTCCTGCGCACTCTATTATGCCCCATAGTGGCCCCTCCACACAGTATTATGTCCCATAGTGGCCCCTGCACACAGTATTATCCCTCATAGTGGCCCCTGCACACACTATTATGCCCCATAATGGCCCCTGCACACAGTATTATCCCCCATAGTGGCCCCTGCACACAGTATTATCCCTCATAGTGGCCCCTGCACACAGTATTATCCCCCATAGTGGCCCCTGTACACAGTATTATCCCCCATAGTGGCCCCTGCACACAGTATTATCCCCCATAGTGGCCCCTGCAAGCACTATTATGCCCCGTAATTGCTCCTGCACACAGTATTATCCCCCATAGTGGCCCCTGCAGACAGTATTATCCCTCAGTGGCCCCTCCACAGAGTATTATCCCCCATAATGGCCCCTGCACACAGTATTATCCCCCATAGTGGCCCCTGCACACAGTATTATCCCCCATAGTGGCCCCTGCACACAGTATTATTCCCCATAGTGGCCCCTGCACACAGTATTATCCCCCATAGTGGCCTCTGCACACAGTATTATCCTTCATAATGGCCCCTGCACACAGTATTATCCCCCATAGTGGTCCTTGCACACAGTATTATCCCCCATAGTGGCCCCTGCACACAGTATTATCCCCCATAGTGGTCCTTGCACACAGTATTATTCCCCATAGTGGCCCCTGCACACAGTATTATCCCCCATAGTGGCCTCTGCACACAGTATTATCCTTCATAATGGCCCCTGCACACAGTATTATCCCCCATAGTGGTCCTTGCACACAGTATTATCCCCCATAGTGGTCCTTGCACACAGTATTATCCCCCATAGTGGCCCCTGCACACACTATTATGTCCCACTGTGGACACCCATAAACAATTATTATACTCTGTCTCTCTATTATTTATCATTTCATTTCAGCACATACACCAAATATGTCTATGGGGGACAGATAAAGCATGGCTGCCGTATACTTGTAGCCATTTTATAGACAGTAGGATTATTTCCGCTGTGCAGCCAGCAGGTACTATGTACACTGTGCAATACGGATTTTTACAATGGTGGTTGATGGGTGATATATGTACCTGTGAGACACCCAGTTACAAGGGTTAGAGACAGCCACTAGATGTTTATATTAGAATTATTTCTAGACATGTGTGTCACACAAATGCCACAAACGCAATGTGAACAGAGCCTTACTACTAGTCGTATGGCGCACATTTATAGCTTTTCTCCCTGTATTTGAATTATCACTTCTATCATAGACTTTATTTGTAGCTGACTTACATGGTTTTATCTTTGCTGCTACACAGGACAAAGAACAGGAATTGCATCAGAAGAATCCAGGTAGTATATATGTAATATCTGTGTAAGTGGTGTCCAGTTTTGTATCAGGTATGTATATAAAAAGCATGTGAATGGTATGGTATGTATATTATATATTAATGCACACTTGAGGAATGATAACAGTGGCACGTGGGGTACAACAATATCATGATGCTTGCATCTAAGCATCACGATATCGGTGTGACTCACTCAACCACTAAGGCCCAATCACAGGCCTCAGTGGTCCCCAGGGCTGCCGACATCATTTAGAAGGCCACAATAGGCCCGAACAGGATGCCTAGGGTCAACGATGGTCGATGGAGAGGAGGAGTCGTCGATGGAGAGGAGGAGTCGTTGATGGAGAGGAGAAGAGGAGTTGTTGATGGAGAGGAGGAGTCATTGATGGAGAGGAGGAGGAGGAGGAGTCGTCGATGGAGAGGAGGAGGAGGAGTCAACGATGGAGAGGAGTAGAAGTACAGAAAGGAGAGGTAGGAGGTGAGGAGCAGTGGGCGGAGAAGAGTGGAAGAGTAGGAAAACAGGAGGGGTAAATGTAGAGGAGAAGAAGGTTACGAGGATAAGGGTTGAAGGGAAGGGCATTGAGGAGAAGGGATTGAGGGAAGGAGAGATAGAAATAGATAAGGAGTAGGAGAAGAAGATGTGTAGCTGGAAAAGAAGAAGCGGAGAGGAGAAGTCTTCGATAGAGAGGAGGAGTGGAGAGTAGAGGTCGTCGATGAAGAGGAGAGGAGGAGTCGTCAGAAGAGAGGAGGAGTCATCAATGAAAAGGAGTGGGGAGGAGGATTTGTCGATGGAGAGGAGAGGAGGAGTCGTCGATGGAGAGGAGTGGTGAGAAGGAGTTGACGATAGAGAGGAGGAGAGGTCGTCGATGGAGAGGAGGAGTCGTCAATGAAGGAGAGGAGGAGTCATCGATGGAGAGGAGGAGTCAATGGAGAAGAGAGGTTGTCGATGGATAGGAGAAAAGGAGTCGTCAATGGAGAGGAGGAGTCATCGATGGAGTGGAGGAGAGGAGTCGTCAATGGAGTGAAGGAGTCGTCGATGGAGAGGAGAAGAGGAGAGGGGGAGTCGATTTAGAGGAAAGGGTGTCAACAGAGAGGAGGAGAGGAGTCGTCGTTGATGGAGAGGACGAGTCGTCGATGGAGAAGACGAGTCGTCGATGGAGAGGAGAAGAGGAGTTGTTGATGGAGAGGAGGAGTCAATGGAGAGGAGAGGCTGTTGATGGATAGTAGAAAAGGAGTCGTCAATGGAGAGGAGAGGAGGAGTCATCGATTCAGTGGAGGAGAGGAGTCGTCGTCAATGGAGTGGAGGAGTTGTCGATGGAGGAGAGGGGGAGTCGATGGAGAGGAAAGGTTGTCGACAGAGAGGAGGAGAGGAGTCGTCGTTGATGGAGAGGAGGAGAGGTCATCGATGGAGAGGAGGAGGAGTTGTTGATGGAGAGGAGGAGTCATTGATGGAGAGGAGGAGTCGTCGATGGAGAGGAGTTGAAGTACAGAAAGGAGAGGAAGGAGGTGAGGAACAGTGGGCGGAGAAGAGTGGAAGAGTAGGAAAACAGGAGGGGTAGATGTAGAGGAGAAAAAGGTTACGAGGATAAGGGTTGAAGGGAAGGGCATTGAGGAGAAGGGAATGAGGGAAAGAGAGATAGAAATAGATAAGGAGTAGGAGAAGAAGATGTGTAGCTGGAAAAGAAGAAGTGGAGAGGATAAGTCTTCGATGGAGAGGAGGAGTGGAGAGTAGAGGTCGTCGATGAAGAGGAGCGGAGGAGTCACCAGAAGAGAGAAGGAGTCGTCAATGAAGAGGAGTGGGGAGGAGGAGTCGTCAATGGAGAGGAAGAGAGGAGAGGAGTAGTCGTCGATGGAGAGGAGTGGAGAGAAGGAGTCGACGATAGAGAGGAGGAGAGAACGTCGATGGAGAGGAGGAGTCGTCAATGGAGGAGAGGAGGAGTCATCGATGGAGAGGAGCAGTCAATGGAGAGGAGAGGCTGCTGATGGATAGGAGAAAAGGAGTCGTCAATGGAGAGGAGGAGTCATCGATGGATTGGAGGAGAGGAGTCGTTGTCAATGGAGTGGAGGAGTCGTCGATGGAGAAGAGTAGAGGGGGAGTCGATGGAGAGGAAAGGTTGTCGACAGAGAGGAGGAGAGGAGTCGTCGTTGATGGAGAGGAGGAGAGGTCATCGATGGAGAGGAGAAGAGGAGTTGTTGATGGAGAGGAGGAGTCATTGATGGAGAGGAGGAGTCGTCGATGGAGAGGAGTTGAAGTACAGAAAGGAGAGGTAGGAGGTGAGGAGCAGTGGGCAGAGAAGAGTGGAAGAGTAGGAAAACAGGAGGGGTAGATGTAGAGGAGAAAAAGGTTACGAGGATAAGGGTTGAAGGGAAGGGCATTGAGGAGAAGGGATTGAGGGAAAGAGAGATAGAAATAGATAAGGAGTAGGAGAAGAAGATGTGTAGCTGGAAAAGAAGAAGCGGAGAGGAGAAGTCTTCGATGGAGAGGAGGAGTGGAGAGTAGAGGTCGTCAATGAAGAGGAGAGGAGGAGTCGTCAGAAGAGAGGAGGAGTCATCAATGAAGAGGAGTGGGGAGGAGGAGTCGTCGATGGAAAGGAAGAGAGGAGAGGAGGAGTCGTACATGGAGAGGAGTAGAGAGAAGGAGTCGACGATAGAGAGGAGGAGAGGTTGTCGATGGAGAGGAGGAGTCCTCAATGGAGGAGAGGAGGAGTTATCGATGGAGAGGAGGAGTCAATGGAGAGGAGAGGCTGTTGATGGATAGGAGAAAAGGAGTCGTCAATGGAGAGGAGAGGAGGAGTCATCGAAGGAGTGGAGGAGAGGAGTCGTCGTCAATGGAGTGGAGGAGTTGTCGATGGAGAAGAGGAGAGGGAGAGTCGATGGAGAGGAAAGGTTGTCGACAGAGAGGAGGAGAGGAGTTGTTGATGGAGAGGAGAAGAGGAATTGTTGATGGAGAGCAGGAGTCATTGATGGAGAGGAGGAGGAGTCGTCGTTGAGGGAGAGGAGTAGAAGTACAGAAAGGAGAGGTAGGAGGTGAGGAGCAGTGGGCGGAGAAGAGTGGAAGAGTAAGAAAACAGGAGGGGTAGATGTAGAGGAGAAAAAGGTTACGAGGATAAGGGTTGAAGGGAAGGGCATTGAGGAGAAGGGATTGAGGGAAAGAGAGAGAGAAATAGATAAGGAGTAGGAGAAGAAGATGTGTAGCTGGAAAAGAAGAAGCAGAGAGGAGAAGTCTTCGATGGAGAGGAGGAGTGGAGAGTAGAGGTCGTTGATGAAGAGGAGAGGAGGAGTCGTCAATGAAGAGAAGTGGGGAGGAGGAGTCGTCGATGGAGAGGAAGAGAGGAGAGGAGGAGTCGTCGATGGAGAGGAGTGGAGAGAAGGAGTCGACGATAGAGAGGAGGAGAGGTCGTCGATGGAGAGGAGGAGTCGTCAATGGAGGAGAGGAGGAGTCATCGATGGAGAGGAGGAGTCAATGGAGAGGAGCGGTTGTCGATGGATAGGAGAAAAAGAGTCATCAATGGAGAGGAGAGGAGGAGTCATCGATGAAGTGGAGGAGAGGAGTCGTCGTCAATGGAGTGGAGGAGTCGTCGATGGAGAAGAGGGGAGGAGGAGTCGATGGAGAGGAAAGGTTGTGGACAGAGAGGAGGAGAAGAGTCGTCGTTGATGGAGAGGAGGAGAGGTCGTCGATGGAGAGGAGGAGTTGTCGATGGAGAGGAGGAAAGAGGAGGAGGAGTCGATGAATAGGAGGAGGAGAGAGGAAGAGTCGTCGATAAAGAGGAGAGGAAGAGGAGTCGATGGAGAGGAGGAATTGTCGATGGAGAAGATAGATTGTCGATGGAGAGGAGAAAACGATTCGTCAACGGAGAGGGAGAGAGGAGAGGAGGAGTCGTCGAGGGAGAGGAGTGGAGAGAAGGAGTCGTCGATGGAGAGGAGGAGTCATCAATGGAGGAAAGGAGGAGTCATCGATGGAGAGGAGGAGTCAATGGAGAGGAGAGGTTGTCGATGGATAGGAGAAAAGGAGTCATCAGTGGAGAGGAGAGGAGGAGTCATCGATGGAGTGGAGGAGAGGAGTCGTCAATGGAGTGGAGGAGTCGTCGATGGAGAGGAGAGGGGGAGTCGATGGAGAGGAAAGGTTGTCGACAGACAGGAGTAGAGGAGTCGATGTTGATGGAGAGGAGGAGAGGTCGTCGATGGAGAGGAGGAAAGAAGAGGAGGAGGAGTTGATGAATAGGAGGAGGAGAGAGGAAGAGTCGTCGATAAAGAGTAGAGGAAGAGGAGTCGATGGAGAGGAGGAGTTGTCGATGGAGAAGAAAGATTTTCGATGGAGAGGAGAAAACAATTCGTCAATGGAGAGGAGCAATCGTCGAGGGAGAGGAGTCGTCGATGGAGAGGAAAGGTTGTCGATGGAGAGGAGGAGAGGAGAAAAGGAGTCAGCAATGGAGAGGAGGAGAGGAGAAAAGTAGTCATCAATGGAGAGGAATCGACTTCGTTGGACATGCTTGACCCCATCAGCTGCTTTTGTGGCTTTATTAAGATGGGTTCCTACACTAACACTTTACATATAGGGCAGGAGATAAACTTCTTAAAGACTCACTGTTACAGTACAGTTTCTAAGAACTTGATTTCAGAGAGCTTTTCTATAGGGGGAGGGTCAGCATGGGTCAATAATTAAAGTCTTAGTGTAGGGACCCATCTGAATGAGGTCGCCTTGACGTGGCAGATGGGCTCGCACAATTGAACAAACTGTGCGCCAAGAACCTCACATTTAAGTTAGCAAATAGAATTTACAAAATTCACACAAGAAGGGGAAAGGTATGCTATGGAGGTTCATTGCAATGCAATTATGAATGTGACCTCTTCTAGTCGTGTAACTATGTAAAACTAGCATCAACAACCCAATACAAGTAATAACGTAGTGCTGTTAAATTCTGAACATTCATAGACTGATAAAAGAACTAAACACCAGTTCCACCTATTTCTAGTGTCAAGATCTGGGGTGATTGGCACAGACACAGACTCCAAGATGTCAGTCCAAAGTGTAGAGTTTTATTCACTCCAACAGTCAGTGGTACATGCAGCAGCAAAGTAAAGTATAAAATAAAAACCTGCCCGTCTGGGCTCTAACTAAACAAAAGTTGGTTGCCTCACCTATAATAATAACCAGTTTGAATCGTCAGGAACCTCTTAGGTAGTAACAAGCTCGTAGTTAGTCTGCTAGGAGAGCATATAAGCCTGCGGTCACACTAGTGTTCTGTGACCATTTGGTGACTCCATCCCTTATTCCACCTAAAATATGTGGAGGATACAAGCAGGACTTTACTGTTCGCCAATTTTAGGGAGAAATGCATTGGACCACATTCTGATTTACAGAGTTTGCAGGTAACCACTTTTTAAGCGGATAGGGTTTTCTGTGTTTCCACAAGCGGACCCAAAGAACGGGAACCCGAACGCTAGTGTGAACCTAGCGTAACAGTCAGCATTTAGGGTGTGCAATACAATATGAAGACAGATTTTCCTTAGCAATGCTTAATTTTATTAACCTACCTCATTTTCTTTTAGAAAAAAATGGCCTCTAAAGTTTTCCCTAGTAACGCTTTAACTAAGCTTTTCCAGGTAGAGTAAACCTTGTACTCACTGTGTATTGCCAGGATGCTCAGGTATAGCATAGCAGTTGCCAGAAGAAGGTACTTCAAACTACTCGAGTTCTCAGCTTTTATATGATACAAGCAGGGCCGATTTTAGACAAAATGTGGCCCTTGGCAAAATTTTTTTTTTTTTTTTTTAATGTAGATTGTGAGCCCCACATAGAGCTCACAATGTACATTTTTCCCTATCAGTATGTCTTTTTTTGGAATATGGGATGGAAATCCATGCAAACACGGGGAGAACATACAAACTCCTTGCAGATGGTTTTTTGCCCATGGCGGGATTTGAACACCAGGACTCCAGCGCTGCAAGGCTGCAGTGCTAACCACTGAGCCACCGTGAGGCCCCTTGGCCCTTGGCAAAATTAAAAGTGGGCTCCAATTTCTGACATACCAACAGCGTCATATTTAGTCATTTCAGAAGTCAGCACTGCACTTCCCGCGGCATTGATATAATCTTAAAAGATTAGGAAAAAAAAAATTGTAAACATATATATAGCTGTGAAACCACCATACGCATACCGCTATATTAGGGGGATTATTACCATTATACAGACAATTACCAAACAAAACACATGATGTAAAGACCTCTAATACCTCTATACTAGGCCCAGGTAGCCCACTACCTCATGGAGGTAGCCACCGTGTCAAGGTATTTCTGTACTGCACAGACCTCTATTATAACAAGCATCAGATCAAGTAAAGGGTTTTTTTCAGCCAATTTTTTATACTGATAATCTATCCACTGGACAGGACATCAGTATGCCAGTATATAATCGGTCAGGGTTATACACCTGAACCCCACACAGATCAGCTGATTTAGCTGCTTTCAATTGCCAGACGCTGCTTGTGGACAAGATTCTGCGCCACTCCTATTCAAGCAATAGGAGCTGTGCTGCAATTACCCATAACCATCACTATACAGTGGATGGCGCTGCTGTGCCAGTCCTATTACTTGAATAGTTAGTGGTGTTGCATTCTGTCCACGACCAGTTATCATCACATGGAGGCCGCTAGAACAGTCGGCCCCGATAGATCCCATACTGATGTCCTATCCTGTCCCGACAGATCACATTCTGATGTCCAATGCTGTGGACAGGTCATCAGTATCAAAAATAAGTTTGTGGTTGGAAACCCCCTTTAGAATAGTTATTAAATAATAGTGTTTTCTGCCCACAGTAATAAGTAATAAGTCCTCCTTATAATTCCCCCCCCCATATAGTACTTCCCCTAACCTTAATAATAAATTCTCCTTATATATAGACCCCTTATTACCGTTAATAATAGTTCTTCCATTATATATATATATATATATATATATATATATATATATATATATATATATATATATATATATATATATGGGACTTATTTATAAGGAGGAACTATTATTATTAGTGGGGAGGATAATAAATCTCTAGTTTTATTAACTCCTTAATGAACTTGGACGTACAATTACGTCCTGGGTGTCTGGATAGCAAGCGGACGGCATCGGTAAGAGCTAACACCCTTTTCTGCAACCTCCCGTCGGAGCTCAACTCAGGTTTTAACGCCTTGGATGCCGCAGTCACCCCCCGCGGTGAGATCGGGTGGTGTCAGTATGTATAATCCACAGCCCAGGGTCTGGCCAGTCTCAGTTCACCTCTATATTAGTTTTCTCAGATTCAAGTTATTTCTGTGACCATTATGGGTTTTTCTTACATTAAATGAGAGGCACCAACAATTATGTCCACGTGTGTGTGTATACATATGAAGAGCTCAACGGAAAAATGGCCTAAGTCCAAAAATCAATATTGTGAGAAAAACGAAATTTAAAGTTTTAGCCTAAAGCAAACGGGCATTATTGTGGAATATATCTATCCAATGTAATCAGCTAATGAACACCGTTAATATATATACACGTATCTTTATGGTTGCCGCAGCAGTCGGCTTAAGTGCAATCTTATGCTAATATCGTCAAATATACCGTAAAAATTATTAAACGATGAAGAATAATAATTACCTGCCTCCCTTTTCGGCGCTAAATATGTGCAAAAGTCGATTTAGAGCCTTTTAAACAATAAGACAAAGTTTTTACATTAATATAAACAACAGACCGGAAGTCACGATTTCAATGAAAAAATGACCAACGAGAGTGAAGTAAGTAAGTTTGTATTGGACTTAGGCCATTATTCCATTGAATGTAAATTCTTCTGCATTGAAATATATGGACTTAGGTCATTAATCCTAGGTACCTTGTAAACCCAATGCATAGAACGAGGTACAAAGAAGCTTTCTAGGTAATAATTTGAAATGACAAAATGTGGACTTAGGCCATTTTTCCGTTGAGCTCTTCATATGTATGTGTATATATATATATATATATATATATATATACACACACAAAATTATATATATATATATATATATATATATATATATACACACATATATATATTATTATTATGCTTACTTATATAGCACCATCATATTCCACAGCGCTTTACAGATATTGTCAGTCACTGTCCCAAATAGGGCTCACAATCTACATTCCCTATCAGTATGTCTTTGGCGTGTGGGAGGAAATCGGAGTACCCGGAGGAAACCCATGCAAACACGGGGAGAACATACAAACTCCTTGCAGATGTTGCCCTTGGCAGGATTTGAACCTAGGACTCAGTGCTGCAAGGCTGCAGTGCTAACCACTGAGCTCTATATATATTCCTGGACTTTCTCTCATCTTGCCCACCTGAGCAGTCTGGGCGAGATGTACACCCCCTCCACTATTTTGCCAGCCATCAGCTTACTACAATATATATATATATATATATATATATATATATATATATATATATATATATACTGCAGTGCTGACTTGTTCTCAGCGGACAGCTTTTGTCTGCTGAGTATTTTGTTACATGCTCAGTATTGGACTGGCTTTTTTAGGAATGGCAGGTAGCTTTGGCAGTGGGACCTGTCATTCCACCCCCCTCCAGTCCACACATTGTGGATGTTTCTGCAGCATGTCAGCTGTTGTGGATTGTTCTCATCAGTGAGGTTTAAAAGGTCAACTTCAGCAGCAAGACTTAGGACAGAGCTGGGCTGCAGTCACACTTGTACCTTTCGATTTTGCTATTGAATCTGCTATTATAGGTGAGGTAACCTATTTATGTGTTTAGTCAGAGCCTAGATGGGCAGGTATTTATTGCTATACTACCGTTTTGTTTTGAGTGAAAATAAAACTCTACTTTGGTTTTGGACTAAGGGCTAGTTCACAGGTGGTGACTCTCACCTCCATCTCCACCTTTGCAACTGGTACATATGTTCTAGGAGAGCTTTAGAGCTTCTTTTCTATCCAAAAAAAAAAAAAAAGAGATCCAGCAGAGATCATATAATTAAATGCAGACAGCAGGGGAGAACTAGAAAATGCATAAATACTTAGGGGACCTTCACACTACTGCCACTGTCAGGCCCAGGGGTATCTATCCTAAACCCCAGGGAAACTGGATAGGGGACGGCTTGCCGGTGGTCAGCTTAAAGCAAACCGCCAATGTCCATATGCAGCCTCTCCACCCGCACGGACACAAAGTCGTACATGCAGGACTTTGTGTCTGTGCAAAAAAAAAAACAAAAAAAACTGTTTCCAGGCGGAGAGGCTGTATACGGACCCCGGCGGTTTGCTTTAAGAATCCATTCAAATGAATGGGTTTTGAAGCTGACCACCGACAAGCCATGCCCTGTCCAGTTTCCCCGGGGTTCAGGATGGAAACCCCTGGGTGGAAAGTGGCGGTAGTGTGAATGTCCCCTTACCTGCATCCTCCCTTCCTTTTCTGCGCTGAGTCATCCATCAGTACAGGGGCGTAACTACCGTAGAGGCAGCGGAGGCGGCTGCCACAGGGCCCGGGCCATTAGGGGGCCCGGTGACAGCCGCTACCGCTGCGTTTTTTTTGTTTTTTTTAAATAGGCCGTTACGGGCCCTAGTCACTTGCCGATCCTGGCTGGGCCGGGATCGGTAAGTGACACCGCAGGCCCCACAAATACTATCATTATACTCGGGGGTCTTTGCAGACCCCCGAGTATAATGATCGGCGGATCGGAGAGGTAATAAACATAAAAAATACAGTTACTTACCTCTCCATGATCCTGCCAGGCCTCCTTCCTGACATCCTTTCTGACGTCTCTGACGTCACATGAACCCGGCCTGCGTCCTGTGTTATGTGACGTCTGACGTCATTTCAGAAGAACGGCAGCGGAGAAGACAGTGTAGAAGCTGGGGGGGACAGGTAAGAAACAGTAATTTTTTATGTTTTTATTCCCCTGGGTCTCCGATTATTATACTCTGGGGTCTGAAAAGACATACTGAAAAATGTACATTGTGAGCTCTATGTGGGGCTCAAAATCTAAATAAAAAATAAATAAATTATATGTTCCCCCTCCATCTCTCCCACAGTTTCATATAACCCCTTCATCTGCCCACAGTTTCATGTCCCCTCATCTCTGCCCACAGTTTCATGCCGTTCTCCCCCCTTCATCTGCCCCCAGTGTCATGCCGTTCTCCCCCCCTTCGTCTGTCCTAGTGTCATGCAACCCCCCGCCTTCATCTGCCCCCAGTTTCATGGGCCCCCTTCTTTATGCTCCATAAAACACTTATACTCACCTTCCAACGCTCCCCCACAGCTCTCTGCGCAGTCTCACTCGCATAGTTGTAGGCGCGATGTCACGTCATCACATCGCGCCTACACATGCAAGAGTCGGAGCGCAGCGTTAAAGTAGGAGCTGAGCTGTGACGGCTCCTGCTTTAATCGCCTGTGTATTCAGCTCATCGGTGTCCTCAACTCAGCATTTCCGCAACTATGATTGACATGCTGCGTTTTTCAAAAAGGCAGCTTTTCAGCAGTTTTTTTTTTCCCGCAGTGTGGGGCTAGGATTAGACAAAATTGCATTCACTATGCTGGTACTGTAAAACGCAGCGGTTTTTTTCGCTGCGTTTCCGCAATGCCCAAGAACGCTGCATTTCTACCAAGTGAGGCCTTAGCCTAAGGGAAGAAAATCTGCAGATAAAAACGCAATGGAAAAATACTGTGGAAAAAACTTCATGAATTTGCTGCGTTTCACTACATGAGGCCTTATTAGACTTAAACCAGCAATTGTAGCTTATAAACCAGGTTCAGGCTGAGGCCCCATGTTGCGTAAACGCGGCTTTTTTTGTTGCAGATTTTGTTGTGTTTTTGTCAACCAAAGGCAGGAGTGCATTGGGCAGAAGGGAGAAGTGGTCATTCCTAGGTCTGGCTCAAAACAACGCAACAAAATCTGCAACAAAAGAAGCTGCGTTTCTGCAACGTGGGGCCTCAGACTGGGTTTCTGGGACGGATTTTGACGTGGAATCAGCGTAAGAACCCAGCTCAAAAACACGCCTCCCATTGAATTGAACGGTTTCCTTTTTCCGCAAACAATTTGTTCCTGTTTGCAGAAAAAAGAAGCAACCTACCCCTTTCTTGAGGCGGAATCTGCCGCGCGACACTCCCTCTGTCTAGGCCCATACATTTGGGCCTAATCTGGAGCGGAATGCCGTGACTGGATGCCGATGCACTGCATGCACTGCACTGGCATTCAGTCATGGCTAGCTGTTTTTTGGACCGGATTCTGAGGCGACCTCCGCCTCAAAATCCGGTCCAAATAACCCCCCGAGTGAACCCGTCCTTAGTGTCCAGAGTCTTGGACTCTATAACTTGTTAGTAGAATGGCTGCTTAATGCTGCTTCTTATTCTTATGCAGATAAGTCAAGACCCCATGCCTTGTGGGACTGAGTTTATAGCAAAATGCCCTAAGATGTTTTTGGTGCTGACAGACTCCCTTTAAAAAGACGAATTTACCACATTTTGTAGCTGTCTGTCAAAAGTTTACCCTGTCTACCTAATAGACATCACTAGTAAATGTGGGCCTATGTACCTTGAAACAGGCTTAAAACATAGAAGTCTCCTGATGAGAGGTACGTCTCACCACTGACGATGAAGAGCGTATCAGGCGTTGTACAAACCACAGAAAAGTAAGAATAAAACATCACTAGAATTTATTTTTTTTACATATTGTACATTTTATACATAATTACAGATTTTCAAATAAAATATAAATCTAAAAATTACAGAAATGGAACAGAAATGGGGAAAGATAAAAAAATTATATGACAATTTTTCCAAGAATTTTCATTAGGAACAAAATCATTAAAAAACACAAACCAAAATGAATCAATGTGAAATGTGGGTTTGGAAAGCAAATACAATACACAAGAACAGCAAACTGTATAAACTTCAACCAAAGACGTTCTCCTTTAAAAAAATGGACAGAAAAAAAAAAAAGTATTTTTTTACCTAAACATGACATAATTGTTGGCAGATCTGATATCTAGGATGTCTGCCAGCTAAGCCCAGGTAAGAAGTATAACAAAAGATGATCCTACCGAAGTGATCATGTACTCAAGCTGCCGTTTTCAGGGATCATACATTACAGGGTGTATGGAAGGACAAAAAAATACGTATATACCTAGAACACTTAAGACTATAATCAGCTTAAAGGGCTCGTACCTAGTTAGCAATCAGTTTTATAAAATATTCACAGAATATGTGATAAATGGGATCACCACCAGTGCAAGGAATAGGGGTGTTTTACCACGTTCCATTTATTTCAATGGGAGCGTTGGAGATAGCAGATTGCTGTACTTTGGCCATTTCCGTCACTCCTACTCAGGCACTCTTTAACTAAGATTAGAGACAAGGGACTGGACCAACATTTTGCGGTATCGGTGACCCGGGAAGGCTATGGACCAGGGAAGAAGATTATCAGGAAGAGATAAGTAACCTTTACTTATGTTAACATGTCCATTTTTAACGCGTTTAAGTTTTCATACGTTCGAAAAACCCTTTAGACTACGGCGCCATGTTGCGGAAAAGTTGCTTTTTAGTTGCAGATTTTGCTGCTATATTTTGATCTAAAGTCAGGAGTGAATTGAGCAGAAGGTAAAAGTGTGAGTATTTCCAGTATATTTCCCATTCCTTTTGTGCATGAAGGTAGAAGTATAAGAACTTCCTATGTATTTCTCATTCCTTCTGTAGCCATACTTGGCTTTAGCTCAAAAAACCTGCAGCGATTCCACAAAGTGGGACCTCAGCCTTAGGAAAAGGCCCCTTTTTGGGGAAAAGCTGCTTTTGTTTTTGCAGATTTTGCTGTGCAATTTTGATCCAAATCTTGGAATGGATTGAGCTGAATGAAGATGTATTCTTTGCTTCCTAGATATTTCTAATTCCTTCTGTAGTCACTACTAGGTGTGGCTCAAAAAAACGCAGCGAAATCTGCAAGAAAAAAACCAAAACAGTGTAGGGCCTTAGGGGGCATTCATACGGAGTGAAGTAGCGCTGATTCTGGTACGATAACTTGCGGAAGAATCAGCGCTGAAAAAAAAGACTTCCATTGACTTCAATGGGTTCCGATTTCCGCGCGGAACACATTGAAATCAATGGGAGTCTTTATCAGCGCTGATTCTGCCGCGAGTTATTGTGCCAGAATCAGCGCCAATTTACTCCGTGTGAATGCCCATCTCCAGTTTGCCTTCTACCTGTGGTTGCAGGCGGTCAGCATGTCATCTTTTACATCTATATTAGGGATTTGCAGCCCTGTATAAGATAAACCTGGGACCTATATTTAGATTAAAAAAACAAAGCGGTTGTCAAGGCTTTCTATTGAGGTCTGGTGCACATATGAGATTTCAAAAGTAAAGACGTGAGCACCAACTCCACTTATGATATGAGGCACATATAATATACGCTCCAATATAGCAGAGCTCTTTTGCTTCAAGTACAGTTTGTTATAGGATAAATAAAAGAGCTCTCCAGGCATTGTCACCGGGTTCATCCTGACGTCACACTCATGTCATGCTCCGATCCTGAACCATGGTAACAGATGAATACAAAGTAATTTAAGCTTTGAGGGTTTTTCTTTCTCAACAAGCACCGTCTTGTCCATATGAAGCTTCCCAGATTCAATATTTTGTATCATTTCGGAGTCTTACCTAACTGGCTTAAAGGGGTTGCACCACAACCACCACTAATGCCCTATCCATAAGTGTCTGATCATTGGGGAGATCCAGACCCACAAGATCAGAAAATGGGGTCCCTTATATCCTGATTGAAGGAAGTGAGTTGCAGAGATCCACTGCTGTTAGATGCAGTCTTTATTGGCCTGAAAGCAGTATAGTGTTAAATGAAGCAGCAGGAGGCATGTGTGAATGCTGCACTACCTACAGTAAATGGGGGAGCATAGGTTCCCAGATCACATGATTGGTGGAAATCCTAGTGATCAGACATGTCATCCCCTATCCTGTAAATCCCACTCCTTTTTGTTTAATGGGGATTACAATTTCTGAAATATTACAAACTTCAATATTTTTTGCAATGCGTTAGGCTAAAGACCCCACGTTGCGAGACACAACTAAAAAATGCTGCCGTTTTGAAAACACAGCTTTTCTGCAGCGTTATTTTCCCTGCAATGTGTGGATGGGATTAGTCAGAACCTCATTCACTTTGCTGGTACTCTAACCACTTCCCGCCCAAGGAATTTTTTTGTTTTTGACTCCCCCCCCCCCCCCTTCCTTTTTTTATTTTTCCACTCTTGGCGTCATATGAGGTCTTAGTGTTTGTGGGGCAAATTTTTCTTCACAATGCTACCATTAATTATTCTGTACAATATACGGGGGAGGCTGGAATATAATTCAGAATGGGGTGGAATTGAAGAAAAAGTGCATTTGTGTGACCTTCTTATGGGCTTCCGTTGTACAGCGTTCAGCCAAAATGACATGTCACCCGAATTCTATGTTTCGGTATCATTCTAAGGATACCAAATTTATATAGTTTTACTTACATTTTAACCCGTTAACAAAAAACCTAAACTGCAATTTTTTTTTTCTCTAAAAGTCGCCATATTCTGACACCCGTAGCTTTTTTATACTTCAGTGTACGGTGACGCATAGGGTGTATTTTTTTGCAGGACCAGGTGTACTTTTTAGTTCTACCATTTTGGGGAATTGCTATGGCTTTCATAATTTCTTATTCAAATTTTTATCACAGGTAAAACTGAAAAATTTGTGGCTTGGCACTTTTGATCATTATTTTCCCTGCTGCGGCTTTTACTGTACGGGAAAAATATTTTTATAAATTTGTAGCTTGGGCTTTTTCGGACACAGGAAAACTTAATATGTATGTGCTTCACAGTATTTAAGTTCATAATATATGTTCTAAGGAAAGGGGGGGAGATTTGAACTATTTTTTATTTATTTTTTACTTTTTTATTATTTTTAATAAGTACTAGTACGGTGGATATCGGGAAGAGGTTAAAACACAGCATTTTTTTTTTCTGCTGTGTTAGGTCAACAGGAAAAATGCTGCGTTTATATAACATGGGGCCTTACAATTCTTCAACATTTTTAAGATTTCTTAAGCAACTATTCAATATGGATCTTCATTGTTTACTTCCTAGAGCTAAAATCTAGTCATGCGATGTGCACACAAACACATAGGTGCATTGTTTGTTACATTATGTGTTCAGTGCTGTGCTTTGTAATGGGCCATACACCACTGTCTCCAGTACAGATTTTTTTTTTTTACACAATGGATGTAAACAATGAAGGCTCCTATAAAATGACAGCAAGCAGAGATCTTGAACATCATTTCATATTCTTAAAGAAACTATTTTGTAAAAATGCATAACTTTTCATCACACAAAGAATATTGTTTATTGGTTAGAAAGGTTTCTGAGCAGATAAATCCCATTTTCATACCATCCTGCGGTGTCAAAATTTAAAGGCTTTGGACACTGTCACATGATTCCCCCCCCCCCCATTGAATTACATATATTTTATCATAAGAATTTTTTTGAATTCATTCTAGATCAAAAATTGGCAACCACTTGCTTTTACAACCTTCAGGCATCATCATACATTACAGACTTGAAATCAGTGAACGTGACAGCTCAGTCTGTAGCCCCATCTCTGCTCTTCTGCATGATCTAAGCTGATATCACACGTCCTTGCCAAAAAAACTTTTTTTTTTTTTTTTTTTTAAATTAAACCCCATATATTGTAGCCTTTAAGCATTGCAGTACTTCCTGCAGCGCTTTGAACAGAAAGTTCACAGAGTTTCTGTGGACTTTCTATTATCATTATACCTATGGGGAAGCCGCTGGTATTTCCTTAGATATAATTGACATGCTGCGATTTCCAAAACCGTGCCGGTTTTGGAAATTGAAGTGTGTCCTTGCCGCAGTTTTAAACGCGTGAATCCCATCAACTTTGCAGTTACTGTAAAATGCGACAATTTTTCCTGTGGCATTTTTGCCACAGGCAAGTCGCGGCATTTCCGTCCCGTGGGACTGCAGTCTTATAAAGGCTTTTCCAGCAGTTCCTTTGTTTTTCAGATGCATCCTGTAGTTTTTAAATAAACTCACTTTTCTTCGTTATCTTCAGCCTCCTCAAAAAGCACAGGGGGGTGTATACTTTCGCCATACAGCACAGCGCATCATCCTTCTGGTCCCGCCTATGTACGTTATACTTCTTATGCTCTGTAGCTCATAGAACTACAAGAAGATATTGGAAATGCGCAGCACACTGCTTAAGTCAGAAAATCCAAGATGGCGCACCTGCATGTGCAGTATGCATGGTCAGGACCCAAAGTGACCGTGCGTATTGCACATGCACGGGATTTCGAGCAAGGAGGCGGTCAGAGCTGCGATTGAATGTTAGTGACGACACTAACATGTATATTGGGGGAAGGCTAAGAAAAAAAGAGAAGGATGGCACATAACAGTAAATAGGAGGGATTAAAAGGATGACGCAGCTGTGCTCTGTGGCGAAAGTATACGTCCCAGTGCTCTCTGAGGAGGCAGAAGATAAATAAGTTTTTGGCAATGATAGATTTCCTTTAAATCAAAACGAGATCTGCTTCGAGGAACAAGCAGAAGAAACAAGATCATGGCTGTCAAATTTTCATGTGGGACTGTGCAGCCTGCAATGTATGAGAACACATGTATGCTTCAGAAGACACATGGTTGAGAATTTTTATCTAATACCAATTACAAAATAATTTGCCCAAAGCCTTTAAGTTATATACTAACTGAGCACATTACTTGTTTCCCCTTGATAAATCTATAGGTCTACAACAAAGAAATGCAAACTGTATCCAGATAAGGCTGCCAAACTGGAGTACCGCGTCCAGACACCAGACAAAGAAAAAAAGAAGGTAAAATGAAAACACAACTAGTTCAAGTTAAATGATACCTAAACTTTCAAAACTTTTTTCTTTTCTAATTCCATAAATCAATAGTGCAGGTGATAATAACACGTTCAGGCAGCAGGCAATAGAAGTTTATGGAGGGAAGAAGGACAGCTCCTGTAGGCAGAGAGATAAGAGACCCCTCGGGACTACAGAGAGACTGTTCCTTCACAGAACACAGCTGGTATATCAGGTGAAATGACTCACAAGATGCTACAGATAGTCTGATGTCTCTCTCTTCGACTTTCCACCTGCCTTGTCCCCCTTCTCTCATCTACCCTCTCCATTGATTTCATTGTAAATCAATCTGTGCATAGACAGTATCAATGAATACTGAAAAAGTGATAAGAGCAGACAAGGCAAAAGAAATAATTAAGGAAACCGGCACTTTTCTTTAATAAAGTATATGAAAATTTTTTTTATCTTCATCTGCACTACTAAGTATGAAATGAAGGGGGAAAAAAAAAAGTTTTAATGCTATATAACTACCAGTTATTCTACCCATCGTATTTAAACCTGAAAATAGCATTCTGTAATGCATTGCACAGCAACGTGTAGCAGCCTATAGCTCAAAATGAGCCAATAAATTAACTTTAAATAAATAAATAGATATATTTCGGAAGGTATGACTGTACACAACGGTTATACATACATTAAAAAGTCCTCACTGACCATGTGTGTTCCATGTGAAATATTCAGCACACATACTGTGCATCTGTGTTCTCCAACCTGCGGCATTTTGGCTATTGCAGAATTGCAATATGTTGAAAGTTGTAGTATTCCAACAGCCGGAGAGCCATAGGTTGGCGGACACTGGTGGCCATGACAGCCAAGTGTGCCAACGTGCGAGATCAGCAGATTCCATCAATCATCAACCTCCATGAAAATATCACTAAAAAAATATTCAGACACTGGAGCGGCTTCTTCTTCAGTAGTAAGGTCAGGTGATTTGGATGAGGTTAGTGATTCTGTATCTTGATTGTCAGAAATCTGAAACATTAAGAAAGATAAAACAGTCAATGTGGACCCCAATGGAAAATCTATAACAGGTTCCCACTTACTATGTGATTTTTTTTATAAAAGGAGTATCCTCTTAGGAGGCAGAGTGGGCCATAGGCCTGTTAAGAGCCCCAATTTAACTGCTACCTTTGCACCCCCAAAGGGCCGCATCCCTTTAGTGGTAAACGGTGCTCGAGAAAGACAGCAATATGTTGCTTTTCTAGGGCATATTAGACTAGCAGTTACCACTAAAACTCATCTGTTCTCTTCCTATTACTCCTCTTACAAAGGTTATACAATGCAAACCAGCCCTTTACCAGAAGGCAGAAAACGGCCTCACTAGTGCCACCTATAGGTGGCTTTACTCTGAAAATCAGTGTCTGTACTTGAAACGTGACTCTGCTTACCAGACCAGATACCCTGCTGCATGGGCACTGGTACAGATTTGCTAGCAAATCCAATAAAATGTCTTTACTGTCAAATTTAGGATTTTTCGTACAAACTACCTAAATATCAATTAAATTATCAATCGAATCAACTGGATATTAGAATTTATCTTTGACGTATGAAGTAGTACAGTAAAATACAGCACATGTACTCAGACAATGACTACCTTACACGGTGTAGTTTTATTTGTAAGAATTGAAGAATTAACTTTATACAGGTAGCAAGAAATATTTGATTCAGCCTCAATGAAACCAGACATGTCAGATTAGCAGATTGTCTGTATTATCCTACACATAATAAGCAAATAAAGGTATAGAACTGCAAGCGCAGGCAGCTCGATGTTAATGTATATGTATATTGACAAACAGGGGTGGCCGAAGCAAGACTAACACCTATCCTGCATTTATGGCATAGCCTATGAATCATACAGTGTTTTTCTCCTTGTGAATCGGCGCCTCCATTGTGGAGATATCACTGTTTTTGTCTATATGCAAATTACCTATTTGGAGCAATGAGGGCATTCCTGATGCTCCAAAGAGGTAAGCAGCAGCAAACTCATTGCTCTAAAGAGTTAATTTGCATAAAGCTAAAAAAAAAACCTTGATATCTCTGCAATAAATAAGAAGGGAAAAGGACCATTTGATTGAGGTGACCTTCACTTGTCTACATGCAGGGCTGGGTATGTACACCTTCTGGTGACTCACTCCCTATCATGAATCTCTCTATAAATATGTGCAGTGGTGTGTATACAGCTCCTATGCAGATCTATGTGCACCAGGTTGATGCAGTTTGCATATATAGTCAAAACTAGTTATGTTATTTCATAGTATTGTTGAGAGAAGCAGGATGGAGGCGGCTGCTGCCATGTGAGGGCGGGTTCACACCTGCGCCCAGTCTCCGTCTTCTGCCCGAGAAACTGAACAGAGATGGAAACCCGGCAGTCAGTGTCCGCCTGTGAGCGTCTTCTGGTCTCCATGGCGAAACCGTTTTTTTTTTTGTTTGTTTGTTTTAACCGGACACAAACTCCTGCATGTCCAACTTTGTGTCCGGTTAAAAAAAAACAGTTTCGCTGCAGAGAGGCAGAAGATGCTCACGGACGGACACTTTGCAAACCCATTCAAATGAATGGGTTTGCAAACCCATTCAAATGAATGGGTTTGCAAACTCACTGCCAGTTCCCGTCTCCTGTCCAGTTTCTCAGGCAGACGACAGAAACCTGCAAAGCGGAGACCGGGCACAGGTGTGAACCCACCCTGAGATGCTCCACATTGAGAAGAGTAGCAGGTGGAACTTGTGGCAACAAATCCCATGGAATGAAGACTATACAGGGAAAGTCTGACTTCTTTACACTTACTTGTGATGTGGAGGGGAGGCTGTCTTCAGTAGTAGTGCTCTGCATTTCCTCTGCGGGTGCTAAAACGGGTGATGATGAAGGCACTTCACTGTCATTGGCACTTTCTAGGTTCATATCTGGACTTTCTTTCCGTTGGCCACGGATTGTAGGGAAAATCTTTCTATATTTTGGCTTTGGTTGATTCTTCTTCTTTCGGCTTTCTTCATTTGATTTCTTTGACTGCTTTTCTTTGCAAACCAAAGATAAAAATCCCAATGGTTTTCTCCCAGGTCTGAGAAAAGAAAAGAAAGTAACTGAGGCAGGACTCATAATGGAGTTGATGGTGGCAGCTCTAAAGACTTTTGTCTGGTCCTGGTATCTACAAACTACCCACAGAAAAAGCAAGGGGCACCAATGGGGTAACAAAGGGAGTCCTTCCCTCCATTTATATGTTTAGATGGAACTCTGCAAAAGTGGAATGACATCCAAAAACCAAACCGTTCCAAAACCCAAATAGCGCTGCTTCGTTTCTGCACCTTGCTGTATACCCGACAGCAGTTTGTACCCCCATATATTGGTTAAGTGGGGTGTCCCGGGTACAACAATGTGAAATATGTGGGCATGAACTGCTGCTGAGGCGCACGGTAAGGCACAGAAGGGAAGAAGCGCTATTCAACTTTCAAAGCACAGACTTAGATGGTTTGGTTTTTGGATGCCATGTCATGTTTGCAGAGACCCTGAGGTGTCACTAAATTGGAATCCACCAGAAAGTGACCCCATTTTGAAAGCTGCACCCCTCAAAGAATTTATCAAGAGGTGTAAGTGAGCCTTAGTATCGCAGAAGTGAATATGTAAGCTGTGCGGATTAAATTCGGTCCACTAAATCCCATGTTATTTTCCCACTAGCTCCCATGACACAGATGGGGTGGGGGCATTCTGGGGGATCAGCGCTGGTGTATTCTCTCTCATAAGCTATAAATCTGGGGTGTCCCCTGATATATCCGCTCGCACAGGTTCCTTCTAGTTACAGCTAGTTATGTCCTGATGATTTTTGGGGGGGGTTTTGCCTTCACATTGTACAAACTACAGAATTTTTTTTTACTTTCTGGCAATGTGGCCATATGAGGGCTTGCTGCTTGCAATATGAGATGTACTTTCCAATGCCACCATTTTGGGGTGCCTGTAACTTATTCACTACATTTTATTAACTCTTTCGGGATGGGATGTAAAAGAAAACATCAATTCTGGCATTGCTTTTTAGCATTTCATTTTCTTCCCCTGCAGTGTACAGTATAAGTAACGTGTTACCTTTATTCTGCGGGTCGGTACAATTATGGCGATACCTCATTTATATTCTTTTTTAATACTTTGCATAACATTTTTATTTTTCAGTTGATGGAGCTGGCTGAGGGCATACCTTTTGCAGGATGACCTTTTTATTGGTACCATTTTTGGTTTTCATCTGACCGTTATTGAACATTTTGTGAGGCAAAGGTGGCAAATAATCATTACTTTGTGCGGTTTTCTACATTTTTTATTTTTTTTTTGAAAGTCGTTCATGTGGGTTAAATAATGTTTTAGTTTTATTGTTCAGGTTTTTACGGATGCGGTGATACCAAATATGTAATGATTTTTATTATTTTACATAAAACATTTTATATGGGAAAATGTGATTTTTTATTTTTATTTTTACATATTTAAAGGAGCTCTATCACTGGGAAAAGTCATTTTTAACTAATTACATCCTTGCATAGCCTTTAGAAATGCTATTCCACACCTACCTTTAGTATGTAAATTGCCTCAGTGGTTTCTGAATAAGTCCGTTTTTATTCATATGTTAATGAGCTTCCAGCCAGCACAGGAAGTTCCCAGCAGCCTCCTCTCTCCTATTATCTCCTATGTGTGTGTGCAAACAGGAAGCTGAGTCATCATCAGCAGCCTGTGCATAGGAAACAATAGCAAAGGGGGTGCACAATGTATCGTACACCAGCCTAATTAACATATGAATAAAAACGGACTTACCGTATATACTCAAGCATAAGCCGACCCAAATATAAGCAGAGACCCCTAATTTTGCAGATAAAGTCTGGTCATGTGCATTGCAGCTTAGTAACTCCATGGGGATCATAGTAATAGCAGATGACCCCATCATGTCCCTCACATTAACCCCGTGTGCCTCACATAAGAGTTACTGATATGTGGGACATATGGAGGTAATAATTAGGTATCTTCATAGTTAAGGTCCTTCATTAGTACCCTCATGTGTCTCACATATTAGTAACCCTTATATGGGGCACACAGGGGTTAATATGAGGGACATGATGGGGTTAACTGTTATTAATGTGAGGCACATGAGTTACTGAAACTAAACGAATAACCCCAAATGCCTGACATTAATAGGCAGAGTAACCCCAGTATGTACCTGTGTGTTTCACTTGTGTATTTACTGTAGCTTCCTCTCCTCCATACAACAGACATCTTCCATAAGACACAATGAATCCCGGCCACTCATCTGCAGGGTAGATGCTAAATCCTAGTGTGCTATAAAGGACCTCTGATGACGTCATGACCATGTGATCGGACTCTGGTGTGGGCGGAGCTACTAGGATTCAACCTTATCTGCAGATGTTACATGCCAGTGGCTACAGGACCTTTGATGACGTCACGTGACCTCATGACAAGCCAATCACAGAGCAGTAGCAGTAAAGGACCTCCCCCTTCCAGTTTTCTGTGCTCCGGGGACCCTGACTCGTTTATAAGCCGAGGAGAGCTTTATCAGCATGAAAAATGTGCTGAAAAAGTCGGCTTATACTCGAGTATATACGGTATTCAGAAACCACTGAGGCAATCTACATACTAAAGGTAGGTGTGGAATCGCATTTCTAAAGGCTATGCAAGGATGTGATTAGTTAAAAATGACTTTTCCCAATAATAGAGCCCCTTTAAACTTTATTTTTGTTTGTCCCCGTAGGGGATTGAAGCAGCAATCTTCTGAACGCTGCTTCAATACATATACGCTGCAATTCACATGTATTGCAGGCTGTCAATCCATGCAGAAGCATAGGCCGACAGCCTCCATTCTTGGCAGGATCAAACAGGTACGTGGAGGGGAATTGATGGGGCAAACCCAGGGTCGCTGATTAGACCCCGGGCAGTCCATTAGCAACAGCGGCACCTCCCAAAAAACATTGTGGGGAGGAAAGGCCGATCGGACCCCGGAACATCATCTACCCCAATTCCCAGCCTGTAGGCAAACTGGAGCGGGTCCATAGCCAAGCTCACTAGAGGTCAAGGATGTTTAAGTACCAGTCTCTCTAGGACCTTCATCAATGGGATGTCAATGCTACAGATCTGTAGCCGTTGAAGTTCGTTGGATTAGGTTTCTTTGGAACTGATACCATACAAGATGTGTTCCACAGTTGTGGTTCCACTCCCAGCTTCAGGCTCATATTGCACATGTGGGTCATAACACTGCACAGATGGTCTTCACACATTTTAAGAACTCTATCCCATCGGGTCCTCCTCCTTGTCCACTTTAATCCCCCTGATTTCCCTACACAGAGGACCAGATTGGAACCATATGGCAGTTGATTGCAGGTCGATGAGGGTGGACCCAGGTGTTTGTGTGTGCTGGGGAGGCATTTCTTGTCAGCAGATCTAAAGGCTCTCTTTTTCTCCTTGAGAAGGGCTTTAGTCTCAGAGTTGATCCATGGTTTATTATTAGAGAAACACCTCACCATTTTTGTTGGTACCATGTTGTCTACACAGAAACCAATATAGTCTGTTATGCAGTCTTTAAGACACTATATATCATCCAGATATGAATCTTGCAACATTTCCCATTAGGTTGTGTCAAAACAGTCCCTCAGAGCCCCAACACACTCTTCCGACCAGATCCTCACTGTACGAGTAACAGCTGGTTCTCTACATACTAGTTGTTTGTATGTTGGTCGCAGATGCACCAGGCTGTGATCCGATCTACCCAGGAGTGGTAGGACTGATGAGTTATATGCATCCCTTACATTAGAAAAAAGCAAGTCCAGCGTTTTGTTGTCTCTTGTATGGCAGGTTACATACTGTGTGAAAACTAGTAGAGTAAATGTTGGAGAGACAAGGTTGCAGTCTCCAGACACCAGGCGGAGGGCATGGGGGTGTAATGTTTGCAGCCGGCTCACCACAGTATGCAACACATTACAGCAGAGTCTGCTTTTGCCGAGGGGGGACATATGCAGCTAGCGCAATAACATGTGATGATTCCCTTGGTAGGTAATAAGGTCTCACGCTTATAGCTAATAGATCACTATCCTTGTGGCACAAATGTTCTTTTACCACAATGTGCCCTGGATTACACCATCTTTCATTCACAAATACCGCAAGCCCTTTTCCTTTCCTGCCTGGTCAGCGCCGTCAGTTCATCCATCTTATGTGGGGGCAATATGTAATATGTGGGGGTAAACTTCTGTTTGAGTGAACAGCAGGGCTCAGAAGGGGTGCTACACTTTTTAGCTTCTGGAGAGTAGATTTAAAGAGACAAGTTTCTGAACGCCAAAAGGTTCTTTGCAGAGCTCTGTGGTGCCAGTAAAGTAGAATTTCCCATGTAGTAAGTCCATTTTATAAACTATACCTCTCAAGAAATGTATATAGCGAGGATTTTTAAAATGAGCAATTAAAAAGTGTGGCTCCTTGTAGAAGATTTTAAAGCAGTCATTGATACACAAGGCTGGCTGTAACGATAATACCTGCTAACACTGCCTGACTGCCCCGTTTTTGAACTTTTCATTCACCAATGATTGTGGAAATCCTTGTCGATGCTTCCGAATGGTCCCACAAGCCGATGTGTTATGTTGTACCAAAGCTATACTACTGTAGTAGTTGCCTACATACAGGTTATAGCCATTTTGTAGAAATGGGCCAATCAACTCCCAAACAATTCGACCACGTGTTGTCAGATAAGACGGACATCCTGGTGGATTTGGTTGGCTATCCTTCCCTTAATTGATGAAAAAAGCCGATGTGTATCCTGTGAATCTTTCACACATTTTGTAGAATTTTATTCCAAACCTTGCCCTCTTAGAAGGAATAAACTGTTTAAGGTGCAGTCTCCCTTTGAATTTTACAAGGGACTCATTAACAGAAATATTTGAACTGGGGTATAAAGTTTTAAAAATGTTGCGCTGAGCATTGTGAGGATGGGCCTGATTTTGTAATCTGTCATATTCTTGGGTACTTCTAGGTGGGCAATGGCTTTTGCTACTGAAATGCAAAAATCATATGAGCATTTCATAACTTCTCCTGGGAATTATGGCAAGAAAAGTAGGAGTGGTATGCACAGAATGGGTGGACCAGTAAGATCGAATGGTCGGCTTTTTAGCAAGCCCCACAACTAGTGTGAGGCCTAAAAATGTTTTAAATTTCAAAAAGATTTGTGGGCGTCCATATATTTTGTCTGGCATTATAGGATTGTGGATTCTGGGAGATAAATTGGGAGGCATATAAATTTGTTTGGGCAACAATATACTCTAGAAATTCATCTGTAATGAACAAACTAAGAGAATTAAATGGTGTAAAGTACACAGTAGCTTTCTCATTCTTCTCCGATATCTCTCTTTGACAGAGAACTGAGGAGAGAAAGTGTTTTATAGTTATAGAACCCGGGAAAGTTTGTTACTATAACAAACTTTCCCTGATCTAAACCTGATTGGTTCTCATGGCCATGGTCATCACGTGATCGAGATCTGAACCAATCAGGTTTAGATCAAGTCTCTAAGAACACCAGCTGCAACTTGCGCTGTGTTCACGGAGTTGACGACCCTTGGGGAGACCAGATCTCAAATTTAGAAGTTTATAAATGTCAGCGCGGCAAAGAGTGGATGTGAAGCGGTTATAGAAAAAATATGCATGTGCAAGTATTACAGCTGTAGGAGTACGCAGCCCGTACATGTCCCCATAGTGTAAAGATAGAGACTAACAGAGTGATAATCTATTTTTTGTCATATAGCAAGGGGTAGGGGTAAACAACTCACCTTTTTAATGTAATTTTAGAAGTGGTTATAGGATTTGCATATACTAGAGGCAAATTCCTGTTTAATGAATCCGTCGTTGACATCCCTGGCATCTCAACGGGCACAGTATCACCGTTTTTCAGTGTTGGCCAGTCAGCGGGTCTCTCCATTATAGCAGGTGCACAGATTTGAGAAACTCCAGAAGGTTCTTCAGGTTTGGGCTCAGTAACTGAGACCTTGGGTGAAACATTTCCATTAACATCCGCTTCAGCAGCTGCAAAACATATATAAGTATGTAATATCTGGACTAAGACACATTAGGATTTGTTCATTATCTGACATTTAAAACATAACATTAAAGAGAACCTTTCACCACTTCACAATGTCCAACTCTGCATTTTTCAATAGGCCCAGCTCCACTGATTTTGGCATAGTTGGAATTTTTTTTCCTGACTTGATCGGCGCCAATAGATTCAGAACCCAATATACTTATCAGATGAACGGTCCCAAGAGTTGGAGTTAGCGAAGGCGGCGAAAGGTCCGCTTTAAATAGCATGAACAGAGGAATACATCATAAGACTACTCACATTTCTAGTGGAATAATTTCAGGGTCCAAACCCATATTTATATAATTAATGGATTACTCTACTAGTGCAATGCAATAGGCATACTAAGAACAGGGTTGTATAATTTAGAAAAACAGGCTCGATTAAAAAAAAACAAAAAACAAAACTGTTCTCTGTATATACAGCTTGTATTTTAACTATAGTTACATTATATTGTTGAACATTTTACTTTTTTTTTTTTAAATAAAGACCACCCCTTTAAAGAGTGATCAAATGTAATAACTGCATATGATAGAATAGGATTATTATAGTATATCATATTTAATATTCACCTGTAGCTTTGATTTCCACATCAGCTGTTTCCTACAAAAATAAAAAGTTAGTTTTAGTATAGCTTGTATTTATTTAAACTTCTGCTTACTCTGGGCTTAGGAGTCCAGTGGATGGTCCTATAAGTGACTGATAGTACCAGGACCGCCCACTGGACTCAACATGAGAATACGCAAGATTTAAGACATTTTATAATATAATAGTTAAGAGGAGTCTGTCATCAGGAAAACTGGTATCGAACTAATGAGAATACCTTAGAGGACGGCTTCTACACTTTCCACAGAAGTCTTATTCTGCATTGTAGCTCAATTTTCATGAAAATCAGCATTTATTTCTTATGCAAATTAGCTGAAAAGGGGTTTTAGAGGCGTTTCTTCTTCTTCTGGGGCATCGTTCTCCGCTCTAGGCGATCGCCCCTAACTGCAGACAAGGTGTGACAAACTCACAAAGCAGATAGGTGCTAGGATCTGGTGAATCCCCAGAAGGAGAAGAAACGCCCCCAAAGCCCTTTGCAGCTAATTTATACAAGAATAAGACGCTGATTTTAATAAAAATGGAGCTGCAGTGCAGAATAAGCCATGACCAGCCAGGCGTTTCCCTTACACTGGCCCTGCAGGGAATATGTGATATTAAGAGGAAGCCATTCAAATGAATGGTCATTGCTGTAACACAACCTTGCATCCATCACAACAGGAAATACTCGTACAAGGAGGCTCTGTTCTTGCACATAGAGAAGGATCCGTGTTCTGTGATGCCATTACACCCTTTAGTGACTTCCATGGAGAATCCAGCAGACAAACTAAGTAACTAAATCCGTTCTCTAGAAAGGAAACTGATTTATTCAACATACGTAAAAAAAAAAATTCTAATAATCTTTTCCATGTACTATACTTCATTTCTGTCAGCAAAATCAATGTCATTTAGCAATCAGTTTAGGCTTTTACCAGACATGTAGGTATACACATGGACATGTCAAACATTGGGTGTTATTCAAATTTGACTGTCACCCCCATGTCATACCGCATAAAAAAAAAAGAAGAAATAAGGTCCTGGCCCTTTAAATATCAAAGAAAATAACTTTCTACCTACCTCAGACACAATAGGCTGCTTTTTTAGAGGAGGTTGATCATCTTCATCAATGGACGGAGCACTTCGCTTTCTTGATTTCTGTTCTACTGTCCTATCTGCGTCATCCTGGTCAACACCGTTGGACTCATACGACGCACTCTCCGTACTATAAAAAAGGAGATTAAGAACAAATTCTAAACTGTAACAATCTGAAGAGGGTTTGTTTTAAGCTGGCTGAACCAATCTCATTGATGATAGCCAAACCTACCTACTTCAGCAAGACCAGGCAGCCACCTAATGTATATGGGGGTATCTCGACTCTCCCCTAATGGAAGATGTCAAAGGAAGGAAGGACTGGCTGTTGGATTTATCAGGGAAGATAAGATGCCACAAGAAGAAGCTTGACAGCGACTCATTTTCCTCTCCCCATTCAGAACACATGCACACTTGGGTTCATGTGCTATGGGTGGTGGGAGGAAGAGTTGTTGGCTGAACAAGAGTATAGTCAACAACCGTATGTCGTATACGTATCTTCACCATACCTATACGTATGTCGTATTTTTAGCTGGGTAACAACACATGACTATCATCTCACCTGGGATTCAGACTCTGCATTAGAGATTGAGAGGAGCCGGAGCTGATCAACACTGGGGCGGGAAGACTTTCTGTCATGCTTGAATCACATGAATAGGCATAGTCTTCATTAATGGGAATCTCCACTAGGGTCAAAATAAATGTAGTTTCCTCTGCAGTGTTATTTTCTTCTAGGAGGCAATCTGTGAAGACCAAGGAAACAAAATAAGAAACCTGGAACTACTGAAATACATAACCATTATATATACCGTATTTTTCGGACTATAAGACGCACTTTTTTTCCTCCAAATATGGGAGGAAAATGTAGGTGCGTCTTATAGTCCGAATGTAGTGCTAGGAATGAGCGGAGCTAGAATGTAGTGGGCGGGAATGTAGTGGGCGGGAATGTAGTGGGCGGGGCAAGCACAGCGCCAGTTTAGTCCCGTCAGTTAGAAGGAAAGCAGGTATGTTACGGTAATTGTCTGCGAGTGGTACCGAATCCTGCAGAGCGTTTGCCATAGCTAACAGGTCTCCGCTGTACATGAGACCCGATAGCTATGGCAATCTCTCTGTGAGAGATAATGTCCCACAGAGAGCTAAAAAAGTGCCCATGATACCTGTACTAAGATGTCGGGTCTAAAAGATGGCCGGCGCTCCTGCAGAGCGGTTACCATAGCTAGCGTGTCCCCGCTGTACAGGAGACCCGATGGCTATTGCAATCTCTCTGTAAGAGCGGCCAGAAACTTTTACCTGTAATGCTGCAGGCCAGCTCCCGCAGAGCCGACCTGTTCCTGTGCCACACGGCTCTGAAACTCAGGAACAGGTCGGCTCTGCGGGAGCTGGCCTGCAACATTACAGGTAAAAGTTTCTGGCCGTTCTTACAGAGAGATTGCAATAGCCATCGGGTCTCCTGTACAGCGGAGACACGCTAGCTATGGTAACCGCTCTGCAGGAGCGCCGGCCATCTTTTAGACCCGACATCATAGTACAGGTATCATGGGCATTTTTTTAGCTCTCTGTGGGACATTATCTCTCACAGAGAGATTGCCATAGCTATCGGGTCTCATGTACAGCGGAGACCTGTTAGCTATGGCAAACGCTCTGCAGGAAGGGCCTTCATAGTACGATAATATAGTGAGCCTCTCCCATAGACTGCAATACAGTTGTATTGCAGTCTATGGGACTTGCAATCAAATGATTGCAGGTTCAAACCCCCTAGGTGGGTGAAAATAAAATATTAAAATTTTTTTTTATAGCTATGAAAATATATATATATATATATATATATATATATATATATAAAAAAAAATTCAAATCACCCCCATATCCCTAGAATACATATAAAACAAAAACATTACTGTGAAACACAAACACATTAGGAATCCCTGTGTCCAAAAACCCCTGATCTACAAACTTATGAAAATATTTTTCTCGTATGGTGACTGCTGTAGCAGAGGAAAAATTGGTACTATTCCGTTATCGGGCCAGCAGAGCTGTTCAGCACCAGCATCGGGACATGCTGAACTGCTGACTGCTGGCCCGATGCTGGCTGGCACTGGAGCTGTGTAAAGGAGCAGCGGATCACATGGTTCCCTGATGATTAGAAGAGTTTCCATACTTAAAGCTTAAAGTCCCTAATGCTTGTTAATGCTGCTGTTGAGTTCTGTTTACATTGGTGAAATAATATGTTCTGTTAAATATTTTACAAATTTTTTGCTTCAAAATTTTTTTTCCTATTTTCCTCCTCTAAAACCTTAGTGCGTCTTATGGTCCGTGCGTGGAACCATTATAGGATCCAACTGTTAATAAAATAAACATACCTGATACAGTGACGTCTTGAGAACTAAAATCTTGCTGCACAGCATCCTCTCGCATGACGGGGTAACTAATCTATAAAGTACAAACAGAAAGACCATGAATGAAACATCTCATACTAAATGCTGACTTCATAGATACTTTGCAATCTTCACAATACAGATACTCTAGGAAGACGCAATATACATAAACATCCAATAGACTACAATATCATCCGGTCACTTACCTGCTCTATTGGAATTGCCAAGTTCTCATTTACAGGATTTGGTAAACTTTCAGCTGATCCGATGACATTGGCCTGGGAGGGGTTTTCTATATTGGGAGCGGAGTGAAGACGGTGAGGGCTTGACAGTAAATCCCTTGATGGTGAAGATAACACTTTTATACTTTTGAGTTGTTCTTCACTGGATATGTGATTTTCTGTACATTCAGGGCTCAAAAATTCCCCTAAAAAAACAAAAAACAGAAGTGGTTTGCAGTAGGTACATAACTCACTCACCCTCAGACAGCTGAATACGTGAAATGTTCCTTGATGGGCAGTTACAGCTTTTGGGGTCAACTTGAAAGATCATAGGGAGCCATGGGTACCTTTTTTTTTTTTTTTTTTTAAATCTCAAAGTGTATCTACTTCTTAAACATTTACCTTAACTTCAATATCTTATGTATTGCTTTTTATTACCTAGCTGCTAACTCTGTAGAAATAAAATTATTTTCTTTTCTCATTTAAATCATTGGGGAATACAACATCATGGGTATAGGCTCGGCCACTGGGAGGCTGACACAAGGAGTATGAAAAGATGGTGGCTACCAGTTTTAGTCGACTATCTGAAGGCAGCAGAGACATAACCTACACACAGGTTTTCTGCTTTGTAGTTTTTTTTTTTACTTTTTTTTGTTAGGTGCAATAGAACCAATGCCATGACAAGCCTGGATGCCTTCAATAGTCTTCTGGCTGTCATAGCAACCGATCGCCACCCTCTGGTGATGTTCAGGAGAGCGGTGATCAGCAGCAAATGGCGGCGCCTGTGCCGCCTGCACAGTTTACACGCTGCGGTCACGTTTGACCGCAGTTTGAAAAGGGTTAACAGCAGCGATCGATGCGGGCACCAACTGCTGCTGTTAGCGGCAGGTCTTGGCTGTAAGCCGGCATCTGCCCTGTATGGAGAGCTCAGCTCCTGAGCTCGCTCCATACACCCCTATGCGACCCATGACGTAATACTAAGTCAAAGGTCGCTAAGGGATTAAAGCACAAACTGCAGCTATGCACATACCTATATCAGGCTTGTAGACAGAACTGCCCATTGATATAACTCGGTTGACAGCTATTTAAGTGTATAACCAGCCTTACATAGCATATTAAAGATAAAGAAGGGGCCACTCTATGGGAGTAATAGAAAAGGCTGAGCAAGCAGGAAATGCCTCTTTAAGAGAACAGTTCAGACTCCCAATTTTGTTATGTGCCTCCATAATGTAAAAGAAAAGCAGATTACTTAAAGAGATTATGCCATGAAAAATATGTATCCCCTATCCACAGCATAGACTGGATAAATTGCCAATAGGTGTGAAGGCTCTCAAACCCCTTTTGGACAAGGATGAGCCATAGAGAGTCATACCCCCTGGGTCACTAAGCCTATGGACAAAGGATAAATATCTTTCATAGTAATCCTTTTAATGTGAATGGAAGCTGCAATGCAATACTACTATGAGATTTAGACTCCAGAATTATACATACATATGTCTTCCATAAATATATAGCATAGTCTACCATGAACTGAACAAGTATCACTGCCTGGGAAGGCATCATATTAACACTTACCTTTCTTATCCGGCTGACTGTGAGAATCCACAACCTACATGTGATGAAACAATATTTGAGATTGTTAGATGGTTATTGGTTTTGATACGAACACCAACTTTATAACCCTTTAGCACCACCACACACTATATATGTACACAAGAGATTCCTGTAAATGACACAGACAGATACTCTATAAATTGGAATATTTGTTACTTACTAACCTTATCTAGAATAGCAGTTTATATAATACACAGGTGCACTGTTTGTACCAAATAGGACAAAAAACATTCAGTACATCGTTTTTTGATTTTTTTTGGCTATTAGAAGATATGGGCCATTTTAAAAGAAACATTTTGTGCTGTAATAAACTGTGATGTGACAAGCAAAACTACCTTTATATGACAAATCTGCTGTGCAAAATAGGCCCTTGGTTGTCCCTGTAAGAGCTGAGTAAGCAGTGGAAGCAGCGACCTGTACACCCATACATATCAAAGATAGCAGTGGTCACTATTTATCCATGTGACCATTTCCTTTGCCTGTCCCCACTTCTGCACAAGCGTTGAATCTATCTGTAAATCTTTTACACGGATACAAGACATTCTGTGCAAGCGCAGAATACATTTAGTGGCTGCACAGAAGTAGAAGTAGTTAAGGAAGTGGTTGCATGGATAAACAGAGTGAACGCCACCATCTGTATGAATGCAGAGTAATGGTTACACAGGGCACCGTTTTTGTCTGTTAAGTGGTCGATCCCTTCAAAGGCCCAGTTCACATCTGTGCATGAGTTTCCGTTAGGGGAATCCACTTGGGGAGCCCCCAAATGGAAACCTAATCCGCTTAGAAAAGCAGTTACCTTAGGAAACCCATATACCCCATAGACTAGAATAGTGTCTGTGTGGCTTCCAACCGGTCTTCGCACAAAAAAGTGCAGAGAGAAATTCCTCTCCACATTTTTCATGCGGATAGGGGAACAGAATGGCCCGAACGCAGATGTGAACTGGACCTAAGATGTAGGTTTTACATTTACACCAGTATGGGAGAGGCTTAGTTGTATGCACCCACCAACTGACATGTAGGGAGGTAATACATGACTCCGTTTCTGGCCTGAAGAATCCAGACACATGAAGAGCTTTTACTAGTAAAAGAAAATTACAGCATGCACAAAGTCTTTACAAAGTAGGGCTCATGTATAAACCCATGTGATGGCCGATTTTAAAGGTTTCAGTTTTTACCAGTTCACATACATATGAGTGTATGCTAGTTACAGCTTCTCTGTTTTAGGCCTCACCCACTCAGTCAATAGTTTGTGCTTCCTGCATTTTATAGAAAACTGTGTTGAAATATTTGTCATGAAGAAATTTTGTTGACTATAATAAAATCTGGCATCGGCTTATGATGATGCAAATTCTAGCTGCATAATGATTATAGAGTAAGCATTAAAGAGGACCTTTCACCACCTCCACTAATTCAGGTTCTTAGCATCTGACAATAGTCACTGCTCAAGCTACTTATGTTAAGAGCTGGACTAGTTGGAGGTGGTGAAAGATCCTCTTGCACAATTATCCATCTAACCAATGTCATCACGGTTTGCCGTGTCTGTCCATGAATACTTACATGTTGAAAAGAAGTTGTTTCCGAATCCTGGTCTGTGCTACATTGCAAATCCACAACATCTACTGGTAATTCAAGCTGTAAATAAGACCATACATATAGCACATAAATACAGCATTTACCACTTATAAAAATACAGGGCGCATATTACAATATGTTATAAGCTGCAGTAAAATGCATACTTGCACATATGTATGTACAGAGTCCGAGTCTAGAGGTGCTCTGAAGTGGTGGAGATGTGAGACTCAAGCTGTGGTTGAGGACTCTCTCAGTAACCCCATAAAACAATACAGTAATCAGTTTTAGCTAAATCCGAAAATCAGATTAGTAGGGGTTCCAGGCACTAAGTTTTCTTCGTTATTCTACTGGGTCAGCTCTGTACAATTTAGCAGTGGCCATGCCTAAGGCTCATCATGGCTCAGTCCCATTCTAGTGAATTCTATAGACCAGAATAGGAACAGGTACCACCATCAGCTGAACAGTGAGGCTCTCGACAACTCCACCAAACTGATCAGATATTGACCTGATATTGGCCTACCCTAAGGACAGATTATCAAAGTCCTCAAAAAAACCCTGTAGTAACACGGTGCATTAAATGTAAAGCACGTGCACAACTTCTCCCATGCCAAATACAGAGAAATTTATGTTACCTCTTCCACGGTCTCTTCAATCTCAGCTGTAACTGGCTTAGGTGACCTCAGACTAAAGGGAACAAACACTGGAGCCTGGTTCTGCACATCAGGTGCAAGGTCATAGTTCTCGTCTTCAAACCCCAGGTCCGCATCATCTTCATCATCCTCCTCTTGCTGTGTAGCTCTGATCTTTACCAGGGTGGTCTTCCCTTTGCTCTTGCTAGACACTGGCTTTGAGGTTTTGGTTGTGCTTGGTTTAAGACTGCGTGCAGGCTTTTCTTTCTCTGGACGATCAGATGAATTTTCAGATTTGGGTGATGCAGACGGTGGTGTGGACAGTTTCTTTAGAGGTCTTCCAAATCTATTATGTAAAATTAACATTCATTGTTATTATTTATGGAGCACACTGATACTTGTCCCTGATACAATACTGCCTTAAATGAAGGCATCTACAGAGTGGAAAAAACAGTTCAGACAAATGAGCATGGGCTTATATAGGCTTCCGGCAAATGATGTGAGGGTTGTTCCTTGCACTGCCAAAGCCCTAAAGAGTAAATGTTCTCAAATAAGTCCAAAGAGACACACTGGGGCAGATTTACAAGTACGGTCTAAAATTTAGCCTGCAGACAGACTAAACGGTCTTAAAATGTGCCACACTAATAGCAGCCGATGCTCGATGACAACTTTGGTACGTCTTAAGACTGTAGGCATCTATTAGTTGGTTAACTTTAGGAAAATAAAGGACATACTGTATATACTCGAGTATAAGCCGACCCGAATATAAGCCGAGGCCCCTATTTTTACCACAAAACTGGGAAAATTATTGACTCGAGTATAAGCCGAGGGGGGTGGAATGCAGCAGTTACTAGAAAATTTAAAAAATTAAAATGGTCGGAGTTTTTGGGTGCAGTAGATGCTGGGGAAGGGGAGGGGGTGTTCTGGTTGTCTGTCTGCCCCTTCCCTTCCCTGAGGACTGTTTTTTTTTTTTCCCCCACTTGGATCTCAGCCTGGCTGAATATAGGGTATCTGTAGTGCTCGTATTAACCCCTTCCTGACGGAACAGGAGCACTGCAGATCCCCTATATTCAGTAGACCGGGCACTGTCAGACACAGGGATACCTAATGTATATGTGTTTCACAGTCATTTTCTACTTTTATATGTATTCTAGGGAAAGGAGGGATTTACAACTTTTATTTATGTTATTTTTTTAGAGCTTTTTTTTTTTTTTTTTTTTCTTCTCACCATTTTATGGGAGATTATATACATTACGGCTGGTCATAGAAGTTTGTGGAAAATATATAAAAATGTTCCATCATATTCCTACCATTGTAAAATGAAATAAAAATTTTAAAAGTTTGTGAAGAATATGAAATAATAGAGCACCTGGTAAACCTGGACCTTCTACATAACTTCACTTACCTGGAGCGCTGAGCAGTAGTGGTGTCCTGCACACTACTAGACTGGCTGCTGCTTGGAGATTCACTGGGCACTGGAGGTTGGTCAACTTCAGAGTCTGACAAACATGACGGCTTCTGGGGTGTGCCAGAGGGGCATATCCTCTTGGGGGATAAGTCATCATTGAATTCAGTGGCTTTTCTCTTGATAGCTGGAGAGGATGTGGCCACCACAGGATCCTCATCCTTTCATAGAAATTAAAGATAATAAAGATCACATGGCACACACGCATGATGTCCAATCTTCAGAAATGTACAGGTTAACAAGATATGCAATCTAGTTTTAGGATTAACCTCATAAAAGACTACGTGCATGTATGACATGGTAGAAAGTTCATGCTGCTGCAGTATGCACTGTTGCCTTTATTAGACTCCGCAGTCACATGATCACTGAATGTCTGTTGTCAAAATGGGCTTATATGGATGGCCCCCATCTCTTGATGGACAGATTATGTCACAAAAATATATATACACACAAAAATAAATGTATAAAGTATGTATAAAAAGGAGACAAAAAACTATGTATGTTAATAAACAACACTCTGTGTTACAAAAAAAAATTATTATTTTTTGCTTGTACAACACATTAACCCCTTCCAGACATCAGTCATAATAACACGGCAGATGCCAGTTCCTTAAACATGGCTGCCACTCTGCTGTAATTTCTGTAAATATACTGTATCACTGAAGGATGGTTAAAAAGCGCACACATTCCCCTACACACCACTGCTAATAGCCGCATATGGGGAAATCTGCTGATAGATTTAAATGAAAGTCAAAAAGTAAAATTACTTTGCTTGGTGGAGCTGCATTTAATTCTTCATTTGTCTTGCTCTGGACCGGTCTCAAGGTTTTAGCAGACTGTTTTACAAGGTTTGGAACCGGCCTGATCAGTCGGCCACGTCTCAGTGGTGCTGGCTTGATTGCTGCAGATTTTTCTTCAACAGCTCTAGATGTACAAAATGAAGAACAAATGTAAAAGATAAATAAAAATAATAAAAATGTAACAAATTAAAAAAGCAAAGTCCAAAAAGTGTTTGTAGCTTATATGACTGCATGAATAAAAACTCTTGATGGCCTCCTACTTACGGTTCAGCTTCCTTAGAGTCACGGCCAGTAACAGAGATATCAGGCATGTCCTCCAATTTCGACAGCTCTGGAGTCTGATCATTCACTTTCAGCATCTCTTGACCCTGCAAAAACAGTCCCCCCTCCAAAGTCATTACAGGATCATAATATATATATATATATATATATATATATATATATATATATATATAATGAATATAACTATGTAGGAATCAAGTGCTTTGTGGTTTATTTTAAGTGGCTGCTTCCTGTGTAATGCTATAGACTCTGACCTTCTCTGGAACCAATGTTTTGGGCTCTGCAGTTGAGGTCTCCTTTCTTACAGCTGCCCGGCCAAGGTTTGGACTAGGTTTGGGAAATCTTGTGCGGACAGATTTTGAAGACGCTATTTCACCTTGTTCTGCATTACGTGCAGCTTCTTCTGGTCTAGAAAAACAAACAATCACAAAAAGTTATATGTAAAGAGAATCATTGCATTCTCAACTACAGCCCCTCTCATATCACAGTTCACCCCCCTCCCCTATTATCAGAGCTCCCAGGAATCTTGCTTTTATAGGTAGTTGATCTGGCCATACAATTCCAATTGCTGTAGGATGAATGCTCATTCAGCCAACAGCTATTCCTCCCAAGCCCTCCATACATGCAAGCTTGGTTAGCAAGCACTGTAAATGGGCGAGCTGAGGAAGGAAACTATTTCTAAGCTCACCTGGCAACAGCTTATCTCCATTGATATTTAAGGTGCTTGTTCCAACATTTCATCATCTGCAATTGGGGTAGAGCCAGGACACCCCCATATACATCAGATGTTTGGGCATGCCAAAAACAGCAAACAAACAGTGTATGGCTCTGTGATGGACTGAGGTTGCTTGGGTCCAGCAGATGAAATTAGCCCACCCTCCAACAATACCTAAGAAACAGACCGTAATACTCTACAGCTCTACAGATTTAGAGGTCTTCTGTTGGATCATTATGGTAGAGCCTGGGCCCACCGGAGGATCTCTCGATTCTCTGGTGGGCCAGTCCAACACCGGCCACATGCTCAGTCTTTGTAACTTTACCAGCAAAACACAATTTTCTGAAAAATAACGCCAAATCGGTGAATAGAGTATTTCCTTGAAGTGAAATATCTGGCTGCCCACAGACCACCATAAAAATCAACTAATCCAAGGATAAGCAGCTACAGGCAGACATATACCGTATTTTACGGACTATAAGGCGCACTGGACTATAAGCCGCATTGCCCATGAGCGCCTTATAGTCCGTCTCGGTTCATATATAAGGCGCACCGGACTATAAGCCGCAGACCGGTGCGCATTATATGTTATTGAAAGCGGCAGCAGGCAGACTTTGCCAGCGGCCGCTTAACCCCCCGCGTGCCAGCCGCTTCTATTGGAAGCGCTCGGCAGGCAAGGAGGGGCTCTATCAGCAAAATCATGCTGATAGAGCCCAACCGTAATGTTGTGAAACTTACCGAGCGGTGCAGGGTGGACGGGCATTCAGGCCTCCTCTTCCTCCGATGTTCCGTCCTCCTCCTCCGCCGCTCGCTGATAATGGCCTGGGCGCATGCGCAGTAGTAGAAGCATTATGATATTGCGCATGCGCCCAGGCCATTAGTTCGCGAGCGCCGGAGGAAGTGGTCAGGACATCGGAGGAAGAGGAGGCCTGAATGCCCGCCCGCCCTGCACCGCTCGGTAAGTTTCACGTTCTGTTTCAGCGTGACAGCAGGGCTGCCGGACACTTCCCATTCATTTCTATGGGAGCCGGCATGCGAGCGCTCCCCATAGAAATGAATGGACTGCTTTTTTCCATTCATTTCTATGGGGAGCGCTCGCATGCCGGCTCCCATAGAAATGAATAGGAAGTGTCCGGCAGCCCTGCTGTAACGCCGGCGTGTACTGCTGTGATACACGCCGGCGTTCCGTAGTGTGAATGCACCCTTACGGTGCCTTTTATGTATGTATGGAAGCGGCACGCAGACTTTGCCGCCGCTTCCATCCATATATAAGGCGCACCGGACTATAAGCCGCACTTATGATTTCTGAGGAAATCGTAGGTTTTTATGTGCGGCTTATAGTCCGGAAAATATGGTATGTATTCTCTCTATTTCATACATGTTACAATAACGAAATTTGTCACTCACTGAGCAAGCTCTTTAAGAATAGGTTTGTCTTGGATCTCTTTCTCTGTAGATGATTTAACCTCTGCATCTCCCTGCACAAACACTTCCACATGCACAGAAATGTTGGGATCATTCTAAAATTATAGAGAAATAAAGAAAAAAATAAAATCACCAATTAAACCAAAGATCCAGAAATACATCACCATTGTTTATGCGCAGTACAAATCAGCACATGGTTAGTCAATTTGTCAAGAAAATTCTACTTAATCTGAGATACAGACTGTATTACAGACCATACCTCAATTTGTGATTCAGAGCTCCAGTTTCAGGGCCCATAATCACACCCCTTTGTCTGCTCCTACCTGACACCCCCCAACTGATAGTTTTCGTTCCTGTTATGCCCTGTACTAACTTTATTGACTACTCATGAACGTCGAGGGCTATAGAAAAAATTTCAATTGTGCTGGAATCAGCGGAGCAGCCTATTAAATAATGCAAAGGATTGGACTTGGCGGAGGCAGCAAAAGATCCTCTCGAACACCTTCATCCTATGAAGACTGAAAGTCAGAAGCAAAGAATCACATTGGTTTCCACTGCGTTCCTTGCCCAGGTCGGTCTTAACTCAGTCATAGTTTGTATTAGGCCCACACAATGGGAAGTTTAAAGGGGTATTCCAGATATATAAAGCCCTGTGGATAAGGGTTAATTTGCTGATCCAATAAGTGGGACCCCACCAATAAGGAGAACAGGAGCTCTATTCTACCATCTACTCTACCATCATAGAAGAGAACAGAGCAACTGTATATGCATGAGCAGCAACTATATTCATGTGCCAATATAAGAGAGATCCATGTTCTGGTGAACTGTGGGAATTCCAGTGGTCTGACCCCCACCAATCAGTAAACTACCCACTATTCTATGGTACCCACTATACCCAGGCAAGTGGGTGAGAGTGTACATATCTAATCCACACGCTGCAGTTTCACCACAAAGAAACAAGTATACTGTAAGTTCTCAAACCTGCGGCCTGCTCATTTCGTTGCAGATGTGTCATGGATTTTCACCAAAGACATCATCACATTCAATGAAGCAAATGTGAAAACCTCCTCAAGCAAAATCCTCAAATCCAATCTGCAGCAAAATTCACATGTAACATATACATGTTGCTGCAGACTCATGGCGAGATCCATAAAGGAAAAGTTTGTGCTGCATGTGGATCTAATGCTTTTAAAACTTAGAATGGAGTCCATACTTCCAAACTACATCCCTAGTCTCGGGTAGTATGTAAGACCCAGAAGCACTTGTATGTTTACTAGGCTATCTACATAAGATGGACTACTTAAACCATCTTAAGTTACTTTACAATGCCTTTAGGAGTCTTACGTTGTCAGTGTCTGTTGTATTGCTTCTATTCTCTTCCTGCACAGTAGACACCAATAAAGCAGGCACAGATCTTGTAGAAGATTGCTTTAAATTTGGCTTTGGTCTTTGAAATCTGCCCCTTGTGAACACCGGTTTCAATGTCCTTTTTTCATCTTCAGATGCACTTTGCTCTTTATCAATCCTAAAAGACAGAACAATCTTTACCTTTCAATCTGGACATTTGGTAGACAAAGATTCTTGTTACTTGTTAATTTTCTCATTCATTTCTAGAGTCCATGTTCCTTTAAACTACACTATAGCGTAAGAAACCTCTATTTTTTCATAAATCAATCGTGAAGATGAAAGGAACAAACTTTGTAATATATTTGACTAAATAAAAGTGCCTGTGTCTATAAATTTAATCAGTAAAGAAATAGATACTTTTCTTTGATAAAGTATATTGCAAGATTTGTTCTCTTCACCTGCACTATGAAGTTAAGAAATTAAAAAAAAAAAAAAAAAAGTTTTTTTTTTAGCCGGACACAAAGTCCTGCTTGTCCGACTAAAACAAACAAACAAAAAAAAATGTTTCCCCGCAGACAGGCAGAAGACGGACACGGGCGGTCACCTTTGCAAACCCATTCAAGTGAATGGGTTTTAAAGCTGACCGCCAGGTTTCCATCCCCTGTCGTTTCACGGGGCGGAAAACGGAAACAGGCCGGATTGCACAAATTGGACAACGAGCATAGGTGTTACCCCCCCCCCCCCCCTCCCCAGAGAAGTCCAATGCATTTCATCGGATTAATCTCTGGTGCTCCCGGCGGCTGCACAGTTCTTCACAGAAGCAGAAGATGTACACCACAGCTTCACTGTGCAAGTGCCAGAGGTACGGGGCGTGCGCACTATTATGGAGTTGTACTCCTCTGGCTTCGGTGAAGAAATGCATAGGCGAAAGAGTACAGCGGCAGGAGGAGTATAACGCTTCTTTATATTTATTCCGGGCACAAATGGCTATATAAACAAGGTGATTTGGCAGGCACATTAAACACCCTGTCCATAAGGACCTGTAAATGGTTTGGTGTCCCAAATCACCCTGACAGATTCCCTTTAAGGGACTCCAAGTGAAGCTAAGAGCTGCTTGGAAATGTAAAAGAGATACCATTACACAAACATACATGGCAGGTGTAGAATCTACAGATGTCTCAGGAGATGCTTTATTGTCAGAGGTTTCCAAAGTAACAGGCTCCTCTTCTGCAAAAGAATTTTCTTTATCACTTTTGGCAAGCAAGGGGACAGTCTCTGCTGCATCTTCGGGTATCTGGTAATAAAGAGAAAATATCATTAATCATCAAATTCTGTTAGTCTTTTTCAAATTCATGGTAGTCCGGATTATATTTTAATCAACAAAAAACTGAATTTCTCTGCAGACATTGAGCAGCATTATCATAGCATATGACTTAAACCTAAAGGGTTTTTCTGGGATATTAATACTGATGACCTATGTTTATATCAGACTGAAACAGGTCTGACTCTCGCACCGATGCTGATCAGCTGTTTGAAGGTGTCATGGCTGCTCTTGCCAATATCTGCAATCCCTTCATTATTAACAGATTTCTATAAGCCACAGCACCATAAATTTAGTAGGAGGAATGTTTGTAATCTCAGCTTTGTCAAACAACTATTAAATATGTTCTAGGGTTATGTGCATAAATATCAAAAGCAAAAACAAATTTTGTGTGGGGATTTTTTGCACATTAAAAACTTAACTTTTATTGATTCCTGTTAAAAGTGGTATCACAAAACAATAAATAAATGTTCCTAAAAGCGGTGTGTGGTCTTATTTATATTTGCAAAAGTTCCACCTCCAAGAATAAACACAACTAGGTACTTAGTCCTCACTAAACAATGCTCCTGACATTAGTTTTGCAGACAGGAACACTGAATTAGCTACTTTCTTTCTATTGCATATTCAGCTGAACTTCTGAGGACTAATTTCCCAAATATCTCTCAACCGGCTAGGAATATTATTCTAGGGCTGGATAGTAACCAGTATTGAATATTGCTGACATATAGCTAATAGCCATTAAATCCACCCATTCACATGCACATATAGTTTATTTCTGCCATATGAGCAATTAACTAGCCATGAAGGGGAGTGACATTGCTAAGCTGGGGTGAAACTATTCTCGGGCAGGGGATACTGCTTGTTTCTTTCTAGGATCGGCAGAACCCACACATCCACACAAACACACACTATTAGAGTAGAGAGAAGCTTGACGCGTTTCAACTAACTCATCTTAGTCAGTATCATCAGAGGCTAACTGTATTTAAGAACATGCCATTCGACACGGCGCTATTACGAGCTATATTTTATCATTTCTCAATAGCCCGGTCGGTCATAGTTTCTGACCGCAGCGAGCGCTTGGTGGAGCCGGGTTTATAAACCCTAAAGACCCACCCCTTACAATGACGCAGCGGGGGGCGTGGTTATTACATCACCAACACCTCCCCACTGACGTCAGGCCAAATCCCGTCCTCAGTACAACGGACAGGATCGTAATCAGGCAACGCAAGACGCTTATTTGTTACAACCAGACCCCGCTTCGCGGTCTGCATCTGACGGAGCTTACAGATTTGTATGGAAGATCCAGGTAAGTAACCTTCATCAATGGATACCCAACCAGCCCTATATTGAAAGTATGGAACAAACCTCCGAATATGGAGAGACCCCAGACCATATATGAGTCAATACCCTCTCAAATATTAACCTAAAAAACGGTCTAAAACCGCAAGGTGTGAATATTACCCTAAGAAACGGTATGAACCGCAAGATATAAATAGGGATTACATAAGGCAATACTAGGGCAAAACTTTAAACAGAGAGATTATTGGTGGGATAATATTCCAATATAGAAAAAAACTTGTATATCGGCAAACTATTAGGACAGATAACTATTAACAGAACAAATCCACCAAAAAAGAGAAAACCAGTCAATGGTTGATTGGCTATATACTCTTCTTTTGTCCTAATAGGCTATAGATCAGAAAATTAATGTAAAGTAAAACCTACAGAAATTTTGCTTATATGAAGGAGGCAAAAGAAATATACTCATTTAGACCCTTTGGATGTACTGAGTCCATCAAGAAAATCCATCTTGTTTCTCGTTGGAGTACTTTCCTATCAAAATTCCCCCCTCTAGGTGATGGTATCACTTTTTCAATGCCTTGAAAACAAAGGCAATTTACATCTCCACCATGTACTTCTCTAACATGTTTAGAGATGGGGGTGGGTTCTTCGCGTATGATGTCATTGATATGTTCGCGAATTCTCCGACGAAACTCCCTCGTGGTTTTGCCCACGTACTGGAGCCCGCAAGAACATGATGCCAGATACACCACCTCCATAGTTTTACAATTAATGAAGCTCTGGATATGGTAGGCAGTTCCAGTATTAGTTGATGTCACTTTGTCACCTCGCTTTATAAATTGGCATGCCTTACAAGTACCACAGGGGTAGGTACCTTTCAAATCTGCCCGGTGTCTATCCAGCCAAGTGTCAGCCGACACTGCTGGGAGCAAATAACTGTGTACCAATTTATCTTTGAGATTAGGACCCCTGCGGTAGGTGATACTTGGCCTTGTCCCCACTAATGACCCTACAATAGGATCGGACTTAACAATATCCCATGATGTATTCAGGATGCTTTTTATTGAGTCAGATGCACTATCATATGTTGCGACCAGCCGAATCTCATCAGAATCCTGTATGTTATTGCGTGGATTCAGCAACTGTGAACGGTCTGCGCTCAATGCATGATGGTAGGCTTTGCGCAGAACCCCTTCTGGATATCCCCTTCTAGTAAATCTACCTCTAAGATCCCTGGACATACTTTGAAAGTCCGAGAGGTGAGTACAATTCCTCCGGATCCTAAGGTATTGACCCTTTGGAATGCCAGATTTAAGGGGTTCAGGGTGCCAACTTCCCCATTGTAACAGGGAGTTCGTTGCGGTTTTCTTCCGATGTACACAGGTCCGTAACCGACCCGACGATTCCCTGGAAATCGTAAGATCCAAGAATGTCATTTTTTCCTCTTGGATATCAAATGTAAAAAATAATCCAAGGTCATTTTCATTAAGGACCTGTACAAACCGTCCAAATTCCTCCCTGGGCCCGTCCCACAGAATGAATATATCATCTATGAAACGGACCCAGAGAAGCACCCGCCGAGTCCACTGATCCATTCCCTCACAAAATACCCTCTCCCTCTCCCACCAGCCCAGGTAGAGATTAGCGAACGATGGGGCACAGGGACTCCCCATCGCAACTCCCCTGAGCTGGTGGAAGAGGTTGCCATCAAAGGAGAAGACATTGTGCTCAAGGATGAACCGCAGTAGGCTGAGGACAAAGCGATTATGTGGCTCAAGATAACTACCACGTTCCGCCAGGAAGGCACCGACAGCCCCACACCCCAATTCGTGGGGTATGGAGCTGTACAGGGCCTCCACATCAAGACTTGCCATCAGAACACCAGGGGGGACATGGATGTCCTCCAATCTGCGGAGTACATCCATGGATGCACTCCTGGTTGATGCAGCGACTGCGGTTGTCAGACATACTGTATGAAGCTTTATGAATACCACTATTACTTACACTTGCTACCGTGGATGTATTTACATCATCAATCTCCGATCTCTTCTCGGTACTCCCAGATGCAACCTCAAAGCTTTCACTTGACTTCACTTCAGATTCCCCTTTCCGTCCAGATGCTCTCACTAGATTTGGCTTTGGCTTCTGAAACCGTCCACGAGCCAGAGGTGCAGCTTTAGTTGGAGATTTGATGGTTTCAGTTTCGGATAGAATTGATGTTTCAATCCTAAATTACATAAAACTGTTATATACTAGATAGATAGATAGATAGATAGATAGACAGACAGATAGAGATATATTGACGACTGAAGGACTGATCAAGCATTTAGGGCATAATACTGAATAACTTACAAGTCAACTTGATTCACAGTACTGTCTTGAGTCAACTGAGAGGATAAAGACGACGACTTGGCTCCAGTCTCACAAGAATCTTGAAACGATCCAGAAACTGTATTTACCAAGGATTCATTTTCTTGCTACAAAAGGAAATACGGTTTATTAAATAAAACCGATTTGATGAATGACAAGTGTACTGGATATAGTGTGCTTTTACGGCAAACAGAATATTAGCAATCATTGGGGGAATTTATCATCCATTCTAAACCACATAAAAAAAAAGAAGTCACATTTTTACACAAAGCTGTTTTTGTTCAATAAAATGCAACTTCTTGAGTTCTGCAACACTGAAGTTATGCCAATTGGGAGATTTGAGTTTTGGGAAAACCAGAAAGGATTGAGGTCCTCTGCAGTGTGAACAGTCCAGGGAAAATATAATACTACAGAAAAACATCATGAGACGTGTACAAAAACCTCTACAACATACTTTTCCGGCACTGCTGTCAGTTGGAAGGTCTTTGCTGGAGTCTCCCTCATCATGTCCAGCGCTCTGGGCAGAGGGTTCTTGCTTGACACCAGATGCTTCTTTCTGAGATGATGCATTTCTCAAATTAGGTTTTGGTCTCTGGAAACGGCCTCGTGATAAAGTTGCAGGTTTTATGGAGGGTTTTCCACATTCATCTTGAGAGCCAGATGATGATTCCATACTGAGTAGAAATACTTACATATAAATATAATGCATGAAAGGAATTAAAACACTTAAAAGGGTTTTCCGTGAATTTTTCATTTATCCTTAGGATCTCTGTACAGTGGGAAGGATGGAGCGGTTTCCGGCCCTGTGCTGTGTATAGTACGGAAGTCTGACATAGCCCAATATAGCCGACGTGTATGTGGACCAGTGTCAGCCCTGCACTGATCAGACATCCCTTTTAATAACCAGTTTGCAAAGGTTTTGCTTCTAAGAGTGTATACAGAAGAGTGGAGAAGAGGAAGAAAACTGTGGGAGCCCCTAAAGGAAGCTTAAGCTTGAGCAAGCTAACCACTAACATGCTGACTACTAAGCAAAAGCATGCTATACTGAACCAAATAACTTGCCATCTTGGAAAGTCTTATCATTGGTCTCGAGAATTGAGATAAGTCAAATATATCTTCTTTTTTTTTTAATTTATACCCCATAATTAGAATACCTTTTTACTAATATAGAGCTTAGAGCAATATAAAAGACTCATCTTTACCTTTCTTTAGTTTCCTTCTCTTGGCCTGTGTCAGGTGTAGGTGATGGTGGCTTGTTACTAACATGTGAAACCTAAGATCAAAGTAGAAGCAATAAGACACACTCATCCAGTTAATAGCAAATATATCTAGAACTAGGATAGGTCAACACGCACCACCTCAACCAATCAGTTTTTAGAAGAGGCCGTGGCATTTGGAGTGCTACTTTCTTTTCTCAGGCCAGTGACATCAGGTTCACTGGTCACACAGCCATGCTGCAGCTCAGTCCAATTCAAATGAATGGGACTGAGCTGCAATGCCAAGCACATTGACTATATAAAATGCAGTGCTGTGTCAGGCATGCTGTGAAGAGACCATGGTGCTTGTCTGAATGCAGAAGTCTCTTCAAACAGCTGGTGAGCCAAGTTATCAGGTGTCTTCCCCCACTGATCTGATATTGATCACCTATACTAAGGATACGACATCAGTATCATAGTCCCAGAAAAACCCCTAACATCAGTAATTAACAAGAAAACATAACTAATCTATTCTGTACTGAACAGCAACACACTGTATGTTAATGATAATTAATTGTATATACCATATGTAGTTTACATAAGGTGCAAAGAAAAAAAAAGCAGGATAACATGCCCAACCTATTGTTCTCAGTGAAGAATCCAGCATCATGTTTGGCTTAAAAAATGAATAGACATACCTGCTCCGAGCCTTGTGAACGCTCACTTTCTTGCTCACTGCCTGAAGATTTAGTCTTCACCGGTGCTCTGGTCAAGTTTGGCTTTGGCCTAAAGCGTCCTCTAACAGGCAGGGAAGGTTTTTCTTTACTGTGGGGAATAATTTCTCATATATAACCACTTCCACCATTTACATTACACACACTTCCAATAATAAGCTACATTTATGCCATAAGCAATTGGTAACATCAGCTGGCATGCAGTCAGCCCATTTCATATGTACATGCGGCACATCTGGAATAAACCAGCCCCTCCATAAAGCCTTACCTGGTATCCGCCTTATCACAGTCCTGCTGTACAGTGTTCTGTTCTTTTGTTTGTGACAGATCAGACTCAGACTCCACAACTCTTTTAACAGGTGAAGAAACATCCGCAGGGACACAACTGTCTTGTTTGTTCTTAGTATCCAAGGATGACATACCAATTTCTTCTCCCTTAAGCTGAAGAAAATAAAATCAATCTTCACAAAAATGAGAATTTCAGCCATTCCTGGAGTATTTCTGTGTGTAAGTGCCCTCTCATAACCACTGCGCCCAATCCCTCCTGCCAACAAGACAGGCAATCGAATAAAACATCCTGTTATTCTGAGTCCAATGATGTGTCCCCTCTCTCAGGGTCTGCCAACTGGGCAAAATATCATTGAGAGTGTTGTAATGGTACGTGTAGCAGTTAACCTCTCACCAAAAGGTACAACTACTGAAAAGTAGCCTCTGAGAGCCTTTGATAGGACATCTGAAAAAATACATTTACGTCCTCTTTTGGCAATCAGACGACGATCTCATTCATATATATGCCAGAAACATAACTGCATGCAAAATGTTGCAGTAATCCAATATTTCTATCTGGGCATGTTATTTTTTTTTATTTTTTTGTTAATCAGTTTAATTATGCAATTTACAGCATAATAAAAAACAAATAAGTATACACCACAGATGTATATCAGAAACAGACATACCTGCCCCGAGTCTTGTGAATGCTCACTTTCTTGCTCCGTGCCTGAAGATTTAGTCTTCGCTGGTGCTCTGGTCAGGTTTGGCTTTGGCCTAAAACGTCCTCTAACAGGCAGGGAAGGTTTCTCTTTACTGCGGAGGAATAATTTATCTACTTCAGACATTTACATTACACACACTTCCAATAATAAGCTACATTTATGCCAGAAACAAGCGTGAACATCAGCTGGATTCTAGTTCAGTCAATGTCATACGTACATGTGAAAAATTTGGAATAAGCCACAAAGTCTTACCTGGTATCCGTCTTATCACAGTCCTGCTGTACAGTGTTCAGTTCCTCTGTTTGCGACAGGCCAGACTCAGAATCCACAACTCTCTTAACAGGTGAAGAAACTTCCGCAGAGAAACAACTGTCTTGTCTCTTCTTATCATCCATGGATGAAATATCAATTTCTTCTCCTTTGAGCTAAAAAAATAAATAAATTTAAATCAAATTATTGCAATAAGAATTTAAGCCAATCCGGGAGCTGTTAATAAAGTGCAACGCAATATCAGAGTACTCCGATGTGGCAGACCAACCTGTTCATGTATTACAAAGACTGCTATTTATTTGAATGGCTACCTTATATTGTAAAGCACCTGTTAAAAATGCCAAGTATTTTAATGCAGTTTTTCTCCGGCATTTTTGGTTCATTTTCCTAATTTTAATAACAACCAATCTATACATACAAAGACTACTTGACTGAAGGGCAGTGGCATTACACAGACTGCTTGCTTTATTCTAAACTGCATATCCTGCAATTTTGACCCTTTTTGACCCTTTTTCTTTGCCATGGTATGGCGAAATATCCAGAGTCATAATGCAGGGCCTGTTAAAGTGATTGGACACTGAGTATAAGATAGTTACCTCTACTAGGTGGCTCTACAGAGGCAGCCTTCTTTTAAAGGTGCACTAACCTGTATAGTCTTTTTTTTTTTCTCCCCCAAGACAGAATTGCATGGCCTATAAGACGCCCTATTCCTACTCTAGCACCCTTAACAAGCATTAACAGCGATACAGACTCTTTGAAACCTTAGTTTGCGGATTGAGCTACAATATTATATATGAAGGGTCAGTATTACTTCTATTTATAACCAGCCAAGTATATAGACATTGTTGTAGTAGATTATAAACGATTCCAGTATTTTATTAGAATTCCTTACATTTCCAGGGTCTTCTTTCTTTTCTTGTACGAGTACATCAGCAGATTCCTCAGTTCCTTCCTTAGCACCTGAACCGTCCAGTTTCTCTCTTCTGGTTGATGTCCTTCCTGGCAAGTTAGGCTTCGGCTTCAGCAACCTCCCTCTCCCCAGTAACGCAGGCTTTATAGTGGATTCTTTTTGTCTATTTTCTTGGGCAGAGGAGTCATCAGCCCTGTTTTCATGAATGAAGAGCAATTTAGATAATGTCATATTTCAGAAGTGGATATAGTTTCCTGCAGATGGCAATAATGCAGTGTATTGCACTAATAATCCTGCAGTTCATCACCATCTTCATTTTCAGTCATCACAGCATCACATAGGCAGCTACAGATATTACCATCTCTGCCTGCTGGGTAACAATGTAATTATCCTTCTGTAACATGGCCTGTCTGGTATAGACCATGCAGTTTCAGCACACAGGAAGATGATGTGCTGTGAAATTTGGAGATGGAGAAATGGTGCAAAAATCCTGCATTCATATACACACCATGCAGCTGCAGATGACATGTGGTTCCCTGGTGAAAACAGCCACTAGGTCTTGTGTATCATAAATGGCTTTAGTATTGTAGAATTGCATTGGTATATTTGTTTCGGACTTACTTTGCAGCTTTGTCTGCCTGCTTCTGTTGCTCCATACTCAAGCCTTCATCCTGTGTAATTTCCTTCTCACTCTAAAAAAAGCAAATGAAAATCAACTGCATCAGAAAAAATCCAATATTGCAAGAAATTTGTTAAGGAATACATTTTAACACCGTGAAAAACTGGCATTTCTATTGTATCTGAATACCTTTCCAACAACTTTGTCATTACTAGGACTGGCCAGATGGTTTGCTTCACTTTGTTCTTCAGTAGCCACTTTCTGCTTTACGGATGCTCTGGATAAGTTTGGAACAGGCCGTGCTCGGCGCCCTTGAGGCATCTTTATTCTAAAAAAAATAGAAATAAAGGTAAGTAAGGCTCAACAATGCCATTTGTGAACTTTTTCTAAAAAATGTTATTTGGAATAGGAACTCACTTTTCCTTAGGTTCTGAATCCTGCTCTCCACTTTCTGCATCTAATGCTGTATTTGATCCATCAAGCTGAAAAAGAATAATAAGCATTATCATGGTTTCTGCCAGTCAGAAACGCCACAGAAGGTGACCAGGCCCGTCTCCACATGGACAAGTAGGTAGAGAATCAGTGGGTTGACTCCGTGTAGTCATTCACTGGAGCGTTTACCCAAAGGGCCATTACACTGAGAAACTCTGGCTTTCACTAGACTTCATGTATGAATATGTCAGTCCAGAAAAATAATGTAAAATATTCACAATTTGTTAAGACGAGAAGATCTGGTTCACTATTAGTAAAGAACAGAATAGGTCACTTGGTTATAAATAATGTATACGAACCTTATCACAAGCAGAAAGGCTGGATTCTTCTTGGGAGACGTTCATGGCCTCAGTCTCTCCAACCATGAGATTTGGGGCAACCAGAGGCGCACTAGAGGTCTGTGACATGGCTTCATTTACCTCACTTAGGCTGTGATGCAGACTTTAAAAAAAACATAAAATAATTGTTGTGAAAGACCACTTAGGCTTCTCTTGGAATTTTTTAAGATCTTTTATGTTTATGTGAGGACAATGGCTTGTTAGCAATTCTCTATTATCCTACTTGTGGCTGTGATAGGGAAGTCACAGGGAAAAATGTTTCTGGCCCATTCCCTTGAAGTATTTTTAGTAGAATAATGAGCCCATATACAAGCACCTGCAGTGGGACCAACCGTGCAATATATTATGGTGGATGCAGCCATTTTAGTATATCTAATGACCTTAAATTCTAAATCTTAATTCAAATAAGGAAGCTATTACTTTATTGGCACCGCAGTATGTCTGTGCCACTATTCTACAGCACACGCCATCACTAATCAGTCTCATGGACTATTCTATGGCACATTAGCGATGTCATTAGAGCCCTTTTCGAAGCGGTCAGCTGTGACCTCCTGGGGTAGGCTATTCCACAGATTTACAGGAAACAAAAACAGTGTTGCCATTTTCTCCCTACTGGTCGTCCAACAGTCACACCTCCTACAATTAGAAACTGATGGCATATACCTATACATACCGATCCTTACACAATAGGAAACTCCTTCTAAAGATAGATAAATCATTTTGGAGCATCTTTTTAGCTAACTATGTTGTAATTTGGAGCCACCATTTCTCCTTGTCAAATCAGTGTCCCCTTATACAGTCTGATGTCAAGACTGACAGGACCGCACCGTTATCTACTAATACACAGGTATCAATTTACTCATCTAGTTCTAGGAGGAATAACAAAGGAGAGGCAGAATGTAGTGATAAGAGAAGATAATCCAGGACTGTTATAGCATGGGAAGCTAGTCACATAAAACCCTTATTCCAGAGTCAATTTTCTAAATGTTGTCTGCCAATAGAAGTTAATATTCACTATACCTAGATAGATCATCAAGTCCTGACTGGTAGTCGCTCTCTTCAGTAAAGAGTACTAGAGAGGTTTCTTCGTCACATGGTGGTGGCAATGACTGAGATGAGACATCAGCTTCTCCAGGTGTACAAGACACGGGTGCATCATCAACCTCAATATCTTCTGCCATGTCATAATCTGCTGCAGGAGAGCAACAATGAGAAAAAAAAACATATATAAATTTATCTCAGAGAATAGAGAGAGAAAGAGAGGGGATGCGGGCAAAGTGAACAACTCATAGTAAAAGATCCGGTCAAGAGAAACCTCCAAAACCTTCTCCCCACCAATAACAAACCACCATCAGTCCTTAAATGGTCGCTAACTTTGCAGTTAACATAGTCTCATAGAACATGTGATTCTGGACAAAAATGTAATATACTTTAACTAAAAATGTGTCCTGAAAAAACATCTCTAAAGTTCCTGCTACTTTGGGTCTCCCTTCCAGCTAATTTGCTGATCACTCTTTTGTTACTAAGTAATCCTGTCCATAGATATGTTCTGAGTGTAAGGGCCTGTCCTCTACCTGTATCTACCTCCGTCTGCTTGTGTGGTTACAGATGGGATATTTTTCACAGCAGTTTTACTAAACTGCGCTCATAGGTCGTTTTTTTTTTTCTTGTGTTTTGCCTGTGTCTGCTTGGCTGCATGTGTTTGCCGTGTATTTACAGTCCAGTGTACCCAGATCTCCTAAATTATGGTCACCTTTCTCATAATAGGAACAGTAATGAATGGGGGAGGGGTTAGATGGCTCCTTATTGTACAGTACATACTCCCTGGCTGAGAGACAAATGGAAATTGTATTTCATCCATAATTTGATTATTAGCAGAAGATAAACTGATAGGACATCACGTATGAAGGCTGACAGAGTTAAGAGCAGACTGTCCAGCAAGACCCTGCACATATTTTAACTAGAGATGAGCGAGTACTATTCGAAACTCCCGTTTCGAATAGCACGCACCCATAGGAATGAATGGACGCAGCCGGCACGCAGGTTAAGCGGCCGGCCGCTGGCAAAGTCTGCATGCCGGCCGCTTCCATTCATTCCTATGGGTGCGTGCTATTCGAAACGGCTGTTTCAAATAGTATTCACTCATCTCTAATTTTAACTATTTATGAAAACTCTGCTACCCTTACACATATCATTACTGGCCAATGATAGTGAAAGTCTCTGAATTCGAAGCAAACCAACTTGTGCGAATAGTTATTCCCAGTTGCATATTTACCATCATTTTCATCATCTTCCACTTCAGATTCTTTGTAATTCGGTTTATTTTTCTGCACCCTTGTTTTCTTCTCAGCTAGGACTTCTTTATGACTTCCATCACTATCTACTGACTGTAGCTCAGGTATATCTGGATCCAGAGCAGGAGTCTTCTTAACTAAAGACATAATGAGCAAACGCATTCAGGAGACGCAGCACTAAACAGTACTGATGCTTGCGGACATGCGGTACATTACATATAGGTCTAAGACACTATTCTCCACCAAGTGTAAGAAAATGACACTTCTTACTTTTACTAGACTTCTTTTTTTGTGTCTGTGTTACATCATCATTCTGTGATTCAGGATTTTCCTCTTCTGTGTCCTTTGTGTTATCTTTTTTCCTCTTGTTCCTCTTCTTTTTGACAGGGGCAGAATCAGTCACCCCTGAGCATTCGTCCACATCTACAGCCCTCTTGTTCTCCTTCTCTGCTGTTGTGGAATCTACTCCTTCTTCTGATATGATCGATTCCTCATCACAGAGGCTTTGTTCTACAGAAGCTTTATCTGTTTGTGATACAAATCTATTATGAAGTATTTGTATATAAAAAATGGCCAGTATCAATAATATCAGAAGAATATATCGCATTGTGACAATGATTAGGTATACTAGTAATATTTACTACGCAGTTATCCTTAAAATAACAGAGGCACCATAACCCAGATAATGGAAAGTATGAAAACTGATAAATAAATGCATTGTATCAGTGGAAGCATACATAGAAAAGCACAATTAAACCCATTACCTTTTTGGTGGGGGGGTTGGGTTCTTTGTGTCCAGACCTCCCTCTGGCTTGAAGAGACTTTCCAATAATTTAAAGAGGTTAGATTTTGTTTGTGTATGGCCTGACCATCATATACAGTGCAGGGAGCAGGTAGCAGACGGCTCCGTGCCCTGTATAGTAGTTACGTGCAATTCAGCTTCCATTAAAGTGAAGGGAACAGAGCTGCAGTAACAGAGTCTGGCCACTATACACTGTATAGCACTATCTACTTCTGGCTCCGTGCAGGGTATAGTAAAGTGACTGGACAGACCGGGCATCATCTGGTTAATGCAGCTCTCACTCATTCAACTGAATGGGACTGCAATACTATTCACAGCCATTATACAAAGAACAGATTGCCGTAGTCCTATCCCCAGAAACCAGACTTGACAACCCAATGAGGCATGTTTACATAGCCAAAAAAAAAACACCCAATGAGGTTGCATAACAAACCCATTACCTTTCTGTTTCTTGCGTGATTTTGTATTAGTCTTACGTGGCTGTTTACTTTTTGATTTCTTTTTCTTTCCTGCTTCAAGGGCTTTCTCGAGAAGTTTAGCAAAAAATTCAAAGTCAAAGTCTTTCTTTTCTCCTAATAAAAAAAAAAAAAAAAAAACAAGATGGGTTAGATGGTGAAACATGCAAATTATGGTAATACAGCAATATAGATAATGCACGGGTTAACAAAACCTCTCATTAGTTACCAGGCAGATGGTTACTAGCTAGCGGAAAAAAAAGCGAGCCATTTTTACAGGCAGATTTTGAGGCGGATTCCGCGTCAAAATCCACCTGCAAAAAACTCTGTGTAAACATACCCTTAGGGTTCTTTCACATGAAGTTTTTTTTTTGGTATTTCTTTAAACATCTATTTTGAAGATGGAAACCTGATTACAAAAATATGAATGCAAAAAAATAAATAAATAAAAATGTAGCATACCATAAACCAATATTTTTTTACATTTATTTTTATAGAGGACCTTTCACCATATCTGGGCACAGGCAGTGTTATATACTGCCAGAAAGCTGACAGTGCGCTGAATTCAGTGCACTGTCGGCTTTCCCGATCCGTGCCCGGTATAAAGCGCTATCGGTCCCGGTACCGTAGCGCTTTACAGTCAGAAGGGCGTTTCTGACCATTAGCCAGGAACGTCCTTCTGCCTCGCGGCGCCAATCGCGCTGTGCTGTGGAGCCGGGAGGAACGCCCCCTCCCCTCCTGATAATGCTCGTCTACGGACAAGCTGTGTGAGCAGAGGGAGGGGGCGTTCCTCCCCGCTCCACAGCACAGCGCGATAGGCGCCGCGAGGCAGAAGGACGTTCCTGGCTAATGGTCAGAAACGCCCTTCTGACCATAGAAGAGCTACGGTACCGGGCCGTAAGCTCTTCACACCGGGCACAGATCGGGAAAGCCGACAGTGCGCTGAATTCAGCGCACTGTCAGCTTTCTGGCAGTATATAGAACTGCCTGTGCCCAAAAGTGGTGAAAGGTCCTCTTTATGTAAGTGGACAGCTATCCATTTGCATGTTTTTACACCTGATCTAAAGCTGATATAAAAATATTGCTGTGAATGAACCCTTAATATATTCCGTATTTTTACATCATTTACAGTATAATAAATGACATATTATAGAGTCACTTACTAAAAGCCTTGTCAATCCTCCATCCGTTCACTCGCTCTTCCTTCTTAAATTTGTTCTATAACGTAAAAAATAAAAAAAAATATAATATATTAAATACAATAAAAAGAAAATCTTCCCTTTAGCTATTTGGTAAATTGTTCCATGTTAGGATATTGAGAATTTAAAGTGAATTTGCCAACAGGTCAGTACAGACCTGATAACACTACACTAGCAAACACCACTAACTCCCTCCAACATAAAAACAAACTTCCATTCTTCAAAATTATCAGGTCTACCAAAGAGCAGAACATTACTAAGCTTGAGAATTGGTTCTGGAAAGGGATACCAAACTTAAAGCTTCAGCTATACTTGAGACAAAGTACTTTGTATTAAATTTGGCCTTGCAAAGAGTTGGACTGACAAAATGGCGACTCACCTTAATCTCAATTCTCTCCCTGTGAGGGAAAAGTTGGCCAATCATTGAAAAGTCTGTCCCCACCATACTGATGGCCAGGAAGAACATATCTGTTTCTAAAAAAAAAAAAAAAACAGAAGAGTAAAGTTATGTACATATCATGCGAGGACATATCATGCGAGGACAGCTGCAGGAACAGACAGCATACAGACCTTGATCAGACCATGGCTTGGAGTAGGTGTTCCTCCGAAAACTAGAATATGTAGTTGTGGAACCACGTTCAAAAATGGGATCGTTCCCTTCAACAATTGGTGCTTTAGTTCTGGACACCTCCACGGTTAAACTGTGGAATGGAAAAACAAATGAGGGTTTAGAAGGGATGTCATGTACGCCACAAGTGAGATAAGAGAGAAATATCAGATAGTAGATACATATACACTGAAGTTACTGTGGGAGACACTCAAGAGTTGCTTTAAAGAGGACTTTTCATGGTTTGGGGCTCAGGCAGTTCTATATACTGCTGGAAAGCCGACAGTGCATTGAATTCAGCGCACTGTCAGCTTTCCCGATCTGTGCCCCGGGTGAAGAGCTAGCGGTCCCGATACCGTAGCTCTTTACAGTCAGAAGGGCGTTCCTGACAGTCTATCAGGTATCTCCTTCTCCACAGCAGCGCCTAATGCGCTGTACAGTGTGAGCGGGAAGGAACGCCCCCTCCCCTCCTGATAATACTCGTCTATGGATGAGCACTGTGAGCAGAGGGAGGGGGCGTTACTCCCCGCTCACACTGTACAGCGCGATAGGCGCTGCTGTGGAGAAGAACATTCCTGATAGACTGTCAGGAACGCCCTTCTGACTGTAAAGAGCTACGGTACCGACACCGACAGTTGTTTACCTGGGGCACAGATCGGGAAAGCCAACAGTGCGCTGAATTCAGTGCACTGTCAACTTTCCAGCAGTATATGGAACTGTCTATGCCCCAAACCATGAAAGGTCCTCTTTAAAGGGAGTCTGTCAGCCCCCAGACCACTTATATGGCAGTGTAGGGGTCTGAAACATATTGTGGTGGGTAAAAATATGAAAATGCTGTCATTATTATTTTTACTTATCACGCAACATGTGCAACATTAACTACACTGTATTTGCTAGGAGTGAAGCTACAGGCAACAGACATAATGTCCACTCAGCCAGCAGTGACACCAACAGAGTCTGAGGATGTCACTCACACCAGAAAGGACAGCAATTCATGAGGAAACCTGGAGCACCTGCCATCTCCGTCAGACCCCCAGAGCTCTTGCAGGGTAATTTGCAAACAAAACTAAACACCCCTTTTTGTACTCCCACATCTTATACTGCACACCAAGGTATGTTTCAGCTTCTACTAAGTAAATCTACACAGATCTACAATTAGTCTGTGCAGACACTGAGATGTGAGCAGACAAACTCCCTGAGACTTGGGCACCACGTGGCATAAACACCGCCATTTGGCAGCGGTGGGGGGGGGGACAAACAAACAAAAAAAACGCTACGTTTTACAGACCCTGCATAGTAGATGAGATTCTAGCACAGAATCCACACACTGCAGAAAAATATGTGCAGCAGACACACTGCAATTTCCATAACTGTTGCGGTATTGGAAAACGCAGCATGTCAATGTGTTCAGAAACTCCGGAGGTTTCCCAATAGGTGTAACTGAAGCAGAAAACAAATCCATAACAGGTCACTGTGCATGTATTTTACCAACTTAGAACACACTCAGTAAGATCACAATAAGTTCCAAATTCTAAGTAAATCCTCAAATGCTTACCTCTCCTCATCAAGAATAATGGAGCCATCCTCTGCCACCTTCACACGAGGAGCCAATAACTGGCTATCATCTTCTTCCTCGTCATCATCAAGATTATCCTCTTCAGCGCTGTTTTTTCCGCCGAAACTAAATTATTCAGGAAAAGACATTCAAAAAAATAAATAAATAAAAAGCTAAATAAAGAATAACTATGGATAACTTATTACATACTATTTTTAATTCTTGGTAAAGATCCTTTAAGCCTAAAAATGGGCATCATTATGTTAGATATCCATCAGTTTTGTATTAATTTCTTATTTATCATCATCATCATCATCATCATCATCATTTTTTTTTTCCTTCTGGATCTTATCCAGTCACACTATCATCTAACCCAGGGGTAGGGAATCTTCAGCTCTCCAATTGCTGTGAAACTACAACTCCCATCATGCTCCATGGACTTCCATGGGAGTTCCAAGAAAAGTACAGCAAGTGTGCATGCTGGGAGTTGTAGTTTTGCAACAGCTGGAGTGCCGATGGTTACCTACCTCTGCTCTAACCCAACCAACACCTGTTGAAGGGCATAAAATCTGTATTGTAAGGAAAGCCTTGCTGCGTTGAAAAAGGAAAATTTTCACTAAAACTTACCTAGTAACCTGAGAATCTGGAGGGGACGATTTTTCACAGTTTTTGCTTTCTTCTAGTGAAGAGCTTTATTAAAACAAGGAGGGGAGACATAAGTTATGTACAGCTTGAACAGCTAGAAACCCTCATAAATATTCCATGTGTACTATGTATGTAACCTTTCTACATAAAACGCACATATACGCAGATGCAGCAGGTCACGAATAGTCACTCAAAGACTGGAATGTGGAAAATAGAAGCTGTAACAAACCTACCTCATCGGGTTATTGAGCGGAATGAAGTGTACGAAGTCTCTCATGGTCATTTTGGATTTTTCAGGCTCCACCATCGGGCTAATGACAGGATGTTGTGCCCTCCAAGCTTTCTAGATCACAATAGCAATAAGGGAGGGTGAAACTCTTAAATACTAATATCTCAAAACAGTTGTATACATCTGCCCCTACTCCCATTGTAAAATAAAAAATATTTTTAAAATTCATTAGGGTCAGCCACCCCCATGGACCAGCTGATTGAAGCAGCAGCAGAACTTACATAGTTATATAGTAGATGGACTGATGTCTTCATCCAACCCTATCAAGTCCAACCTATAGCCCTACAATCCCCTACAGTGTTGATCCAGGGGAGGGCCCAAAACCACCATGAGGCTCATGCCAATTGCCCTATTTAAGGGAAAAATTCCTTCCCGACTTCCTGAGAGTCTCTTCCCTGGGCTGTGATATCCAGTACATCTGCTCTAATATGTATAGCACTGTGCTTGGTAAGTACTGAAGAGGCTACAGTGCTAACCCAAAAGCTACATCCGCTTCAAACAGCTGATCAGCCCAGGTGTGGGACCCCTGCCGCTTCTTTATGTTTAATGCAGTTTTTATTAGAATATTAGACTTAGAACAGTAACAGCCATTCTCACCTTCTCTTTCCTCAATTCAGCTCTCAGCAGGTCGCGCAGTTTTTGCGCTCGTCTAAGTCTCTCCTTTTCCAGATTACTGGTGATCAGCTTTTTGGAAGGCGATTTCTTAAGCAACTCAAAGATTTCATTGTTGCAGGACTTCTGGGATGGCCTTTCCTTAAGGGGGCACTCTGGGGGTTTTGTAGAACTAACTTCTTGAGGTTTAAGCACAGATTTCTTGTATGGTGAAAACTGAGGTACCTGAGGTACAGGAGTCCTTTTTTCAGGTAAAGCCACATGTTGTCCTTGAGGAGGAGATAGAGGCACCTGTGGTTTCTGAGTAATCGGCACTTTGCCCTTCTCAGGTGACTGCCCATCTGTCTTACACAGGGCAGTGTTGAGGGACGGTACTGAAGGAACATCTGTTTGTGAAGGTTTAGGAGGAGGGACAACAGCAGAGGTGGCATTTGAAACCCTTGGTTTTGCCAGGTTAGGTAAAGTAGAAATTCTTTTCCTGCGCTGGAGAGGAGTAGAAGTTGTCCTACTTGGTGGGGTTTCATTGCGGACTATGGCCACTGATTCAGTACTATTAGGAATAAAAAAGAATAAAAGTGTTAAGTGATATGGACAATAAGGTGATGGTGAAGATTGCTTATACTTTATACAAGGTCAAGACTTGGTTGTAAGCTACGTCACCAGAGGCCACCAGTTAAGCTTATCTGCTTATACTAAACCCAGACAGCAATTTTTGGTAACAAACGCACAGTACAACACAGTGGTGTTACATACATTTTTATGCAGTATAGCTATTCCTTAATGTAGTCCAGTGGTTCTTAACCTTTAGTACCCATACACAGGGGGCACACACCACAGCTGAAAACCAGGGCCATCTGAAAAGGACAGACTTAGCAAATGCTCAGGCTCTGAGACTCCTGGGGGAACTAGTGACACCCAAACCACCCATCACCTTCAAATAGAGAGGCACAGAAGCTGCCAGAGGGAGGTGTCATAAGACGGTTGGTCCGAATTAAGGAGGTGGGTCTCTACAGCAGAAGACAGTCTGTGCTTGAGTAGAAAGATTGCTTCTGGCCTATGATCTGGTCTCCTAACGTTTAGTGTATGCGTGCCACAGACGCCCCAGGAAGCAGAAAGATTTGCTTGGCATGCTTTGCTTGCCGATACTTCTTCCCACTTGATATCAGGACTATAATCTGTCACATAACAGACACCACGGTGTCATTTGTGGATACCTGATTGGAACATTTTTTTTTTACAAGCAGGTACTTGAACTAGATCAGTATCCCTCATCCTTTCCATGCCAAGTTTGCAGGAGTGGTGGTGACCATTGTTATGCCATCATTGTTGGACGAACCTCAGTGCTATAGTACCAGGTATATAATTATAGTATCCAATATTATATTAGGGAGAGGGCTGATAAGTTATCTACTGGACAGACTGAGTTTTGCGGTTTATGCTATTAATACAAACTGTGTTCATACAGACTTCTCCATATCCTATTTATAACACTTGACCATACAATACTTTACAGGAATTAATGGGGTTGTCTCAAAAATAAACATTTATCATTTATACATAGATCACAAGAGTTGCTGCTCCCGTCAGGGTGGGACAGATAATGATAGAGTACAGCTTAGTGGCCATATGAGAGAAAACTGACTGAACTCACCCATATGCGTCATACACAGTCAGTAAGCTCCTGAACGTTACCATACTAAACTGATATAGAGCTTTTTTTTTTAAGTCACTTTGTACAGTTGCAGTTGGGCTCAGCTACATCATAAGCAGCTATGCGCGGGTTCACACCTGCGCCCGGTATCCGGTTTGGCCAATCCAGCCAGTTTCTGTCTTCTGCACTGGCAAAACTGGACAGGAGACGGAAACCCGACAGTCAGCTTTCAAACCCTTTCACTTGAATGTGTTTGCAGAGGTGACCGCCCGTGTGCATCTTCTGCCTGTCCACGGGGAAACCGCTTTTTTAACCGGACACAAAATCCTGCACGTCCGACTTTGTGTCCGGTTAAAAAAAACGGTTTCACCACGGAGAGACATAAGACGCTCACGGGTGGACACTTTGCAAACCCATTAAAGTGAATGGGTTTGAAAATTGACCTCCGGGTTTCCGTTCCCTGTCCAGTTCCTCGAAGCAGAAGATGGAAACTCGCCGGACTGGCTAAACCAGAGACCGGGCGCAGGTGTGAACCCGCCCTATAATACAACAAGTTCTAAGCACACGGCCGAGTTCCGTCCAGGAATTACAGTCCACACACAGACTGTTTTTTTTTCCCTGGATGGGAATCGATCCTGAGCAAGGCCTCTAATGCTTGGTTCACACAGTATGCCACCCGTCCGTTTGAATTCAGTTTGAGACTAAAAACGGACGGATGCACATACTCATTGCATACTGACGCTAGGTTCACAGCTGCGTTCGGGTCTCCGTTCTGTGGTTTCCATCTTGTGCATGCAAGAAGACGGAAACCACAGACCGGGTCGGCGGTGAGCGTTTTATGCTCTCCGCTGCAAAACCGTTTTTTTTTTAACTGGACACAGAGTACTGCATGTCCAACTCTGTGTCCAGATTTAAAAAAAAACGGTTTTGCGGCGGAGAGCATAAAACGCTCACCGCCGGACAGCTTTCAAACCCATTCAAATGAATGGGTGAGAAAGAGTCCTGCAGGTTTCAGTCTCCTGCCTCTGTTTTGTGAAGGAAACGGAAACCTGCAGAATGGAGACTGGGCGCAGATGTGAACGAGCCCCGACACCTTTTTATGCTGATAGCAAACGCTGTCTGTCCCCTAGAGGACAGATAAGGGTGTCGGACAGGTAATGTCCGCTGCTAATGTCCGTTCAAAATCTTGTGCGGACATTAGCAGTGGACACTAGCTGTGCCGTGACATTTTTCATTGATTTAAAGATCGGGTGCGTTCTTTTACAGTCCGTGCCTGTCCTTAACTGTCCGTTCCCAAAGATGTCCGACTTTTTAAGCGGACAACAAAAACCTACATGTCGGGTTTTTCTGTCCGCTTGAAAAGTCGAACATCTTTAGGAACGGACAGTTAAGGACAGGCACGGAGTGTAAAACAAAGCACCCGATCGCCATTTAAATGAATGAAAAATGTCACGGACACAGTTAGTGTCCCCTGCTAATGTCCGCACAAGATTTTGAACGGACATTAACAGCGGACACCGACGGTAGTGTGAACGCTCCCATACTGATGTGTGAACCAAGCCTAAGGGTCTATTGATATCAACGTTGTGCCATCTGTTCTGGTCCATTGAAGCACAACAACAAACAGATTTTCACCTATCATCACTAGATGAAAAACTTTTTCTTACAGACATGTAAGGTTATGGCTATATTCAAAATATGCGAGGGGGAAGTTATGAACATCCTTTATTTTTATAATAAAATTGAGCTACAAAAACAGTTGGTGAAACGACATGTCCAATCATTTATCATCGAGAAGGTTTTTTTTTCATCATCTTACTCCTTCCTCCTGATTGGTACTGGTCAAGCCAAATGTGCATGTGATAGGGAGGAAGAAGAGCTGTCAGATGAAAACTATTCAGCTACCAGCCATAAGGTGTACGGCCAGCTCAAAGGAGGGTCCAACCCAGTACAAGAAAGCTATACCTAATACAGCACAAGTGAGTGTCTATACATTACAGTGTATGGAACATAACAGTAACCCTTGTGTCCTATTCTATTCACACAACAGGCTTGTTTACCGGTTACTAGAGAACCCCTTGTCACTACACTCCGGTGACACATAGTTCAAGAACTGTGACACAGCAGAATAAAAGCCTTGTAAAAGTAAAACACAGCAAGAGGTGACGTAACCGAAAGAAACTCTTACTTCTCATATTACAAATATATATAGGGCTGGAGCCTTTTGATTCTGGTGCAAAGGATCAAGAATGGTGAACAGAACACCAGTCCTAATAAATTCCCACCACAGCGGCCATGACTACATGAGATTCCGTACACCTTGTATTTTATTCACTTAAATCCAAGCTTTTTCTATGCTTAGGAGTCCAGCTATCGCTAGGTCATGTCATGTAAAAAGAGACACAATCACTAAGTAGGACCGCCCACTGGACTCCTAAGCCAAAAATGAGATTTAAATATTATAACAGGTTTACTAATAATACTATATCAGTCTCCTCAGTTCCTCCAGACCTTTACCAGGCTGAATACAAACAGGACAGGTTGACAGAACTCAACACAGTCTTAAAATGTCCAGTCCCATCTCAGGAAGACACTGCGGATATAGGAATCCCTGACCCCTGTCCTGACCACTACAGCCTTAGGGAGCCTTCACACGGAGTAACGCCGGGCTCAATGTGTGCTTATTTTTACTGGCGTAGAAATGCGAGACTAGCGTTTACGCGGCATTTTTTTTTTTTACTATGAGCGTATACGGCCGCGTTTTTTGCTCGCGTATACGTTTACGCGAGCAAAAAAACGCGGCCGTAAACGCAGCGTATATGCTCACAGTAAAAAAAAAAAAAACACTGCGTAAACGCTTGCCTCACATTTCTACGCCAGTAAAAATAAGCACACATTGAGCCCGGCGTTACTCCGTGCGAAGGCTCCCTAAATTTACAGGAACAAATGAGCACTGCTGCTCTACACCATATCAGTGTAACAGTGGGAGCTACCGAAACTGCACATCAGACTTTCATGTCAAATCCAACTTGTGTGAACTTGGACAAAAGCTAAACTGGGCTTTAATTCTCACTTCCAGCTGGTCTGTGCCATAGGACTACTGGTCTGTCATAACATTCAATGCTGTGATACAATGGGGACAACGCTCTGCTTGATCCACCTGATCCTGACAACCCACCATAGGTCACAGCCATGTTCTTCTTCTAAGACTACATACTTTTCTTCCCATGGCCACTTATGTCACAAGCAGCACAGAAATAAGTGGCTGACCTATTGGATGGGTAATGGCTATCAGGAGGGCGGAAGAGAAGTCACTGCCAGCCACAAGCCTGGCACTGGTGTCAAACAGCAGCTGTATAGACAATCACAATGTGAACTGAGTCCTAGGAGTGAGCCTGGACTCGTGCACAGCTGACACTCACGGCTCTGCCTTGTTCTCCTCCGGGGGCTGCAGTACTACTGGATCCCCAGTGCCAGGCGCTGTATTGCCCTCTCCAGGGCCCACTGTCTTCTGCTCCTTTGCTGGATCAGGTACAGACTCTGCTGGGGGTGCGGTTCCTCCATCCTTCCCACCGCTCGCACTTCCCGGTATTACAGAACGGCCCCCGGGCCTGACATTAGGCTTGAAGCTGAGCCTGGCTCTGCGGATCATGGTGTGGCTGGTTCTCCGCTCCTCTTCCTCATCCCGAAGCCGCGCTCACACTAACAGAACGAGCATCGCTCACACTCACGGGCCTATCACGTGGGGAATGCAGGAGGGATAGAATGGTTTCACCATGACGTCATCTACACGCGACATTGTGAACGTCATATCGGGCAGCAGCAGGCGCACACGGAAGGGGAATCCTGAGAAACTGATGACCCACAGCGCCACCATCCGATGATTTCATTTACTACTATGTAGTGTTGTATTTTTATATGGTGTATGTTATGTTATATGTATAGGCTGAGGCTCTCCCATAATTTACCGCATATGACAAGTACATTGTGATATTACATAGCAAGACCTTGTTTTTGAAGGTAAGAACATTACACTTGAATTGCCAAAACAGGATAGCACAATACAAAAAAAGTGAAAAAAAAAAAATCAGTTCATTACCAGAAGAACAGCCTGGTTGGATTTTCTATACTTAGAAGATTTCAGTCACATGAAACCACATACATGACTTCCATTTCATGCAGCCATTAGCATACCTACCAACTTTTGAAGAACAGAAAGAGGGACAAAATGTGTGGCGCACTGCGTGCCGCATAAAATTTAACCCCGCCCACTTTTATGTTGACTCCGCCCATTCTCATTCATTTTCCATGTGCCCACACACAGAATAATCCTCCTACAGTCACCCGTACATTATATGTCCCCCTCCATCTCTCCCCCAGTTTCATATACCCCCTTCATCTGCCCCCAGTTTCATGTCCCCCCTCTCCATCTCTGTCCCCAGTTTCATTCCTCCAGACGCAGATGAGTTGAAACCAGGACATACCTCCCGCCAACCGGGACTACGGGACAGGACACAGAATCTGTGAATATGCCGCGGAATCCGGGACGCTTGGGAGGTATGCATTAGGCTAGGGCTACACAGCGATTTTAGCGGCGACTCCAACAGCATGGCCAAAGATTGCCAGGTCACCCTTCTGAGGGTGCACCTGAGGGGCTACAATTTGACTCCATTTAGTAACATTAGTAAAGGAGTCGCAGGGAGACCTGGCAATCTGAGGACACACAGTGGAAATTGTGGCCAATATTGCTGTGTAACCCTAGCCTAAGGGATACAATAACCATAATATTGCACTGCAATCTCTCACCGTTCCTGAGCAATGAATGATGTTAATTTCAGTGCCTGATAAGTTATTGAGTCTTTGCACTGTCAGGAGGGCAGGGTCAGGCAGGAGCAGACAAGGGGGTGTAATTCTGTTCAAACATTCTCAAAATAAGTAGTGTAATTCTGTGCTCTGACACTGGCTGCCCCTGATTGGAGCTCTGAATCACATCCCCTGCCTGACACCGCCCTTATGACATTACTGAGCTTAAAAGGGTTGTCCATATGAAGCTAGGGAAAGTGAAAAAAAAAAAAAAAAACATACTCACCTTACAATACACTAGTGAAGCAGGGTGCTGGTCCTCCTTGCTTTACTATTTGGCCCCTATCTTTGCTCCTGACCGCTGGGGAACTAGAGAGGACTGCAGGGGAATGGCAACAAATGAGTGTTAGTTTTATAATGCAAGGGCATGTTCCGGGGGACCATATAATATGTGGGCTGTATTAGGAGGAGCATTATACTGTGGGAGCCATAATAAAGGAGGCATTATACAGAGGACCATATTTAAGGGGCTGTCCAGGAACTAGACAAATTACGGAGTGGCTTGAGGCAGGCGTAACATAAAGATAAAAAAAATGACATACTCACTTGTCCCCTGTGTTCTGTTGCCCGCCACCACAGTCCATTTGGTCTATTGCCATGCCTTGGTCCCTAGAAGCCCTGCACCCCACATGAGCGCTGAGCTCAGTCAGCAGCCGCTCAGGATTGGTGGAGTATGTCAGTAACTTCAGTGCTCCCACTACAGCAACCACCGAGGCCATCGATTGGCCTCAGCAGTTGTGTTAGGTGCAGGGTTTTGGGACTGAGGCATGGTGTGTGACCAAATGGACTTTGGCAGCATGCAATGGAGCCCAGGGGACAGGAACATTTTTTTTTTTTAATGCTACACCTTCCCTAGGCGTCTATAGTTTGTCCAATTCCTGAACAAACCCTTTAAGGAGGACATTATACTGCATACCTCCCTACCGCCTCGGATTCTGCAGAACAGTCTTGGATTCGGGGTTGTGTCCCGTGGTCCTGGTCGTTGGGAGGTATGTCCCGGAATCAACTCCTCTGCATCCACAGAGCAGTTGAATACAGTGGTGAAGCAGGAGTGGACAGCCCCTCTCCACTGGGCTCCGGCAATTGTAGGTGCAATGTGATGATGTCACTCACATCGCACCTGCAGCTCCCTCAATACTGCTGGACAAGAGCCTTGAGACAGAGTGGCATGGGAGTGAGGAGAGGTAAGTATCAGTGTTTAGGGGTTTTTTTTACATTGGCAGATGAAGAGGAAAGGGCATTAAACTGTGGGGGAAGATAGATGGGGCAATATACTGGGGAGGCATATGAGCGGGACATTAAACTGGAGGGGGGCATATAAAGAGGGACATTAAACTGAGGGGGTTATGAGGGTAACATTATACTTTGGGGGCAGATAGAGGAGAACATTTAACTTTGGGGACAGATAGATGAGGCATTAAACTGTGTGGCAGATGAAGAAGGACATTAAACTGGGGGCAGATGGTGGGGACATTAAACTGGGAGCAACTGGAGGGGGACATTAAACCCTGAGGAGGAGAGGGGGTAGCTGGAGGAGAACATTAAAATGGGGGCAACTGGAGAAGGACATTAAATTAGGGCAATATGAGGGGGCATTAATCCATGGGGGCAAATGGAGGGGGACATTAAACCGTGGGGGCACTGTTTAATGTCTCCCTCCAGTTGCCCCCAGGGTTTAATGTCCCCCACCAGCTAACTCCACAGTTTAATGGCTCTGTCTAGCTGCCCCAGTTTAATGTCTGCCTTTAGTTCCCCCTAGTTTAACGTCCCCTTTTAGTTCCCCACAGTTTAAAGGGATCCTATCATTCAGACATTTTTTCTAAGTGCCATGTCGGAATAGCCTTAAGAAAGGCTATTTGGCTCCCACCTTTCGTCGTCTTCTCCGCGCTGCCGTTCACCTACAATCTCAGTTTCTCTCAGTATTCAAATTAACTCTGTCGCAGCACTGGGGGCGAGCCCCAGCGCTCAGACAACACTGGGGGCGTCCCCAATGCCGTGAGAGAACTCTCTCCAGCGCCGTGTTCATCTTCTTCAGGAACGGCCTCTTCGTTCTTTTCTTCCGGCGGTGTCTTCTTACTTCTAGTAGTACTTAGAAAAAATGTCGTCTGAATGATAGGATCCTTTTAATGTCCCCCTCCAGTTGCCCCCAAGGTCTAATGTCCCCCTCTAGTTGTCCCAAGTTTAGACTGAGGCAGCTGGAGGGGCACATTAAACTGTGGGGGCACCGGTAGAAACTTTATACTGTCGGGTCAATTTGAGTAGAACATTATAATGTGGGTGCATATAATATTAGGATTATTGTATTGGGAGCACAAAGATAAATGGATCGGTATGGGTGGAGTCAATTTAGAAGTGGGTGGAGCAAAATTTGCCATATTGTCCCTCTTTCTGTCCTTTAAAAGTTGGTAGGTATGCACTATAGGATCACATTAAATGAGACATTATACTGTATATACCAAAAGGGGGCGTAATAGTATGTGGGGGCCACTAAGGAGGCACCTGACTGTGTTGGAGCACAGAGAGTGGATAGGAATGGGTGGAGCTGGCAATAGCTACATTTTGTACCTCCTTTGAAAGTTGGAGATATTTCTGGCCTATAAATAAAATTTCTGAACAACTCCTTTAAGGTGGTGATTGTACAGATGCCCCCCCCCCCCCCCCCCCCCCGATTACTTATTAAGCCACCACCCCCACAATTGTCTCCAATGTGATGAAGTCCCCCCAGCTGAAGCACACAACTGATCCTGACAACCTTGAGGACATCCATGTTTTGTGCAGAAATCTGCAATTAAGAAGAATATAGGCGCGCGCACAGCTCATGACCGCGCACTGCTGCCGAGGCCCCGCCCACCCCGACATGACGTCACGCAGGCGTCCTCTAGTAGCTAGAATATTCTGCCGGGTGTGCGGCTGGGAGAGGGTGGCGGTCTAGATCTGCAGAGCTTGGCTTCTGCCGGGAATGGCCCGTAAGTTTTACTGGAGACAGGGAGAGAGTCTGTGAGCCGGGGGGTGGATTGGCTGCAAATCGTCACTAATCGCATCATGATCGTATTTGGCGTTGGGTCGTTGTTTCTTCGCAGTCAGGGGGTAGTAGACGATCATGGGTGACGATTGTAGCACAGCTGGGTCATAAGAGATCCTGTATAGTCGTAGAGGTGACGTTAATCATCTTTATAGAGGGGAAGGGGAGAATTCTACTTAGAGGTCGGTAAGTAGATCTGGTTGTACGATAGTTTGTAGAGGGCGTTGAGAAGATTGGAGTCCTGTATAGCTGAGTCCTTAGAAGCTGCCGTGTAGGTATGTATGGAGAATTCTTAGAGCATAACCCCCAGCATCCAGTCCTGTAGTCGGTGCAATTCTGTCCATGTAAGCCAATCAGTAATTCTAGTTGTATGGTGCCCTCTAGTGGCAGCTAGTGTAATAGGCGTAGCCTTCTATTGTGTAATACAGTAACTGTGCCAGGCATGGGCTATATTATTTATTATTATTATTTATGTAGCAGTGCACCATTAATTCCATGGTGCTTTACATTTGGGGGTTACATACAATACACAGAATATACAGGTAGATATAATACTAACAGTGACTGGCACAGTGGGGTAGAGGGCCCTGCCCGTGAGGGCTTACAATCTGAGGGAAGGGGGCTAGAGATAGAAGGAGAGGGGGAGACTGTACAGATGGCGGTGCGGTGATAGTGTTATTGGAGGTTGTAGGCCTTCCTGAATAGGTGAGTCTTCAGGGCCGTCTTGAAGCCTGTGATTGTGGGGGTCAGTCTTGGGGCTTGTTCACATCTGCACCCGGGAGTCCGTTCTGCAGGTTTTTGTTTTCTGCACAAAACAGAGTAGGAGATGGAAACCTGCCGCCATCTTTTCAAACCTATTCATTTGAATGGGATTGAAAAATGTCCGTCCGTGAGTGTTTTATGCGCTCCGCGGCAAAACCGTTTTTTTTTTGTTTGTTTGTTTGTTTGTTTGTTTTTTTAAACCGGACAGAGTCGGACATGCAGTACTCTGTGTCCGGTTTGAAAAAAAAAAACTGTTTCGCTGCGGAGAGCATAAAACGCTCACCGGCGCTCACGGATGGACTCTGCATGACAGGTTTCCGTCTTCTGCATGTAAACATGAGAACGGAGTCCAGACACTGGTGTGAACCCAGTGTTGTGTCTTGGTAAGGAGTTCCAGAGTATGGGGAGATGCACGAGAGAAATCTTGGAGACGGTTGTGTGAGGAGTAGATAAGAGCAGAGTAGGAGGTCATTGGAGGATCTGAAGTTACGTGTGGGCAGGTAGCGGGAGATTAGTTCAGAGATATATGGAGGGGACAGGTTGTGGATGGCTTTGTATGTTAGCGTTAGTAGCTTGAACTGAATTCGCTGGGCTATAGGTAGCCAGTGGAGGGACTGGCAGAGGGGAGCAGCCGATGAAGATCGGGGGGGTGAGATGGATTAAGCGAGCAGCACAGTTTAAGGTGGACTGGAGGGGAGCGAGAGTATTAGCTGGGAGTCCATGGAGAAGGGTGTTGCCGTAATCTAAGCGGGAGATTATGAGGGCCTGGACGAGCATCTTGGTAGTTTCAGGGGTGAGGAAGGAGCAGATTCGATGGATGTTCTTGAGTTGGAGGCGGCAGGAGGTGATGAGGGTTTGAATGTGTGACTTGAAGGATAGGTCGGAGTCCAGGGTTACCCCAAGGCATTGGGCCCGTGCGACGGGGTAAGTGGGGTTCCATTAACTTTGATAGATGGGTCAGATGGAGGGGCCATACAGGGTGGGGTGAAGATGATGAACTCTGTTTTCTCCATGTTGAGTTTGAGAAAGCGGGAGGAGAGGAAGGAGGCTACGGCCGCTAAACAATCTGGAACTCTGGCCAGCAGGGAGGTAATGTCTGGTCCAGAGATGTCTATATGTAAATTGCACAATCTCTATCCTAGATTGTATATGAGGTTAATGGGGAATCCTTTTAAAGTGGTTTCTGACTTTACTGCTGATGGTTTAGCCTTAGGATATGTCCTCTATATTGGATTGGTGGGGGGTCTGATTTCTGCCAATCCTATTGAAGAGGCTGTTTAGCTCAGTGAGCCCTGCTACCTGTTTATTAGACATAGCACTATATGTCCTGTAGTGGACTATGGACTAGTACTGGGGGGTGTTCTTCACTGCTTAGCGTCATGGCTGGGCGGTAAGGTACACCCTTCGGACAGTGCAGCGCTATGGACAAGTACTCTTGGGGTGTGGGGTGTGTTCCTCAGAGCCCAGAGATTATCAGGAACGCCCTTTTGACAGTGGGGAGAGATCGGTAACGACACCGATATCTCCAGCCCGGGGGCACATAATGGGAAAGGCGACAGTGCGCTGAATTCAGTGCACTGACTGCTTTTTAGCAGTATATAAAACAGAGTGTGCCTGAGGACATGACGGGTCCTCTTTAATAAAGACTTTCCCTGTTAAATTCTAGGACATCTTTTCTTAGATGTGTTTCCTATGATGTTCCTCCTGAGAAATATTTATGTATGTATTGACAATTAGTATTCCCCTTGTCGAAGAGCTATGTTCTTCCACATTGACAGGTCCTCTGTAAAATTCTCATGGTGACCAGATGGGCCTGTTCTTGCTGACCCCTGTACTGGTGGGCAATGTGATTAAAAATGCTGCACAAACACAGCAGTATCAATGACTTAGTGTATTAGGGAGTTCCTTATGTAGCCACTGTGTATGACATTAACATATTGTAACATCTATTGGGAGTCAAATGATAAAAATATATCAAGTGAAGTGTTGGCTAAAACTAAACATTGATGCTGGAGACATGCAGGGGTAATAATGATCACATGACAGTTTAGTACATTGCCTTGGTATGAGCTGTGCACTTTCCTTTGTTGTAGGTGGAAATCAACGTGAACTTTCTCGCCAGAAAAACTTAAAGAAAAATCAAGATTCAAACAAAGGCAAACGGAAAGATGACAACTTATCAGCTGCACAGCGAAAGCAAAGGTATTCCCGATAGAAATAAATGCCCTGTAGATTTAGATTCTTTTAGGGCTTCAGGACGGTCAGACTGACCCAATAAACGCTAACATGTCTGTACACCTTCCATAGCTGTCGGCTGAATGCTTGTTCAGGTGACGGCTATATCTCCTGACCCTCTAATACAAGTATGTGTTCTCAATGTCTTCTCCCTTGAGAACAAAGGGCTGCAATGTGTTAAAATCAAACTTGCCCAATTCTTCCTTATTCCAATGTATATGACTCCTAGGCTGGGGCCCCACATTACGAAAATGCATCATTATAGCTGGCGTTTTCTGTACAGGTATAATAGGGGCAAAAAGTCCATAGAGGAAAATTCAATTGGGAAAAAATGCAATGCTTTTTTGGGGGTTTTTTGCAGCTCACTACGTGGGGCCTTAGTCTTAAAGCTTGATGTACTGACCCCTTATGTGAACTTTGCTTTTTTTTCTACAGGGATTCTGAGATAATGCAGCTGAAGCAGAAGGCAGCTAATGAAAAGAAATCCACGCAATCTATATCTAAGTGACAAAGTCGTGGGCTATTTAGACTACTGTTGCCAGAGGACCACAAGCGAACTTTTAATATTGTTTTTAAAAAAATTTTTTTTTTTTTTTGTAGTTGGCCATGTATAGAACTGTCTGAATTCCATAATGGTGCTGGCTATAGGCATCTAATGTACATATACTGTATTAAAGTTATAGAAAATTTCATGGTGTTGGACTCTATAAAATCTCAATATACATGTGGTCAGTGTTGCTGATCAGGAAAGATCTGGTTCCCCTGAAAAAGGGGTAGAAATGCCACCCCAGCATGCATCGTCAGGTCCGAGTTCAGTACAGACCTTCATGCTAAAGGCATGTATATTTGGACACTAGAATTAGTACCTTTCTATAGAATGAATATATTCTGATTTAGTTTAGTGTTATGTGGCCACAGTATATAGATTAGACTACCAGAATATAATGCCACGTATAGTCAGCAGGATTTGTTTAGAGCTACTCGTCAATCTTGGCTGCAGCAACAAGTCTTGTAAGAAAGGTTGCACTTTCACTATGCAAACATCACAACACAACCCCACTTACTTGAAGACGGTAAAAGGAAATCCAGCATCCAGTTCCTCTATTAAAACGTAACTTTTAATGTGTCAAATCAGCATTTACATAAAATTTAAACATGTGAGGTCCTAATAAACCTACATGTAATGCCAGACAACAAAGGCTGATGCGTTTCGGAGAATACACACAGTGTCCTTATTGAATAAGGAGAAATTTAAAATTTTTAAAAATTTTTTTTTTTTAACTGGGTGGCACCCTTTTAAATGCTATCCATTTAAATGAACAGTTAAAGGGATCTACCACTAAATCAGGTTTTTTTGCGCTTTAGACATCGGAATAGCCTTTAGAAAGGCTATTCGCCTCTTACCTTTAGACGTGGTCTCCGCGGCGCCGTTCCTTAGAAATACCGTTTTTTACTGTTATGCAAATGAGCTCTCTCGCAGCAATGGGGGTGGGCCCTAGCGCTCAAACGGCGATGTGGGCGTCCCCACTGCTGCCAGAGAACTCTCTCCAGCGATGCCTCCATCTTCAACAGCAACCGCGTCTTCTTCCGGCTGGGGTCACACTCTGCTCTGTATGCTCCTGTAGTTCTACGGAGAACTACAGGCGCATACTGCATATGCATGCGAGAGCGGAGTGTGACCGCAGCTGGAAGAAGAAGCCGTTGTTGCTGAAGATGGAGGTGTCGCTGGAGAGAGTTCTCTGGCAACAGTGGGGATGCCCCCATCGCTGTTTGAGCGCTGACACTGGCCCCCATTGCTGCAAGAGAACAACCACACACACACACACTACACATTCAGCCAGGCTGTAGGTAAGAGTGGTCATAGACAGCGCTCCCACCCGCATCCATTGGGAGAGTGGGAGACAGTCGAAGTAAAGCACTCAGCTATCTCTGGTGTTCCAATGGAAGTGAATGGGAGCGCTGTACACCGCCAGTCATGCTTACATTCAGCTTGGCTACAGTCAGACTGAATGCGCAGAGGGGGAATGACCTCTCCTCCCGTTCTCTACTCATGGCATAACCACTTTAAAGACTGGAAACTGCATTGTGCGCTTTTTCCCCATATATCCCAGAGTATTGCTGTCTTAAGCCTGCTTCACACGGATAGGTCTGGTTCATGGGATCTGTATTGGATGTCAGCCATATTTCCTGTACACACTCAGTATCAGTCATGTATGATGCTAGGAGTACCTGTATCGCTGCACCTCTACTGTCCTGTGCTGAAAACATGGTTATACTACAGGACAGTAGAGCCGAGAGAAAGCAGTGGCTCCTGGCGTTGTAGGACTCCCTTCTCAATATAAGAGATAGAGCTAATGGTATGTTATACCGGTGGGATAGGCCACTATATAATTTGTAAAAAAATGAAAAAATTATAGCAGACTTCAGCCCCAAATTCCTCTCTATTTTCCAGGCCTTCGGCTTATGCAGTGACTTTTACTCGCTGATTAGCCTCACATGAATGGGGATAATTGGCGGAGGAGCTTATACATAAGCCTTAGGGCTAGTTCACACAGGGGTTATGACTGCGTATTTTGGTCTTGATTTTGACGCGGGAAGCCACGTCAGAATAGGACCAAAATGCACCTGCCGCGATTGTCGCGGTTTCCAACAGTCGCGGCTTCCTGCTCCGGAGTAGGCCCAAATGAATGGGCCTAGGCCAAAGGGTACTGTCGCGAGGCGGACGCCAGGCCTGAATCAGCTGTGGAATCCGCCTGCAGAAAGGGCAGCTCACAGAAGAAAGGAAGCTAGCGGTCTACATAGACCTCTATTGTGAGGGGGCTGATTCTGAGGTGGACTCGGCGTCAAAATCCGCCCCCTCTTGCCCCGTGTGAATGAGCCCTTAGAATCCGTGGCAGGATAGAGCAGGACTCCTGCTTCAGTCAATACTCCCCAACAAAGAAAATGGTAGGTGGAATTTGGTGCTGCTGTTGAATCAACATGGCCAGGCTGTTACTATGAGATATCAGTGGACATTATAGGGAGAGGTATAATGGGAGACTATAAGATCCAGGCTGTTGAGTCTATTGTGGATAATAAAGGACTTTGCAGAGAGGGGTATAGCAGATGAAAACTCCCAGCTTGTCCAGGGTCTTATTATTGGATTTCAGTAGGAAGGATAAAAGAAGGGAACAACTCCCAGCACATCCAGGCTGTTATTATGTTTAACAAAAAAAAAAAAAATATATTGTTTTGGCTCTTAAGCCAAGCATGAAATAATACTAGGTAGATAAACTCTAAACCAAAGTATATCCAGCTGGCATATCGAGTGCTACGCTAATCTTATTTCTTATATGAACTATCGAGGGAGGGGCAATAAAGAGACCACTACAATTTCCAGTATGATTCCAGACTATAAGCTCTCATGCTATAGAAGGAGGAAACACCGAGTCCGCCACTTCTCATCTCTCTTCTTCACCATACAAAGGATCTCTACCCGCTTGTGTCATATCACCAACACAGGTCCTTCGGTCTCAAATCCTCTGCAGTAATAAGCTCCAGTCTTTATTGATCAAGGGAAGGTGACATCATTGAAGATGTTTCTCCAATTTTTGTATACTAAGCCCCAACCACTTGCAATTTGGTTCTAGCCATTCCCATCCATGTCCCTTTGTGCCCCCATATAGTACAATGCCCTATAGCATACCTCCCAACTTTTGAAGAACCGAAAGAGGGACAAAATGTGCGGCGCGCGTAGTGTGCCGCGGCAAATTTAGCCCCACCCACTTTTGTGTTGACCCCACCCATTCTCATTAATTTTTCATGTGCCCGCACACAGTATAATCCTCCTACAGTCACCCGTAAATGATATACCCCCCCTCTATCTCTCCCCCAGTTTCATATACACCCTTCATCTGCCCCCAGTTTCATGTCCCCCCTCCATCTCTGCCCCCAGTTTCATGTCCCCCATCTCTTCCCCCAGATTCATGTCCCCCCTCCATCTCTGCCCCCAGGTTCATGTCCCCATCTCTGCCCCCAGATTCATGTCCCCTCCATCTCTGCCCCCAGATTAATTTCCCCTCCATCTCTGCCCCCAGATTCATGTCCCCTCCATCTCTGCCCCCAGATTCATGTCTCCACATCTCTGCCCCCAGATTCATGTCCTCTCCATCTCTGCCCCCAGATTCATGTCCCCTCCATTTCTGCCCCCAGATTCATGTCCCTCCATCTCTGCCCCCAGATTCATGTCCCCTCCATCTCTGCCCCCAGATTTATGTCCTCTCCATCTCTGCCCCCAGATTCATGTCCTCTCCATCTCTGCCCCAGAATCATGTCTCCACATCTCTGCCCCCAGATTCATGTCTCTGCATCTCTGCCCCCCAGTGTCATGCTGTCCTCTCCTTCATCTGCCCCCAGTTTCATGTTCCACCTCAGTGTACACATGACACTTACCTTCTCCTCGTTCCCCCCACTGCTCTCTGCGTGCCTCTCTCTCTCACTGGCGCACAGTTGTAGACGCAATGTGATGTCATCACATCGCGTCTACAAGCCAGTAGGCGGCGTTCAGCGGCGAAGCAAGGAGCTGACCTGTGTCAGCTCCTTGCTTCAGCCGCGTATGTGTTCAACTCAGATCTGCGTCCTCTGGACGCAGATCTGAGTTGAAATCGGGACATACCTCCCTCCAACCGGAACCGCGGGACATATCACCGGAATCGTGAATGTCCCGCGGACGGTTGGGAGGTATGTATACAGGTGACATGTCATTTAGGCTGCACAGTTAACACCGTAAAAACAAAACCAGTAAGGGCGGGTTCACACCTGCGCCCAGCCACCGCTTTGTGGGTTTCCGTCTTCTGCCCGAGAAACTGGACAGGAGACAGAAACCCGGCAGTCAGTGTACACCCGTGACCATCTTGTGCCTCTCAGCGGCGAAACCGTTTTTTTTTTTAACCAATCACAAAGTCCTGCATATCCGACTTTGTGTCCAGTTAAAAAAAAAATGGTTTCGCTGCAGAGACCAGAAGACGCTCACAGGCGGTCATTTGCAAATCCATTCAAGTTAATGGGTTTGAAAACTGCAAGATGGAAACCTACAAAGCGGAGACCGGGCGCTGGTGTGAACCCGTCCTAACGATCTTGCACAATTGCGATTTTTTTTTCTCTAATTTCGGTCCATACTGAATTTTTTTCCGACTTCCCAGTACACCATATAGAATATAAAATGGGACCATTATCAATTACAACTGCAAACATAAGCCCTCCTATTGGCTTTGAGAATAGAAAATTAAAGTTATGGGGTTTGAGTCTGAAAAAATGAATGTATTGGGCTGGAAGGGGTTAACCCCTGGTCAGTATAGACCCACATTACATCATGGCGAGGTCATATCTTGTTCCTATAGCACGCACAGCACGTATACTGTACATAGTCTGTACACTGAAGGATGATGAGCAGAGAGTGTCCAGCAGAGGGCGCTGAGCAGGAATCTCCTCACATGTCGGATCCCTGGCTCGGTGGTGATGACGTAGGACGGATACCTCTGCGGGTCAATCGGTGACTGTGTGTTTACGGCGTGCCTATGGCAGGACTGGAGGAAAGTGGGGAGATTTTGTTCCGGCGTGGAGCTGGACAGGTAGGGATGGCTGTATGTCTGTGGTGTGGAGTGTGCTTACTTACCTCACAGACAGGGGGTGCCACTGCCCCGGGTGACCATGCAGGATATTGCTTCTTTATTCTGCCATGATAAATGACATGAGGTCTTAGCTCGGGGTGAGCTTGCTGTCAGTAGAAAGATTTCAGGGTGTGCTGGGACTTGTAGTTCCACTGTTGTTTTATTGTACAGATAAGTATAGCTTCCCTATGTAATAACTTCCCTGTGTAGCCCTGTATCATTATTACACACAGCTTTGTAAACTAGACATTCCCTTTAAGTAGACCTGTAGAAGCTGAGCAGGAGATAGTGATGTAGAGAGGACATGGAGGGTGTGCTGGGGTGTGTAGTACTGGAGCAGACATCACGACTTCTCGCATCAGCCACCTCTATAGGATCCTTTTATGTCCCCTCAGTAGAACATGTGACTGCGCCACACAAAGTCTAGGGGAGGGGGAAGGGAGTCTGACAAAGATAGCCATGTGGTGGGTCTTCATTGGTTGTCAGCACATGTGCAGCCATCACTCTGTTCTGATGGGGACGCAGAGGATGGATCCTCTGTGATCCTTACACTTATGTCCTGTAGACCAGTAATAAGCATCAGCAATGTTTGTTAGACTCTGATCATGTTGTCACCCACTCCATAGACTTATATGGTTACAACATATCTTAACTTAGACTAGACCACTTTAGATTTTTTTCTGATACCCTTTATGTCACTCAGTCCCATTCAAGTGAATCAGGCTGAGCTGCAATACCAATCACTGCCACTATGCCATGCACGTTACTGTGTTTGGTGAAGAGCGCGCAGCAATCATTATCATAGTTCTGGACAACCCAGTTAACAGATTTTGTCTCCTTTCTGTGCTACAGGTAGAACTGTGATCTTGGTGTCATATTAAATTGACAATACCACACACAGTTCTAAGTTCTAACCCTAGCTTCCCTGCTTTGTACAGAAACCCACACACTTAATGAGAAGCATTGTACAAATTCCATTTGGCAGAGGGGCAGCACAGTGGCTCAGTGGTTAGCACTGCAGCCTTGCAACGCTGAAGTCCTGGGTTTGAATCCTGCCAGGAACAACATCTGCAAGGAGTTTGTATGTTCTCCCCTTGTTTGTGTGGATTTCCTCCCATTCTACATACTGATAGGAAAAGAAAAAAAATCCATTTGGCAGTAAAAAAAAAAAACGAGCGAGAATACAGAAAAAACAAAGATTGGATTTCTTCTTCTAAAAAAAAAAAAAGCGGCTAAAATCCTTGAATAAAGTACCGTATATACAATGTTTATTAGTGGTACAAATGTGGCCAGAAAATCAGAAGTTGCTTGAAAGTTTGGATATAGTTTAAATGAAACTTGTTCTGTCTTTGAGGCTCAACCTTGGTAACAACCTGATAAGTGGAGAGAGAATTATTGGCAAGTTTATCTTCACTTGTTCTATTAATTTATTAAAAGTTTATTTTATAATCAGAGGCGCCCTTTCAGCATTGTAGACAGTGTTCTCCCTTTCATGGCTACAGTTTTTCCCAGTGACAGTAGCCTCTTTCATTAGGATAAGGTTCCCTGCCACACTGCCGAACTTAAAGGGATCCTATCGTACAAACCATTTTTTTTCTGAGTAACACGTGGGAATAACCCTAAGAAAGTCTATTCTTCTCCTACCTTTCGTTGTCTTCTCTGCGCCGCTGTTTCATAGGAATCCCGGTTCTTGTTGGTATGCAAATGAGTTCTCTCACAGCACTTGGGGCGGGCCCCAATGCTGCGAGAGAACTCTCTCCAGGGCCGCCTCCATCTTCTTCAGCAACGTCCTCTTCTTCCGACGCAGGTTTCAGGCCTCAGGCAGAGCAGACTGCGCATGCCTACAGGCCACAAGAAAATGGCCGCTTACAATACTCTGTAAGCGGCCATTTTCTTGTGGCCTGTGGGCATGCGCAGTCTGCTCTGCCCGAGGCCTGGAGGTCTGAAACCTGCGTTGGAAGAAGAGGACGTTGCGAACGAAGATGCAGGCGGCGCTGCAGAGTGTACGCTGGCTGTGCTTTGTATCACAACTCAGTCACATTCATTTGGATGAGGCTGAGCTGCAGCATGGCCATGTGACCAACTGATGTGATGTCCATTGGACATGATGTGATGTCACTGGTCTGAGATGAGGAAGCGAAGCTCAATATCATAGTCCTGGACAACCCCTTTAAGGGAATTAGGGCTGTCGCCTCAGTACCAGGTATCACAGGAGGTGTTTTGGAGTCCATATCTCAATGTGTTTCTGCAGTTTTGTCAGCATTCATGAGAACTACAGAATATTAGGTTTGTTGTGGCTGGCCAATGTATATATGATCAAAATATGTATGTGCACGTTTCCTGCAGACTTTAACATATTTCCTAGTGTGAAAAATAACTTTACCTCTCCTTATGGAGGATCTTTTCATCTAGCAGCATTTTACCACTTTTCTCTTTTTTCTTCCTTATAGAGTGATGATTCAGACATCTGGGATGATACCGCACTGATCAAAGCCTATGATAAAGCAGTGTCGTCATTCAAGGTTTGTGCTGTCTGCAGTATTGTACTGTATATAGCGTTCTCACATTAAACAGTAATACTTTGTTTGTTGCTCTAGGCAAGGCATACAGTATGTGGACACGAGACACTAGGCACCATTTGTATAATACTCCATTGCCACTTATGTTTAGAAAAGCAGTAAATATGAAAAATCCAAAATTTGACAGTTTTTGATAATGTATAATGGAGAGCTTTATGCTGAAGAACAACTCCCATCCCATGGATAAGGCCGTGATAGCACTGGGCAATACTGTCAGTGACCGACTGCTTCACCCCAAGTGTGAGAAGGAACTATCAGAGATCCTTCCTACCAACCGCGACCAGGCTGTATAATGTACATCAGGCTAAGCGAAGATCACTCCGCACAGAGAACTAAACAATCCTGAAGTCTTTCCTTTTCTTTTTAGTTGCTATGACTCCTAGTATCTTTTCTATCTGCTATGAGCCTGTATGTGTTTTTCTTGTAATATATTACTGTATTATCCATGCTACTGCAACACATTGAGCTTCCACATGGTGGGACTATTAAAGGATTATCTTATCTTATCCTGTACCTTCAGAAAGCGCTAAAGAATGGAGGAGACTGCCCTATGGAGCCTGTGTCTCCAGAAAAGAATCCCAAAACAAAAAGGAAACATAACAAGAAAAATCGGAGCCGGAAGAAAAACAGTGCTGCACCATTGAAGAAGGTAGAGTTGTCTTATACATAAAGACATTCATATGAGCTAACAATATTTGTGCTGGGGAATGATGAAATATTCTAAACCCATGTGGTCCAGCAGTGTAAAGCGTTATAGGAAAAGGGCAGGATAGGTTGCAAAATAATAAAATCTGCATGATTCAGCTCATAATACTAATGTATAAAACTGTATAAGAAAATGGCTATTAATACAACAGTGAACCTATATATCTGCTTATTTCTTGTCCAGTATTTGCCCAGTTTTCTTATTTATCTGTTTTTTTTTTTCCTAGTGGAGAGTTGGGGACTCATGTAATGCATTCTGGTCAGAGGACGGTAACCTATATCCAGCCACCATTGATTCTATTAATGCAAAACAAGGGACATGTATAGTGACATATACTGGCTATGGCAATTGTGAGGAGCAGAATTTGGCAGATTTGCGTTTTCCAGACAGTTCAGAAGGAGATAGTGACCCAAGAGATGCATCACAGGTAAGAATCTATGTAAGGGCAGCACTGTATTGGTTAGCATTGCTTCCTTGCAGCGTTGGGGTCTTAGGATCGAATCTGACCAAGATCAACATCTGCATGTTTGTTCTCGCTATGTTCGTGTGGGTTTCTTTCAAGTATTCCAGTTTAACTCCCCCCCCCCTCCCCATGCCAAAAAATATACTGATAACATTGGATTCCTGTAAAAACAAGTGACCCTGGTGGGTGTTGGGGATAGTATGAGCCCATAGTGAAATATGCATATCTGTGGCTAGCCTCTCACTATATTCTATATCCTTTTTTTTTTTTTTTTAAGGACGTGAATGGGGATGAACATTCAACGGATGAAAGTGACAAATCCTCCCGAGCCTCAGACAACCGAGATCAACACAAAGCTGCTGCACCAAAGACTTCCCACTGGAATCCTCCCTTCCCGCCAGCTCCACCTCCATTTATGGCTGGGTTTGGACAGGTAAGGTATAAATCAACTATGATTAAGCTGGTATGAAAGGATTACAGGAGGGGCGAAGTTACCACCCTTAATTGTTAGTGACTTATCAGAGATGACCTTTTGTGTCTATTGGCAAATATTGTATGTAATAAACTTGCTATTTTCTGTTCCTAACAAGTCAATACTGTGTAATGTATTTTCAGCATGGGGAGAAATCTAGTCAAGCCCACCCCTTTCTTTCTGGATGGCCACCATCGTTTCCTCCTGGACCTCCTGTAAGTCATTGTCTTGTCACATTACATTATCTGCATTATAAGCACATGATTATTAATAGATCTGGTATTGTAGAATGCAGCGCTCTTGAGATTGCCAGTAAGATAATAAAACACTTCAAAAGGATTGTTTTCGTAAATAGAAAGGTCCGCACTCCTGTGTTCTTCGTATAAAAATTAGCTTTTAATACATTAATTTAAAAAGTAGACAGAAAAACTAACAAAATGTGAAAAAGATTAGAAAAACCAAAATAGTGATTTATAATCACTATTTTGGTTTTTCTAATCTTTTTCACATTTTGTTAGTTTTTCTGTCTACTTTTTAAATTAATGTATTAAAAGCTACGTTTTATACGAAGAACACAGGAGTGCGGACCTTTCTCTCTATTTACGAAAACTGTTATACATTGCTCCAAGAGGTCCGGAGCACAGGTCGTGCACCTTTGAAGTTCGTTCCAGGGAGATGGTGAGCCAACTGACTTTACGTTACTATTGAAAACTTCAAAAGGACTCTCCTGAATCTGACCTTTACATGTACCATCTTAGTAAAGAAATGTTTTCTTCTCCACTTTTCAAGACACTCAAAATATGGCTGAAGTTACACTCTACTGCTCCTTACCTTTTTTTTATTTTTTTTAACACTGCTGAGATAAGAAGCTGATAATACACAGAATGAGGTTAAATATGGAGATGGGTATAATGTAAATACACAGTCAGATAGAAGATAAGGAACAGGAGAACAGTGGGAAAGAAAACAGATCTACATAAGATGTAATACCTTATGTAAACTGTACTATACAGGAAGTGAGAAGAAGAGACAGCAGGCAAAGCTGCTGAAACATGGAGATGGGGAAAACCCCTTTAATGCAATAGAGCTATAGATGTTTGTAAAAGAAAATGGGTAGATACAAATAAGATGATAGCAAGCTAACTTAAGTTAATGCCTTGTGTGTCTAGCTGATCCCACCACCACCTCCTATGGGTCCTGATATTGCTGAAGATGATGAAGCATTGGGAAGCATGTTAATTGCCTGGTACATGAGTGGCTATCATACTGGTTACTACCTGGTAAGTGGAATCCATCTACTGTTATCACTTCACTACTTACCGTATATATACTCGAGTATAAGCCGACCCGAATATAAGCCGAGGCCCCTAATTTTACAACAAAACACTGGGAAAACTTATTGACTTGAGTATAAGCCGAGGGGGGAAATGCAGCAGCTACTGGAAAATTTCAAAAATTAAAATGGTCTGAGTTTTTGGGTGCAGTAGTTGCTGGGGAAGGGGAGGGTGTGCTTTGGTTGTCTGTCTGCCCCTTCCCTGAGCTTGAGGACTGAGTTTTTTTCCCCCCCACTTGGAATACAGCCTGGCTGAATATAGGGTATCTGCAGTGCTCCTAGTAACCCCTTCCCGACAGAACAGGAGCACTGCAGATCCTCTATATTCAGTAGACCGGGCACTATCAGACACAGGATACCTAATGTGTATGTGTTTCATAGTACCGTATTTTTCGGACTATAAGACGCACTTTTTTTCCCCAAAATTTGGGGGGAAAAGAAGGGTGCGTCTTATAGTCTGAATGTGGCGCCTGGCATCCGTTGTAATAGAGAGGCGGAAGCCGGCAAGTGATAGACGCCGGGGCCTGCGACATCGCTGCGCTCCTCTGCCCTGCATAAAGCCAGCAGCAGCAGGAGTGATGCTATTCCGCTCCTCCGTCCCCCCGCCGCTGGCTTCAGGCAGGGCAGAGGAGCGATGTCTCAGGCCCCGGCACCTGTGATGGCGTCTATCCCTTGCCGGCATCCGCCTCTCTAGTACAGCGGATGCCGGGTCTGTATTGGCGGCCCCTTCTCCCCCGGGGCCGGTCCCCACCGGCCCCGTACCTGTGAAGTTGCAGGCCGGCTCCTGCGCGGCGATATCGCAGGAGCCGACCTTTTCGGGTGACAGCCGGGAGCCTAATGAGGCTCCCCGGCCTGTCACGGCTATATTAGTACTGCGGCTGGTCTCTATGACCAGCCGTAATACTAATAGACAGAATGTCCCATAGACGGCAATACAGTTGTATTGCCGTCTATGCGACTTGCAATCAAGTGACCGCAGGTTCAAGCCCCCGGGGGGGAATAAAATAGTAAAAAAAAAAAAAAAAAAAAAAAAAAAAGCTTTAAAAATATATAATAAAAATATGAAATAAATAAAAGTTCTAAATCACCTCCTGTTTTTTTTTCAATACAAGGTGATCTAAGAAATAGACATTCCCCAAAATGGTATAACTAAAAAGTACATCTGGCCCCGCAAAAAAAAAACACTCTATGCGTCCCCGTACAGCTGCAGGGTCACCTGTCAATGTGGCCTTGCAGCTGTTGAAAAACTACAACTCCCATATATTAAATATTTTACCAGTTTTTGCTTCAAAATTTTTTTCCCCTATTTTCCTCCTCTAAAACCTGGGTGCGTCTTATAGTCCGAAAAATACGGTAATTGTCTACTTTTATATGTATTCTAGGGAAAGGAGGGATTTAGAACTTTTATATACTTTATTTTTTTAATTATATTTTTTTAAAGCTTCTCTTTTTTTCACTATTTTATGGGAGATTCTATACATTACTATTGCGGCTGGTCATAGACCCCCTCCCAAAAATAAAAAAAAATATTATTTTTTTTTGCTTGACTCGAGTATAAGCCGTAGGGGGGCTTTTTCAGCACAAAAACTGTGCTGAAAAATTCGGCTTATACTCGACTATATACGGTATGTAACATTTGCTGCTGAAATCTCCTGATGTGTGCACTAAATGTAAATCTATTCATCTTTTGTGAGCACTTTCCAGTTTATACAATGAATGCAGATGCCAAAATAGATGTGCACAGGAATAGGAGCTCCGACCCTCATAAAGATCTGTTTTGTATTTAAGAATTGAGCCAGTCTTTCCCCAACCTCTCTCATTAAGCCAAATCAAAGCTGTGGTTACATTGTATGATATTGTCTTTTAGGGTTTAAAGCAGAGTCGAATGGAAGCTTCATATGGAAAGTATTCACATCCCAAATAAATAAAGCAAATGGCAACGTGTGAGTATTCCAGTATTCGTAACATATACTGATGGTGTGTAGTCGTCTACGTGCCTCAGTAGTGTAGTCAGCTTCTTAGTGGGCCCTGGTGATACAGGGATTAGTCAAAACAAACTATTACATTTTAAATTAATTTTCCTATTTATTTTTTTTTGTCTCCCTTTATTATATTCTATGTTAACTAAGATATTTTTATTTTATGTCTTCACAGCTGGCATCTCTCCCAGGGAGAGGACGGGACTATCAGTGGCAAGAAGACTACCATTTGTTTTGTTTTTCTTGTATTATTCTTTTCTTCTGATATAGTTGTCACCAAAAGTTAGAATTTATGTTTATTGAGGCATCTTATATCATTGAACTCTGTACACTTTTTAAGATGCTGCAAATAAAATGTATTATGATGCATTAATTGATTTCAGCACATTTGTGTAGTAATAACTAGGAATCATGTGAATCCAACAGACCAAAAAAAAATGTAAAAGGCAATATAAAAGGCAAAAGAAAATAACCTATTGAAGTGTTAACTACGGGGGGAATGTAGCAGGGAAAAAAAACACCTAACAATTTTAGTTGGTTACCGACTATCACATGAAGATACATCTAATTGTGTCCTCATCTGACTGGCGGCGGAGTGCGTAGTCATAGCTTGCCCTCATAGGGTACAGTGTAAAGCTATTACTGGTGTCAGGTGAGTGTAGTCTATCCCAAGCATGTAATATATGTAATAACTCCTGTCTTATATGATTCACATTGTGTATTCTCATTTGAAACAGATCATTACACATATATCATGTTTCCTCACCGTTTTTCAGGGTTCTTTTGTTGCTTGCAGTATTTGGAGTACATAGGTTTTGTTCTTTGGAAAGATTCTCTTAGGACCTTTTACCCCAACAAATGTTTTTGATTCATCTGTGTAAAAATATTAACATTCTTTAAAATGTGTACAGTTGCAGTTACAGTTTTTTTCTAATAAAATCAAAACACTTGTCAGTTTTTTTGTTGGTGTCATTTATTTCTATCATTTATATTCAGCACATTTACCATTGTGGATGCTTGTGAAAGGTTATTACAGTCTGTGCCTTTAACCCCTTCCCGATATCCACCGTAATAGTACGGCGCTGCCGGGAAGGACTTCCCGCAAACCGCAGTACTATTACAGCGGCTGCATGGTGCGCACACAGAAACTATGTGCGCACCATGCGCTGCGGGTGTCAGCCGTATGTTACAGCTGGAAATGCCCCGTGACACCCGCGGTCGGAACCGGGTCCGATCGCGGGTGTTAACCCCTGATATACCGGCGGTCAACATGACCGCCAGCATATCCGGGGTTTCACTTTGTTATGGTGGCGATCGGCACCCCCCACGCCGGTTTCAGGGGGTGCCGGTGTTCGTAGGGGGCAGCCTGGGGTCTGATCAGTGACCCCGGGTCTGCCCCATTGCTTACCCCCTTCACTACCTGGTTGATCCTGCCTAAAAAGGAAGCTGTCAGCCTGTGCGTCTACACAGGCTGACAGCGTCCTATACAATGTAATACACGTGTAACACGTGTATTGCAGCGTATATATATATAGTGAAGCGGTGATCAGCCGATCACTGCTTCAATCCCCCATCGGGACAGAAAAAAAAAGTTGGAAAAAAGTAAAAATAAAAAAATTTAAATAAGTTTAAAATAAATTAGAAATAAAGCCCCAAAAATCCTTTTTTCCCCATATAAAATGTTTTATTATGTAAAATAAAGAAAAAAAGAAAAAAACATTACATATTTGGTATCGCTGCGTCCGTAATAACCTGAACAATAAAATTAAAACATTATTTAACCCGAACGGCGAACATCGTAAAAAAAAACGTAGAAAACCACACAAAATAATGATTATTCACCACCTTTCCCTTACAAAATGTTCAATAAAAAGTAATCAAATGGTCAGATGAAAACCAAAATGGTACCAATAAAAAGAAGAGGTCATCCCGCAAAAAATAAGCCCTCAACCAGCTCTGTCTAGTGAAAAATAAAAATGTTATGCCTTTCAGAAGATGGCGATGCAAAAATAATAGATTTTTTTTCCCTGAATTGAATTTTCTTCTGCACAAATAGCAACGCATTAAAAAAAATCATATAAATGAGGTATCGCTGTAACCGTACCGACCCGCAGAATAAAGATAACATGTTACTTATAGTGTACGCTGCACAGGAAAATAAATAAATGCTAAAAAGCAATGTCAGAATTGATGTTTCCTTTTACATCCCACCCAGAAAGAGTTAATAAAATGTAGTCAATAAGTTACAGGCCCCAAAATGGTGGCAGTGAAAAACACATCTAATACCGCAAACACTAAGCCCTCATATGGCCACATTGCCAGAAAATAAAAATCTAGCTTGTACAATGTGAAGACAAAAACCCCAAAAGTCGCCAAATCATTAGGACATAAGTGGCTGCGACTAGAAGGAAATGTATAAGCTGTGCGAGCGTTTTCAGGGGACCCCCCATATTTAGAGCTTATAAGAGAGAATACACCAGCGCTGATCCCCCAGAATGCTCCTCTTCCCCGTCCGTGTCATAGGAGCTAGTGGGAAAATAGAATGGGATTTGGTGTACCCAATTTACTCCGCACAGCTTACATAATCACTTCGGGGTTACTAATGCTCACTACATCACTTGATAAATTCTTTGAGGGGTGCGGTTTTCAAAATGGGGTCACTTTCTAGAGGTTTCCACTGTTTTGACTCCTCAAGGGCTTTGTAAATGCGACATGGTTCCTGAAACTGATCACAGCCAGATCTGCCCTCTAAAAGCTCTTTGGCGCGCCTTCCCTCCTGCGTCTCGCTGTGCTTCCATATATTAGTTTACACCCACAATTGGGGTACTATGGTAGTCGGGAGAACTTGCATGACAAATTGTGTGATGCATTTTCTCCTTTAACCCCTTGTGAATCTGCAAATTCTAGGGCTAAATGAAAATATTAGTAAAAAAAAATTAAAAGGGCGCCTAAAGTTTGATGCCGACATAAAGCAGAGATCTGGGACATGAGATTTAGGATATAATAAAATGCATATTTTTCAAAATTTCCACCAAATTTCCTATTTTTTCATAATTAAACACAAAACATATCAACCAAAATTTACCACTAACATGAAGTACAGTGTGTTACGAAAAAACAATCTCAAAATCACTTTGGTAAGTTAAAACGTTCCAAAGTTATTGCCACATAAAGTGACACATGTCAGTTTTGAAAAATCGAGCTTGGTCAGGAAGTCAAAAAGTGCCATCGGCAGGAAGGGGTTAAGGCTAGTTCACACAGTTTTTTGCAGGTGGATTTTGACGTGGAGTCCGCCTCAAAATCCGCCTGCAAAAACGGCTCCCATTGACTTCACGGACTCCCCACTGAGCAGCTGTCTCTGGTGCTCCCATTGAAATGTGTAACGACAGCTACATTCAAAATAGGGGATGAAAGTCCCCCTTACTCTTGGCTGGTGGAGGTCAGAGAGGTTGTGCCGCGCTGATCTGCAAGTTATCCACTTGTTTAATGAGAAAACCTCTTTGAAGGGGTGATCTCATCTGATCAATTTATGGCTTATCCACAGGAGAGCATTCACAACACTCTTAAACATTGACTTATTTGCATAACTTGGGGACTGCATTTCTAAAGATGTATATGGGACCCACAACTGTTGGACACTTATGACTCTATTCTGTGGATGTGTCAGATATCACAGATGAGAAGTAGTTTCTCACGGATCCAAAAAAGATTTGACTTCATGTACTGTAAATTTAGTTCCTCTCATTGAATTCAAATAAGTATGTAAAAGTTATAATCAATAAAACAATGCCATTGAATACAATGCTCAAAAATGATGGCACAGATTACTATTGTGGTACAGACTAGACACCAGAGTAACATGGTGCATCTTTAGTGTAATAATGCGCATCTAGTTTGGGCTAAAAAACTTTGACTTGTTAGACATGTGGACATCGATTTGCAGAAAAAGGGGGGCATGGCTTACATGTACACCAAGATTGTGTCGTAAAATTCTGCTTCAAAGTACACTAACTAAAAGGTGGTATACGTTATTTGAAAAATAATCGAAACCGAACATCGACCAGGATAATTGTTGGGATTAAAATCAATGTTACTCATGTCATGGCCGCCTCCTGGTTTCAGGTCTTCTGACTGATGTTGGACAACACTGCGTCATCAATGTTGGTCCCTGGCATCAGGGAGAAGATCCGAAGACAGTAGGAAGTAGCGCTGGAGCCCAGGAGCGGCGAGTAATACTGTTTTTTTTATGTTTGACCACCACCCCTTGGCCTCTGCATATTATATTCTGATGGGACCTCAGAGTATAATAGCAATTTTGGTTCAGCCATGTTCTGTCTGAGGGAAACCACCAGGTGAACTTCACGAGATTCCCCCAATACATATACAGGGCATGATTTATATAATCATAGTAAAAGATTAAATTTATGAAATTTGCATTTCTTGGAGTCTGTTGGCAGTACACACATGGCAGTGGCGTAACTACCGGGGTAGCGGCTGCCACAGGGCCCGGGACATTAGGGGCCCAGTGACAGCCACTGCGTTTTTTGTTTTGTTTTGTTTGCTTTTCCAGTTACCGGTTGGAGTTACTCCAGCCGGTAACTGACCCTATTTACTTACCGATCCTGGCCGGGGCCGGGATTGGTAAGCGACGCCACGGGCCCCACAAACATCATTATTATACTCGGGGGTCTTTTCAGACTCCTGAGTATGATGATTGGAGGTCCAGGAAAGGTAAGACAAGATAAAAAAAAAACATGTTACTCACCTTTCCATGCTCAGGACAGGTTCGGGCTTACTTCTGGACACTCCCTGATGTCATATGACCCGGGAGGCAGGTCCCTGTCATGTGATGTCCCAGATGTCATTAAAGAAGGCTGATGCCACCAAGAACTGCAGTGGAGCCGGAGATAGGTAAGTAACATTGTTTTTTATGTTTATATCCCCTCTCGGTCTCCGATCATTATACTATGGGGTCTGAAACGACCCCAGCATATAATAATTGTTTATGGGTCTCCACAGTGGGACATAATAGTGTGTGTAGGGGCCACAATGGGGCATTATATTGTGTGTGTAGGAGCCACTATTGGGTATAGTACTGTGTGCAGGGGCCACTATTGGGCATAATACTGTGTGCAGGGGCCACTATTGGGCATAATACTGTGTTCAGGGGCCACTATTGGGCATAATACTGTGTTCAGGGGCCACTATTGGGCATAATACTGTGTGCAGAGGCCACAATTGGGCATAGTACTGTGTTCAGGGGCCACTATTGGGCATAATACTGTGTGTAGGGGCCACTATGGGACATAATACTGTGTGCAGGGGCCACTACGGGACATAATACTGTGTGCAGGGGCCACTACAGGACATAATACTGTGTGCAGGGGCCACTATGGGGCTTAATACAGCGCGCAGGAATGCAGGGGGAGGTCGGTCGGGATCTTCAACGGGCGTCGTGGGGGAGGGCCCCGCTGTTCCTAGCTACGCCATTGACACATGGGATATTATTTCCCTAGATACAATTAGAAGAGATAGGTTAACAAGCAATAATCATTAATTAAACAATTAAGGCCCTCCTATGAGAGGAGCCCCGCCCTACTCAGTCTCAGCATGGTACCCAAGCAATAAGCAACAAATAGGGTGGGCGTGTTGTACTGCCTCCGGACTCCGGGAAATGCAAATTTCATAAGGTAAATTTCATCTTTCCTGTTCATCTGTCAGCAGTACACACATGGGAACTTACAAAGCAATACTACTTGGGCAGGAAATTTGTTTCTTCCTTAAACAAAACCTGACCAAAGGGCGGCCCCTCAGAGGCCAATATGTCCCATCCGCATTGTTTAGAAAAACAGTAATGGATGACCATGTTGCTACTTTGTATATTTTGGTGCGACAGTACCCTGCCAAACTCTGTCCTGAAGCCACTATCTTACTGTGTAAGCGGCAGTGTTCGGGAGTATTTAAAATACAAGTAATTAAAATAGTATTTAATATACTTGTCAGGTATTTGTATTTTGTACTTTTTTTATTCAGTATTTTGTATTTGTAATTAAAATACTTTTAGGAAGTATTTTACATATTTTAATTACTGTCTAAATTCAAAACAAATGTTGTAATTTAAATAACCCGCCTCACCGCACTTAGAAAAAAAACCAACAGCGCGAATCATGTCATTGTTTTCGTTTCTCGTATCTCGTGTGAGGTGCAATGAGAGGAGGGAAAATTCCAGCGTGTTCCAGCAACGCAAGTCCACCTTGTAGTGCAGCGTGATTTATTTTTAGTTTTTAATCATCCCGATCGCATTATCCATATTGTAAAATTACTTCAAAAATGGAGGAAAATCGTAATACCAGTGAAGGGGACGCAACCGACAATGATTCAGATCTCGAAGACCCTCATCTCCCTGCAATTTTGGACGGAACTTTTTTCAAAACTAACAAGACTAAATCGGAAGCGGCAGGGGCAGGACAAAAATTGTCTGCTTACTGCAAGGTCTGTCCAAACAAGTTCATCACAGGTTAAATAAACTCAGCCAGTAAGCGCCAGTGTTTACTATTCAATCCGATTATGTCCTTATTGATACTGCCATAAAATAGTCAGATGGCATGATTCTTATTACAATGTGGATCTATGATGAAGATTGTTTGGGTCATTAAGACCCTTCATTCAGAAAAAACATACAGCTGCAAAATAGTCCATAAAGTTCTGTATTGTGGCTCTCTGAAGGAGCCCTTAACTTATTAGCAATTCAATGAATATTCTGTGGTTTCTCATCATGAGAACATGTCATGAAAACACAGAGATAGATTTTTTAAGTTTTTTCCCATATCAGTATGTCTTTGGAGTGTTGAAGGAAACCCACGCAAACATGGGAAGAACATACAAACTTGCAGATGTTGTCCTTGGCAGAATTTGAACCCAAGGCTGCAGTTGTAACCATTGAGCCACCGTGCTGCCAGAGATTGAATTCACACATTGTACATACCAAATAGAGAATTAATAATATTGCCAAGAGAAATGCTATAGGAGCGCCCTCATCTTTCCATGAGATGCTACTGACATCTGTGATGAGCTCTTCCGCACAGTCACGTGACAAAAGTGAAGACAGTGGACAATGCGTACAAACAGGCCACTTATACACACTGAGATTCTAGGTTGTAGGTGGAGTGAGAGAGAGACGGGTGTGGTCTGGGAAGATATGTATGTCCCAGCCAGGCAACTAAAGAGTGTTTGGTAAAGGCCCACACAAGGGAGGTCAGCTGACTAATCAAGGCCTGATATTAGTCTGTGTGTGAAGACTGGGAAGTGTGACACCACACAGACACAGCTGTCCAGACCAAATCTACAGAGCAGGTACTGTGCCACCCGTTGTTATTGCCAAGGTGGGAGTCTGGTAGCCAGTAGAGCTGAGCGAGTAGTATTCTAGAATACTACTAGCCAGTGGTGAACCTAGCCTTTCTGCTGCCTGAGGCGGCCGATCAAAAGACGCCCCACCCCCCACCGGACTTAATACCGGGGGGAAGTGTTCATCTTTTGATCATCAGGCAGTGGGGGAGGAGGGGTGCTAGTGGTAACATTACAATAAATACAATGCAGTAATATTTGGTGCAGTAATACTCACAGGAGACATCTTCCCACATTTCCCGTCTCTTCCCTTTGGACCGCCATGTCCACTTCTTCCAGCTGTGACTCTGAATTCCATCCACTTTTCCCTGAGTGCAAAATGCCAAGATTTTTCCTGTGTGGCTTGGCCTTAAAGAGGTTGTTCAGGAACTACAGGTTTCAGCAAGGAGGCCCGGGGAAGGTGAAAAATAAAACGCACACTCACTTGTCCCTGGTCCTTCCACCCCTGTCTGGTCCAATGGCGCCCCAGGGCTTGTTCCAGCGGCAGTCCTCGCCACACGTAACCAGTGAGGCCAATCAGTGGCCACAGTAGCCTAAAGAAAGGAACTGGGATGTCTCACATAAGTCACCTGTGATGTCACGTGTCCTTTCCTTTGGCTGCTGATCGGCCTCAGCAGTCACGTGTGGCAAGGACTTCTGCCAGACAAAGCCCCCGCCGCTGGACTGGACAGCCGCGGGAGACATCAGGAACAGGTGAGTACGTGTTTTCTTTTTTTCTTATTTTGCACCTTCCCTGACCTTCTTGCAGAAAACTGTAATTCCTGGCTAACCCCTGTAAAATCTCAATATACAAAGGCCCAGGTCACATCTGCATTTGGGCCATTCTCTTCCCCTATCTGCATGAAAAATGTGGAGAGAAAAGTCCTGCAAGCAACACTTTTCTCTCCTCATTTTTTGTGCGGAAACCACACAGACCCCATTGGGTCCAGTGGGTTTCCTGAAGGTTACCACTTTTTAATGCATATAGGTTTTCGTTTAGGGGGGTCCTCAAGCAGACTCCACGAAACCTGAACGCAGATGTGAACCGGACCTAAACATCACATTATAAAATAGTATGTATAATAGTAGACATGCATGGAAGCAAACACAGATAGATAGATAGATAGATAGATAGATAGATAGATAGATAGATAGATAGATAGATAATTAAGCTGTATATACCTACACATATACCCATTTATTCACACACATACATTCATATACAACATAGACACACACACACACCTATCTACACACATACAGGACTCACACAGTATATAAAACACATAATGTAAACAAATATAAGCATTTATACATATTTTACCCAAGAATATATACTTACCTTTGGGTGAATTGCTGGGTGCACAGGACATGGGAGGAAACTCATCTGCAGCTCTGTCTGGCAGTGAAAAAAGCAGCGATGTCCCCTCTCACACTCCGATGTTAGGATGAGGGAGAGGGGCGGCACAGGAAGCTGATGTGTGCCGGGGAAATTTTACAAGCAGCGATCAGCAGCCCCTGCATCTGCCAGTGATTTATCTGCTGCCGATGTAGTCCTGAGTATCATAGCACCAGAACTGGCCACATGCTGCAGTGTGATCCAGACACTTGCTTTTCTTGAATGGACTGGCTTCTTTACCAAGTGCGTGCCCTGGTTGCAAGAGGCAGCGGCTCAACAGCGCAGTCCCATCCAAGAAAAGCAAGTGTTCGGATCACACTACAGCATGAGGCCAGTTTAGGTGCTGTGATATTCAGGGCGATGTTTGCATCTATCTGGTACCGGAGCCTCAGAAGGAGGAGAATAGAGTGGATCCGTCTGTGAGTGCAGAGTCCGGTCAGTAGAGCCGCAGAGGTCTAAACCAGCCCAGGAGAGGGCCACCCGGCTGCTCGGTTTGTTTTCAGAGCTGCCCTCTCCTGCGCTAGTTTAGAAAAAAATAAAAAATCTAATTGGCCCAGCTGCCGCCCCCTCCAAAATGCCGCCTGAGGCCGTTGCCTCACCTCATTAGAGGTGCGGCCCTGCTACTAGCTATTCGCAGTAAATATTCGATTCAGAACCAGTGTTGATTGGCTGAATGCAATACTGTGTATAGCATTTGTCAAATCAACGCTGGTTCTGCAGCAGGCTAGTCCTTGCTAGTCGGGAGAGCTGGCAGCTTGCTGTTATGAGGGAACTGACTTTTCTCATAGGAATTAATTGACCAGCATTGATTGGCCAGAGTACAGCATTTGGCCAATCAACGCTGGTTCTGCCGGAGGCTCGTCTGTGAGGAGGCGGAGTCTAAGATTGGACCACAGCAGTCTCCATTGTGGTCAGGCTCGTCTTTGCTAGTCGGGAGAGCTGTCAGCTTGCGGTTACAAGGGAGCTTACTTTTTATCAGCGCAACTGCAAGCGCTGTGCAGTTAAAGCGCACGGACCCCATAGACTATAATGCGCTTTAACTGCACAGCGCTTCTCCTAAACACTCTCCTCCTGCTATTCGTGGACTTGGTGACTCTCCTAGTCGAATAGTGGTTTCCCCTGAAATGAGAATTTTTTCCCATAGATTATAATGGGATTCAATATTCAATCGAGTAGTCGAATATTGAGGCTCTACTCGAAACGAATATCGAATCTCGAATATTTCACTGTTCGCTCATCTCTAGTAGCCAGTCTCCTGTATAGACAGGGAAAATTTCCTTATGTTTAAGTGAGTTCTCAGCCGAGAAGGCTTTTGTTTTGGTTATTTTGTGCCTTTGCAAAGGCAGTGAATGCACTACAAGTGAATAAAGCCTGAACTTGTGTGCAACCCAGTGTTTGTGTCCCTATTTCCTGCACAGCTACAAGCATCTACCTGAGCGATTCCCCACAGTGGTTTTCAGCCAAAGAGGTAAAAATAACAAAAGCTACAAGTATAGTTTCTGTTTTCAGAAGAAGAATCTTTAACCAGGGTCAAGGTTAGATAATAAAGGGAAAAGTAAAGGGAGTGGAGGAAGAATAATCTTTATATCTGTTGATCTTCTTCCATGTCGTGTACATTGGCTTGAATCTTGTTGATCAGCGCTTGTTAACACCAATGCTTGGCCTGTGTAACTGGGTCAAAGATTCTTGGATATATCCTTAGGTGTATTTATATATATACACACATACCCAGGTACTTACAACTCTTATCCTTAAATGTAGGCTATAACTATCCACAGCGTTTCTGAGGGACATCAGAATAGTTTGTACCATAAAAAGTGTCTTAAACGGAGACAAATGGAGAAGAACGTTGTGTTCTGCTCAAACCTACTTTAATTCATTTTCATTAGTCCATTTTCACATAATACATTTTGTCATATTATACAATTATATAAACACGCTTTTAATTCTCAATATTTGGTGTGAAGGGTAGGGGTGTTTGCCAGATGAGTTCTAAGCTCTTGGACTGAGGATGTTTCTCCTTCATGTTGTTGAAAATGTTGAGGTCATCTTTATCCAATTGCCATCCCAGCATCCATATTGTAATGAGGCCTGGCATCCGAGACACAAAGCGGACAAAGGAAGTGACAGTGGTGGCTTGAGTCTTTATTGAGTGAGTGTATACTCTGAATAAATTCAGGCAGTTTAACTCCGGCATGTCTGCAGCTGTTTCAAAAAAAGTTGTCCAACCGGATTCAGTGATGCAGTAGTTGGATGTTAATTCAAGATGTCGAAGCCTTTTTAGAAAGCCATTTCTTGCCATGTTCCCTATGAAAGTTATATAACTAGTTAAAAAATATGGACCAAATAACAGGATACATCAATATAAAACAGCTCCTGATATATATCTTATATTAAATTCGGCACTATTTATTTGATTTATTTTCAGGTCGACAAAGCCATTCCTGGCGAGATGCGCATTGGGGCACATTCTCACTTGGTATATGGTATATACTTTCCCATTAACCACCATCTTAATTTACAACTTTGTACTCAGACCATATATTCTTTACATCCCATTCTTTTTGTCATCACTGGACAAAAGCAGCCATTATCTTGTGATTACTTTAATGTGGATATATTTGTATGTTCCTCCTTCTTTTACATAGATCTCATTATTATTTATTTTTTGGTATTTAATAAAAGTATATATTTTTATAATTATGTATGGTGTGCAAATCTTTTAGTAGTTTAATTATAGGATGAGAGCAACAGACATTAAACGGACATTAAATGACAAAGCCCCCTCCATTGTGTGTCTGTCTGCATTCACCACAATGTCAAAAACATGTAAAAAATATGACAGAAGCTTTTTTTCTGTCATGTCATTTACTTTTCGGATAGTATCCTATGATAGATGACAGTAGCAGACATTAATAAGGGTAGTGTGAATATAGCTGCAGTCACTATTCTGCTGTTACATCATGTCTTATACGCCAGTCAACTCTAGAGCTGCAGTCACTATTCTGCTGTTATATCATCATTTATACTCCAGTCAAATTTAGAGCTGCAGTCACTATTCTGCTGTACATTATGTCTTATACTCCAGTCACCTCCAGAGCTGCACTCACTATTCTGCTGTTACATCAAGGCTTATACTCCAGTCACCTCTAGAGCTGCAGTCACTATTCTGCTGTTACATCATGTCTTATACTCCAGTCACCTCTAGAGCTGCATCACTATTCTGCTGTTACATTATGTCTCAAACTCCAGTCACATCTAGAGCTGCAGTCACTATTCTGTTGTTATATCATGTCTTATACTCCAGTCACAGCCAGTTCTGAGATGTAGCAGGGTTCAGCAGACAGTCAGCTCTGTTGCATCTGAGGGTGTAGCAGAGCTCAGCATGCGCTCAATGCTGCTAGATCTCATATGTAGCAGGGTTTAGCACACACTAGGCTCTGCTGCATCTGAGGGTGTAGCAGAGCATAGCCTGCGCTCAACGCTGCTACATCTCAGGTGTAGCAGACCTGTGCGCTCAACACTGCTACATCTAAGATCGGACCAGAATGGAAACTGTAGACCGATCTTAGACTCCGCCTCCTCACAGTCGAGCCTCCGGCAGAACCAGCATTGATTGGCCGAATGCTGTACTCTGTATGGCATTTGGCCAATCAACGCTGGTCAATGCATTCCTGTGGGAAAAAGTCAGCTCCCGCATATCGCAAGCTGACAGGGATCCCGACATAATACAGTGACTTGTGCATGTTAGATGCCCCCAGACATGCTTCCCCTGCTGTCCCAGTTGCATTCCAGGGTGTTGGCATCATTTCCTGGGGTGTCATAGTGGACTTGGTGACCCTCCTGAGTTGAATTGTGGGTTCCCCTGAAACAAAGCATTTTTCCCCATAGACTATAATGGGGTTCGATATTTGTTCGAATAGTCGAATATTGAGCGGCTATTCAAAACGAGTAACAAATGTTGAATATTTCACTGTTCGCTCATCTCTACTCGTGCCCTCTCCTTTTCCTGTTACAGTTTGCAAATTGCTTGCTTAGACAGGATGGGGGGGACACTTTAGAGCTCTATATCTTTGGACTGCATCAACATATCCTGATGCTTTAAAATGCATTTTAAAGAGGAGAATCTCATCTTTAAAATGATACCAATAACTTGATGATTGAACTTACAGTTTTGGAGTGATTCACTGTTAAAACACTATCGTGAATTGAGATCTTCAGTTGGATTTCAATGCCAAATAGCGTTTTCAACAGTGAATCGCTCCAAAACTGTAAGTTCAATTTTAAAGAGGAGATTCTCCTCTTTAAAATGCATTTTAAAGCATCAAGATATGTTGATGCAGTCCAGAGATATCAGCATTAGTAGGGAGGACGTAGTAACTATGTCCTCGGCTACTGTGATGCCACCTTGGGAGGACGTAGAGCTACGTGCTTGGCAGTGAAAGGGTTAAAAAGTGGTAATCAGAGAAACCACACGGGCCCCGTAGACTATAATGGGGTCCACGTGTTTTCCATGCGGTATCTGCATGAGCCATGCGAGGAAAAAAGTACTTCAAGAACTACTTTTCTCTCTGCATGATTCGTGCGGACATCGTGTGGAAAACACATGGATCCCATTATAGTCTATGAGGTGCATACACTTTCATTGCTCACTGTTTTTTAATGCGTTTGGTATTCCATTCTGGGAGTTCCCAAGCAGACTCCTCGAATGGAATACTTAATGCAGATGTTAACCAGGCCTAAACTGGTTGCCCTTCCATTTGCTTCGATTTTTATCCATTAATCAGATCCACTAAGCATCTGATAAAATATGACATGATCATAGTCTTAGTTATAGATTCTATCCAGATTTTCATCTCCAGTGATATAATAATTTATAGACCACTCTTTAGCCAGTGCATATGTCTGACTATAAGGACAGGTTGGTTAAAATGTATAGGCTGGTGGTTATAGGGTGGCTGAAGCCAAGATCTAGAAAACATACATATCTGGCAAATTCAATTATGTCCTATTCCAAAAGGGGCAGGATTTAGAGATGTGAAGATTGGGACCATTCCAGAGCACTCCTGGGTGGGACATCAATGTTAGTATTTATTAGACTGAATTGGTGGCAAGCATGGGGAAACCATGACCACAGGCATTCTAGATAACATTATATGTATCAAACAAAATTCAAGGAAAAATATTGAAGAATTATGTCGCTAGGTTCACACCTGCGTTCATCTGTCCATTCTGAGCTTTCCGTCTTCTGCATGCCAGAAGTCGGAAAGCTCAGACCGGGTCTGGCCGTGAGCGGCGGTGAGCGTTTTAGGCTCTTCGCCGCGAAACCAGATTTTTTTTATCCGGACACAGAGTACTGCATGTCCGACTCTGTGTCCGGATTATAAAACCTGGTTTCGCGGCGGAGAGCATAAAACGCTCACCGCCGCTCACGGCCGGACATCTTTCTCACCCATTCAAATGAACGGGTGAGAGAGACTCCTGCAGGTTTCCGTCTCCTGCCTCTGTTTTATGCAGGAAACGGAAACCTGAACTACGGAGTTCACAACGCAGATGTGAACGAGCCCTTATTGTACGTTTTCCTCTCTTTTCCAAGGAGAAATTGATTAGTTAGGGAATACATATCCAGTTTTGGTACTCATTATTCTCAGCAAATAAAGGTTGTGGAACTGGAAATGATACTACTGGCAGGTGTGGGAAAAAAATGCTGCAAAGTAAATAAAAGTGTTAAAAACTTATGTTTGTCAATTAACATAATTAAGTGAATGAAGAAAAGAGAAATTTAAATCAAATATCTGATGTGACCAGCCTTTACCTTCAAATCAGCATGAATTCTTCTAGGAGTACTCACAAGGCGGTTGTTCCCGCCATCCTGGAGAACTAAGCACAGCTCTCCTGTGGATGTAGGCTTGCTCCAATCCTTCTGTCTCTTCAGACAGACTGGGACAGCCATATCACTTTCAGGACTTCTCCTCCAAAGGGCAGCCACACCAAATATTGATGCGACTTAGAAATCACTTTTGCTCATTCACTTAATTGCGTTAATTGACAAAAATAAACAAACAATTCTATTTATGAAAGCAATGGAGCATTTTTCGACATTTGCCTAAAACTTTTGCAGAGTACTGTACTTTATATTCATATTCAATTTAGCAATGCAAATTAGTGACTCACCTAACAATGTGATACTTGCATCATCTAATATCTCCTTCATGGCTAAAAAGCGAAGGTTGGGAAGAAGTCGAAACTGTTCAACAATCAATTCAGCAGCACGTTCCATTCCTTTCCCTACAGGCATCCACAATGACTCCAGATGATTGAGGGAACCCAATGATACAGCTACAGGCCAAAGATATGTATTCACTTTCAGTATGTAATAATAAGTAACATGTACTTTATAGTTTGAAAATATCATCACAAAAAATGAGTACAACTATTTATATCTTATATCATTTAATATCTTAATAGCGTTTCAAACTGTGATGTATATGGGCATGGAAAGGACAGACATGTCCTTTAATATATCACTTAGACACCACCCATGGAGAAGTACAGTGCTTTTCCTGGGAAAAATCGGGGGAAAAATGCTTATTTTAAATAACCCTACTAAGTTGTAATGTTTCCTGCCCGAGGCAAAGGCTTAAGGTAAAGCCAAATAAGAGAAAAGTTTTGTGGAATTCAATGGATGATATGCAAAGGCTGATACACAAATTAAAGACAAGGTTTTAGTTCCTTAAAGGGGTAGTCCCATCTCAAGGATCATATTTAGACTTGTGACTTAAAGGGGATGTCCAGGCAAAAATGGACAAAGTTATTACTTTTTAAAGCAGCCACGGGCAGTGAAAAAAAAAATTATACTCACTTTTCCACGGTGTTCCAGTGCCTCTCAGCACCATCCGATCCTCTCATTCCGGTGTTATCTTCCTGTAGAAATACCCGCCACACATGACCGCTAAGGTCAATCAGCAGCCTCAATGAAGTTCATGTGATGTCACAACCTGTAACATCCCAGGTGTCTTCGTGAGGCCGCTGATTGGCTACAGTGGTCACGTGACTGCTGAGGCCACACAGCGGCTTCAGCGGAATGGATCTCACAGGCAGCAGGACCGGTCCGCGCTGGAAGGACTCTGGAGACAGGTGAGTATAACTTTTTTTACACCTCCCCCGGCTTATTTAAAATATAAAAAATGTGCCCGAACAGCCTCTTTAACCACTTCAGTACCGGGCCAATTTGTGGAACAGGACCACACACATTTTAGGTTTATTTTGTATGTGCGGTTTTGAGGGCTGTAACATTTTTCTCGTATGTCTCAATCAACTAATTTTTGCGTCTTTTTTTTCGGGGACACATAGGGCTTTATTTTTATGTTGTTTTTATTTTCAAATGTGTTATCATTTTTTTTTTTATATCCGGAAAAATATAAACAAAATAGGAGGGAAATTGTGTCTGGTTTTCAATTTATTATTTTTTTAAAATTTAATAACACAAAGTGTCACTGAAAAACTTTATAATATAGTTTTTCCTCTCCGTTATGGTAATTTTTATTTTATAAAGGCGTTTTATTAGCATATTTTTTTATTACTATTTTATTTACTTTTTTAAAAAAACTTTTTTTTAAACTTTTTTTTTTTTTTTTTTTTCCAGATTGTGTCCCCATAAGGTGATAAGAGACCTTTGGGGACATCTGATCACTTTTTTTTTTTATTGGAGGCTGATTTCTCCTATAACTGGGGCTGGTACATTTAGCCCCAGTTGCAGGAGGAATACAGCCTCCTGCACCTTATTCAGAGCTGATCTGGATCCTGTAGGAACCAGCAGCTCTTGCAAGACACTGAGTCCGGTGGATCATGTGATCGCCGGGTCAGAGGGCAGCTGAATCATGGCAGCGTCCATAGCTGTGTATACAGCGCTCATTGAACGCTGTATACACAGCGATCGAGAAGGCAGGGAAGGTAATAAATCTTCCCTGCCATCTCTCTGGGAGCTCCGGCTGAAGTTACAGCCGGCTCCCAGCTTCAGTAGCTGCACGATCTCTGTGCAGCTACTGTGTTCTGACTGGACGTACAGGTACATCCTGTCAGAACTAGGCAACCACTTCCCAGACGTATATAGTCTATGGGTGGTCCGGAAGTGGTTAAAGTAGTCTATCTTGCTCCCTTTGTCTGAACAATAAAACTTCTCTCATCAGTGTTTACAGCTGGTTGCCTAGGTTACAGACGTGTTTTCAGGTTGTGGTAATGACAGTCCCTGTGCCTGGCCATCTTTATGCCATATAGCTATGTATTATGTATGAACTAATTGTATAATTTAAATAAAAGGGAAAAAAGGATTCTAGCAACACCTACTTTTATGGCCCTTTTATAGACATGTCATAAATGTAAAGTATCTTCAGTCTTTAGGCAGCCACTGGCAATAAGAGTGACAATTCTCAAGTGACTGGAATACAAAAACTTTCAAAACCCAGCGTGTACTGTACCAAACATCGCAGCGGTCTCCATTCCAACAATTCTCTGACGGTCCAAATTTAGAATTTTCAGAGATGTTAAACTCCTCATTGTAGCAGCTGTCAAAGAGAAAGAAAAAGTAATTAACATTTATAAACTTCTTCAGTATTCATAGCGCATGCGTGTACAGTAAGGTTTCTGCTAAATAAACTAAAATAATATTCAGTAAAGAATAGATTTATGTGTTACCAAGGTCAGCTGCATGGAGCTCATGTACACACGTGGACAAAATTATTGGTACCCCTCATTTAACGAAAGAAAAACCCACAATGGTCACAGAAATAACTTGAATCTAGCAAAACTAATAATGAATAAAAATTGCTGACAAGCCACAAGACTTGTGGGAGAATGTCCTATGGACAGATGAGACAAAAATCGAACTTTTTGGCAAGGCACATCAGCTCTATGTTCACAGACAGAAAAATGAAGCATATCTGTAAAAGAACACTGTCCCTACTGGAAACATGGAGGAGGCTGTGTTATGTTCTGGGGCTGCTTTGCTGCATCTGGCACAGGGTGTCTTGAATCTGTGCAGGGTACAATGAAATCTCAAGACTATCAAGGGATTCTAGAGAGAAATGTGCTGCCCAGTGTCAGAAAGCCTGATCTCAGTCGCAGGTCATAGGTTTTGCAACAGGATAATGATCCAAAATACACAGCTAAAAACACCCAAGAATGGCTAAGAGGAGAACATTGGACTATTCTGAAGAGGCATTCTATGAGCCCTGACCTAAATCCTATTGAGCATCTATGGAAGGAGCTGAAACATGCCGTCTGGAGAAGGCCCCCTTCAAACCCGAGACAACTGGAGCAGTTTGCTCATGAGGAGTGGGCCAAAATACCTGCTGAGAGGTGCAGAGGTCACATTGAATGTTACAGGAATTGCCTCAAAAGGTCGTGCAACAAAATATTAAGTTAAGGGAACCATCATTTCTGTCCAGGCTGTTTCATGAGTTTTATTTGTAAAAAAAAAAAAAAAGAAATGTTGAAGTGAAAAGCAATGTCTGACTTTCATAGAATTTTTATTTATTATTACTTTTGTCAGATTCATTAAACTGGGGGAACAACAATTTTGTCCATGTGTGTATCTGATATAGTGTTTGGAGTTCACAAAAAAAATTGGATTTTCCATATTATAAAGCAATGTTTGATATTTTTGTATCAAAAAAGAAAAAGCATTATAGGTGTGTATTAGCTAAGGCTTGGTTCACACTTGTGCCATGCTTGTATCCACCATGGGACCCAAACAGTGGTGAGTCCACCTGCTAAAATAGACATTGACACCATGGACACCCGCAGACCCCATAGACTATACTTAAACTGGTATAGTCTGTGCAGGACTTTCCTCTCCGCTGATTTTCAGCAGAATCTGTGACGGAGTCTCTTATGGAGACTCCAATGCAGATGTGAATGAAGCCTCACCAAAATTACATTTGCCAAGCTTTTAGAACACAAAGGCCTCTTCATCAGTCATTCATTTGTACTGGCCTGAAAAAGGAGCCTCTGCGCTCTGAAAGGTTGCAAATATAACTTTTCTGTATAATATCCACAATGTTTTTGCCATTTTGACAAAACTATCAAACATTGCATGATGTTTTCTCACTATCACGGTACTACACAATTTTGCCCTGTACTCAAAATTATAAAGAAAGAAGTATTACCAAGAACAGCCATATCATCTTCTTGAAGGTTGGATCCAAAGAAACTCAGTTCTATCAGCTTCTTACATTCAGTGAGTGCGCTCATCAGACCATTGAAATCTGCGTAATATTTTAATGATAAGTGCAAGACCTCCAAATCTGCAAAGTGTCTAATGAATGGAACTGTAGATGAAATATAAAAGCACATGGTTATTAATATCCATATACAGGGAATTATATATCTCTCATGTATCCAGCAATAAAGCTTTTCTTAACAACACACAAAATAGTGTTTGCAGTTTTCTCACAAACTAGAATATGTGCTGAAGTTTGTAAATGATTTGCTATATGTTATTTGTCATTTGTTAAGCTATGGTTCACACTGGCGCAGTCGGGGGACCCGAACAATGCAGAGGTGGACTGCTAAAACATCAGTTCACAGGAACCCGAATTCTGCCGTAATAGTACATCATGGAGTGGAAACTACTTAACCATACTTTCCTACTATATGTGCTTACCAAATTTTAGTGATCCAGTGCCAAATCTTGGTGGTCCAGTGCAACCAAAAGCAAGTTTTTTCATTCGGTCCAGTCTTTTAAACTCAATTGGTAGGTGGTCAAGCACTTCAGGATTTTGCAGCATATAGATAGTGACTTCTCTTAAGTTAGGAAAGTTGTGTATGCCACGAATCAGATGCTCTAAAACCAAAGGAAGAATATTATGTGTTAAAGAGGACTTTTCACCAGCTCCATCCAGGGGCGTAACCTGAAGGGGTGCAGAGGGTGCAGTCACACCAGGGCCCAGGAGCCTTAGGGGGGCCCATAAGCTCTGGAATCAGTATTGAGATTGCAGTTTTCATCTGGTCCATAAACCAAGGAGACCCACAGATTATCCCTGACCATAATAAGGTGATTAAACTCCTTAGCACCCATAACCATCACTATCAAGAATTTGCTGTAGGGATGAGGTAGGGGACCGAACAAAAGATTGCATCGGGGCCCACAAGACTTTAGTTACGCCACTGCCTCCATCCCTTTACATGCTTTGATAGCTGTTGCCACTGATCACATTGCAGTTGAAATTCTTTTCTCTAGCCTTCACCATTCCTGAACAATCAATGGTGTTAACTTCAGTCCTCAACATGCCAATCTGGCTATCTACTATCAGGTCAATGGTTGTGTGCTGCAGTAGACCTTCTGAGACTGCCCACATGACAGAAGACAACCTAATTAGCATATATTGGTTGCAGAAACTAACAAATGATTGCTCTGTGACTGTGGAGGCTACAGAAAAAATTCCAACTGAGCTGGAATCAGTAGAGCAACACATATTAAAAGATGCAAACAGTTGGAGCTGGTGAAAGGTCCTCTACAACTAGTCAACTTTAAAAATTGATTTATTCATAATGAACTTTATGATACTTTTATTCAGTGCTAAAATATTACTATTATTATTTAATTATGTAGGATTTATGATTACATTTTAGAAGAGATTTATTATAATCATTATTACATTATTATTGGGCATTTATTACATTATCATATGATTATTATGATAATTATTATTATTAAGGATGAGTGAATTATCTCATTGCTAGTTTTTCAAAAATTTCAGGTTCGGCCTAACTCAAGATTTTTTGGTTACCACCCACAAATTGTCAAGAATTAAAGCACTATATTGAATGCTTGAGTTGTAATGCAATTTTTTGCTGCTAACTGAAAGGGGTTTTCCCATCTCGTTGTTTCAGCAGCCTGCCTGCCATCTCCTTTTCTCACTTCCTGTTTTTCTCCCCCCCTTGCTGAATGGACTGAAAAGTATCACAATACTTATGCAGATCAGATAATATGCAGATGCCTTTAGAGAAGGACTCAGTGTTATCTGTGTGTTTACTTAGAGATAGAGAGATAACAAACTTGGCTTTATCACCAAACTGCACTTAGCTGATAGTCCTGCAGGCAAGAGCAGTGAGTGAAGTCACTTGTCCTACAGGTCCACGGTTATAGCAACGCTGTATAAACAGTTAGAGGAATAAGTTCACATAGCAGACAAACAAAGCAGCATTTCAAAAGCTATATATTTAGGAAAAGCCTTCTATATTGTAGATAGAAAAAGACCTGGTGGCGCACACCTTAGGACATGGTAATAGATGTAGAATTTTGATTGGTTAGTATAATGCGTTTCGGGGATATACCCCTTCGTCAGATCTAATCCAAAAATACAAACAAAGCCAAAATATTCAAGTTCAAACATGAAACAAAAAACCATGGAATGACAACAAAAATGTTAAAAAACCTCTACACTAAATATAGAGTCCCCCGACTAAATAAACATATATATATATATATATATATATATATATATATATATATATATATTCATTCATATATATTCTATTAATATTATAAAGGTGAAAGTTTGTGAGTTTGGATGTTTGTGGGTTTGTGTGTTTGGATATTTGGATGTTTGTTCCTCAATCACAGCCAAACGGCTGAATGGATTTTGTTGAAATTTCACACACACACACAGACACACACACACACACACATTGCCCAGGAAGAGGTAATAGGCTACTGTAAATGTGGGTCACTCACCCCAAATCGCCACCGTGATCCTCCGGCTCGGCTGTAGCAGCTGGCATTCCGCCAGAGCTGGTCTGTCCACGCACCTCCTATTGGTGCATGGCAGGGTGTGGGCGGGCTATGGAGCCAGAGCTGCGGTACCATACATTGGGGGCTGAATGTGGGCGTGCCGATTGAGCAGGGAAACAGTGAGGAAGATGGCGGCAGCCCACATGGTCCCGGCGCCGCAGCTATCCCATGCCGCCTACACACTCGCACTTTGCGGACGGCTAAACAGGAGCGCACATGCTGGCGGCTGCCGCACCCGACACACCACTTAACAGGTCAGTGGGGGGTTGGGAGGGGGGCCAGGTCGGTGTCCCCAAGGATCAACCACATTCCCCCTGAACACATTTCAACTGTCGGCGCCTGGGCGCAGCCATGTCCCCTCTGGCACCCGGAGGAGTCTCCAGGGCCGACGTCAGGTTGCTATGACAGCTGGAAGCCTTGCGCTGGCTCCCCGGTCTGTCAGTCTTTCGCTTCTATTGCAGCCTAGGCTGTGTAGCCTGCAATAGAGGCGCCGGTATTATGCAGTGCATTGCATAAAACCGGTGCTTCAATTGCAGGATACGCAGCCTAGGCTGCAATCGAAGCGGAAGACTGACAGGCCGGGGAGCCAGCGCAAGGCTTCCGGCTGTCATAGCAACCTGACGCCGGCCCCCGCTCTGCCTCATGTATGCCACACGCAGCCAGCCGCCCGACAACTATGAGGAGTGAGCGAGCAGAGAGGTCTTTTTCTATCTACAACATAGTTTTATACCGACTCCACAGTCGTTCCAGCCAGTCGGTCAACCAAGGTGTGCTGCTACCTCCTCCACACCATTGTGGTTAATCATTATACAACTTTGAACTTTAACTAGTGGGCAGTTTATACATTGTCTGAACTGTTACATCCGAACCCAAGGAGAGCGCATTAGCCTGGAGTTTTTTTTCTTTGCATTTAGGAAAAAAGTCTTCAATTTACATACGCTACCAGTATAGATAGGATCCTTGAGATGGGACAACCCCTTTAATAATAACATATTGATATATTGAACCTAAGGATTAGGAAAATTTTCTAGCCAAAACAAATTTAAATGGAAAACTTGGGACAAATTTTTATTATTTATATATTTATTGAGGTTAATGTGAACAGGGACTAACCCCAGGGCCTATTTCTGTGCAGGCATCAGTAAATAGCTCATCTAAAAGTTACATGCAAATAAATTAGAAGGTTACCTGGGTAATTTTTACCATTGTTGCATCCAATCAGCAAGCATTCTAGGGAAGACATCTTGAGAATCAAATCTTGTTCCTCTGCTGTCAAATAGGAGTCACAAATACCTAATTTCCTGAAAGAACTTAAGTGCTGCTCAATTGCTGGTTCAAGGCGGCTCACAAAATCTGTACAATCATTCAGTTCTATTTCAATCTTATCTGATATTGAAAAAAGGACCTTAAAGCCTTCACAATCTACTTGAGAGAAATTATCATTATTTACTTCTGTTAATTGAATATTGAAACTTGGCACCTTATGCCCCCTGATAGACCGAAATCGGTCAATAACTGAGTCCATTATTACAATTTGGCTGGGAAAAACTGAGTAGAATTTAGCGTTGTCATTTCTTTGCTTTTCATTCTCTTTCTTTATATCATTGAGTAGAAGATATGCATCGGCATAGTCACTGTCCACAGTGGGAGCACCGTATGTTTCCAAAGATCTCTCCAGTATTGAATAATCCGGTGGTGTTAGCTGTTTTTCTGCATTGATGTTAAACTTTATACTACTCAATAAACTTAGACTTTCTGGGTATTTTTCTATAAAACGGAGAATTGTTTCTGCAGAATTGTTGTTAATCACACTAACAGAGAACACAAATTGTTTCCCTGAAAGAAACTGCAGTATAATGGGAGCGACGTCTGGTAGACCTTGACTTTTTATGGAAGATTCAATGGCAAATATTGTCAATATATTCATAAGAATCACGTTAATGTCTACAGGAGTGTGTTTACGTAATATTTCAAAATACAATTCTTCATCGAGTTTAAGTTGTGGGTGCCGTTGCAAGTGCTCTGTACTGTCCAGATGGCAATCCAAAGCTTCAGGGTTGCCATAAAGCCCAAACAAATATGTCAGGATCTTGAGAGTCGCTTTTGTAGAAATACTGGCCGCGTACTTCAGAAAATAGTAATAACGCCCAATGATTTTAAGAAAAGTATTGATCTGATGAAGGTAATGGAAACCTTTGTCCAAATCTTCAGGGTTTTCAGACTCCAATAATTCACTGAGTCTCTTTCCAGCAAGAAACTCCTGGAGTGAAGAATTATAGAATATATACATTGAATGGAGTCTCTGTGCTGTACATTTACTCAAGAGTCCATATTTGATGGCTTTGTCTCCATTCACACCGGCTGCTCTTAAGTCATTCTCTGTAAACTTAAACTGGGACTTGAACAATCCCTCGAGGGCAAGTTCTCCACATGCAGACACCTGAGAATTCACAGCTTGAGTCTCTGTAGGGAACTTAGTCGTGTTATATTTTATGTATTCCTTAAACACATGGATATCACCAGTTGTATTATCATCAGGATATTGAGTCCAAGAGGAACACTGAGCAAGAATCAGTAGAGGAGATGTCAATATGGCTGGAAAATTTTCAGATGTTTGCAGTTCCAGTATAAAGGCATCCATTTTTTTATGATCATGTGGAAACAGATTTTTGACCAGGTAAATTGAACTATATAAAGGGAATTTCTGGATGCTCATTATGGTCCTCGCATATTGTCGCAGCTTCCTTGCCTTATCAGTGCTCACGGTGACTGCCAGATTCAATCTATTCCAAGGATTCTTCAGGATTAGTTCCTCTATGGCCAATGGAATGGTTTCCACCACACCATAGTCATCCAGTAGGAAGAGGACCTTATCCTTTAATTCCCCTATTATTTCCTGCAGACTCTCTTCTGTCAGAGACATTGAGGATCCGATCAGTTGTTGGCAGATGATGTCACTAAGAGTTTGATGGCTGTCAGTGGACGCAACAGAAATATAAAACACAAGACTAAATCTGTTGAGTATAGGACAGGATCCTGAGGCCCACAGAATGGCAATCTTTCTGAGAAGAGCGGTTTTCCCACTGCCGGCTTCCCCTTCTATCATAGTGATGTCATTCAGCTCAGACAGGATATCTGCTAAGGTCAGCTGCTGCACTGGGTGATTTTTTATGTCTTTCAACACGACACAAATGTCAGCAAATTGGGAGTTCAAGTTTATAACAGAGTCTCCAAAGGGAGACGCACAGCAGAATGTACGATCATTATACCTTTCAGTGAAATATTTTTTCAAATTATTTATATTTTCTTGGATCTCTGATGGTTCATGTTTTACTTCTAAAAAATAATAAAAAAAGAAGTAAAAAGAAAACATAGAAAAGAACAATAAAGTTATGTTTAACTGAAATGCACTGATGGGCTAATAAAGTCCTTTTTTCACTTACCGTATATACTCGAGTATAAGCCGAGTTTTTCAGCACAGTTTTTGTGCTGAAAAAGCCCGCCTCGGCTTATACTCGAGTCAAGTGGCAAGACCCCTGTGGCAAGACACCTGTGGGCAGTCGCTGGAGCAGTGCTGCCGATAGGTGTGTGGTGAAGCAGCCCTGTCTCCAGGACCGCCCCAAGATGTTTCCAGAGCATCTTCTCTGCCATGGAAACAATCACCTATCAGAGGGAGCGCTGCTCCAGCGGCCACCCACAGTCAGCAGTGGGCCTCCATACCAGACCATACTCCCCCACCGCTACATCACACGCCGTCAGACGTCTTACTGTGTCTCAGTGCAGGTGGCATCATCACGATGCCTATGCTGAGACACAGTGTAATGCCGGGTGAAGAGGAGGCGGCAGCAGTAGGTTGGTAAGTAAAAGAACTTTTTGTTTGTTTGTTTTATAATAGGCCGCTACCTGCTGGCGTATCCACAGCAGGTAGCGGCCTATTTACCTACCTCCCTGGGCCTTCTCACTGCCACCCCCGCTTCCCCTTGTACTATATGCTGCAGAGGGCGGTAGTGAGTAGAGACAGGCCCAGGCTGTGATCCCACTGTCGCTATTATTATACTCGTGGGTCTTTTCAGACCCCTGAGTATAATAATCGGAGCCCCAGGGGAGGTGAGAGAACATAATAAACAGTGTTACTCACCTCTCTGGGATCCGATATTAATCCTAGCAGGCTTTGGGCCTGTATGGTACTGCTAGCACAGGCTTTGGGCCTATATGGTAATATCCAAGACCACGTGACGTCTGGGACATTATCATACAGGCCCAAAGCCTGCTAGGATTAACATGAGCACAAACAGAATGACATGCATTTTCCCCCCTCGGCTTATACTCGAGTCAATAAGTTTTCCCGTTTTTTTGTGGTAAAATTAGGGGCTTCGGCTTATATTCGGGTTGACTTATACTCAAGTATATACGGTAAATTAAGAATATTGTCTTAGTTTTGTTTAGGATAGATACGATAGATAGATAGATAGATAGATAGATAGATAGATAGAATATTCTTACCTGTGATTGGATATATACTTTTGGAAATATATCTGAATGATGTTCCCTGAAATAAACATGATAGGTACTAAACACATGATTCAGGAGGCTAATTATTTCAATATGGTGCAGAACAGAATCCTTGAATTACTGCAGTCCTTTGCTTCCTGCCTGCTCTTGGACCAGTACCACCACATGTCCTTGATTCACCATAACATTACAGTGCCACCAACAAAGGTTGGGATATCCAGGTTAAATCCTAAAATGTATGTAATGCAAATAGTACAGCATTCTACTGGACACCGCTAAACTGTCTATATAATGCATATGTGCTGTTTTGTGTTCCCTGTATATAGTTGTGTATAAAACCTGTACTTTTCCTCCTAAGAGGGGCTGTACCACAGTAATTGACACTGTGGCAAAGTTGCTGGTTACCTTACGGTACTGTTTTGCAGGTAAAAGATATGTTTAATCTGTTTTCTGCAACCTTGAGTCTTCCAAGTCTCATTTCTTGTATCAACATCATGAGCACTCCAACCTCCATCTTGTTCAGGAGTACGGAAGACAATTAGGAAAATACCATCACCAGGGCTCCTCAGCTCTGCACCAGTCCAGGAGGAAAGCTGAAGGATTTGGTTGCGTCATCTAGCCACCTTGATTACTCCTGTTTCTATTACTCCTAGCCTCTGGGTTCCCTCCAAGTTGCTTCAATAGTTGGGTTAACTAACTCCTATGCATCTATTTCCATCCACTCTAATTCTCATTTTGCTGCAATCCCATAACTATTGGAACTGCAACATCAGTGAACAGTATCTGTAGTGTATGCAAATGGTATATATGCACGATGACTTGCTAATACTAACTACACAGTGATATAATATATGCAATTGTGTCACTATCTAAATGAAATATTTACACAGTATATTACATACACATTTAATACAGTATAATGAAATCACGTATCTCAGAAGTTAGCTGGTTGCCTGAGACTGCAGTCGAGAATTTCTTATAGTTTAACTAATTTGTTCCGATTTGCCTACAGACAGCTGTGATACAGACATAGGCTGAAAATGTCATTCATTGCTAAAAGGACTACGATTTTAGAAGACATTCAGGGAATTTCTGGCTATTTGTAGGCAAATCTGTGTCTCAACTCTGCCCCAATGCGCTTGAAACTGACTTCCATATTCATAAAAAGATGATTCTCAATGCATTGCGTTATCAGTTTGTGGCCAGTAAGATACGTTTCTGCATCTATTAACCTTTATATGGCAATATTATTGCTTTGGGAGGCATTTTTAACCTAACAGGTTAAAAGGTTAAGGTTTTCGGGTAAAAAGTATGCAAATAAGACCTCATTGGTGAAAAAGAGGAACTTGCTAGAGATGAGCGAACACTAAAATGTTCGAGGTTCGAAATTCGAATCGAACAGCCGCTCACTGTTCGTGTGTTCGAACGGGTTTCGAACCCCATTATAGTCTATGGGGAACATATACTCGTTAAGGGGGAAACCCAAATCCGTGTCTGAAGGGTCACCAAGTCCACTATGACACCCCAGGAAATGATGCCAACACCTCTGGAATGACACTGGGACAGCAGGGGAAGCATGTCTGGGGGCATCTAACACACCAAAGACCCTCTATTACCCCAACATCACAGCCTAACAACTACACACTTTACACATTCAAAAAAACCTCTATCAAAGTGGGAAAATACCTGGAAACCTTCTTTACTCCCCAAATGGATGGACACAAACCCCAATTTAAGCTCAACAAACAGTAACAACCACCCCTTTAAATCACGTTCCCCATGACAACCACGGATGGAATAGACAATGGGAAATCCAAAAGCCCTCACCCTTAACTGTCATTTTGAGTGTGTGTGTGTGTGTGTGTGTGTGTGTGTGTGTGTGTGTGTGTGTGATGTGGTAAGACCTTCCAAAATTCACTTTTCTAGCCCTTAACATGAGCCCTTCCAAACAAAGTTACAGGACCTTAAGCTGAGCTACCAGCAGAGATTGAGGCCCTTGGCATGAGTAGAGCCTTGCACCAGCAGTGTTTTTGGCACTTAGGGTGAGTTGAGCCTTGTACCAGCGTGTGTCCCTTAACATCAGGCGGGCCCTAAGTTCTGCGCTTTGCACAAAAGTTCCACATTAACTAGGCTGAATGGTACAAACCTTAGTAGGCCCGAGAACCAGGAACAGGTCTTGCAATGGCTGTCAGATAACGCTTAAAGCACATTGTCCACCAGCCAGTCAGCCTCTACCTCCTCTTACCCAACAGTCTTGTCCTCCTTCCACCCAAAATTCCCAATCTTCCCAGAACAATAACCCCAACTGTCCCTGCTCCCCAGAGCTGTTCTCCCTTCCTTTGACTGTACCGCAACCTGCCCCTCCATTTCGCAATTCCACGGACCTAACAGACGAGTATCTGTGTCCAGATGCTCAAACACTAGAGTCTCCTCCATCTCCGGTCGATTTGGTGGCGGATGACCAGCAACCCACCCTCATCGACGACGATGAGACGCAGTTGCTGTCAGGGCAGCCAGTTGACATGCGCATTGTGCAGGAGGAGGAGGCGAGACAGGAGTTGGAAGAGGAGGTGGTGGACGACGAGGACACCGACCCCACCTGGACAAGGCGGATATCAAGCTGGGAAAGTAGTGTGGATGTTGAGGCAGGTGCAGCACCAAAAAGGGTAGCTAGAGGCAGAGACATGTCCAGAGGCAGAGGTCAGCTGCTTTGCCGAAGCCAGGCCAGACCCGGAATGTCTGAAGATGTTCCCTTTTGTACCCAGCCCAGAAAAACTCCCCCATCGAGGGCACGTTTCTCGAAGGTGTAGAGTTTTTTCAAGGAATGCGCCGAGGACAGATATAGTGTCGTCTACACAATTTGCCTCTCGAAATCGAGTAGGGGCCCTGAGAAGAGCAACCTGTCCACCACTTCAATGCACCGTCATTTGGAATCCAAGCACTGGAATCAGTGGCAGGCAGCAACGGCAGGACAAACGTCGCCCGCCGTTCATGCCACTGCCTCTGCTCACAGTGCTGGCGATGCACTCCAGAGGACGAGCCAGGACATCACTTCATCTGCCTCCGCCACTTTGTTGACTTCTCCCTCATCCTCCCCTGTTTCTGTCTTATCTCCTTCTCCTGCACCATCAAAGGCACCATCAGGCGCTTCTTTACAACAACCCACCATCTCTCAGACATTGGAGCGCCGGCAGAAATACACCGCTAACCACCCACCCACGCAAGCCTAGAACGCCAACATCGCTAAACTGCTGGCCCAGGAGATGTTGGCGTTCCGGCTTGTTGAAACTCCCGCCTTCCCGGACCTGATGGCAACTGTGGCACCTCACTATGCCGTCCCTAGCCGTCACAACTTCTCCCGGTGTGGCGTCCCCGCCTTGCACCAGCACATGTCACTCAACATCAGGTGGGCCCTTAGTTCCGCGCTTTGCTGCAAGGTCCACTTGACCACCGACACTTGGACAAGCGCCTGTGGTCAGGGATGCTGCTTATCTTTAAGGACAGGCAGGGTGAATGTGGTGGAGTCTGGTCCCGGGGTGCAAACTGAGGTACCCTATCTCCTCTCCCAGGCCAAAATTCATGGCAGGAGTAGACTGAAACCCTACGACACTGCAACCTCCACCCCAGCTACTAGCGGCAAACGCTAAAACACTGGTGTGGGGAGACGTCAGCAGGCGGTGCTGAAGCTCATCAGCTTGGGGGACAGACAACACAGTGCCTCCGAGGTCAGGGATGCCATCCTGGCTGAGATGGCATTTTTTTTTCCCTGCTACACCTGGGGCCTGGCATTTTTACGCCTGTGATAATGGCTGGAACCTGGTAGCAGCTCTGGAGCTTGCCAGCCTCCAACACGTTCCATGTTTGGCCCACGTCTAACCTAGTGGTGCAACGTTTTTTGAAAACATACCCAAATGTACCGAAGCTACTGTTGAAAATGCGGCGCTTGTGCGCCCACTTTTGCAAGTGTACAGGAGTCGCTGCTAGCCTAAAAACACTCTAGCAAGGCCTACATCTGTCCAAACACAGGCTGTTGTCCGTCATTCACACGCTGAAACCCTACAATACCATATCTTGAGCAGGGTGTGTGAGCTGCACAGACCTTTGATGGAGTTCCATCTACAAAACCCAAGGATTCCTCAAAGTCAGCTCCCAAAGTTTCTGCACCATGAGTTTCCAGGGGTGGCAGAGTTATGGCTAGGGGCAGAGGCATGGATAGGGATGATGTCTAGGGGCAAAAGCAGTGTGGATGTGGAGGCAAGCTAAGCAGCAAAAACTGGGGGTACAAGCTAAGGCATGGACTGGGGTGATGTCTAGGGGCAAAAGCAGTGTGGATGTGGAGGCAAGCTAAGCAGCAAAAACTGGGGGTACAAGCTAAGGCATGGACTGGGGTGATGTCTAGGGGCAAAAGCAGTGTGGATGTGGAGGCAAGCTAAGCAGCAAAAACTGGGGGTACAAGCTAAGGCATGGACTGGGGTGATGTCTAGGGGCAAAAGCAGAGTGGATGTGGAGGCAAGCTAAGCAGCAAAAACTGGGGGTACAAGCTAAGGCATGGACTGGGGTGATGTCTAGGGGCAAAAGCAGTGTGGATGTGGAGGCAAGCTAAGCAGGGAAAAAGGTGGCTAGAGGCAAAGGGATGTCCAGAGGCAGAAGACAGCTGCATGACAGAAGCTAGACCTGAGCCAGCAAGGCCCAAGATGCCCTCTTTTCTAGCTTCCTTAGAAAAATTCCCCCATCGAGGCCACGTTCCTCGCTGGGGGAGATAATTTCTAAATGTATAGGTGGAGGACAAACTGAGTGTGGTTTACACACTTTGCAATGCGACTCCCCATCTCCCAGGCCTTTCATTCCAGGCTAAAGTACAGCACAACCCACCCACATGCCCAAGGCTTCAACGGCCTCATCTCAAAAATTCTGGCCCAGGAGATGTTGGGGTCCCGGCTTGTGGACACTCTGCCCTTTTTGGGCCTGCTGGCTAGGGGCCACTTCACTGTGCCATCCACACCAGCACTTTTCCCCAAACATGAGGCGGTCCCTAAGTTCAGCGCTTTGCCCAAAAGTTCCACGTGACCAGCTATGAATGGACAAGTGCATGCGGACAGGGACGCTAACTTTTAATCTTGGCACAGTGGTTGAATGTACTTGAGGCATGGACCGGGTCGCAAAATGTGGTAGACTGACTTGTCTCCTCACACAACATTCCTGGGAGGAGGGCTGAAACACCACCCTCCTCCTCCGCTGTTAGATTGACCCCAGCTACGAGCTGGAAACACTGCAACACTGGTGTGGGGAGACGTCAGCAGGCCGGGCTGAAGCTCATCAGCTTGGGGGACGGACAGCACACTGCCTCTGAGGTCAGGGATGCCATCCTGGATGAGATGGCAATTTGTTTATCCCCACTGCCCCTGGGGCCAGGCTTTTTTGTCTTGTTGGAGGGCTCTGGAGCTTGCCAGCCTCCAACACGTTCCATGCCTGGCCCACGTGTTCAATCTAGTGGTGCAACGATTTTTAAAAACATACCCCAAATTAGCAGAGATAAGGGTGAAAGTGGGGCACTTGGACACCCACTTTCCCAAGTCTACAGTACCTGGAGCTAGCCGCAATACACTCCAGCAAGGCCTACATCTGCCTGAAGCACCTACTGTTGTGCGAGGTCACCACACACTCAAACCCTAGATACCGTATGTTGAGCAGGGTGTGTGAGCAGCAGAGACCTTTGATGGAGTACCAGCTACAAAACCCAAGGGTTCCTCAGAGTCAGCTCCCTCACTTTCTGCACCATGAGTTTCCATGGGTGGCAGAGTTATGGCTAGAGGCACAGGCATGGATAGGGGTAATGTGTAGGGGCAAAAGCAGTGTGGATGTGGAGGCAAGCTAAGCATAAAAAACTGGGGGTAAAAGCAGAGGCATGGACTGGGGTGATGTCTAGGGGCAAAAGCAGTGTGCATGTGGAGGGAAGCTAAATCGACAAAAAAAGCTCGGGAAAAGCACAGGCAGAAACTGGGGTGATGTTTAGGGGCGCAAGCATTGTTGATGTGGAGGGAAGCTAAGCATAAAAAACTGGGGGTAAAAGCAGAGGCATGGACTGGGGTGATGTCTAGGGGCAAAAGCAGTGTGGATGTGGAGGCAAGCAAAGCAGGGAAAATGGTGGCTAAAGGCAAAGGGATGTCCATAGGCAGCAAGGGCAAAGATGCAAAACTCTCCCCTGTTTCAAGAATTTTCCTGACTTGTCTCCCCACAAAACATTCCTGGGAGGAGGGCTGAAACACCACCCTCCTCCTCCTCCGCTGTTAGATTGACCCCAGCTACGAGCTGGAAACGCTGCAACACTGGTGTGGGGAGACGTCAGCGGGCCGTGCTGAAGCTCATCAGCTTGGGGGCCAGACAGCACACTGCCTACAAAGTGAGTCATGCCATTCTCGATGAGACGGCAATGTGGTTTTTGCCACTGCACCTGGGCCCAGGCATGTTGTCATGTGTGATAATGGCCGTAACCTGGGATCGGCTCTGTAGCTTGGCAGCCTGCAACATATTCCATGCCTGGGCCACGTTTTTAACTCATTGCTGCTAATCTTTTTAAAAAGGTACCCCAATGTTCCTGAGCTACTGGTGAAAGTGTGGCGCTTGTGCGGATAGTTTTTAAAGTCTATAGTTGCCGCTGCTAGCCTCTATGCACTCCTACAACGCCTGTACCTGCTGGAACAACGGCTGTTGTGCGACGTCTCCACACTGCTGGCACTAAACATATCATGTGTTGAGCAGAGTGTGTGAGCAGCACAGACCTTTGATTTAGTTCCAACTCCAAAACCCTCGGGTTCGTCAAAGTCAACTCCCTCAGTTGCTCAACCATGAGTGGCCATGGGTGGCAGACTTATGTGAAATCCCATCCCATCCATTGCACTGGACACGAAACATTAGCATGCGCTCAGCACAACTCCGGATATGGCAGCTGCGTTAAGCAGGGTGCAGGGTACAACACAGACCAGGCCCGAGCACCAGGAACAGGTGTTAGAAATACTGCAGCATCCGCCATTTCCTTCCAATTTTGGGGTTTTGGACCCGCCACCGACTTGTCTGGACCTCAGTGGGGATCATGAGACACAGTTGCCATCAGGGCAAGCTGTGGTCATGTGCGGTTTGCAGTAAGGGGGCAGTGCGCAATTGGAAGAGGAGTTGGTGGATGACGAGGCCACCGACCCCACATGGACAGGGGTGATGTCTAGGGGCTAAAGCAGTGTAGATGTGGAGGGAAGCTAATTCAACAAAAAAACAGGGTAGAAGCAAAGGCATAAACTGGGGTGATGTTTAGGGGCTAAAGCAGTGTAGATGTGGAGGGAAGCTAATTCAACAAAAAAACAGGGTAGAAGCAAAGGCATAAACTGGGGTGATGTTTAGGGGCTAAAGCAGTGTAGATGTGGAGGGAAGCTAAGCAGCAAAAACAGTGGGTAGAAGCAAAGGCATGCAAAACTCTACCCTGTTGGAAGACTTATTCCTAGGTCTGGAACACGTTAATGGCCCCCCCTGGACAAATTACTGCCACTCAGGGGCCTAGTGTCACCAGGAGGGACAAGTATAGGCGCATGTTGTGGGAATACCTGGCCAACACCAGCTCTGTCCTCTCCGATCCCTCTGTGCTCTACTGCCTACACTTATTTTTTCATCTTTTTTTTCTGCACTGCACATCTCTTGCCTACTTCCTTTGGGATCTTAGAAGTGGTGGTCCACTTCCAAAGGTGGTAATTTCAGGGCTGGAGTTGTCAATAGACAGTGTAACGGGAGTAGCTGAGGTATCGCTGTCTTAACCACTTTTTGGCACAAAATTAACTTCCAAAGCCAAGTATGGTGCAAGTATATGATTCAAGGACACCTACACACCTATCTCTGACACATTGGGGAGTTCACCCTCATGCGCCCTTTTGGCCTGCACCATCATGCGCCTCTTCCCAGCCACTCCACATCTCCCAAGCTTTTCATTGCAGGCAGAAGTACAACACAACCCACCCCCATGCCCAAGCCTTTAACAGCCTCATCGATAAACTGCTGGCCCTGGAGATGTTGGTGTTTGTTTATGCTTCTGGATACCCAGGCCTTCCGTCAGCAGATGGCAGCTGGGGCACCTCCCTATGCTGGGCCTAGCCGTTACTACTTCTCTTGGTGTGCTGTCCCTGCCTTGCGCCTGCATGTGTCCCATAACATCAGTCGGGCCCAGAGCTCTGCGCTTTGCTGCAAGGTCCACTAGACCACCAACACATGGACAAGCGCCTGTGGTCAGGGATGCTGCAGTGCTTATCTTTAATGACAGGCAGGGTGAATGTGGTGGAGTCTGGTCCCCGGGTGCAAACTGGGGTGGCCTATCTCCTCTCCCAGGCCAAAATTCATGGCAGGAGTAGACTGAAACCCTACGATGCTGCAACCTCCACCCCAGCTACTAGCGGCAAACGCTGTAACACTGGCGTGGGGAGATGTCAGCAGGCCATGCTGAAGCTGATCAGCTTGGGGGACAGACAGCACAGTGCCTCCGAGGTCAGGGATGCCATCCTGGCTAAGATGGCATTTTTTTTTTCCTGCTACACCTGGGGCCTGGCATTTTTGCGCCTGTGATAATGGCTGGAACCTGGTAGCAGATCTGGAGCTTGCCAGACTCAAACACGGTCCACGCATGGCCCACGTTTTTCAACTTGTTGGTGCCATGTTTCTTTGAAACCTACACCATTGTGCCTGATATACAGGTCAAAGTGGGGCCATTTTCGTAAGTGAGAACTAGCCTCTGCTAGGCAGAAAACATTCAGAGCACACTCCTCTCATCTTCGCACCGTTGGCTGGCGGAGGAAGACGAGGGGGTTGGAGTGGCATCTGATGTCCCTGTCCCACAAGAGGCTAGAGGGTGCACTTCAGTGCATCCCATTGCTTCACCACAAATGGTGTGAAGGGGAGTGGAAAATGGAGGAAATGGAGAGTGACCCTTACAGTTGGGGCCAGCAAAGGCATGCCAAGTAACACACTGGCACACATGGCTGACTTCATCTTGGGTTGCTTTTCAACACATATTTCACATCATGAAGAACAAATAAGACTGGATTTTTACAAGCCTCGAACCCCGGTCTAGGTCTAATGTCTGTTCCTTTCTTATATTAGGGGAGAGGGAAAAAAAATTACTTCAGTGATACGTTTAGCGTACATAGACTGACTATTAATGTGTATCCCACTTAGTGTTGTTAGGGTTACACACCGTCACAACCTGGCTAAAGCTTCTATAGCTGTTAATAAAGTCAACATAACTTTACGGTATCCAAAAAGACAGCTGGTACCGACAGAGAGCAAGACAAATGTCAACCAAAGCTGTGAGCTCTGAACACCCAGAGTGACTTTGGCGTCATCATCATTATAAGGGAGCGGGTGGTAATAAATAACTTGGCAGTGCCTAAAACCCAAAAAGCTTATACAACTATATTTACATTAAGATACACAAATGACATTTTTTAGTAGCATGTCATGAGACAAGCTGATAAGATCTTCCTTTGTGCAGTGCTATTTGAAAGTTAAACGCTGCCTTTATTTTAATTCTGGAGAAGGTGCAGACATTAGTTTTAGAACATGTTGTCTTCATTGTCCAAATCCTCTATATAGGTAATGTGTTTTTCGGGCCGAGCTGTCTGGGAACAAGCTGGTGCAGCACTGACAACCTGGGTGAATATGTCAAGAGCCTGAGATGTAGGGTGAATGAATCCCCAAATTATTTGGGGAATTTCCACTCAGAAACTGGCACTATATACCAGTAGCAAAAATTGTGGGTGCACGTAACCCCAATATATTCTTTGAATTCCCAGTCACACAATGGCACTATATGGCAGTGGCAGGACTTGAGTGTATTTGTAACCCCAATATATTCTTTGCATTCCCAGTCAGACAATGGCACTATATGGCAGTGGCAGGACTTGAAGGTATTTGTAACCCCAATATATTCTTTGAATTCCCAGTCAGACAATGGCACTATATGGCAGTGGCAGGACTTGAAGGTATTTGTAACCCCAATATATTCTTTGCATTCCCAGTCAGACAATGGCACTATATGGCAGTGGCAGGACTTGAAGGTATTTGTAACCCCAATATATTCTTTGAATTCCCAGTCAGACAATGGCACTATATGGCAGTGGCAGGACTTGAAGGTATTTGTAACCCCAATATATTCTTTGCATTCCCAGTCAGACAATGGCACTATATGGCAGTGGCAGGACTTGAAGGTATTTGTAACCCCAATATATTCTTTGCATTCCCAGTCAGACAATGGCACTATATGGCAGTGGCAGGACTTGAAGGTATTTGTAACCCCAATATATTCTTTGCGTTCCCAGTCAGACAATGGCACTATATGGCAGTGGCAGGACTTGAAGGTATTTGTAACCCCAATATATTCTTTGCATTCCCAGTCAGACAATGGCACTATATGGCAGTAGCAAAAATAGTGGGTGTATATAGCCCCAATTCTATTGCTAGGGGACTTGCTGGGTATTTCTGGGGTGAAGGTGGGGGGGCACACCGTTGGAACGGGGATCGGGGGTGTATATGTAGGGTATACGGGAATACACTGTCAGTGTATTCCATTCAGGATCCTGGGAAAGCTGGGTTGCGGCGATTGAGCCCGTCAGTGACACATTACACTGACAAGCTTCTCCCTGGAATTGAAGTTATATGTAACCCCAATATATTCTTTGAATTCCCAGTCAGACAATGGCACTATATGGCAGTAGCAAAAATAGTGGGTGTATATAGCCCCAATTCTATTGCTAGGGGACTTGCAGGGTATTTCTGGGGTGAAGGTGGGGGGGCACACCGTTGGAACGGGGATCGGGGGTGTATATATAGGGTATACGGGAATACACTGTCAGTGTATTCCATTCAGGATCCGCGGAAAGCTGGGTTGCGGCGATTGAGCCCGTCAGTGCCACGTTACACTGACAAGCTTCTCCCTGGAATTTAGCTCTTACAAGAGCTGTTGGTTGTCTTCTCCTTCCTATCCTAGCCTGTCCCTGCCTACCCAGAATCTAAGCCCTAGCTAACTGGACGGAAACCTCCGTCCCCGGTGAATTGCAAGCTCAGAATGACGCAAACCTGGGCGGCGCTGTTCTTTTAAATTAGAGGTCACATGTTTTCGGCAGCCAATGGGTTTTTCCTACTTTTTTCAACGTCACCGGTGTCGTAGTTCCTGTCCCACCTACCCTGCGCTGTTATTGGAGCAAAAAAGGCGCCAGGGAAGGTGGGAGGGGAATCGAGTAATGGCGCACTTTACCACGCGGTGTTCGATTCGATTCGAACATGCCGAACAGCCTAATATCCGATCGAACATGAGTTCGATAGAACACTGTTCGCTCATCTCTAGAACTTGCTCTTAATACCACCTCTTGGAAGGTAGCTCCTTATACAGTGCCTTGGGAAAGTATTCGGCTTCCTTGAACTTTTCAACCTTTTGCCACATTTCAGGCTTCAAACATAAAGATATAAAATTAAATTTTTTGGGGGAAGAATCAACAACAAGTGGGACACAATTGTGAAGTGGAAGAAAATTTATGGGATATTTTAAACTTTTTTAACAAAGAAAAAAATGAAAAATTGAGCATGGAAAATTATTACAGCTGCAAGTCACTTGGGGTTTGTCTCTATCAGTTTTGCACATCAAAAGACTGAATTTCTTGCCTATTCTTCCTTGCAAAACAGCTGGAGCTCAGTGAGGTTGGATGGAGAGCATTTGTGAACAGCAGTTTTCAGCTCTTTCCGCAAATTCTCGATTGGATTCAGGTCTGGACTGTGACTTGGCCATTCTAACACCTGGATACGTTTATTTGTGAACCATTCCATTGTAGATTTTGCTTTAAGTTTTGGATCATTGTCTTGTTGGAAAATAAATCTGCATCCCAGTCTCAGGTCTTTTGCAGACTCCAACAGGTTTTCTTCCAGATTGGTCCTGTATTTGGCTCCATCCATCTTCCCATCAATTTTAACCATCTTCCCTGTCCCTTGGTCTTCATGATGCTCTCTGCGCTTTATACAGAGCCCTGAGCCTAAATCACCATCGGTCATTTAGGACAACATTGGATCATTCAGAAATCCTCACTGAACTGAACGGAGTGAGTTTGCTGCACTGAAATTAAAGTGGCCGAATAATATTGCACGACCCACTTTTCAGTTTTTTCTTTGCTAAAAAAGTTTAAAATATCCAATAAATTTCGTTCTACTTCACAATTGTGTCCCACTTGTTGATTCCTCCCCCAAAATTAAAATTTTATATCTTTATGTTTGAAGCCTGAAATGTGGCAAAAGGTTGAAAAGTTCAAGGGGGCCGAATACTTTCGCAAGGCACTGTAGATTAATGCAATGTAGATAATGTTTTCAAAGAAACGTAAGAACATAATCTGGGTATAATAGCCAAGCCAGAATAACTCCTCCAAAGGGAAGAGGGACCTATCCACAGATACCTGTTTCAAGGAGAGACAGTACAGGTACTTATAGGACCATGCATGATAAGAATCCTGGGTAAGGAATATGCAAATAAGACCTCATTGGTGAAAAAGAAGAACTTTGCCTCTCCTCTGTGCAGAACAGAGTACTAGCTGGTTGTGTGAATATGGCCATATTACTAGCTCAGTAACATCCACTTTCATAGAAATTGGGATTGGACAGTATATAGTATGTCTTAAATTACCAAATTTTATTTAATATTTACCGTCACTTCCACAAATGCACCGTAATTTCCTATGTACTGCTGAAGCTCATCACTTGTTTTGTTGCTCTGAAGAAATTTGCAGCTTTAAAAGAAAAAAAAAAAAAATCTAAGTAATTTTAATAATATCTAGAATAGTACAGGAATAGTACAGGATTATACATGTGAAGGGTATATATATAATCAACATGTCATCCAATATAGTGTATTGGAGGAGCATGAAAAGAAAGTATACCAGTTGTACAAAGCATATTCTCACCACATCTTGCCTATTATCTAGCAAAGATTTGTAATGTACTATAGGGATATCTGGTGTAAAGGGATATGAAGTGATGTGAAACTCACTCAGGAAACCATTTTGCATGCTCTTTCCAAGGATCATCATTTTCTTCCCAGTTTCCTAAACATCCACCACAGGAGAAGCACTGGACAGTGTCTCTTGTTCCTGGGTTAATTCATATAGCAGAAGTTCATTATACATTCAGCAACAATATCTGTTTTGCATGTACTACAATTTCTTACTCCTTAGGGTGCGTTCACACTTGCGCCCTGTCCATCCGCCATGTTTCCATCCTAATCCCCGGAGAAACTGGACAGGGGACAACTTGCAGCCTCTGCACCTGTAAACTATTTTTTTTGAATGGACAGAAAGTCCTGCATGTCCGACTTTGTGTCCATGCAAAAAACGGTTTCCAGGCGGAGAGGCTGCATACGGACACCAGCGGTTTGCTTTAAAAACCCATTCAAATCCTTGTCCATTGTCCATTTTCTCTGGGGATAGATAAATACAATCATACATACCATGGGCAAACAGCCATATATAGTTTAGGTGCTGTATTTGATATTGCAGCTAAACCTCATTTACTCAAATGTGTTGCAGCTGAACTATTTGATCGGTGAATGTGACATCGTTGGCATAGAGAAGAGGCCACAAAGCTTGCAAACAGCTGATCTTTTGGGTTCTAGCATGTCGGATCAAATATTAATCACCCATCGTAAAGATAGGATCTCCAATTCTTCAGTACCAGAAAACAAATTTAAGGCTGCTGCCCCAAGTTGCGGAAACGCAGCTTTTTTGTTGCAGATTTTGTTGCAAGTTTTTGAGCCAAAGCCAAGAATGGCTACAGTAGGAATGGGAAATACATAGGAAGTTCTCATACTTCTCCCTTCTGCTCAATCCATTCCTGGCTTTGAGCTCAAAAAACCACAGCAAAATCTGCAACAACAAAAGCTGCATTTCTGCAACGTGGGGCTTCAGCCTAAAAGTCTGATGTTAGATATCCTACTAGTTCATGGTTGGCATGACTGCAAGGAGATTGAGCACTGGTGTAAGGTAAAAACGTTCCTTCTGCAGAGGACATTTAAATGCGTCTGATGTGTCTTAGTTCAGGACTTTGTGTAGGTTATGTCTTTACAGAATTTGACAATTGTTATCGGGCATCCTTTTTGCAACATGCTGAAACAAGGACTGTAACTGAACTTATCAGTGTAACCCATTATAAGGTTATTGTTTGTCCATAAAATAGCATACTTTTTTTTCATCCCTACTTAAATGAATTTCCAGCAAGAAAAAAGTATTACTTCTATAAGTTCCATTAAAGATTTTCACTGGAAAACACATTTACTGCTTACTAGTGAACACTGGATTTCATCTTAGGCCTGGTTCACCTCTGCATTCGGAATGCCTTTCGGAGAGTCGGCTTGAGGACCCCTTCCCCCTGAATGGAATAGCGAACGCATTAAAAAGCGGTTAGCAAAGAAAGCACATAGACCCCATAGACTATAATGGGGTCCGTGTGTTTTCTGTGCGGTGTCCACACGAATCATGCGGAGAGAAAAGTACTGCTTGAAGTACTCCCTGAATGAAATACCGAACACAGATGTGTACCGGGCCTTATTTCTCAGTGTTATTTTTTTCCACTGCTCACTCCATTTCTTCTTTACTTTCTTTTTAGGTTTTCTTTGGGCGAGGTTCTGGTCTTGCCCAAAATATATGGGACTTTCCCACTGAATCTGGGACGGTTGAGATTTATGCCTGCCTATACATCTCTATGTTCTCAGGAATCCCTGACATCCATTTCACACATAAAACTACCATCATTTACAGGTTTGACTGCTGTATTATACTACTATATTACTGTATATGGTCTGTCTCTGCGCCATCTGGCTCTGCTTTTGTGTATCCTGAAGGTAGGAGTTAGCTATATATTTTCCATTCAACAGGTTTTCCATAGACATATCTATTCTGCCCATCTTTAGTGACCATTTTAACATGCTTTATGCTCCGTGATCCACTAATAATTTGTATATATCTTCCTTCCTGATCACAACCTCCAATTCTGATCTCCAACACGTCACTTGGGCTGCGCCTGTGCTCTGGAATTTACTACCACACGTAATCAAAATTAGTTAGTAATTATTAATTACTGTAGCATATACAATTTCTTAATGCATTAGTTCACCTTTACAACACACAACCTACCTGCCTGGCCTAACTCTTATCTACACAACTGCTTTTACTCTTTGCTCCCATTGATCTTTTTACTGGGTGACTTGCTAATGCAAATGTATATTAAAGTTCCCTCAACCACATGTATCTGATAAATTCTATACTGTGTTTTAGCACCAAAGATAAACTATATGGTTATACTAGCAGTTACCCGCGACTTCGTCTACGGCTTGGCTTTGGCGGTGAACTGCTTATATTTCTTGTTCCCCCATCTCTGCCCTCAGTTTGTTGTCCCCTCCTACCCGCGACTTCCTCCGCAGCCCTCCTGACCCTGGCGCGAACCACCTGCAGCGCGGCGCGTGGCCCCCGACGTCCCTTTCCTTGCGGCTGCGGTGGGCCCCTCCTACAGAATGGTGGGTCGGGAGGCAACGGCCTTGCTGCTGCGCCTCAGCCCCCCCTCTTTCCCGCTACCTGCGTCCCCGACCCTGCCCTTACCCACCACCCGCTCCCCCGGCCCCCTACCCCCATATGGAGATTACAGTGACCTCCTACATCTCCCCCTTCCACCCAGCACCAGCCACCCGTGACTCCGGTGACCGTAACCCCCCCCCTTCCCTTCCACATGTGCAATCTGGGCCCCCCTTCCCCCTCTACGCACCCTCGCCCCTGTGGTACTATTCCCACCCCCCATCAGAACCCCTCCCTAACCACTACCACCAACCCCCCCCCCCATTACACACCACCTGTTGTAACCCCCCGCCTCCGCTAAGCAACCTGCCGATCAGTGTCCCCACAACACTTACCATGATGATGCCGGGGAGTTGTGTGTGTCGCAGTTGCAGCTTCAGCAGTCATGCGTGGTGTTACCCGAGGCGTCTGTGTTCCCAGCCGCAGAGTACGGGGGTTACGTGCGGCTGGCCGTTTTCGGCCGGGTTCCGCTGCTGTATGGTATGCTGGCCTGAGGCAATGTGTGGCGGCATATGTGCGGCATATGAGCGGCGTATGGAACCATGCAGCCAGCCGCCATGTTTGTGACAGTGTGTGAAGAGAGTGGAGTAGTCTGGTGGGCGGAGCCGCGGATCCTCCCAGTGGTGGGGGTCGGTAAAGATGGCTGAGCCGGAGAGTGAAACAGGTCGGCTCCTGCAGGATGGTGAAGGTGAGTGTGAAAGTGCTGAAGTATATGTGAATGTGATTGTGTGTGGTTAGGGGCTAGGTTGTAGAGAGGAATGTGAAGTTTAGGGGCTTGCTATGGGTCAAAGTGTGTGATTTTGCAGAGATGGTGGTGTGAGTTGGATGTTTGTGTGGGTCGTGGGAAAAACGTATGTGCGTTATTGTGACGAAAAGTAGCCTATTGCGCAATCCAGTGTATTAGCTATGTTTGTGGAAAATTTGAGCCAAATCGGTGGAGCGGTTTTTCGGTGATTGAGGAACAAACATCCGAACATGCAAACACACAAACTCACAAACTTTCACATTTAATATACTACTAGCTTTTACCCGCAACTTCGTCTGCGGTGAGTTGAGTATTGGGCGGACACAGACGTGTGAAACTGTAAAAGTGCTTTAAAAAGTTTGGTGGGCTAGCAAATGTGTTTTGATGTGTTAAATTGTGTATGTTGTGATACAGACAATGTGATGTGTTATACAGCCTGAGTACAGGAGTATATATGTATCAGGTACTGTATATAGCAGTGATAGGAGATACATGTAATATATAGTATATACAGCCTGTGTACAGGAGTATATATGTATCAGGTACTGTATATAGCAGTGATAGGAGATACATGTAATTATATAGTATATACAGCCTGTGTACAGGAGTATATATGTATCAGGTACTGTATATAGCAGTGATAGGAAATACATGTAATATATAGTATATACAGCCTGTGTAGAGGAGTATATATGTATCAGGTACTGTATATAGCAGTGATAGGAGATACATGTAATTATATAGTATATACAGCCTGTGTACAGGAGTATATATGTATCAGGCACTGTATATAGCAGTGATAGGAGATACATGTAATTATATAGTATATACAGCCTGTGTACAGGAGTATATATGTATCAGGTACTGTATATAGCAGTGATAGGAGATACATGTAATTATATAGTATATACAGCCTGTGTACAGGAGTATATATGTATCAGGTACTGTATATAGCAGTGATAGGTAATACATGTAATTATATAGTACTAGCTGGTACCCGCGACTTCGTCTGCGGTGATTGTGGCAGTGGGTATATACAGGCGTGGGTAAGGTTTTCGTAGTGTGTATTAGGTATGGGATATGAAATGTAAGTTTGTATCTTGTTTTTGCTGTAATTCAGAGAATACGTGAGACTTTTGTGTTGAAGTTACTTTGTATTTGAGCTGCTATATATACGGTGTTGGTATAAACTTTACATAGTGACTTTGGGACAGAAGTATTTGAAGTTAACCCTTTCCCGCCGATGGCATTTTTTGATTTTCGTTTTTGACTCCCCTCCTTCTAAACCCCATAACTTTTTTATTTCTCCGCTCCCAGAGCCATATGAGGTCTTAATTTTTGCGGGACAAATTTTTCTTCATGATGCCATCATTAATTATTCTATATAATGTACTGGGAAGCAGGGAAAAAATTCAAAATGGGGTGGATTTCAAGAAAAAATGCATTTCTGCGACTTTCTTACAGGCTTTGGTTTTACGGCGTTCACTGTACAACCAAAATGACATGTCCCCTGTATTCTGTGTTTCGTTACGATTCCGGGGATACCAAATTTATATGGTTTTAGTTACATTTTGACCCCTTAAAAACAAATCCAAAACTGTTAAAAAAATTTTTTTTTGAAAAGTCGCCATATTCCGACAGCCGTAACTTTTTTATACGTGCATGTACGGGGATGTATAGGGCGTCTTTTTTTGCGGGACTGGGTGTACTTTGTAGTGCTACCATTTTCAGGAAATGTTATTGCTTTGATCACTTTTTATTCAAATTTTTATCAGAATCAAAAGAGTGAAAAAAAGGCGGTTTGGCACTTTTGACCATTTTTCCCGCTACGTCGTTTACCGAACAGTAAAAATATTTGTATATCTTTGTAGAGCGGGCGATTTCGGACGTGGGGATAGCTAACATGTATGTGTTTCACAGTTTTTAACTACTTTTATATGTGTTCTAGGGAAAGGGGGGTGATTTGAATTTTTAATCCTTTTTTTTTTGTTTTTAATATTTTTTTTTACTTTTTTTAAACTTTTTTTTTTGCATTTATTAGACTGCCTAGGGGTATTGACATAGGTGGGCGGTGTCGCGGATTGTCAGAGCGGTGGGGGTTGGCAAACATGGCTGCTCCGGAGCGTTAAAGAGAGCCTCCTGGAGTATCGTTAAGGTGAGGGGTAAAGTGGTAAAGTATATGTATATGAGATTGTGTGGGGTTAGGGGCGAGGCTGCAGAGGGCAATATGAATTTTGTGGCTTGCTATGGTCCAAAGTGTGTGAGATTGCAGAGATGGTGATGTGAGTTTGGGTTTTGTGGGGGTCCTGGCACAAACGTATGTGCGCTATTGTGACGAAAAGTAGCCTATTGCGCAATGGGGTGTATTAACTATGTTTGTGGAAAATTTCAGCCAAATCGGTCGAGCGGGTTTTGCGTGATTGACTAACAAACATCCGAACACACAAACCCACAAACATCCAAACTCACAAACTTTCACATTTATAATATTAATAGGATTAATAGGATTACCTGTAAAACAAAATCCAGCCTCCACTAGAGCACAGAGTTTTATTGAAGCATATACAGGCCAAGAAGTAAAGGACTGTAGTCTAGTCTGTTCATTCTCCATGGATTTCATGACATCTTTCTGATTGATCTCCTTTGGCTGCACACGAATATCATACATTGGTATATTACCGACATCTTGGCCCAGAATGAAGGCACAGGAGGGATTAAACCTCATATGCCTTTCCATTGGGGTAGACACTAAAGACTGTCTGCACAGGACTAACCCACAGCAGAAACACTGGAAACTGTTCTTCAAGTCAGTTCGGAAGAATCCCGCTGAAGCCAGCTCTTTTGGGGACCAGGCTGAGAACGGATTTTGATCCCAGTAGCTTTTCAGTCTCTTCAGTTCACTTCTCATTGAGTAGGTGGGCTGTGTAGACAGCTGTTCTCTTATTTTTCTGTGGGTCTCTTCCATCCTATGAACAACTTTGCTAACATCAACATGTCTCATAAATGGCGGTAAAGGCAGATTATATGCTGCATCAAACTCGGATATATTTATTAGGTCCATCTTCTGGAAGTCTTATACAACACAATACAGCACCTAACCTTTAGTAAGCTTCAAGGTTTTGTACAATTCTTTTAATGCCCTGCAAAGTGGTAATAAAAAGTTATCAGAGCTATGTCTGGTGTCCATCACATGACCAAGATAGAGTTTTACGGGTAGTAAACAATGAAGATTCTTAGTAAATGACTGCAAGTAGAGACGTTATAAAACCATAAAGAATTCATATAGAAAATCTACTGGAAATCTGCTAAAACTACAATACCCGTTTAAAGAAGACCTGCCACCACTTCCATTTCTTTTTTTTTTTATAAATTCTTTATTTATGAAAACAAAATCACAGAGAAGAGAAATTAGAGATAAGCTATAACAACAAACAATCGTAAGACAAAACAAGGAGGACCCAATTGCAGCAAGGGTCGCCAAACAAATGCAAGGGCCGGACCTCTCCACAACCAACAATACGGGGGAGGGGCGGCCATGACAATGTCAAACCAGAAAAAGAAAGTGGGGACAGAAGAGGAACCAAAGGGGGCGAGGAAAAGCATCAAGGGGGGGGGGGGGGGGTACAGAGAGGTGAGCCGGGGAGGGGGAGGGAAACGGGGGGAGCTGTCAGGGAGGAGGGGGGAGTAGGGAGGAGGGGGGAGTAGGGTGGAGGGCGGGGGGGGGGCCCGGGACACACCCGCCTCAAGAACTCACTCTCGGCCCATTATGGCCCTGTATTGACCAGAACCCTGGAAAAGGATCCAGGGGGTCCAAGCCTCCAGAAAGATATCATAAGCGTCTCGCAGAGACGCCGTGAGGTCCTCCATAGCCTGGAGATCCTCCACTTTGCGAAGCCAGTGGTGAAGGGACGGAGGATTAGGGGACTTCCATAAGGCCGGGATGCAAGCCCTGGCTGCATTAATCAAATGTCGAACTGCCGACTTTCGGTAGACCTTGCGGGGGGATCCAGAAAGGTGAAGAAGGAAGCAGGCAGGGGTGTTGGGAAGATCAGTCTGGAAAATCTGAGACGTTAAACGATGGACACCATCCCAGAACCCTCTCAGAGCCGGGCAGCTCCAGAAAACATGAAGAAGTGTCCCCTCCTCCGAACCACAGCGCCAGCATAGGGGGGAGGCGGAAGGGAAGAATTTATGCAGAAGGGAAGGGACATGGTACCACCTGGTGAGAATCTTGTAGCCCGCCTCCTGGTACTTGCAAGCCATTGAGCTCTTATGGGCAAGCTCCAAGATTCTAGAGCAGTCCGCGTCCGAAAAGGAGAGATTGAGGTCAGCCTCCCATTTAGAGAGGAAAGAGGGTCTGTGGTCCGGAGAAGGGGAGACCAATAGGGCATAGAACTCAGACAGGGAGTGGCGTTGGAGACCTGTGCCAACACAGGCCTTCTCAAAGCTCGTGAGAGGCCGGTCAAAGGTGGCGGGATCAGGGAAAGAGGAAAGGAAGTGAGTGAGCTGCAAACCTCTCCAGGGCCCTAGGGCAGGGAGAGCCCCGTCCGACTGAATATCAACAAAGGGGCGCCACTGACCATGGGCTCGGAAATGGCAGACCCTCTGCACTCCAGCTTGCAACCAGGAGCGAAATGGGCCCGGCGAGAGCCCCGCAGGGAAGGATGGAGAGCCCAAGACAGGAAGAAGGGGGGATGGAGAGGGAGAGAGGCAGTCTTTGCGAAAGAGCCGACGGCACACTCGGAGGGTAGGCCCAATCGTGGGATGGGAGGCGAGGGCAGGGGTAGAGACCGAGTCCAGCCAGGGGAGCAAATGCAACGGGGTATGGGAGAAGGAAGTCTCCAAGGAGATCCACTGTTTGAAAGGAGAGTGACGGCACCAATCCAGGACCCGATGTAGGAGGGCAGCTTCATAGTAGCGATGAGGGTCGGGAAGGCCCAGACCGCCCCATCTTTTCGGGAGGGTCAGGGTGGTGCGCGCCAATCTGGCACGCTTACCCTGCCAAACAAATCGGATCAGATCGGAGTAGAGCGATTTGAAAAAACTAGGGGGAATGTGGATAGGGAGAGTTTGCAGTAAATAGAGAAGTCTGGGCATTACGTTCATTTTGTAAATAGCACAACGGCCAAACCAGGTGTAGGTGCCCCTGGACCACTTTTTAAGATCAAGGCGAACGGTCCTAAGCAGCGGGAGGTAGTTAAGTGAGGGTCACTCGGGATCCAAACGCCTAGATATTTTATGGCGGACTGAGACCAACGGAAGGGAAAGGCAAGAGCAAGAGATGCCAGAAGACCCGGAGGGAGCGAGACGTCAAGTGCCTCCGACTTTTGATAATTAATTTTAAAGTTAGCGAGGCGGGAAAACACATCCAGCTCCGACATCAGGACCGGAAGCGAAGTCAGAGGGTCACGCAGGAAAAACAAGAGATCGTCCGCATAGGCCGCTATTTTCACGTGTCTACCCCCCATTACAGTTCCCAATAGGGCGGGGTTAGCTCTAAGTGTCCTGAGAAGGGGCTCCAAGGTGAGGATAAAAATCAAAGGGGAGAGCGGGCAGCCCTGACGAGTGCCATTTCTGATCGGGAAGGGGGAAGACAAGATCCCATTGACCCTAGTGGATGCGGAGGGGTCGGAATACAGAGAGGAGATCCAAGACGTCATAGAGGGGCCAAGGCCAATATGGTCCAAAACCTCAAAGAGGAAGGGCCAACCTACCCGGTCAAAAGCCCTCTCCGCATCAGTGGAGAGAAGGCAGAGCGGGTGGCTGCGAGAGCGGGCGAAATGAACAACATTAAGGACCTTGACAGTGTTGTCCCTGGCCTCTCTAGAGGGGATAACCACTTCCATTTCTTTGTGTCATTCAATAGGCGATGCTTCCCCGATTCTGGTGCAGTTGGAATTTTTTTCCCTGTTCCCCACCATTCCGATGGTGCTATTTTCAGCACCCAATATGCTAATTAGGCTGAGGTGAGCGGCCCCAAGTTGTTTGCTCTAGTTTTCTGGCAGCGCAGCTTTAGGCGAGACAGTCTTAAACTGCGACAGATTTATCAAAGTTTCTGTTCCTCTTTGATAAATCTGGTGTATAAAAACATTCATACAGTCTCATTGACATGGCAGAGCCCTGTGCAGAGAACCTGTATGGCAAGATGCATGGAGGCTGTACAGTTACGTTTTCTCAGCAAATTCACAAGAAGGCATTCAAAGGTGTATTCTGTATCAGCGCTATATGGCTGTGTGCATAAGCCCTTATATGGCTGCTTTCACACGGAGTTAACACTCCGCTCATTCTGACACGCAAACACGTTCAGAGTGAGAGGAGTAAAACAGAATGCCACTGACTTTAATGGATTCGGTCTTACGTGCGCTACCCATTGAAGTCGATGGGAGGCTTTTTTACCTATTGCTTTCAATGTGATACGCACGTGTGAAAGCAGCTTCATGTTTCAAAACACTCAGCAATTAAATGTTGTTTTTATTGTTTTTCGTTTTTGTAGAATTACTTGGATTACACATCTTTAATGAAGTAGCTCTGGCTGTACCAGAAATAGTAGTTTTATCAAACATTATATGAAAAAATATGCATACAGTTCTTATTTAGCCTTTATATGTCATATACTGAGCAAATAGACCCAGTAACATATAATATATGAAAAACAACAACAAGTCCCAGTCTTCCAAATACCTTATTGAAGTAAGGCTGCGTTCACACTAGTGTCGCGATCCTCTGGTATATTAGAATAATGGACATTAAGGTTTACCAGATTGAGGATACAAATAGAAGATTTTTACTTTGTATTCATCATCATTGACTGCTATGTAAATTAAAAATGGAAGGTACAAAAAAAAAGTAAAACTGATGGAAGACACCTTCTACTTTTAACATGAACAATTTAACATTGCAGTCAGTGATACTGTTATTGTATAGCATATATTGAAGTCAGATTGACAATATTAATACATGTTACTTACCGAAAAGAGCAGCAATGTCCCCAAGAGAAATGTCAGAAGTGTATTCATCTTTCCAAGAGATACTACTGACATGTGTGATATGAAGTTTCTCCTCGCAGTCACAAGACAAAACTGACGAGGAAATAACAATGAGTAAAAATATGTAGTTGTGTTTATGACTTTCTGTTTACTGTTATGCTAGGGCAATGAATAGCTAGGAGTGTTTTCTGTTTTCAGAAGGAGAACACAAGGTTACATTATCCTAAGTAAAGCTATGGTGCCTTGAGCCAAAGACAGGTGTGGATTGAACAGAAGGGACAAGTATAAGAACTTCTTATATATTTCCCATACTTTTTGTAGCCATTCTTAGCTTTGGCTCTAAAATCCACAGCAAAATCTGCAACACAAAAAAGCTGCATTTCCGCAATGCGAGGCCTCAGCCTAGTGTGGTAGAAACCATCAGGCAGCAGGTTAACCCCTGGACATATGGTCACATACAGGCCATACGTCCAACACAGCAGCACAACGGATGGGGTATTCCTGCCCCTGCGTGCAATCAGGACAGGTGGAATTTTTGCTCAATCAAAGAACCTCCCCTATAAGAGGTCACCAGACTTCCCCCGTCCTCGTGTTTTTTTCTGTCCTGTGTGACTGGACAGGTGGTGAGGAGGCTTGTGGCCTCCTGTAAGGGTTGGAAGAAGGTGTCTGTTAACCACTTCTTCTTTCCTTTTTTCTCTTTCCCTTTTCTTTCCTCCTGAGAGAAAGATTTAGGTTTTGTCTTACCTGCTTTGCAGGGTTTTCTGATGGTTCAGCTGTGCACAGCTCGTTCACTGCCCAGTAAGGTAAGCTGAGTCCTAGCTCCAGCTTTCCTCTGTGTTTAGTGCAAACTAAAAGCAATGATACTTTTTGCTATGGTCACTCTGTCAATGTCCTTTCTGTTGTGAATTTGTGTGGTAGCTTTCAGCTTCCCTTCATGCTTAGTGCATAGTTTGAGCACTTATGTCTATTGCTGTGGCCTGTAGGTGCCTGTCTGTGTTATAGTCAGGCATGGAAATTGTGGGAGCTTTCCCTTTATGCTTAGTGCATAGTGTGAGCACTTATTGCAATGGCCTGGTATCTGCCTGTCTGTGTTACAGTCAGGCATGGAATTTGTGTGTCAGCTTCTGTTCCCTTTATGCTTAGTGCATAGTCTGAGCGCTTATGTTTATTGCAATGGCCTGTATGTGCCTGTTGTGTTACAGTCACAGGCATGGAAATTGTGGGAGCTTCCAGCTTTCCCATTATGCTTAGTGCATAGTTTGAGCACTTATGTCTATTGCTGTGGCCTGTAGGTGCCTGTCTGTGTTACAATCAGGCATGGAAATTGTGGGAGCTTTCAGCTTTCCCTTCATGCTTAGTGCATAGTCTGAGCACTTATTGCGATGGCCTGTATCTGCCTGTCTGTGTTATAGTCAGGCATGGAATTTGTGTGTCAGCTTCTGCTCCCTCTATGCTTAGTGCATAGTTTGTGCATGTCTATTGCGATGGCCTGTGCGACTGCTATGGCTTGTGCGCACCTATCTGGATGGGCTTCGCCCACTGCCCTAAAGCACAGCTAATGTGAACAGCAGCCTATGAGAGGGCAGTGAGTGTTCCAGCAACTCCCACAGCTCTGGTGAGGTAAGCTGAAGGTGCACCAAGACTACTTTTGTGAGTGAAAGGGGGAGTTTTTTTGTGTTGCTGTCTGTAAGGAAACAGACTTTTATGTTGAGTGCACCGGGTCTAGAGTTCTATACTGTTTGTACTCCACCCGAAGGCTAGATCTGCCTGCTGCCATCTGCGCCATCTGCCTGTGGGCTGCCTGACTAATGCCTACTGTGTTGGCTTGACTGCAAAATTGATCGTTGGGGCCCTCCCCCAAGAGTCGATATGGCCGTCTCCAAATTATCGAGGCGCACGGTAGTGCCATCAGAAGATGGCTCAAATTTCCAGGATGTGATGGACAGGCACGCAGAGGGTTCCCTGTAACGGATTTATACTGCGGCATCTGCACAGGCCTCCGTGGGGATTTCAACAGGAGAAGTCGTTCAGTTCCTGTGAGGTAATATATCTACTCTGCGTAGAGATATCGATGCAGGCGTTTCCTGTGATGATCTTCTGGCGTTCCTATCCTCCGTAGCAGTGGATTATTTGGCAGAAGCAGCTTTGTATCAAGTGAAGATTGCCGCAAAGGCTATGGCATTAGCCACGGCCGCAAGATGCCCCCTGTAGCTTAAGCCCTGGAGGGCAGATAATACTTCCAAATGCAACTTGTGCGCACTTCCGTTTGAGCCGGGCAGGCTCTTTGGGAAAGAGCTGGATACCATTATGGAGGGGTTAGCAGATAGTAAGGGAAAGAGTCTTCCCCAGAGTTCTAGAGGGAGGCCTGGTCCATCATACAGAGGGAGAGGATTCTCCAGAACACAAGGATCAAGAGTTTCCTTTCAGAGGCGCCCTGGAGGTCAGGGCAGAGGAACAAATCGACGCACCACCCGGGAGCCTGAGAAGGAGAAAACTACCTTCTGACGTCTACTATGGAGACTATATATTATCTATTGTATCTATAACTATTTACTAGGTGCAGTGGGATCTCTATGGTGCTCCTCTTGTGGTAACCAAGAATAACACGGTTTAGGCTGGGTATGTAGTGTCACGTGGCAGAAAATATGCAGCCCTAGGGTTTCTGGTGTCCCACAACCCTATTCCTCTGGAATACCCATGTGCAATGTGCAGGCAACTGACTTCCAGACACAAGGTTAGAGTAAACCAAGTAACAGTTCTTTACTGAAGGATTGGCAATAAAATAACTGTAATCCAGACATACAGTAGATGTACAGAGGAAAAGTCATCATTTTAGTTAGCCAATAAAAAAGGTATCAACTACTGAAGACTCAAGTTTTTATGTGTCATTTTGGTCATTAGGTGGCAGCAACAAAAAAAAACCTAATATGAGCTAATGTGGTATAATGCAATGCCAATAGGAAGCCATTGCACACTATTATTTGGGGTGACCGCATTAACTAATATCCCTATACAGAGCATTGGCCAGTGGCACATGAGGGCCCAGTGAATACAGAAATAATGGCCATTATGGGACAGTACACTTTCTATGGTGCTAACACTTTTGTGTATAGTACTATTTAATGTAAATCATGGCTGAAGAAGTCACCATGGCTGTCTGAGCCAGATGGAGAAGATGGATAAAGTGAACATCTCCCATCAGAACACATTATTGTGTGAGGTTTTATTGTTTATTCTGCCTTTCACTGCATCTGAACATTATTCTATTAATTTGTCTGGTCTACAGTCCAGTTCTTGAAAAACTAGATTCTTCTATGTTTTTTTGCACATTTACTGTAAAGTAGGTTTGTTCTTGGAAGGAATGACTATGACATGTGGGTCTACATGTTTTCTTATGTCTCTTTACTTTATTGTGCGTTTCTGTTGTTTTTGTACCACTATGTTCTGTGCGTCACTGACTCCAAATATCTACACTTTATCCAATATTCAACCAGCAAAAAACACCAATAGTGAACACTGCATGTATAATGGTTCAAACAAAAGGCACATAAAAGCCAAGTTACATCAAACGGGCATAGCCAATGACTCAAAAGTGATTATTCCAATAAAGGGGGCAAAAAATCTAGAACAAGTTAAGTCAGGCACTCTGCATGTCACAAAAACTGCAAGGCACAAATATACCAGAATACAAAATATTTTTTTTATTAGATAATACAAGATACATAAAATGTGTATAAAAGGACTGACAAGAAATGATATGACTGAACAAGAAATGATACCAAATCAGCAAGGTGGCATACTGCAAACCCCAACTCAGTTGCCCTTCCAAAATAATTGCATAACCATATTAACAAGCGTCAATACCGAGGTATATGGACAGGATTCCAAACAGCATTAATGGAGCCCAATAGAAATGTGTTGTCCAATGACACAGTGTGGCTAGATGCGGTCATATATAATAAATATGTATATAATATGTATATAAATAAAAAAAATATATATAAATATGCCCCACTATGGGGCATAATAGAGCGCGCAGGAATGCAAGGGGTTTCAGTCGGTCGAGGTCTTCAGTGTCGGTCAGGGGGGGCCTCATGTCAAAAGTTCGCCACAGGGCCCCGCCATTCCTACTTATGCCACTGGCGCCAAGAATGTAATTATGTCATCACAACTCTTCTGTGTTATCCATGATGAAAGGAGCAACTATATGGGGTACATTGGTGGCATTTGCTACCAAGCACTAGACACGAAGGTCCCTCTGCCTCATAAAGTATACAACTATTCTAAGAAAAACAGATTTTGCACTGGGGCCCAGGGGCTTCATGTTGCACCTCTAATGCTGATCAGTGCAGTCCCTGTGGGTGGGATTTCACCAGTTAAGCATTGGTGCCTTATCCTAAGGAGAAGCCCTTATAATCATGAGCTGAGATAGAGCTTGAACTACCCATTCTAGTCCTGCTATTGGCAACTTGGAGAGCAGATCTGCTACATGGCCTGCGACACACAGCCTCAAATTGATGCAACTTGGCTCATAAACTGACACTCGGTTGGCCTGAAGGTAAGTTTTATAAAGCAGTCATGTTTATTGGGGCACTTGCTATGGGGCATAGGTTTGAACAGCCATTATTTAGATGATTCTCAATTGGGCACTATCTATATGGTACAATGAGACTGTCTTATAGCACAATTTATTGGGGGTACTATTTAGGGCACAATATATTGTAGGCTACTGTCTATATGGTGCTACTTACCGTGGGACACTTAAAGGAGGCACTCAAAAAACTATGGAGCGCTATTTGTATGATACTCATTATGAGGCGTACTTTGGAAAATACTGTGTGCTTAGAACTTTGGGGTCTTTTTTTTAACTTGGTAAGTTTCTAGGATGAACTTGATGGACTTTGTCTTTATCCAACTTGAGCTACTATTTTAGTGTTTGAAGGCACTGAGACACTCACGATACATGCTATAGACAGCTGGATGACTCCACTAAATGGGGTTTGTAGAGAGGGTGGAATGAGTAGGGTGTGCTAGGAAAACATAGGGCGAAGGATTTGTTTGCAAAAAGCTCTACCGGGGTCGAGTGGCTGTAAGTAGTCATCTTGGTGGTCTGGGCCAGATAGAGAAGACAGGTGAACAACTCCAATGGGAAGACATTACTGTGAGCCACAGAATTTGATTGTTCATTCTTCCTTTGTCTGCAGGTAAGGGGTATATATTCATTGTTTTCCAGTCTGCAGTGTAATTCTTGGGGCCACTGTAGTGAGTCTTCATGTATTGGTTAAAATTACATACAGCATGGTTGTATTGTACTTTTCATTAACTATATAATCGTATTATCCCATCCTAGTATGGTGGTATCATCCAGTCATACAAACAATCCAGTTCACCTCATATGGATTCATGGAAGTGCAGGAAGAACTGGAACAACAAATAATAAAAAGGAAAGCTCAGCACCCATGAAAATTAGAAATTTTATTTAATTTCCATAAAATTACAGAAACAGGTGAAGTACGCATTTCAAGTCAAGCTAATCTCAAGCCTCACTTTTGATCATATGATTTTTGTTAAAAAAGCAGATTTAAACAAACATCTAAAGCAATATATAATAATTGAGACACAAAACCAAATCCTGCTGTCTATTTAGACCAAATAATGTGCCATGGAAGTCAAGAAGTACAATGATTTATCCAAGGTCAGGGCAAAATTGTGAATATTGAAAACACTACATCTGGTTAAAAACATGTACTCTTGATATTGTATTATATGACTCATATAGCCTTTCTGTTAAGCTATGCTCAGGGTGTCTTTGTAGCCTCGTACCCAGGGATGCACTATCTATGAGATGAGAACGTCAAGAAGTTCAGCAGATAGACACTTTACCCATGCATTTTTCCACATCCAAATTGTGAAATCGAAGATTATCATTTTTGTATTAGGTCCTAAATAAGATTAGAAATATGATGTATATATTATACACAGATTCTTTAATGCAAAATTTGTGAGTTTAGACTAGGACATAAACTATACTGTAAAATCATTGCTAAAGGGGTATTTCCATCTCAAGGATTCTATGTAAACTGCTATCTTATAAATTCAAGGGTTTTCCTAAATACATTGCTTTAGAAATGCTGCTATGTTTATCTGCTATGCGGGTCTGATTTAAGGCCAGATGACATGACTCACTGCTCTCTAGAGGGGAGGGGGGTGAATTATCTGAATTATACTTGCTTTAAGATCTTTTATCTCCTGCTTCATGGTCTTGGAAATCAGGTCAGCTAATTGCAGTTTGCTGATAAATGCTCAGACTGTGTGTGCTATTTCTGCATGCAAACACACATGGAACATTAAGTCCGTTGTCAGTCCTGGCAACATGTCTAAGTTTTTTTTTCTCTCCAAAACTGTATAATGTAATATGCATTTACTGTGCATAATATTTGATCTAATAATGATAATAATTTTTATTTATATAGCATCAACATATTCCACAGCCCTGTACAATTTGTAGGGTTCAAGTACAAACAAAAAGCATATTATAAGTGTATACCATCATCAGCATAAAGATGGTACTGGAAGCCAAATCTGGTGATGTTTGTCCAATGGGGGCTGTGTAGAGACAAGAGCAGGGGGCCTAGGATCGATCCCTGAGGAATCCCAACAGCAAGGGAAAGAGGAGAAGAAACAGAGCCTGCAAGTGATACACTGAAAGTGCGGTCTGAGAGATAAGAGGAGAACCAGGAGAGTGAAGTGTCATTGAGGCCGACTGAGCAGAGCATAGTGAGGAGGAGTTGATGGTCAACAGTGTCAAATGCTGCAGAGAGGTCCAGAAGAATAAGAAGAGAGAAGTCACCATTGGATTTAGCCATTAAGAGATCATTGGAGACTTTTGTGAGGGCCATTTCAGTAAAGTGCAGAGCGTGGAAACCAGATTGTAAGGGTGCATGCACACTACGTAACGCCGGGCGTGTATGAGAGCCGTACACGCCGGCATTACAGCAGGGCTGCCGAACACTTCCCATTCACTTCAATGGGAGCACTCGTAAACGCCGCTGTTACGAGCGCTCCCATTGAAGTGAATGGGAAGTGTTCGGCAGTCTGCTGTAATGCCGGCGTGTACGGCTCTCATACACGCCCGGCGTTACGTAGTGTGCATGCACCCTAAGGGGTCAAGCAGAGAGTTAGCAGAGAGATAGCGGATCTGATTTATTATAGCTTTCTAGTAATCATAATATATAAATTCTCAGGGTAAAAGCAATGTCTATATCTTGTGAGGTACGTCATTGTGTCCTGTCTATCAAATAGTCCAAGCCCTCCCACCAGTTTGTTGACTGATACTGAGCAGAAGAGACAGTAAGCAAAGATGGTGAGAAAGGGAGATGGGAAAACCCCTTAAAATGATACTTGAAAATCAATGTTCAACCTTTTAATGCTCAATGGTTGGTGAAAAAGGCAAAACCCACTGCCAAAAAATATTCAAGCGCTTTGATTGAGGGTGATTCTCTTTCATAGCATTGAACATGTCCAGATCATCTTCATCAAGCAGCCAGCCATACATTATTATCAGCACCAGACTGGGAAGTCTAGATACTAATCTGACAAAGGCTGTGACAGTGGTAGCATGAGACATGATCTGTTGAGTGTACATCCGGCTAATATTCAGAAGATTTAACTCTGGCATGTGTCCGGCTTGCTCAAAGAACATTGTCCACCCAGATTCTGTGATATTGAAATTAATCTGAAGTTCAAGTTGTTGAATCTTTTTAAGGTTTCCAGATTTTGCTTCTTGTGCTGAAAAAATTAAATAAAAAAATTCACTCTTTTTCTTTTCATTCTTTAGTTATTACAAAAATAACAACAAAAGGAAACAAACACAACAAAATAACGTATAATAGTTAGGATTAGATAGGACACATCTAAGCATAATAAACACAAATAAGATCATAAGATCCAACAGATAAAGTAGAGGAATAGGCGCAGAACCCGAGCTGTCTAGACAAAGCGGAATATGTCCATAGACTCATGTAACAAGACCCTGAGATATTCAAATGATATTATATAGAGGAAGGTTCTTGATATGGAAGGTAAATGTGCTATATTTGCTTTAATAAGTTGAGAAACCCATTCTAAAATCTTCATTAACGTCTTATTTATCTACACTCACCGGCCACTTTATTAGGTACACCATGCTAGTAACGGGTTGGACCCCCTTTTGCCTTCAGAACTGCCTCAATTCTTCGTGGCATAGATTCAACAAGGTGCTGGAAGCATTCCTCAGAGATTTTGGTCCATATTGACATGATGGCATCACACAGTTGCCGCAGATTTGTCGGCTGCACATCCATGATGTGAATCTCCCGTTCCACCACATCCCAAAGATGCTCTATTGGATTGAGATCTGGTGACTGTGGAGGCCATTGGAGTACAGTGAACTCATTGTCATGTTCAAGAAACCAGTCTGAGATGATTCCAGCTTTATGACATGGCGCATTATCCTGCTGAAAGTAGCCATCAGATGTTGGGTACATTGTGGTCATAAAGGGATGGACATGGTCAGCAACAATACTCAGGTAGGCTTTGGCGTTGCAACGATGCTCAATTGGTACCAAGGGGCCCAAAGAGTGCCAAGAAAATATTCCCCACACCATGACACCACCACCACCAGCCTGAACCGTTGATACAAGGCAGGATGGATCCATGCTTTCATGTTGTTGACGCCAAATTCTGACCCTACCATCCGAATGTCGCAGCAGAAATCGAGACTCATCAGACCAGGCAACGTTTTTCCAATCTTCAATTGTCCAATTTCGATGAGCTTGTGCAAATTGTAGCCTCAGTTTCCTGTTCTTAGCTGAAAGGAGTGGCACCCGGTGTGGTCTTCTGCTGCTGTAGCCCATCTGCCTCAAAGTTCGACGTACTGTGCGTTCAGAGATGCTCTTCTGGCTACCTTGGTTGTAACGGGTGGCTATTTGAGTCACTGTTGCCTTTCTATCAGCTCGAACCAGTCTGGCCATTCTCCTCTGACCTCTGGCATCAACAACGCATTTCCGCCCACAGAACTGCCGCTCACTGGATGTTTTTTCTTTTTTGGACCATTCTCTGTAAACCCTAGAGATGGTTGTGCGTGAAAATCCCAGTAGATCAGCAGTTTCTGAAATACTCAGACCAGCCCTTCTGGCACCAACAACCATGCCACGTTCAAAGGCACTCAAATCACCTTTCTTCCCCATACTGATGCTCGGTTTGAACTGCAGGAGATTGTCTTGACCATGTCTACATGCCTAAATGCACTGAGTTGCCGCCATGTGATTGGCTGATTAGAAATTAAGTGTTAACGAGCAGTTGGACAGGTGTACCTAATAAAGTGGCCGGTGAGTGTATATGCCAAATTGGTACAGATTGTTCCACACATTTGGCGATGAATAAAGAAAAGACATCAGTCAACAATTCATGTTAATATATATGCAGAGATATATTTATGTATGTGTATATAACATCAAACTATACTGTTACTTCACCCTAAAGTCTCATTCAGATGGGCACCTGTGTTTTACTGTCCATATTCTGCATTTATCACTTGAACAAGCTGCAATTCTACTAGACCAGTGGTTTGTATGATGCTATAAATTTGGCTAGATATACCAGTCTAAACAAGGCCTAGAGAAGGAAATAATGGGGAAGACACAAACAGCCTTGCCCATCTTTGAGAAAATTCATTTCTTTAACCCCTTAGCGACCTTTGACGTACTATTACGTCATGGACGCGAGGTACTTCGCGCACCATGACGTAATTGTACGTCATGGTGATTCCGCCCGCTCACTAGCTGAGCGGGCGGAATCGGAACTGGGTGATGGCTGTTACTGACAGCTATCACCCTTTTCCATAACCTCTGGTCGGTACATGACCACCGCAAACAAAGGGTGCCGCGATCTCTCCCCCCCCCCCCCCCCCGCCGGCACCCCCTGCGGCGAGATCGGGGGGTGCCGGTATCTGTAATATGTAGTCTGGGGTCTGGTTAGTGACCCCAGACAGCCCTGAGCACTCACTTACCTGGTGATGCTCCCGGCGTCTTCTGGAAGTGAGCTGTCCCGTCCGCACAGCTCACTTCCTGTTTCTCGAGTGAGACACGTGCAGGCTGTCACTGCAGCCTGTGTCTCATTCTAGAGTAGAGAATCAGTGATGCAATCATCACTGATCCATGTGTCCCATAGGGACACAAGAACAAGTAAAAAAAAAGTGTAAAAAAAAAAAAAAAAAGTATTTGAAAACAATTAATAAAGTTATAAAGTCCCAAAAATCCCTTTTTTCTATAAAAAATGAATTATGTAAAAAAAACACAAAAAATTAATAAAAACAATACATATTTGGTATTGTCGCGTCCGTAACAACCTGTACAACAAAACTGAAACAATATTTAATGTACACAGTGAACGGCGGTAAAAAATAACGGAAAAAAAACGCCGGAAGTAGTGATTTTTCGCCATCTCACCTTACAAAATGTGCTATAAAAAGTGATCAAAAAGTCATATGCACCCCAAAATAGTACCAATAAAATGCACAGGTTGTCCCGCAAAAAATAAGCCCTCAACCAACACTGTCAAGCGAAAAATAAAAATGTTACGCCTCTCAGAAGATGGCGATGCAAAAATCACTGATTTATGTCCCCAAATGTGTTTTTGTTCTGCAGACTTAGTATCGCATAAAAAAATAACATAAATGAGGTATCGCCGTAACCGTACCGACCCGCAGAATAAAGGTCACATGTTACTTATACTGTACGCTGCATGGCGAAAAATGTAAAAGGTAAAACTCAATACCAGAATTGATTTTTTCTCTTTTAAATCCAGCAAAAAAAGAGTTAATAAAATGTAATCAGTAAGTTTTAGGCACCCCAAGATGGTGTCATTACAAAATACATCCCGCAAACAACAAGCCCTTATATGGCCACGTCAGCAGAAAAATAAAGAAAATATAGCCTCTACCAATGTGAAGACAAAATCACGCAAAATCGCCAAATCATTAGAACACAACTGGGTGCGGCAGGCAGGGAATGTATAAGCTGTGCAAGCGAATATCAGGGGACACCCTATATTTACAGCTTATGAGGGAAAATATACCAGAAGTGACCCCCAAAGTGACCCCAGTGTGACTCCCCCAATCATAGGAGCTACTGGGGGTACAGTAGGGAATTTAGTGTCTGCAATGTCCTCCGCACCGCTTATATATTCCCTCTTCGCCATCCGCTGTGCAGTCACGTCCGGGATACTAATACTCACTACACCCCCTGATAAATTCTTTTAGGGGTGCAGTTTTCAAACTGCGGTCACTCCTTTGGGGAATCCACTTTTCTGGTACCTTACAGGCTCTACAAACATGACATGGCGTCTAGATACCAAACATCTGAATCTGTGCTCCAAAAGCCGCATCGCGCTCCTTCCCTTCTGCCCCCTGCTGTGTGCCCAAACTGCAGTTTATGCCACATGTATGACACATGTATGACACTGGTGTAACCGGGGTAATGTCATATGTGAGTATAAACTGATATTAGGGCACATATATGACACTGGTGTACCCCGGATAACGTACGTAATGTCATATGTGGGTATAAACTGATATTAGGGCCCAGCCAGACACAGAAGGGAAGAAGGTTATTTGGTTTTTGGAGCACAGACTTAGACGGTTTGGTTTTTGGATGCCATGGCACTTTTGCAGAGACTCTAAAATTTCCCCTACAAAATGGGGTCACTTCTTGGGGAATTCCAGTTTACTGGCACCTCCAGGGCTCTGCAAAAACAACATGGCACCCAGAAAGTCCCTCTAAATCTGTACCCCAAAAGCTAAAAAGCGCAGTGCTCCTTCGCTTCTGAGCCCTGCTGTGCGCCCAAGCAGCAATTTATACCCACATATATAATTTTTTTGCCCCTCGGGAAGGCCCACTTAATAGTTTTAGGAGTGCAGGTCTCTGACAACACAAAGTGGGTGCAATGCATTGGATACCAAAATGGCATATTTCTTTAAAAATTTCAATTTTTGGGAAGCATTTTTAGTCTCAAAATCATAATACCACTTGATACATTCCTTGACGGGTGTAGTTTCTAAAATGGGGTCACTTTTGAGGGGTTTCTATTGTATTGATACTTTAGGGGCTCAGCAAATGCGACATGGCACCTCAAAACTATTCCAGCAATATATGCCCTCCAAAATCCAAATAGCGCTCTTTAACATTCTGAGCCCCGCCATGTTCCCATACAGCAGATTATGATCCCATATGGGGTATTGCCGTGTTCAGGGGAAATTGTGTAACAAACTGTGGGGGGGCTCTTAATTCTCTAACTACTTGCAAAAATTAAAAATATGGCGCTAAATGGACGATTTATTGGAAAAAAAGTAATTTTTCATTTTCACATCTCAATGGTAAAAAAATCTGTGAAACACCTGTAGGGTCCAAGTGCTCACTAAACCCCTTGATAAATTCCTTGAGGGGTCTATTTTTCAAAATGGGGTCGTTTTGGGGGGGTTTCCACTGTTCTAGCACTTCAGGGGCTCTCCAAATGCAACATGGTGCCTGAAACAGATTTCAGCTAAATTTGCCCTCCAAAATCCCAATAGCGATCCTTCAGCTCTGGACTTTACAGTGTGCCCATACATCACTTTACATCCACATGTGGGGCATTTCTGTAGTTGGGGCAAAGTGCTTGACAATTTGTGGGGTGCATTTTCTTTTTTAACCCCTTGTGGAAATGCATAATTTGGGGTTAAAGCTACATTTTATAGCAAAAAATGTCACTTTTCCTTTTGTTGGGCCAATTCTGTTACACTCCTGTAGGGTCAAAGGGCTCACTAAACCCCTTGGTAAATTCCTTGAGGGGTATAGTTTCCAAAATGGGGTGACATTTTGGGGGTTTCCACTGTTTTGGCACATTGGGGGCTCTGCAAAAGGGACATGGTGCCTGAAAAGTATTCTAGTAAAATCTGGCCTACAAAATCCAATTAGCGCTCCATCTGCTCTGAGAGCGACCGTGTGCCTGTACATTAGGGTACCAGCACATATGGGGTATTGTCGTGTTCAGGAGAAATTGTGTAACAAAATGTGGGGTGCAGTTTCTCCTTTAACCCTTTGTGAAGATGAAAAATTTGGGGCTACAGTGACATTTTATTATAAAAAAAAGTAATTTTTCATTTTCACATCTCAATGGTAAAAAAATCTGTGAAACACCTGTAGGGTCCAAGTGCTCACTATACCCCTTGATAAATTCCTTGAGGGGTCTAGTTTCCAAAATGGGGTGACATTTTGGGGTTTTCCACTGTTTTGGCACCTTGGGGGCTTTGCAATCGGGGCATGGCGCCTGAAAAATATTCTAGCAAAATCTGGCCTACAAAATCCAATTAGCGCTCCATCCGCTCTGAGAGCGACCGTGTGCCCGTACATTAGGGTACCAGCACATATGGGGTATTGTCGTGTTCGGGAGAAATTGTGTAACAAAATGTGGGGTGCAGTTTCTCCTTTAAACCTTAGTAAATGTGTAAATTCTAGGGCTAAATGAATATATTAGTGACAGAAATTGAAAAATGTAAATTTGACCTCCATTTTGTTTTAATTGTTGTGAAATGCTGAAAGGGTTAAGAAACTTTCTAACTGCTGTTTTGGATTCTTTCAGGAGTGCAGTTTTTAGAATGGGGTGACTTTTGGGGGGTTTTATTAGAGAGGCCTTTCAAGTTCCCTTCAGAACTGAACTGGTCCCTTGAAAAATGTGTTTTGGAAATTTTCTTGAAAATTTGGAAAATTACTGCTTGACTTGTAAGCCTTATAATATCTGAAAAAAATGAAAGGGTGCTTAAAATTTGATTGCTACATAAATCAGAAACATCGTTAATTATATTTATGAAAAAATTCGGGTAGTATGACTTTCTATTTGAAAGGCTTGCAATTTCAAAGTTTGAAAACTGCATTTTTTTCAAAATTTTCACCAAATTTCCTATTTTTTCATAATTAAAGACAAAACATATCGACGAAAATTTACTACTGACATGAAGTACAATGTGTTACGAAAAAACAATCTCAGAATCACTTGTGTAAGTTAAAGCGTCTCAAAGTTATCACCATTTAAAGTGACACATGTCAGATTTGAAAAAAGAGGCCTGGTCCTTAAGTCACTTTTGGGCTGTGTCTCTAAGGGGTTAAAAACACTGAAGATAACAATAAAGGAAACTTTGTCCAGAAGGTAATGAATGAGAAAACACTTTACGCCAGGTTCACACTAGTGTTCACCTGTCCGTTCTGAGCTTTCCGCCTTCTGCATGCCAGAAGTCGGAAAGCTCAGACCGGGTCCGGCCGTGAGCGGCGGTGAGCGTTTTATGCTCTCCGCCGCGAAACCGGATTTTTTTTATCCAGACACAGAGTACTGCATGTCCGACTCAGTGTCCGGATTATAAAACCTGGTTTCGCGGCGGAGAGCATAAAACGCTCACCGCCGCTCACGGCCAGACATCTCTCTCACCCATTCAAATGAATGGGAGAGAGAGAATCCTGCAGGTTTCCGTCTCCTGCCTCTGTTTTAGGCAGGAAACGGAAACCTCAAGTACGGAGAGGGCAACGCAGATGTGAACGAGCCCTTAGTAGTACAAAACCTGAAAGTCAATGACGTACCTAATAATGCAATGCTCTCATCATCTAAAATCTCCATCATGTTGAGGAATTTGAGATTCGGAAGATTTTGCAATTGATTTATTATCAGTTTGGCAGCATGGGCCATCCCATCTCCGACTGGCAGCCGCAACAACTCCAAGTGAGAGAGAGAACCCAAGGCTACAGCTGTCAAAGATAGGTGGGTATTACAATGAAATGACATAAAACAATGGATTATTTCCTTGTATATTTGCAAATCTAAAAACAGATGGCACATAAGGAAATCATGTTATTGTACAATATAATAAGTCATATAGGTGTTTAGTCACATGCAAATATGAAATGTATCCTTGACCATGACTGATATTATTTGGCCGATGGCAGAACCGACTGCGCATGCGTACCATTTAAAACCAGAAGAATCCATCGGCAGAAGACGTCGCGGAGAGGCGTTCAAGAAGAAGAAGAGGCCATCGCTAGAGAGTTTTCTCGCAGCACTGGGGATGCCCCCAGTGCCGTTTGAACATTAGGAACCGCCCTCAGTGCTGCGAGAAAACTCATTAGCATGACGATGGCAGAACGGTCTACGATCTACGGAATGGTGGCGCAGAGAAAACATTTATAGGTAGATGTAGAATACCCTTTCCTAAGGCTATTCCGACATGTTAGGGAGAAAAAAAATCAACTACAATGATTGAATCCCTTTAATAGCATACACGTCTTCCTACAGTGTTTATGTTTCTTAAAGATATTACTTAGAACTTCCTTAGGCTAGCATTGTGCCTGTCATTGAGTGCTGTCATGGTGCACCGGGGTAAGATTATGAAGTATTCAGTGAATATCACCTGGCATGTGGGCATTATTTTTGGCATTAAGGGTATTGTGTCTTTCACCAGGCATTACAGTTGGCATGGAGGACACTGGCTGTTATGGGGACATTGTAACTGGCATGGTGGCACTGAAGGAATTACAGTTGGCATGGGCACTTAGTGACACACATAGATGCATTATGCTGGCACGAGGTCAATTTCTTGTTAGAATGGGAAGTATATGGGGTAAAAGAGAAGTTCCATAGATGACATAACCATATTTAAATTTGGGGAATATCTACTGTATTGATTTGATCACCTTATGATTTTTTTCCCTGCTACTGCAACCACTGTACAGAAAAAATATTTATAGAAAAAAAGTTTGTAGACTGGGCATTTTGGGACACAGGGATACCTAATGTGTATGTGTTTCACAGTAATTTTTAGTTTTATATGTTTTGTAGGGAAAGGGTGGTGATTCAAATGTTTAATTTTGTATTTTTTTTTAATATTTATTAAACTTTTTTTTTTCACTATTTTACTAGCCCCCCCCTAGGGAACTTAAATCTGCCTTTGTTTGATTACAAATCCCATAGATTGCAATACAACTGCTATCCTTTAAAACCCAGCATCCGCCGTACTATTACAGCAAGTGTCAGAAAGGGGTTAAATATAGTTCTGTTAATTGAAAAAAAACCCTTTAAGGTCTACATTTATGAAAATGTATGAAAAGTAAGTAAAACGTGAAAATATTAGAAAAAATCCTCAGTTCTTTTTTTTCTACCAGAAATAACATCAGTAATGTCTGTGAGATGTATCTGGTATTGTAGCTCAGGTCCATTCAAGTGAAAACTGCAAAAGTTGCAATATTAGCCACAGCTCGTAAACAAGACTCTCTCTGTTTCTATGAAAAGCAAATGTGTTTTCTATTCTTAGACAACCCCTTTAAGTTTTTAAAGCTATACACATATATATGAAGGTATACATGAATTATCTTAGGAGAAATACAGGAGAAATCTAATCTACCACCTATACCTACAATGGTTACTACCAATAATCATATTGGATATTGTACCATCAGTTATGCCAAGGCCAAATACAAGACTGTATCTGCACATTGGTGAACGTGTTTATTACTTTGTTGTCAGCTCAACATTGTAGAACATAATAAAATAAATTATACTGCACACGTTACCAAAGGTCTCCGAAACATCTTTTGCTGTTATTTTTTGCTTCTCCAAGTTTAGAACTTTCAGTCTTGTAAAAGTTTTGATTGCAGAAGCTGTAAGGAAATAGAATCCATGACAATGACAATGCTCTTGAGCTAACTTGTATATTGACTAACACATCGCTATCTCAGCAATAGAGAGACTGATTCACAAGAAGACAACATCAGGAAAACCTAACCTATCCATCTGCAGGGCTGGGTTGATATGTTCCTCTAAAATCTCCAGTATCTGAGTTGGAATGGCCGAGAATATGTTAAAAATTTTGTTTTATTTAATGCAATGGGGAAGTAAAAAATTCACAACAAATCTTGAACCCAAAAATCCCATTTTATTGTGCATGATCTGCTTATAGACAGTATGATTAGGAAATGCTTCTATGGCTGCAAACATATAATAGCTGAGTTTGGGTTACACTCGAGCTTTGGATTTGTTTGCCCCCCTTTTACTTAAACATCACCTGCGCCTCTGTCCTGATGATATACATTACCATACAGTCATAAAGGTAATACCTAGCAAAGCCATGTCGCTATCCTGTAGCTTTGCTCCATATAGATCCAATGCTATCAGTTTCTTACAAGTTGTGAGAGAGTTTATCAGCCCATTACAATCCAGAAGGTTTGGGAAATTCAGGCGGAGAACTTCCAGGTCTGCAAAGCTTTGGATGAATATACCTACAAAAAATGTATATTTCATGAAAACAGAGAACTAAACTGAACACTAGTACATCATACACAAGAGAAAAGGATCAGGGCAAGTTTCACTCACAAGTACATGGCTGGGATCATATACAGTGTAAAATTACCTGTGCTATACAGGCTGGCTGACTATAGTAAAGCCCCCTATATAGCACAGGTGTTTACTTCTGAAATCAAGGGAGAATGGAGGGGTTGGGGAACCTGGGGGTTGGGTGCTGGTTCTGATTATATGAACAAGGCCAGAACCCCCCGGGTCCATTATTTAACCCCTTCCCGACATGCGCCGTAATAGTACGGCACATGTCGGGTCTGTAACTATGGCGACCGCCCGCTTTAAGCAGTAGACAACCGGCTCTAATGCCTCCAATCGGTCCCCGGACCGATCGGAGGCATTAACCCCTCCGGCGCCGCGGTCAAAGGCGCCGGAGGCGCCATTTTCCCGGCGGCGCATGGGCGCCGCCATTTTGGCCGGGATCGCCGGCTCCTGGAGCATGCTCCAGGGCTGACGTCCCGTTGCCATGACAGCCGGGAGCCTTGTACAGGCTCCCAGGCTTGTCTGCAAATCCTCTCTTTTGCAGGCTGGTCTATGCAGCCTGCAAAAGAAAGGATGCTTTTTTGCAATGCATTGCAATGCATTAGCATTGTAATGCATTGCATTAGTGATCAGACCCCCTGGGGTTCAACACCCCTAGGGGGTCTAATAAATGCAAAAAAAAAAAAAAAAAAAAAAAAGTTTAAAAAAATATAAAAAAATATAAAAAGAATTAAAAAGTTCAAATCACCCCCCTTTCCCTAGAACACATATAAAAGTAGTTAAAAACTGTGAAACATATACATCTTAGGTATCCCCGCGTCCGAAATTGCCCGCTCTACAAATCTATAAAAAATATTTTTCCTATTCGGTAAACGCCGTAGCGGGAAAAATAGTCGAAAGTGCCAAACCGCCATTTTTTCACTGTTTTGATTCTGATAAAAATTTGAATAAAAAGTGATCAAAGCAATAACATTTCCCGAAAATGGTAGAACTAAAAAGTACACCCAGCCCCGCAAAAAAAGACGCCCTATGCATCCCCGTACACTTACGTATAAAAAAGTTACGGCCGTCGGAATATGGCGACTTTTAGAAGAAAATTTTTTTAACACAGTTTTGGAATTTTTTTTAGGGGTCAAAATGTAAATAAAACCATATACATTTGGTATCCCTGGAACCGTACCGAAACACAGAATATAGCGGACATGTCATTTTGGCTGCACAGTGAACGCCGTAAAACCAAAGCCCGTAAGAAATTCGCAGAAATGCATTTTTTCTTCAAATCCACCCCATTCTGAATTTTTTTCCTGCTTCCCAGTACATTATATAGAATAATTAATGGTAGCATCATGAAGAAAAATTTGTCCTGCAAAAATTAAGACCTCATATGGCTCTGGGAGCGGAGAAATAAAAAAGTTATGGGGTTTAGAAGGAGGGGAGTCAAAAACGAAAAACAATCTTAACTCCACAGACAAAGCTCTTTAAGAGTCTCTGGTCCCTTAATAATTCAGGCACACTCCCATGTGTTTATGCCAGTCAGGAACTTAATTTCATGGTACTGCACATTTGTGAAAGGGTTTACATAGATGGGGGTAACACGGTAGCTCAGTGGTTAGCACCGCAGCCTTGCAGTGCTGGAGTCCTGTGTTCGAATCCCAGCAGGAACAACATTTGCAAGGAGTTTTTATGTTCTCCCTGAGTTTGCATGGATTTCCTCACATACTATATAGACATACTGATAGGAAAAAAATGTACATTGTGAGCCCTATATGGGGCTCGCAATCTTCATAAAAAAAGGGTTTACATAGATAGTACAAATATAACAAGTACAATAAACACAAAACTAGATGACAAACCTGATGCAAGTACGAAAAGGGGCCTTTCGTACTTGCAAGCAGGCATAGTACGCTCTGCAGGGACCACAAAAAAAATGGCCGCTGGCATTTGCAGTCGGCTCTGCGTGAGGCGTCGAAGTGTGACCCCAGCTGGAAGAAGATGAGTGAAGAGGCGGTTGCTGAAGAAGATGGAGGCGTCGCTGGAGAGAGTTCTCTCGCAGCATTGGGGACGCCCCCAGTGCTGTTTGAGTGCTGAGGCCCACCCCCAGTGGGAGTGCTGCGAGAGAACTCATTTACATACTGACAAAAACCGAGATTTTAACCGAACGGTGGGCCAGAGATGACTTCTAAAGGTAGAAGAAAAATAGCATTTTTTAAGGCTATTCTGATGTGTTAACGAGAAAAAAAAGGGTTTTAATGGTAGGATCTCTTTAATGAGTGATGTATCTTTTATCACACTGAGTCTTCAGGCTGTGGTTTAAGGTCTCAATTGCGAGGGACAATCTTATGTATCATGGTAGGGAGTTCCAGAGTAGGAAGGATGCACATGAGACATCTTGGTTGTCTGAAGAGCAAATCAGAACAGAGTGAAGAAGGAGATCCTGTGCGGCTCGTAGAGTACATGTGAGGAACTAGTGGGATATTTTGATTTTGCTATTTGACATTGAACTATAGGAATGATAAGCAGAATCTCACCAAATCTTGTTGCATCAAAGCCACTATCTGCACCCTGAAGTACAATCTTCTTTATTCTTTTAAGTGTTTGGAATTCATCTGGCAAATTGTTTATAACCTCTGTATTGTTCAGTAGGACAATGGACACTTCTTCCAAGCGTGTAAACGTATGAATGCCCCGAATCAGTAATTCTAAAAATACAGCAAGAAGTGAAAAAGATGCCACAAAGTGAAAAAGTCATACCCCTAAATATGATAACTCTTTAATCACTGGTGTTAATATCAAGCAAATGCTTAAGTATTTAAAATATAGTTTTAAAACATCTTTCATAACCAAACTGACTTCCTGTTTTTGCTACAAATCATTATAGAATCATATGTGACTATGATTTACTTCCCATAACCTGCACTGCTGCTTTCCTGAATTTCATATAGGGGCTGTAGTTTAAAGATAAAATAAAAAAATCCTTTAATAGTCCCACCATGGGGAAATTCAGTTTGTTACAGCAGCATGGATAATACAGTAATATATTACATGAAAGAACCCATACAAGCTCATAGCAGATACAAAAGATACTAGGAGTCATAGCAACTAAGAAGAAAAAGAAAGACTTCAGGATCATTTAGGTCTCTGTGCAGAGTGATCTCTGATGTTTATTATACAGCCTGACTGTGGTCGGGAGGAAGGATCTTCAACAATACTCCTTCTCACACTTGGGATGAAGCAGTCGGTCACTGACAGTATTGCCAAGTGCTATCACGGTCTCATACATGGGATGGGAGTTGTTCTCCAGTGAACCTGCCAGGTAATTCTGCTCTTCGATCTGAGAGCAGTATATGATAGATGGGCACAAAGCAGAGGTCTGTGCTATATAGTGTATATGATACAGGGACATAAGCAGAGGTATGTGATATAGTAGTCTCCTAGTAGACACAGTGAGACGACTGCTTACGCCATCCGTACAACATAACTAATAGCCTTCTGTGTACACACACTGATACAGAGAAAGCTATCAAAGGGCCCATTCACACTACGGATACGCTGACTGATTCTAAACGTTAAAACACGTTCAGAATCAGCAGCGTATAAAGCAGATCCCATTCATTTCAATGGGAGCCGGCATACAAGCGCTCCCCATTGAAACGAATGGGCTGCTTTTTTCTCTACGAGCGCTCCCATTGAAGTGAATGGTAAGCGCTCGCATGTACGGCTCACTCGGCTCATTCCAAGCCATACACCCGAGCGCTTCCCATTCACTTCAATGGGAGCGCTCGTAGAGAAAAAAGCAGCCCATTCGCTTCAATGGGGAGCGCTCGTATGCCGGCTCCCATTGAAATGAATGGGATCTGCTTTATACGCGTTGATTCTGAACGTATTTTAACGTTCAGAATCAGTCAGCGTATCCGTAGTGTGAATGGGCCCAAACACTGTGTGTAGGTATTCAGGACTCTTACCGCCCATACTAGAAGTCCTGTTAGGATTTACTCTGCTTTTCACTCAGAAATCCTTATCAAAATCGTGTAAACTTATATATCTCTGTGTTCAGCTTCTCTCCCTCTATTATATCCTGCTCTCAGACATGGCATAACAAATCGCCTAATAGGTTCGCTATAAGAAAATAACATTTTATACATTCCGTTTTTTTCAGGATTTTCAGCCAAAAACACACGTGCATCAAAAAAGAGGTGGAGTAACACCTGTCACTTAGACAGTTCGCAGCTTTCCTCTGCTGACTTTCTGCTTCTATTATACCTATATTAAAAACATCAGCATTTCCGTAAGTTTAATTGACATGTAATCGCAGCATTTACATATTTTTTTCTGCAATGTGTGGATGGGATTAGCCAGAATCCCACCCTCTCTCGCAACATGCGCTCCCAGATTTATACTTTTTGTCCCATTATAATCCACACATGACTGGATTTAAAAAGTGCATGAAGAAAACTGAATGTACAAACTCACCCTTAGACTAAGGCCCCATGTTGCAGAAACACAGATTTTTTTTGTTGCAGATTTTTCAGTGGATTTTAGATCCAAAGCCAAGAATGGCTACTAAAGGAATGAGAAATATATAGGAAGCTCTTATACGTCTCCCTTCTGCTCAATACACTTCTGGCTTTGTCTCAAAAAATCGTGGCAAAATCTGCAACAAAAGAAGCTGCATTTCTGCAACATGGGGCCTCAGCCTTAGACTAAAGCCCCACATGGAGGAAAAGCTGCTTTTTTTTGTTGCAGATTTTGTTTTGGGTTTTTTTCTAGCCACAGTTAAGAATGGATTAAGCAGAAGGGAGAAGTACAAGAGCTTCCAAGGTATTTGCAATTCCTTCTGTAGCCCCTACTAGGTTTGGCTCAAAGAAAAGCAGCAAAATCTGCAACAAGGCTGGTTTTACATGGACGAGTTCAGATTGGGAAATTCAGTCCATATATCAGCTGAACTGAACTGATATGCTGAGTTGGACAACCACAATTTCATTACGAGGTCCTCTGGTGATAATATAATCACAGAGTGAACCTTAGCAAAACACAAGCTTGAGAGTGACTTCCTATCCACCTGCACCACCAGGCCTCGGGCCTACTATCACTTCATTGACGATGTCCTAATCCTTTGGACTGGGTCTGAACAACAGCTGAAAACGTTCCATGAACAATTCAACCAGTTCCATCCCACCATCAACCTGACGCTCAATCACTCCTTCTCTGAAATTAACTTCCTGGACGCAGTCATCAAGATACAGGACAACAAAATTGAGAAATCACTGTATCGGAAACCAATTGACTGCCCTACCTACCTAAGAAGGGATAGCTTTCATCCTAAACACATAAAGAACTCCATTGTATACAGCCAGGCCATCAGATATCATTGCATATGCTCAAACCCTGCAGATAGAGATGAACACCTTGGAGGCCTCAAAAACACATTCTTGAGGCAGGGTTACCATCCAAGAACAATTGATAACCAAATCACCAGGGCCACCAGAATACCAAGATCGGAGTTATTAAAATACAATACCAAGCAGGAAAACAATCGGGTGCCCCTGGTCGTCACATATAACCCACACCTGGAGACGCTGAGAGGAATTACACGCAAACTACATCCACTACTGCAAAAAGACAACCGTCTAACATCCATATTTCCAGACCCCCCTCTCCTGTGCTATAGACAGCTACCAAACCTCAGGAATATGATTATTAGCAGCTCACTGTCACCTCCAACTAACACAGGAACATTTCCTTGCGAACAGAAAAGGTGCAAAACCTGCCCTCACATACTGACCACTGACAGGATAGAGATACCAAACTCTAACAGGGAATATAAAATCCCAGGTACCTTCACCTGTAACACACCTAATGTAGTGTATTTGATAATGTGTACCAAATGTTCCACTGAAAATCTGTATGTTGGAGAGACCGGCAAGAAACTCAGAATGAGAATCAATTCACATCGCCATACAATTAAACAACAGAGAATAGATCTTCCCATGCCAAAACAATTCTGCCAAGAAGATCATAATATCACCAATGGCATGAAAATTTTGATTTTAAGAGGGAATTTTAAATCAAGAAAACAGCAACTGATTTATGAGTACAAGTGCATGACCCTATTCAAGACTCTGGATAGTGGAATGAACCTTTCACATGGGTTCATGTCTTTCTATACAAATCACTGAACTAAGACAGCCATAAAGATAAAGAACCTGGGAACTGGGAATTGATTATTTGTTTTTATATGTATATAGTAATAAGCCTCTTCCCCCCTCCCTCCTGAAATCCTATCCCTGTGTCCAGTTATACATAAATATGCAGCCTGCAGAAAGTGTTTTTAGATATATCTGAAGAAGCCAGAGGAAGCTTCGAAACGTCATATTCTGTCATCATTATGAGTTAGCCATTAAAAAAGGTATCACCTACTGAAGACTTGCAAGTTTTTTTGTTTTTTTTTTATAGGTCATACACAGACATCCTCACATCTTCCAGAGCCAGCTATGCTCTTTGTAGCCACACTCTGGTTTGGCTATTAGATAAGGGCCCTCACTGTGGACTCAGATAACTTTGTGAAATGGTTTAGATACATTGTACAAATGAAGGGCCATAAAATCTCTGAGAAATAACAACATCATCATTAAGCCAGCGGACAAGGGTGGCGCTATAGTCATGATGAACACATCAGACTACATACAGGAGGCACACAGACAGCTGAATGACACGCACTACTACTCCAAGTTGGATTCAGACCCCACAGTGGAGTACTCCAAAAAACTAAAAAAGGTTATCTCCGGCCTATCTGATGGAGCAATAAGCCTAAGCAGCCTCATACCAGCAAGCCCTAGGACAGGGACTTTTTATATGCTTCCAAAACTGCACAAACCTGGGAACCCAGGGAGACCGATCATCTCATGTGTTGGGACTCTCACTGAACAAATCTCTGGATGGGTGGAGGGTATCCTCAAACCTTTAGTGAAGGATACAGCCAGCTACCTACAGGATACTACAGACCTATTAAATAAACTATCCTTTATAGGTCCCCTTCCAGATGGAACCATCCTGGCCACCATGGATATAGAATCCCTGTACTCCAACATTCCACACCAGGACGGTATAAATGCCTGCCAGTTTTTCACGGAAAAGCGAGGTATGAACGCTGAATCGGTGGTGAAACTGACAAAATTCATCCTCACTCACAATTACTTCTCCTTTGGTGACTGCATCTATTTACAACGGACCGGCACCGCAATGGGGAGCAAAATGGCGCCGCAGTACGCTAATCTCTTCATGGCCAAGCTTGAGAGTGACTTCCTATCCATCTGCACCATTAGGCCTCGGGCCTACTATCGCTTCATTGATGATATCCTAATCATTTGGACCGGGTCTGAGGAACAGCTGAAAACCTTCCATGAACAGTTCAACCAGTTCCATCCCACCATCAACCTGACGCTCAATCACTCCTTCTCCGAAATAAACTTCCTGGATGCAGTCATCAAGATACAGGACAACAAAATTGAGACATCGCTGTATCGGAAACCAATTGACCGCCCTATGTACCTAAGATGGGATAGTTTTCATCCTAAACACATAAAGAAATCCATTGTATACAGCCAGGCCATCAGATACCATCGCATATGTTCAAACCCTGCAGATAGAGACGTACACCTTGGGGGCCTCAAAAACACATTCTTGAGGCAGGGTTACCATCCAAGAACAGTTGATAACCAAATCACCAGGGCCACCAGAATACCAAGATTGGAGTTATTAAAATACAATACCAAACAGGAGAACAATCGGGTGCCCCTGGTCGTTACATATAACCCACACCTGGAGACGCTGAGAGGAATCACACGCAAATTACATCCACTACTGCAAAAAGACAACCGTCTAAAATCCATATTTCCGGACCCCCCTCTCCTATGCTACAGACAGCCACCAAACCTCAGGAATATGGTAATTAGCAGCTCACTGTCACCTCCAACTAACAAAGGAACATTTCCATGTGGACAGAAGAGGTGCAAGACCTGCCCGCACATACTGACCACTGACAGGATAGAGATCCCGAACTCTAACAGGGAATATAAAATCCCAGGTACGTTCACCTGTAACACACCTAATGTAGTGTATTTGATCATTTGCACCAAATGTTCCACTGAAAATCTGTATGTTGGAGAGACCGGTCAGAAACTCAGAATGAGAATTAATTCACATCGCCATACAATCAAACAACAGAGAACTGATCTTCCCGTGCCAAATCATTTTTGCCAGGAAGACCACAACATCATCAATGACATGAAAATCTTGATCTTAAAAGGGAACTTTAAATCAAGGAAACAGCGACTGATTTATGAGTACAAGGCCATGACCCTATTCCAGACGTTGGACAATGGAATGAACATCTCACGTGGGTTTATGTCTTTTTATACAAATCATTAAGACAGCCATTAAGATAACCTGGGATCTGGCAATTGATTGTTTGTTGTTATAAGTATATAGTAATAAGCCTCTTCCCCCCTCCCTCCTGTAATCCTACCCCTGTGTCCAGTCATAAATATGCAGCCTCTACAGAGTGTTTTTAGTTATATCTGAAGAAGAAGCTCAGAGGAAGCTTTGAAACGTTATATCCTGTCATCATTATGAGTTAGCCATTAAAAAAGGTATCACCTACTGAAGACTTGCAAAGTTTTTTTTGTTTTTTACAAATGTAACAAGTACAGTAAGCTCAAAACTAACTAGGAACTAAATATACACAGTGCAAAATTCTAACAATTACATTATAACCGTTTGGCATACCTGGATAATTGCTTTTCAGGTTTTCAATCTCCAAAGATTCCAGAGACCTCATCTTGAGTATATTATCTTGTTCCTCTTCTTCCAGATACGTATCCTGTAGAACGATCTTCTTGAAAGACTCTGAAAGCTTATCGATGGCAGATCCAATGGTCCTTACAAAACCTTTACAGTTATTTATATGCATCTCGATATGATCAGACATCAAGAAAAGACTCTGAATTTTCTCACTATTAGTTTGAGAAAAGTTTTCACTGTTCACATGAAAAACACCTATTCTGAAAAGAGGGACTTTATGTCCTGATGTGAAAGCGCGAACCAGCGAATCATGTATGTGAATGTCTTCGGGAAAAAGTTTAAACACGCTCTTCGATTCTTTGAGTTTCCTTTCATTAGTCTGAATTGTCTTATCAAGTGACAGATATGCAGATGAATAATCCTCATCGACTGTAGGAGCACCATATTGTTTATAGCCATGTGAAAAAACTGAGAAATCCAGGTCTTCATACTTCGTATATCTATTAAACAGGACAAAGTTAAAACTGCCAAGCAAACTAACACATTGTGGGTAAGTTTCAAGGAATTTAAATATGCTTGCAAAAGAATTCAGGTTGTAAAAGCTTACAGAGAAGGACAATGTTTTTCCAGCCATAAACTCCATAATAATGGGAGCACAGTCTGGCAGACTTTGACTTTCCTCCGCCGCATTAATGGCAGATTCTATCAGCGTATTCATACAAAAGGAATCGATGTTCATTGTCATTTTTCTACCGACACCTGCAAGAAAACCCTCTTCTACTAGTTCTAGTTCTGGGTGCCGTTGCAAATGTTCTGCATTATCTTGATGGCAATCCAGAGCTTCAGGTTTGCCATAAAGACTGAATAAATATGAAAAGATCTTAAGAGTCGTTTTTGTAGAAATCCTGGTTGCATACTGCAGGAAATAGCAGTAACGTCCAATAATTTTAAGAAAAGTATTGATCTGATGGAGGTAATGGAAACCCTTATCTAGATCTTCAGGAGTCTCAGACTCTAACAATTCACTAAGTCTATTTCCAGCAAGAAACTCCTGGAATGAAGTGCTAAAGAACCTATACATGGACTGAAGCCTCTGTGCTGTAAACTTGCTTAGAAGTCCAAATTTGATGGCTTTGTCCCCATCAACACCAGCGGCTCTTAAGTCATTCTCTGTGAACTGGAACTGGGACTGGAAAAGCCCTTTGATGGCCAGTTCTCCGCATGAAGACACCTGAGAATTCACTACTTGAGTCTCCTTTGGGAACTTTGCTTGGTAATACATTAAATATTCCTTAAACATGTAAATGCGCCCAATTGTATCATCAGTAGGGTACTTAATCCAAGATGAACATTGAATGAGAATCATCACGGGTTTCTCAAAAATAGTTGACAAATCTTTAAACGCTTCCAGCTTTATAAAAAATGCCCTTACACGCTCAATATCATGTGCAAACAGATTTTTGACCAGGTAAATTGAACTATATAAAGGGAATTTCTGGATGCTCATTATGGTCCTCGCATATTGTCGCAGCTTCCTTCCCTTATCAGTGCTCACGGTGACTGCCAGATTCAATCTGTTCCAAGGATTCTTCAGGATTAGTTCCTCTATGGCTTGTGGAATTAAGTCCACCACACCATAGTCATCCAGTAGGAAGAGGACCTTATCCTTTAATTCCCCTATTATTTCCTGCAGACTCTCTTCTGTCAGAGACATTGAGGATCCGATCAGTTGTTGGCAGATGATGTCACTAAGAGTTTGATGGCTGTCAGTGGACGCAACAGAAATATAAAACACAAGACTAAATCTGCTAAGTATAGGACAGGATCCTGAGGCCCACAGAATGGCAATCTTTCTGAGAAGAGCGGTTTTCCCACTGCCGGCTTCCCCTTCTATCATAGTGATGTCATTCAGCTCAGATAGAATATCCGGTAATATAAGCTGCCGCACTGGGTGATTTTTTCTGTCCTTTAACATAACACAAATATCAGCAAAATGTAACTCGAGATCTACAGAAATAGAATTTCTAAATGGGGAAACATGGTGGAAAGTTGGATCTTGGTAAATTTCAATGAGACATTTTCTCAGAGAAAGCAGATCACTTGTTGCTTCTGAAATGATAAAGATAAGGCAATGAATGAGTTATGAGTAAGTCTCCCAGTCAGGGGCGTGACCAGTAAAGACTGGGCCCCCCAGCAAACTTTTGACTTGAGCTCCTCTACGACATAGCACCCCTTTTCCTGTCCCCCACACAGTATAAATCCCCATTTACACACTCTATAATGTCCTATAGTGGCTCAGTGTCATCTGTGTGTTTACATAGATAGATAACAGACACAACAGCAGCAAACTGCAATTATCTGAACTACAGAGCTGTAGATAATAGTGAAAGCAGTGAGTGATGTCATCTGTCCTGTCTTATCACACAGGTCTGGCTCTATTGGAAACTCTGTGTAAAAAATGGGAGGAATAAGTTCACATAGCAGGAAAACTAAGCAGCATTGTTAAAGCAATATACTGTATTTAGGAAAACGACAATTTACTTAAGCTAGCTGCATAGATAGGATCCTAGAGATGGGAATACTCCTTTAGGGCCCCTTCACACGGAGTATACGCTGGCTGATTTTGAATGTGTAAACGTTCCGAATCAGCAGCGTTTAAAACAGGTCCCATTGCTTTCTATGGGAGCCAGCATACGTGCGCTCCTCATAGAAATGAATGGAAAAAAGCAGCCCATTCATCTCTATGGGGAGCGCACATATGCCGGCTCCCATAGAAAGCAATGGCACCTGTGTTAAACGCCGCTGATTCAGAACGTTTACACGTTCAAAATCAGCCAGCGTATCCTCCATGTGAAGGGGCCCTTAGTCTACATCAACAATGAAACTGAACGGTGTCCCCATTTTTCAAAGTACAGCATACTGAAATATATTCTTCAAGGAAATACATTTTCGAGTCTGTGTAACGTTCTTACAAACGTAGAAGCTAAATGTATTTAAATGTGCCATGATGTTACCTGTTACTGCCAGTCCAATATCATTGTTCAGAATATGCTGGAATGATGCACCCTATGGAGGAACAGAGCAGGCACTTAACACAGTTTAAGATATGTGGTATACATGATGATCTCACTATCTATGATAGTACAGCAATGTGAGCAGTTACCTGATGTAATACACTACAGAAAGAGGCATTAAATCTGCTATAATACCACACTTGCCAACCTGGCTAGTTCCTTTATCTGGATAACTTATAAAAATCAGTGACAGTTAATATTTCTTTTGGACATTGTGAGAAGGTAACAAGAAGAGTGCTGGATTCCAGGTATATCAGCCCCAGGTTTCTGATGTATGTGTGGTCCAGGGCAGATCTGGAGTAGGCCTCAACCCAGGTGTAGATCCTGGGCTCATTACTGACCCATAAAAGACTGCAGAGCCATGAGGTGAAAGGAGGTGGGTGGTTCTGTCCTGTAACCCTGAGTCTGGTGAAACAAAATTGTGCTTGTATGGTTCATGTGGCTGGAAGTAAGCTACACGTATAGTTAGGTTAATCTACTCTTTAGCTAGTGGCTCAGACGAGCAGGTATTTATTTCGTTGTTACCTGAAGTTAAGGCTGTATTTTGTTTTGTTTATTTTTTGTGCCTCAAGTCAAGGTTTATTTATTTTCCCTGGGTTTTTTTTTTGCCACGTTTTGTGTCCATGTCTTGACTGTTTGGATTCGCATCATTGCTTCTACCAAGCTAACTTCCCCAAAACATATAAAACCATACTAAATTGCCAAGTGATATACTGTATGTTAGCCTAGAGTACTTATATTAACAACCTTCCTTTATATGCAGCTATTTTTGGTAAAGAGGGTTCCCCATTAAGAGTTCTGGGTCCATAGGTTTACTTGTTGGTCCACTGATTAAAAATGTATTACAACTGTATCAGAACATCCCACAAGATTCTACAAATGTATTAGTTAATCCCATACATTAGAAGAGGATGTATAAACCTGTATCTTTTCATTACCTAATCATGTGCACAATCAGTCACATAGAGCACAACATGCTAATATAGTCATATATAATGGGGGGGTACGAAAAGTATTCAAACCCCTTAACATTTTTCACTCTGTTTCATTGCAGCCATTTGCTAAAACCAAAAAAGTTCATTTTATTTCTCATTAATGTACGCTCAGCCCCATCTTGACAGAAAAAAAAGAAACATAGATATTTTTGAAAATGTATTAAAAAAAAAAATTGAAATATCACATGGTCATAAGTATTCAGACGCTTTGCTCAGTATTGAGTATTTGCACCCTTTTGAGCTAGTACAGCCATGAGTCTTCTTGGGAATAATTCAACACGTTCTTTGCATCTGGATTTGGGGATCCTCTGCCATTCTTCATTGCAGATCCTCTCCAGTTCCGTCAGGTTAATAATAATAATAATACATTTTATTTATATAGCGCCAACATATTCCGCAGCACTGTACAATTTATAGGGTTCAGATACAGACATACATAACAAAGAACGTCATTTCACACAATGGGACTGAGGGCCCTGCTCAAAAGAGCTTACAATCTATGAGGTAGAGGGGGTGACACAAGAGGTAGCAGGGGCGGCATTGCTTATACAGTGTTCAGACAATTTTGTAATAGAGGTTACAGTCATTACACAAACAAAACTTTGTGAGCCGTCACTAGTCGTGTCCTTTAACATGTGGATAGAGCTTGGACAACTATGTTAGGCTGAAAAGGCATCAAGAACGGAAGGGTTAGCATTAGGAATTGTGATAGGCTTGTCTGAAAAGATGTGTCTTTAGTTTGCGTTTGAAACTGTAGAAGTTGGGAGTTAATCTTATTGTCCGGGGTAGAGCATTCCAGAGAAGTGGTGCAGCTCGGGAGAAGTCTTGTATACGAGCGTGGGAGGTTCTGATAATAGAGGATGTAAGTGTTAGATCATTGAGTGAGCGGAGAACACGGGTTGGGCGGTAGACAGAGATGAGGGAAGAAATGTAGGGAGGTACGGCATTATGGAAAGCCTTGTGGATGAGAGTAATAACTTTATATTTTATTCTATAATGAATAGGCAGCCAATGTAGTGACTGGCACAGACCAGAGGCATTGCTGTAGCGTCTAGCCTGATAGATGAGCCTGGCCGCTGCATTCAGAATAGATTGTAGAGGGGAGAGTTTAGTGAGGGGAAGACCGATTAGTAAGGAGTTACAGTAGTCAAGGCGAGAATGAATCAGAGAGACAATAAGTGTCTTTAGTGTATCTCTGGTAAGGAAAGGACGTATTCTGGAGATGTTTTTGAGGTGGAGGTGACATGAACGTGCGAGTGATTCAATATGAGGGGTGAAGGAAAGGTCTGCGTCAAATATGACCCCGAGGCAGCGGGCATGCTGCCTAGGAGTTATAGTAAGGCCTGAGACTGCAATGGATATATCAGGGACAGATCTGTTAGATGGTGGAAACAGTAGTAGTTCAGTCTTAGAGAGATTTAGTTTCAGATAGAGCGAGGACATGATATTAGAGACAGCAGAGAGACAGTCACTGGTGTTCTGTATGAGTGCAGGGGTGATGTCACGGGAAGATGTGTATAATTGGGTGTCATCAGCATAAAGATGGTACCTGAAGCCAAATCTGGCGATGGTTTGTCCAATGGGGGCTGTGTAGAGAGAAAAGAGCAGGGGGCCGAGGACCGAGCCCTGAGGAACCCCAACAGCAAGGGAAAGAGGGGAGGAAACAGAGCCCGCGAATGATACACTGAAAGTGCGGTCTGAGAGATAAGAGGAGAACCAGGAGAGCGCAGTGTCCATGAGGCCGACTGAGCGGAGCATAGTGAGGAGAAGTTGATGGTCAACAGTGTCAAAAGCTGCAGAGAGGTCCAGAAGAATAAGAAGAGAGAAGTCACCATTGGATTTAGCCTTTAGTAGATCATTAGAGACTTTTGTGAGAGCTGTTTCAGTAGAGTGCAGAGCGCGGAAACCAGATTGTAAAGGGTCAAGCAGAGAGTTAGCAGAGAGATAACGGATTAACCGAGAATAAACCAGGTGTTCCAAAAGTTTAGAGATGAAGGGGTTGGATGGAGAAGGTTGGTGGACAGCCATTTTCAGGTCTTTCCAGAGATGCTCATTTGGGTTTAGGTCAGGGCTCTGGCTGGGTCAGTCAAGAATGGTCACAGTTGTTCCAAAGCTACTCCTTTGTTATTTTAGCTGTTTGCTTAGGGTCATTGTCTTGTTGGAAGGTGAGCCTTTGGCCCAGTCTGAAGTCCAGAGCACTCTGGAAGAGGTTTTCTTCCAGGATATCTCTGTATTTGGCCACATTCATCTTTCCTTCAATTACAACCAGTCATCCTATCCCTGCAGCTGAAAAACACCCCATAGGATGATGCTGCCGCCACCATGTTTCACTGTTGGGATTATATTGGGCAGGTAATGAGCAGTGCCTGGTTTTAACCACACATACCGCTTAGATTTAACGCCAAAAAGTTCAATCTTCATCTCATCAGACCAGAGAATCTTATTTCTCATAGTCTGGGAGTCCATCATGTGTTTTTTGGGCAAACTCTTTTGGGCTTTCATATGTGTTGCGCTGAGGAGAGGCTTCCATCGGGCCACTTTGCCATAAAACCCCGACTGGTGGAGGGCTGCAGTGATAGTTGACTTTGTGGAACTTTCTCCCATCTCCCTACTGCATCTTTGGAGCTCAGACACAGTGATCTTTGGGTTCTTCTTTACCCCTCTCACCAAGGCGCTTCTCCCACGATTGCTTAGTTTGGCTGGACGGTTAGGTCTAGGAAGAGTTATGGTCCTCCAAAACTTCTTCCATTTAAGGATTATGGAGGCTACTGTGCTCTTAGGAACCTTGAGCGCTGCAAAAATTCTTTTGTAACCTTGTCCAAATCTGTGCCTTGCCACAAGTCTCTGAGCTCCTTGGGCAGTTCCTTTGACCTCATCATTCTCTTTGCTCTGGCATGCACTATGAGGTCTTATATAGATAGGTGTGTGCCTTTTCTAATCAAGTTCAATCAGTTCAGTTAACCACAGCTGGACTCCAATGAAGGAGTAGAACCATGTCAAGGAGGATCAGAAGGAAATGGACAGCATTTGAGTTAAATATGAGTGTCACAGTGTCACAGCAAAGGGTCTGAATACTTATGACCATGTGATATTTCAGTTTTTCTTTTTTAATATATTTGCAAAAATATCTACATTTCTTTTTTTTTTTTCTAGTCAAGATGGGGTGCTGAGTGTACATTAATGAGAAATAAAATAAACTTTTTTGATTTTAGCAAATGGTTGCAATGAAATAAAGAGTGACAAATTTAAAGGGGTCTGAATACTTTCCGTACCCACTGTATAATCGTGTAGTGAAACACAAATGTGTAAAATAAGCCATGACTGTAGTATAATCCTCATATTGCGACATTTACCGTTATTTCTTTGAATCCAATGTAATTTTCAAGGTACTGCTGTAATTCATCTTTAGATTTTTTCCCATGGAGAAATTCACACCTTAGTTAAAAAGAAAGAAAAGTAAGAAATGTCATCAATAGTAAAGAGGTCAGAAAAATGTACTCTTCAGTCATTACCCAGAATTTGGCGGTACCAATTTCCTGATATCACACCTAGATCATATTAGTTAGTATTACACCTGGTTTTATGCAACTTAAGGAATGATAATTCAGCTGTTAAGATTCTTAGTTACTTAGTATGTTACAAAGTATGTCTGGCTAATGGTCTTTGGACGCATGATATGTATAAAATATGTCAGGAGTAGATATGGGCGAACCGATTCGTTACAATCTGGATTCGACATGAATATTTCAAATTGTTTTTTTTTTTAATGAAACTGAATATTATTTGATTTGTCTTGGGCAAACTAAAATGGCCTCATTGACATGCATTGCACAGTGAAAATACAGAGGAGACATGTGTGTGATGTCCTGGCATCACCTGAGACTCTCTCAACCAATAATGGTATGTGCAGAATAGGAATGGCACACACCAGTCATCGGAAGGTACAGGATACTTATACATTATAATAGTACAGGGGAAAATGGTCCCGAAGGTATGTGAGAGAGGGTCAGCAGGAGGAATGTCCTGGATTCAACTCATCTGTGTCCGTAGAGGATGAGTTGATACAGTGATGAAGCAGAAGCAAACAGCTCCTTCCTCATCACTGTGCCCCCTATGTGCACCTTGTCCTGGAGCTGTAGGCACGATGTGATGACGTCACTCACATTGCGCCTACAGCTTCCTGAACACTCTAGGACAAGAGACTGAGTATTAGTATTTATGTTAAACTTTGGCAGATGAAGAGGGACATTAAACTGTGGGAGCAGATTAATAGGGGACAATAAACTGGGGGGTCATATGAAGAGGGACATTAAACGGGGGGGCATATGATGGGGACATTAAACTTTGGGGCAGATAGAGGGGGCACTAAACTGTGGGGGAAGATGAAAAGGACATTAAACTGTGGGCAGATGACCTCACCTGAGACTCTCTCAACCAATAATGGTATGTGCAGAATAGGAATGGCACACACCAGTCATCGGAAGGTACAGGATACTTATACATTATAATAGTACAGGGGAAAATGGTCCCGAAGGTATGTGAGATAGGGTCAGCAGGAGGAATGTCTTGGATTCAACTCATCTGTGTCCGTAGAGGATGAGTTGATACAGTGATGAAGCAGAAGCAAACAGCTCCTTCCTCATCACTGTGCCCCCTATGTGCACCTTGTCCTGGAGCTGTAGGTGTTAGGAGTATTTAGGTTCTTTAATTTCTATTTTTCTTACCTGGGGAGTTTTTGGCTGCGCAGTGTCTGGGGTGGCATCCTGGCGCTGCGGGGTTGTCCTGTCGTGAGTATTGGTGCACACCTTCTGACTTGCAGGTGCGCACTGATGGTAGGCAGCTTTATCTCCTGGTTGATTAGTCTGTCCTCCCATTTGCACCTGGGAGGAGTGGTCTCTACTCTGTATTTAAACCCATGCCTCCCATGGTTCTGTGCTGAGTGTCGCTTTTACAGAGCTAGGCCTTAGCAGGAGGAGTAGGTGGTGTTCTGGGATAGAGGAAGTTCCGTGGTTTATTTTTGGGAGGTTTGGGTGAACGAGTTGGTTTGTGTGTTTTCCCTTCTGTGTTCACCAATCCTCCCTCTGTGTATAATTGACTGTGTGAGTGAATTGCCTTATCCTTTGATTTCTACTCAGTTTCCCTGTGTTTGTTTCCTAGTGTATGGTTCCTTCCCATATTGGTTTGGGGGAATCCTTTCCCACATTTTTCCTGTGTGCTGCTTGTCAGTCAGCGCACACCCTTGTCAGTCCCTGTCAGTAGCAGCTTCACTTGTTCGTTAGGGGTGACCCCCTTTAGTCTCCAGTCCCTAGAGGTCTTATAGGGCATTCCTTCTCCCACTTCCTTCTAGGCCTACGGAATCAGTGAGAGAGGAGCTGTCGGGGTCAGGCTTAGCCTGAGTACAGCCGACCCACACCCGTGAGGCAGGGACCGGGATAGCTAGTGGGAGTAGTGCAGGGCGAGATTCCCTACTGCTATCCCTTAGCCCCGTTGCAGCTACCTGGACTGACATAACAGTAGGCACGATGTGATGACGTCACTCACATTGCGCCTACAGCTTCCTGAACACTCTAGGACAAGAGACTGAGTATTAGTATTTATGTTAAACTTTGGCAGATGAAGAGGGACATTAAACTGTGGGAGCAGATTAATAGGGGACAATAAACTGGGGGGTCATATGAAGAGGGACATTAAACTGGGGGGCATATGATGGGGATATTAAACTTTGGGGCAGATAGAGGGGGCACTAAACTGTGGGGGAAGATGAAAAGGACATTAAACTGTGGGCAGATGAAGGGGCCTTTTAACTGGGGTGGTAGCTGGAGGAGAACATTAAAATGAGGACAACTGGAGGAGGACATTAAACTGGGAATATCTGGAGGGAGACATTAACGTCCCACTCTAGTCGCCCCAAGTTTAATGTCCCCCTCAAGTTGTCCCAGTTTAATGTTCCCCACCAGCAAACCACACAGTTTAATGTCCTTCTTCAGTGGGGGGGGGGAGGCAGCTAGAATACTAAGAATTCCATCCACTGTGCAGACCCAACATCCAAAAAATCTGGCTGGAGTAAGACAAGCTCTTGTGGCACTGGCAATGGCAGACATGTTAGCACCACTGCTGGTTTTGGTGGCTGCAGCTATGTGTGGTCATTGTGTGGGATTTTTTTTTTTTTTTTTGCACATTATCAAATAACAAATCCATGGCAAGGTACAAGATCTGAAAGCAGAAAATTGCGCCACCATTTTTACTGTAATCGCTGGCACCCCGAGTAATCCCCGGGGCCGGCATCACACTGCTATGACAGCCAGGAGCCTGTATTGCTTCTATTGCAGGCTATGCTAGGTAGCCTGAAAAGAAGCACTGGTATTTTGCAATGCATTGCAATGCATTAGCATTGTAATGCATTGCATTAGTGATCAGACCCCCTGGGTTTCAAGACCTCTAGGGGGTCTAACAAATGCAAAAAAAAAGTTTTAAAAAAAGTTAAAAAAAAATAAAAAAAATAAAAAAATGAAAAGTTCAAATCACCCTCCTTTCCCTAGAACACATATAATAGTACTTAAATACTGTGAAACATATACATGTTAGGTATCCCGGTGTCTGAAAATGCCTGCTCTACAAATCTATAAAAATATTTTTCCTGTACGGTAAATGACGTAGCGGGAAAAACAGTCACAAGTGCCAAATCACTAGTTTTCACTGTTTTGCTTCTGATAAAAATTTTAATAAAAAGTGATCAAAGCAATAGCAATTCCCCAAAATGGTAGAACTAAAAAGTACACCCGGCCCTGCAAAAAAGACGCCCTATACATCCCTGTACATGGGAAAAAAATTTTTTATCACAGTTTTGGATTTTTTTAAGGGGTTAAAATTTATTGTTGTTTGTATCCACTGCTTACCATCCATTTTCCCATAGACATACATGCCACTGTCACTTTGAAATAATTTCAGCTGTGTTTATCTTACAGAGCTAGAAATTAGATAGATAGGTTCTTAGGAGCCCTGATGGTGTCATACACTACATTTTAAACCAATTTAAGCTGTGGTTTGGACCGAACTTATTCAAACAAAACAAATCTTTGGACTGAACCCCCCAAAACAAAATCCCATCTCTAGTCTAGTATTTCCCAATCTATCTGTTGAACTTAATGGAGAGAACTGGCTACTTATTTGGACAACCACTTCTATAAATGATGTGTAGTTGACAGTCAGTAGATCACTATGGGCAGTGGCATAACGAAGAATGGCGTGACGCCAAGGCGAACATTTGACTTGGGGCCCCCCAGCCCCCTGTCTTCCCCCCGCCCCTGCACAAACACAGTGGTCCCTACAAAAAGTGTTATGACCAACTGTGGCCCCTGCACATAGTATTATGCCCTATAGTGGCCCCTGCACACAGTATTATTCCCCATAGTGGCCCCTGCACACAGTATTATTCCCCATAGTGGCTCTTTCAAACAGTATTATGCCCTATAGTGGCCCCTGCACACAGTATTATGCCTCATAGTGGCCCCTGCACACAGTATTATGCCCCATAGTGGCCCCTGCACACAGTATTATCCCCCATAGTGTCCCCTGCACACAGTATTATCCCCCATAGTGACCCTTGCACACAGTATTATGCTCTATAGTGGCCCCAGTACACACAGTCTGATGCCCTATAGTGGCCCCTGCATACACAGTATTATGCCCCATAGTGACCCCTACACACACTATTATGCCCCAATGTGGACACCCATGAACAATTATTATCTTTTCAGACCCCAGAGTATAATGGTCAGAGACCCAGGGGAGGATACAAACACAAAAAAACACTGATAAATAAATAGTAAACTGTGTCTCACCATATTCCAGTAGTACAAAGCCCTATGCGGTGCACGACTACGTACCTCCGGACTCACGAGGCTTGCTTCATCAATAGAAAGTATCAAAAAGTAGAAATAGTCGGCACTGCTCCAAGAGCTTCTTAAAATTTAACTTTTAATAATCCATATTTAAGATATAGTTCACAGTACAAAAAATATAAAAAAAAGTGAAAAATGTTAGGAAAAGACATACATAGTGACTTAAAACAACCGCTGACGCGTTTCAAGGTACTCTACCTCTTAGTCATAGAGTATTGTGTATGTGAAACTAGCCTCCTTTTATCTGAACACTCCCTTTAAATCATGTGTAACACTTTAATTCATTAATTAGTTTTATTTGTGCACTCTGTCTCAATAAAGTTTATTGAAAGAGCTCCTATATTCTTTTTTTGTTGTTTACTTTATTTACCCGTTAAACCAGACATCAATATAAATACCGTACATAGTGCCAAACAAATCCACTTTACTAATTCAATCCATCAGTTTCTTCTATGGGTATGAACACTACTTGTTTATTATAGTTTTATTTTTTTTTATCTTGCCAATTTTCTATTAGTACACCCTATGTAGTCCATACTACATTCAACACATGTAATGCAATATATGACTGATTCAGTATTACAGTCTATATGACCTGTAATTTTGGTTTTGAAGCCTGAAGCAGTACTAGTTATCTCCATAACATTCATAGCCACTGCACGTTTTACATTTAGGCATTCCACATTTAGAAAAACCTATTTTTGATCTTTCAAATTTTTCAATTGGGAAATAACTTGGTGACAATGTGTTACCTAATGTCCTACATTTCTTTGCTACAAACTGGATTCCATCTTGTAAAATACTATTCGTGACAGAGTCTTTCTGTAAGATTGATAAGTTCTGCTTTACTATCCTTGTAATGATGTTAAACCTGGGACCATATGCTGTACTAAAGACAATCTTGTTATTTTTTGTTTTCTCTCTATCCATTTTCAACAAACTGTTTCTATCTTTGCATTTCACTTTATCCATAGCTTTAATGTCCACTTGAGGTAATTTCTTTCCTGTAGTCTTCTGATAGTTTCTAAGCTTAATTTGTTGTACTCAACTTCACTACTGCAGGCTAGTTTCACATACACAATACGCTATGACTAAGAGGTAGAGTACCTTGAAACGCGTCAGGGGTTGTTTTACGTCACTATGTATGACTTTTTCTAACATATTTCACTTTTTTCATATTTTTTGTCCCGTGAACTATATCTTAAATATGGATTATTAAAAGTTAAATTTTAAGAAGCCCTTGGAGCAGTGCGGATTATTTCTGCTTTTTGATACTTTCTATTGATAAAAAAAAACACTGTTACTTACCTCTCCCTGGCTCCAGTGTACTCTAGTCTACTTGGCTCCTGTGACATCACCAAACACACCTGAAGCCTGCCGGAGCGGTACGTGACAGTGTTTTTTATGTTCTCTCACCTCCCCTAGGCCTCCAATCATTAGACTTTGTGGTCTGAAAAAACCCCAGAGTATAATAATAGCAATGTTTGTGGGGTTTGTGGACCTGCGGCCTCACTTATTGATCCCGGTCCTGTTCACAGCCGCATCTGCAGAGTCCCTTAGTGTCTCGTGTAATGTTGTATTACATGGCACACATGAGTCCTCTATAGTGGAAGATGTCCTCTGTAGCAGCTCTTTACTCTGGCTAAGGCCTCAAACAAATAACTATGTGTACTGTGAGTACGCGATCTGTGTTTTTCACAGCTAACGCACTTTTACATTAATTTATATGGGCCCATACACAATGTATTATCATAGACCCGTGTATGGTGCAATGAGCCTGAGCCAAAACTCAGAACAGGTCTTACACTGTCTACCAATAAGTATTTGGACTCCTGTGGTAGAATAAAAAAATAACATTTCTTCCTATCCAATAGTTGGTAGACCCCAGCAGATGCTTCCTTACGGATGGTATTGATCGACACAATACTCCCGGATGCCTGGTGAAACTCCTGGTGTATGTGAGCCATCGGTTGGGTGCGGTTTCTCTGGCCAGCACTCGTCGGTCTCTATCTCCCAGTTTCGGGGTCTGCTGACTCGGGGCACATTCCGACAATCACCGTTCACCTTCCACTTAGTAATCACATAGGCCACTGTCGATTTTGGGTAATTAAGTTAGCCTGCTATGACCCTTAAGAATCCACCATTTCTGTGGTACCACACAATTACCCCTTTCTCAAAATCGGACAACTCTGCACTTCGTTTCATCTTGCATGTGACTAATGCCAATGCTGTTTCCTATTTAACGGTGGAAGGCGTAACATACATCACGACCGCAGATACAGTATCTTCATTTGCATCGGTGTCCAAATACTTATTGGTAGACAGTGTATTCATGTCTATTTCAATGAGAGCAGTGAATGGGGCCCTGGAGGCAAGGATGGCACACGGATGTAATCTATGTGCCATCCATGCTGTTCAATCACGGTTTGGCTTCATGCACACAGATGTGTGTATGAAGACTGAAGCTTCTTTTCAGACTACAACCAAAGACATTCTACATTCTAGTGTGCTATCAGTCTGTTGTCTGCAGTATTTTTTTTATCATTGACTCTCGGTCCATGGAAAACAACAGATGTGTGACCGGCAGCCTGATTTTTTTTTATGGATGACTGTGCTGTCTGATTTTTTTTTTATGGATAGCACACAGACAGGATGTCAGGAGCTGGACCGACTGGCTCCACTATCTGCGCCAGGTCCAGCGTTTCTCCTCCTGGGACTGGAACCCGGACCTTCTGTAGTCAGAAGGTCAGACGGCGAGCTAAAGGCTATTTAGGCCTGACTCTGGCTCCAGCTCACCACTGGTTATACAAATTCCCTGGTATCAGCTCACCCTGCTGTGTTCCTGTTTGCCCCTGACCTGGTTTTCATCCCTCCTACTGTGTATTTGCTACTTTCCTCCTGTGTATGCTTGCTTTCCAAACCTCCTCTCCCTGATCTGCGGCTCTGTACCACCTGACCTACTGTGTATGACCCAGCTTGCCTGAAGACCACCTCTCCTTGACCTGTGACTCTGTACTTTGTGATCTCCAGTGTATGACCCGGTTTGTCTGACTACCCATTGGCTTCATCCTTCTGTACCATGTGACCTCCAATGTATGACCCGACTTGACTATGTCCTGTCTCATCCTTGGAAACTACATGACCTCCTTACTACTGACCCGGATTGTACGACTACTATGCGGTGCTTCCACCATCTCCTGGTGAACTCCTGTTACTGCATACATATATCTGCATACTCCTGTTACATCGGTTTCTTCACCCACCTGGGTGAGTGGTTTTCGGGCCCTGCTGTAACTTGGGGTGTGCTGTGTGTGTGATACCATATGGACAGCTGCAGTTCTGGGTCCCATAATTTATCAGTCCACCTGCACCATCAGGAGCTCTGGCGAAGACCTCAGGGGCCTGGTTCAGCTCTAGTTTGGAGGGCGTTGGATGCTCAGTGCTGTTTTGCCTCAGTGTGCTGGGGAGTCTGTCTGCCGGGGACTAACTGTCCATTCTATTCTGTATTTGGTTCCTAACACAGAAAAGTGGTTAGTATGAAAGGGCCCTAATAGAGAGGAGTCCCAAACAGCAGATTTACCTGTATGATGTCTCCAAAAAATTCACCTGCATATTGACAAAAAGGCAATATCTCGGCCTGGGGAAAACACTGCCTGACTTAGATGACTCTAACCATCCCTATCTATCTGCAGAGCTGGGTTGATATGCTGGGTTCTGCTGACAGTCTCCCTTTAATAAAATATCACATAACCTGTCATGGTAAATGTCAGAAGACCCTGGAGTAATCGGGTACAAGAACCCATCACAGTACAATATTATCATTTTCATGTGTGTTTTTTTTTTTTCAGTACTACATACAGGACCTTATATTTTTCTTACATTTGAAAGTTTGATGAAACTTACTCGGGGAACCATTTTGCATGTTCTTTCCAGGCATCATCATTTTCTTCCCAGTTCCCCAAACATCCACCACAGGAGAAGCACTGGACATTGTCTCTTGTTCCTGAAGACATACATGTAAAATTATTTATAAGGCAAGAAGGGCAAAAAGGAAGCAGAAAGCTAATAAACTTATTGCAAGTTATAATAAATCCCGGCTGGATTCTCTGATGTATTACAGTGCTGTGCAAAAGTTTTAGGTAGGCGTAGAAAAATGCTGCATAGTAAGAATGCTTTCAGAAATAGAAATGTTAATAGTTTAGTTTTGTCAAAACTAAATCCGAGTGCAGATGTGAACTTAGCATTAATGAACAAAAGAGAAATCTAAATGGAATGAATATTTGGTGTTACTGCTGTTAGGGATCATTCACACGGGGCAAGAAGGGGTGGATTTTGACCTCAAAATCCGCCCCCTCACAATAGAGGTCTATGTAGACCGCTAGCATTTTTTTTGCGCTAGTGGTGTATTCCCGCTTACGCAAAAAAGAAGCGACCTGCCCTTTCTTCAGGCGGATTCCGCAGCTGATCAAGCCATGGCATCTGCCATGCGACAGCACCCTCCGGACTAGGCCCATTCATTTGGGCCTACTCTGGAGCAGGAAGCCACGACTTTCGGAAGCCACAACAGTCGCAGCAGGCGCATTTTGGCAGGCACCCAAAATCAGGACCAAAATACATGGTCACTAGCCCAGTGTGAACTAGCCCTTAGAAGGAGGAGTCCTGGGAGTGATGATATGGCCACCACAGCGCCCTGTTTCAACATCATCCAATCTGTCTGGATTGAATAAATGAATTTCAGCAAGCCTACAGAAGATCTGTGCTTAGTTCTCCAAAGGCAATATCTATTTTGTGGGGTGCCCAGTTTTGGACCCCTACCAGTGTAATATTGATGACCTATCCTAGAATCAGTTTGTAAAGTAGTCAAAGTGACCACCCTCCACTAATATGGGTATTTGGTGGGAGACTTAGGCAGTGTCCTCCTCACCTACAATGGGTCAGGTGTATCTCATGTGCTGTTCGTGTGCGTATATTCAGTTTATGTTTACTAGTGTATTTATAGTTACTGTATACACTGTATATTTCTACACTGCTGTGACTTTAAAGACGCATTGTCAGACTCAGTGTTTCATACTACTGCCACTTTAAGGGTCCACTCACATGGAGGAAAATGGGGAGCAATTTGGTGTGGAATGCTAGCAGAAAAAGGAAGCCATTGAAGCAAATGGGAGGCTTTTTTTTCAGCGCTGAAATTCCACACCAAATTCCTCACCATTTTCCTCCGTGTGAATGGACACTCAAGGAGCAAGAAGTGTGAAGCAAGTGACGTCACTACATCGCGTCTTCTGCTCCCTGGACATTGAGAGCAGAGACAGCGGCCGGGAGGTAGAGCAGGGTGCAGATGCCAATAAGTTGGAGCAGCCTGGACTCACTGCCCTGAACAGCAGGACTGCAAATGCAGGACAGTCCCCCTGTCCAAAGGGACCCCGTCAGAAACTTGTCAGAAACCCAAACATGATTTTCTAATTCTGAGTTATCTTTTCGTGCATGCCCAGTCCCTATCTGTTTCGTACATGAAGATAACTTGGCCTTCCAAGAGCCATATCACTTTATTTTTCTGTTATTATAGCCATGTGAGGGCTTATTTTTTGCTGGACAAAATGCACTTTTTACTGTTATTCTGCAGATCATTCTTTTCACAACAATGACAATTTCATATAGTTCTTGTTTTGTTTTGATGCCCTTAGAATATATAAAAATTTTCCCTCCTGGAAGTTATTCATTGCATGTTTGTACTATTCTTTTTGTTGTGCCAATCTTTAAATAAAGAGTTGATAAAAAAGAATATATAAAATTTTGAAAAATGTTTGTCTTACAATGTAAGACAAAGTATGAGAAATAACCCTTGCAATTGCATGAGAACAGAATACATAAAAAAGTACCTGTGAAAAAAAATCCTGCTTGTGCAAGGACAGCCGGCTCCATTAATGCGTACATGGGCCAACAGGTAAAAGACTGGAGTCTGGCCTGTTCATCCTCCATTAAATTCCAGTGGTCTCTGGGACCTCTCTCTGTAGATTGCAGACGGATATCATACTTTGATATGTTCCCAACATCATTGCCTTGAATAAATGCACACTCGGGATTGAATTTCTTGTGATTCTCTACGGGTGTGTTACTTAATGCTTGCTTACACAGTACTAGGCCACAGCAGAAACACTGACAACTGTCCTCCAAACCGGTCCTGAAGAATCCAGCTGCAGCCAGCTCTTTTGGTGACCAAGTAGATTCTGGATTCAGAGATAAAAGACTTCTTAATCGCTTTGTTTCACTTCGCATTGAATAGATGGGTCCTTTGGGCAGCTGTTCACGGATTGTCTTATACTTCTCATTCAGATCACTCATTACTTTGTTGAAGTCTATAAGCGCATAAGACGTTTGTAGAAATGGATTGTAAGAAGAGTGAAACTCATTTATATTTATAAGATCCATCGTCCCAGGAAAACAACTGATATGTCAATAATCTGTAAATAAAATGATAAAATATTTCAATATACAGTAAAACACAGAGGATGGGGGTCAGGTAGTCATAGTGGTGAAGGATAGCTGCACTGGTAATAAGGAAATAGATGGTGCGGAGCTGCACATCTGGGGGGCAGCTGTACAGTAACAGGGATCTGCATGTATGAAGTCGCGGCTCCTGTGTGAGACACACCTTGCAGGTGATGGTGAAGAGAGAAATGCTACAATTCCCTGAAGATTGCAGGGACGTCCTACCAAAATAGCTAGCTTGGAAAATGACCAGCCAAAGAGAGGGAGAATCCACTGCTGTATTTCTTATGGGTACGGAATATACATATAAGACCTCATTGGTGGAAAAGAGGAAAAAACTCTAGTGCCACCTTTTGGGAAGGTAGCTCCCTATAGCTCATGCATGGTTTTCAATAAAAAACCTAAGAGCATAATCTGGGAATATTAACCAAGCCAGAATAACTACCCCAAAAGGAAGAGGGGAGCCATCCGCTGACAGTTGTCTCAAGGTACTGTCTCTCTTCAGTGTTGAGAAGGGTACAGGTTGGCTGTGAGGAAAAGATGGCCCTAGAGCTTGTTCCTCTTTCCCACCAATGAAGTGTTATTTGCATATTCCTTACATAGAATTCTTAGCAGGGGTATACATCCTACTAATATTATAAATGTGAAAGTTTGTATATTTGTTAGTCAATCACGCAAAAACGGCTGAGCGGTTTTGAATGAAATTCGGCACATAGATAGTTTATAACTTCAATTAACACATTTTTATCCCTATAAATGACATGGCTTTACGATAGTTATGAATTTATGTTCACCTACTATAATACACTGCTCTTGCAGAAGCTTATCTCAGCCAGGTCTGTTATCTCACTGTGTCAACACTCAGCTAACCCTCAGTGGATTGTGTACATGCATTTGCATATTATTTGATCTGCTCCAGGCAGTGCTAACAAACTGACATGGGCAAACACCTTTAATCCAAATTGGCAGTGTCGGGGGAAAATCATAATTCCCCAGAGATATGCTGTCTGTAAAGGAAAATTAATTAACAGGCCAAGATCGGCCTCCGCCATCTTTTAGCCTGGAGAATCATGAAGACACATGGTGGTCGTGTATCAAAATGGATTCTGGTTTAATGGTGGCTAGAACAAAGTATATATCACATGGCATAGACAGAACAGGATTGGCTAGTATAATTAGCATACATCTATTGGTGGAGAAGTTTGTAACAATAGCCCTGATGCATATCTATTGGATAAGAAACTGGAGAGAGGTCACACCCCCCTGATGGCTAGTTTTACTCTAAAATGGAGTCAGTGACCTCATGGTAGCCGCATGTATCAATCAAAATGGCAGCCATCAGCACATGTCTCAAATACACATCCTAGATGTCTATCTCATGGTATTCTAAAGACAATAGACATCCTTGTTGGAGACAATTAGCTTAATTACCCTTCTCTTGTCCCTTTATCATTGGAAGGGTCTTTGGTCTTTGATCCTTTCCTAACAATGCCCGTAGTCCCTGCCGAACTGTCTCCATTTTAATTAGTTTCTTTGTAAGATAGCATCACCCAATACACAGAGCATAGTATTTACATAACCAGTCTGGCAAGATCCAAACTGCATCTCTCTGGGAGAGAGAGATGGACAGATAGAACCATCTCAGCCCCCACCTCTATACACAATTTTTCATAAGATATTATTGTTCCCCCACAGCAGTTTGCCAATTTTAAACATGCCTGAAAAAAGAAAATCTAATTTGTCACAAACAACGAGAGTTATTAAGGTAGCCATGAAGTCAAAAGAGTTCTCCTTAAGCGGAGCTGACAGGGATCATCGACGCCAACAACACACTCATTATTTGGCGTCCCACTGACCTGCTGAGAAACCAGAACAATCACGGGCACAGTGCAAGGAACGAGTTCAGCGGCAGGCCAGCTTGACAGCTGTCGAAACGCCAAAACAGGCGGATTATCAACGCCAATAACATGTTCATTATATGGCATCCCAGCGAGCTGCTCAGATGCTGGAACAATCACAGGCATGGTGTGAGGAACAAGTTCAGCAGCAGGACAGCTTGAGAGCTGCCAAAATGCCGGAGCAGGCAAATCATCGATGGCAGCAATTTGCTAAATACAGGCGGATCACCAATGCCAACAACCCGCAACGAAGTCGCGGACAGAGGCTAGTGATCTAATAAGTCCCTATACAAATGGTACACCTTTTGACTCGTATTTCTTATGGGCATTCTGAGAGGACTTTGATACCCTGCGTATTAACCAGAATAAAGGTGCTTTTGGGAACAATCAAAGTGATATCCTCCATAGGTTAGACACAGGGCTTTGGGGATCTTACAGACTGCTTTCATTATACAATACACAATCCTACAGAAAACCATTACCATCAGAAGTAATAAATCATATTAGATTACCCTAATTAATCTAACTTCCTTATTTATTAGAAAGCAGCCTGTAACATTATCCTTATCAACTGAGCTGTTACTACGGAAAAGTCTGTACATGTTTGTATTGTAAATACACAGAACTGAAGCATTTACTAAAGGTGGGGATGTCACCTGAAATGGCTTTATTCACATTTTATGGAGATATCACTACTTAAAAGCACCATCGAGAACTTGAACTTAATATGTAGCCATTCATGCTGCATATAAAATCATATATAAGTCTTGTTTGGCTTACAGAGAAGCAATATTATTTTCTCTATGTGAAATACTGCTGTACTTGTAGGTTTTATGGTTTTCAGGTCATGCATCACAATCTACCAATAATTCCGTGACTTGCCGTCTGATTACACTGGTCAACAGCCAAAATGTTTCGGGCATCAAACCAGTTGTTCTTAACTAATTTTGGGGTGCTGAGATTGAAATTGATGCTAAAATTTTAAAATTGGCTTTACTTTTCATGATATAGACGTGCATTTTATATTTCTATTTATATTTGGTTAAGAAAGCCTACCACCTGTATTTTGGCTGCAAAATAGGCAACCAGGAAAAGAGTTGGGCTCCACACATATGCTGTAATACATGTTCTTCAAATCTCAGACAGTGGTTGAACCGAAAGAGACAGTCTATGCCGTTTGCAGTGCCAATGGTCTGGAGAGAGCCATCTGACCATAGTGACAATTGCTACTTCTGCAAGGTGCCTCCAATTGGGAAAGGAATTTCAAAAAGAAAGAAGTGGACTTTACAGTATCCGAATATTCCATCTGCGATACCCCCAGTAGCTCATTCTGAATAATTGCCAGTTCCAAATGCTCCAGAAACATTCTCGCTCGATTCCACTGACGAGGAAGAAGAAGGAGTTTGTCATGAACCATCTACCTCGTCAGATCCAGACTTTCCTGCATCACTCTCCACTGAACCGCACCTTATATCGCAAAGTGAACTTAATGTTCTTGTTAGAGATCTAGACCTGCCCAAGAGTCAGGCCGAGCTCTTAGGTTCCAGACTTCAACAGTGGAATCTGTTGGCAGATGATGTTCGAATTTCTTTCTTTAGGAACCGTCAACAGTCTCTTGTCCAATTCTTCTTCATGGAGGGTGATCTTGTTGTATGCAATAACGTTTGTGGTTTAATGGATGCTCTCAAAATCAGCTATAACCCCAATGAGTGGAGGCTATTTATCGATTCATCAAAGCTAAGTCTTAAAGCTGTCTTACTTCACAATGGCAATGCACTACCATCAGTTCAAATTGGTTATGCTGTTCACATGAAGGAAACCTATAACAACATGAAAGAGCTCTTGAGATGCATAAACTATGATCAACATCTGTGGTGCATCTGTGGTGCCTTGAAGGTGGTAGCGCTAGTGCTTGGTCTACAGGGAGGATACACCAAGTACTGCTGCTTCCTATGTGAGTGGGACAGTCGTGCAAGATCAGAACACTACAAGAAAAGAGACTGGCCACTCAGAAAGTCACTGCAGCCAGGGGCTAAAAATGTTATGCATCCAGCACTTGTTCAAGCAGGAAAGATTCTGTTACCTCCTTTACATATCAAGCTTGGTCTTATGAAGAATTTTGTAAAGGCAATGGATAGAAATGAAGAGGCATTCAAATATCTCCTCTGTAAGTTTCCAAGGTTGAGTGAAGCGAAGATAAAAGCAGGAGTCTTTATTGGTCCTCAGATTCGTATGCTTCTTCAAGATGATGAGTTTTACCATTTGCTGCGTGGCAAAGAAAAGACTGCATGGGAAGCATTCAAGTTAGTCGTGACTAACTTCTTGGGAAACACCAAAGCACATAATTATGAAGAGTTGGTTGAAAATCTCCTGAAGGCATATAAAAACTTGGGATGTAACATGTCTTTAAAGATTCATTTCTTACTCTCATCTAGACTTCTTTGCACCAAACTGTGGAGCGGTGAGCGATGAACATGGTGAACGATTTTATCAGGAAATTGCGACTATGGAAAAGAGATATCAGGGTAAATGGAACCCATCAATGCTTGCAGACTACTGCTGAACAATTATCAGAGACAATCCCATGTCTGAATACAAGAGACGTGAGTAAAGGAGCCGAATAGCAATTCAATAAGGATCTACGTTCCAAAGTTCAATAAACATACTTCATTTGTAAAAAATTCTTACATATGACTATAAATTATAGTTGATTTTAGATAGAACTAAGTTTCCTAAGAATATATTTCCAAAATTTTAAAAACAGTAAACTTGCACCTCTATTATTGCAGAAGTAATAAATATGTATCATATTCTATACAATTCACAAAACAGTAAAATGAGAATCCTTCGATATCATAGAAACTAGAGCCAATTGACAGTTTTCCTTGTGATATTTGAATTCAGCACATAAAAATCATTAGGGAATGACTCATTTCATTTCAGAAACAAACAACTTTTGAAAATTTGTTGACCAGTGTTATTCATTAACTGAGATCATAAATTCATTAAGGACCTAAAGAAAGGAGTTTTCTAGTTATATGTAAATGAATCCTTATCACTTAAAATAAAGCTTTGTCACTATGTTACTTATAGTTCTACAGCTTTCTTCTGCACTTCTGCATGTTTGTTGCTCTTCTTGTTATATACTTTGTGTTTCAATTCCTCACCATTTTCCTTGTACTAGTTTGCTGTCAGTGAATGAGACTCTTTCACATTCACAGTCTGGAAATCTGGTTATGGCCAGTCCTGTTCTCAGCATAGAAGTGCTTTCACTTGTATTAAATATAGGTAATCCTATGTGCACTACCTATTACCACTATCACAATCTCACTGAGCGTTTGCTACAATGTATCAGTCTAGACTACGGGCTGTTTAACTCACAGACTATTGCCTAGCTAGGATAAAATTCATCCCGTGTGACTGATAATCTGCCATCAATAAGGCTAGGTTCACACCTGCGCCTGCTACACATTCGTGGTTCCCGTCCGGAACCCACTTACAAAATGCGGAGAAAGGTCCTGCAAGCAGCGCTTTTCTCTACACATTTTTTTGCACTTTTTGGGTGGGAATCTGGCTGACCCCATTGTAGTAACCAGGTAACCACTTTTTTTTCAAGCAGATTAGGTTTCCATTCAGGGGGACCCCCAAACGGAAATCCAAACACAGATCTGAACCAAGCGTAACTGCATATTATATTTACTATGAGTAGGTTCTGTAGAATGGCTGCAGAGTTATCCCCTGCTTACATATTACATTATCTATGTATTATTTCTAGTAATATCATGAAAAGTTATTATATTTTGGAGGTTGTATGTTCTCCCCATGTTTGGATGGGTTTCCTCTAAGTAATCTGGTTTCCTCGCACACTCCAAAGACATACTGATAGGGAATTTACATTGTGAGCCCTATATGGGACACTGCGGGATATGTTAGCACTATACAAGTAAGCAAAATAAATACATTTTGTTGGCACTTAGAAAGAAATTTGTGCCTTTGTGGAGACTGTAACCTTTTAGGTTCTAATAAGCAATACTCAAAGTTTACACTTGGAAACATAAGATACATAATAAATAACATAAATCTTTTCTACTCACCAAATATATTGGAGCCAAATGGAGATATTCCACAAATATAACAGCTGTTGTAAAAAGGACAATATTCTTTGAGCAGACTTATGCAGGTCTTTCAAGCAGACGCTCCAGTAATAAAAAAAAAAAAAAAGAAAAACTTACGATATTGACTCCAAGTAAAAGGAGAAACAGTTACAAGGAAGAGAAAAGAAAGAGGAAGTAAAAGTATAGCAAAAGCAAAAAAGTTCACATGGGCGTTCCTACAGATATTTCCTTTTTATGGCTGCTGCCACTGAAAGTGTCTGATGCAGATATAGGTGCATTCAGTCCTGAATCATTTCAGCTATATGTCATTACTGAGAGACACAGGGTGACAGTGAAATGAAACAGAGATGAATGCTTGTTTGTCTGACAGCTGTTCCTCCCCACCACCCCATATTCAGGAATCTCTGGTCGCCATCTAACTTCTAGCCTGTTAAAATCCAACAACCTAGTCTCCCCTACCTCTGACATCTACCTTTTGGGGACAGCTGGGACATTCCCATACACAATAGATGGTCAGCAATTGCTACCGAAATTGGTGGTTTGGGCTGACATGAATCTAATGTGTATGCAGGGCCATCTGAGCCTGGTCACAGGGGCTGCCAGAAAATAAGATGGAGCAGAGAGCTCCCTGCCATTCATACTCCAAAACTAGGAGACCTGTATTGTGCGTTATTCAATATGGTGGTTATATTCAATCACTATGTGGTAGCATTTTGTGTTTATGGTCTAGCGGTATTATTTGGCCCTTATATACATTACATACATTATACATTAGATGGTCAGACCATCCTGCTGAAATCACTTGGTTCAGCCAACAATAGTGAGGTTAGGTTGTTTAGGATTACAAAAATAAATTCTTCCTAATACAGTGCTACTCCTGTCTGAAGGTTGTGTGCAGTATTGCCGATCAGTAACAAAAACTTCACTGGAGCTAATTTGCAATACCACACACATCCAGATGTGGCGCTGTTTATGGAAGACAACCCTTTAATCTAAAGGGTATGGCCAGCTTTAATGTTTTAATTCATTCAGCAATAATGACTGAATTATTACCAAGTGAAATGTCAGTATCGACAAAACATGCAGTGTGTGTGTTCACACCACCGAGCCTCAATGACTCATAAACCTGCAGTCAGTCTTGTATGTATAACAGCTCACAGTGTATGATGACCTTTGAACACTAAACAATTTGCATATAAATGTAACCTACACGGAAAGTTGTGCAACTTTGAACATATATTACCCTGACCTTAGTCACAGACTAACGGAAATAGTACCTAATACCAAAAAAAAATAGAATCCTTCCCCGAACACCATCCTAACCAGAGACGTGGGAGAGATAAACAATCAAACAAACTGATAATGCTCAATAAACTGTAAGAGAACATTATATGATGTTCAGCAACCTCGCAGCCTTTATCAAAGATGGCCATCTGTGAGGTTACAAAAGCCAATCCCTTCTCAATAATCATCAACTCATTAAGAGACGTGCATCATTCTCCTATTGGCGCTCTATTCTCTTATTGGCGCGCCATTCTCTTATTGAAGGAGACTTTTTCAAAATCCAATATTTCAAGATCAGATTCCTTGCCAAGAATAACACCTTATACATAGTTGTCTTCTTAGTTCCAGTTAAAAGATATTTGTTTTATATTCCCCAGAACACATAAGGATCAGGTTCTATACATATAAAATACTTTAATTAATAATTTTAATTATGTCATACCAATATGTATATTTGGGGTATCTGTATCCAATCTGCGCTATCCTCACTACGTTTCAGACATAAATCTTATGTTCTAAAAAAAATTATTTTCATTAATTTTGACATTCTGCAGGGTACGTGCTCTTCTCCAAGCGCTGCTGCCAGTAATCCACCTCTACTGTGCATCCATGCATGTGCAGTAGAGGTGGATCATCGCTGGAGGAGAAGACAGAATCAGTAAAGGAGGAGGCTGTCTCACAGGAAGAAGCGTGGAGGGTAAGTATAAACTATGGGATAGGGGTTGGGCTGAGTAGGTAGGGAAGGGTGGGATAGCTAGAGAGACAGGGAGGGGGTTTATGGGAGGGAGAGGAAGGAGGGGAGACTAGGGTGAGAGGGGTTAGTGAGGACGTTACATAGCAGGAAGCTAAACTAGGTAAACAAAAGCAGGAGATACCAGGAGCTTCCCCAGAAAGAAACCCAGAAATCACTCAAAACATGCTAAAAGGTATATGGGTGCATTTATTAACCCATTAATAGTGCTAACAGACATTTTCTAAAAAATACATTTTTGCCTGAAAAAACCCTTTAATGATACAAATTTATCTGTCACACATTGCTAGCTACTCCTATAACACCATGCCAAATATTGAGCTATCTATCTCTAGTAATATTACAAGGAAGAAATCACCACTAGATCTTATGCTTCTATCTCATCTATACTAGAAAATGTACGAGAACTCTATAAATATTTACTATAGGAGAACTTACTGAAAGGTGTAGCCGCGGAGGTTTTTGTCCTGTGTAGTACGCCTCCAGTGTAGTAGGAAACGTCTGGCAAACATAATAGAAACATGACACGTGATCTAACTCATCTAAAATATCCAGAGATTTCCTTGTTCTCCTATTAGCTTTAGAATGCCCACATCAAAGATGGCACCAACAGGTTCATTGCAATCTTTATAATGGAAACTTTGCCCTCTTTATATTTAGAAGTGTTCAAATACCAAATATATCAAACATCCTTATATATCGACTTCTTAAAATATTAAAGAGACATTACAGAAACATATATATATATATATATATATATATATATATATATATTTAATATTTGTGACAAATAGGTGAAAAAATGTATACAGTATATCTCTATTCTCTGCCAGGACACCCACACTTACCTCTACCTCCTACCTAGGCATCCTGGCTAGAGGGGAGATACCCAAAGCCCAGTGATCTTGATACTTTAATACAGCCAATATATCAAAAATTATATACGATCTAATACTAGCCTTTCACACGACTGTATTTTGTGGGTCTATAATTGTTGTAATTGTGGATCAACACAGTATTAAGGTTAAATTGCCGTGTTGTCACTGTGTGATAATTTAGTGGGTTTTGTGTTGCAGTTCGGTCACTCGGTCTGTAAAAGGTTCACCATCACTGTCCTAATTTATATATATTATTTCTATCAAAAAATAAGAATAATTAATTATCTGAATTGAATATAACAATTAACCCTTACTCCAATTAATTATAATGAAATATAACACTTCTCCAATAATATCTATCAAGAAAGTCCCTCATATTCAGTTATGATACACTAACTTCTGCCCGCGACTTCGTCTACGTGTTGTTGTTGGCAATGAGCGGCTAATAATTAGCCAAATGTGGTTGGCGGTGATCCACCTGCGTCCACGTGTCAGCTCTGCTACATCTGTGCATATGCGCAGCAGCCCCAGCTGTATGCACATCTGTATGGAGAGCAGAGCAAGCTGTGGTACCGCGCTGCCTCAGCTCGGCTACATCGGGTAATTCTGTGTTAGACACGGCTGAATGGCTGCTGGTACAACAGTTCTCCCCCCTCCCCCATCCGAGGCAGAACAACTGATTCCCCGACCTACTTACTGAAACTCTACAGCCAATATTCTCCTCTTGTCCACACACAGCCTGTATGTTCTGTAGTCTCCTGATCTTCTATGACACTCCATTGTCTTCAACTTGCACACTATCCGGCTCCCTCCTGTTTAGCTCCGCCCACCATATAGCGTGTGCCTATGGGCCAGCTGAAGGGCTTGTAATGTCATCAAACATCCTCAAACATAGTGTGTGTAAATTCGCGCTTAACAGTCATGTAGTGACGTCATTTACCGGGATAAAAAGCAGCCTATATTTTAATCGGGGTTCCTATCTATCTATGTGCCAAATTTCAGCCAAATCCGTTCGGTCGTTTGTGCGTGATTGAGTAACAAACATCCAAACACACAAACTTTCACATAATAATAATATTAGTAGGATTGGTATCTTCAATATATATCTTGTATACATCATTGTTCTTCTTCCCATTAAATCTCCACTCTTATTGATCTGATATATTCACTTTAGTGTCCTGAAACTTACCATGCACATTGGGTATATTTTCTGTATTCTAATCCCACTAATATAAAGGTGAAATGGATGTTTGTGTGTTTGGATGTTTGTTCCTCAATCATACCTACACGGGTGAACGAATTTGTCTGAAAATGCGCACATACATACCTTGGGTCCCGGATTGAACGATAGGCTACATGGAATTCCCGTACACCACCGCAATTCACTCCCGTGCCCAGTGCTTCTCACAGTTCAATTCGCTGCAGGACCTGGCACGCTGTAGGACCTGGGATGACGTCATCCCAGCCCTTTAAGCAGCTCACCTGATTGGGTGCCGCTTCTCTATGTGAGCGGAGTTATCGTCTGGCCGCCGTCCACACCAACATGGCGTCTCTGAGAGGTCCAGAGTGTCCTGCACAAGGGCCTCTACTCTGGGGCAGCGACAAGTCCATACGCTGCCCCACCTGTGTGGCCTCACCACAGGACCGCAGTACTCTGCCGTGGCCGGACAGGGTGTTGCCTGCGCCACGCTCTGGAACGCTGGTTCGGCCAGCTGTCCCGCAGCATCTGCCGTCTCTGGACACTACAAGTCGGAACATCGGTGCACGGGAAGCCCAGGGTGTGGTGAGCCCGGGGTCAGAGGTTGGTAGGGGGAAAGGGAACACACGGTCGGCAGGGTCTGGTGGGGGGAAAAGGAGGCACGGGGTAGGTAAGACGGGGAAAGGGGTCATGAGGTAGGAGGAAGGAGTGACCACATGGGGAAACGGGGAGGGAGAAAGGGGGGGGTGGCGGGCGACAGGAGGTAAACAGTTCCAGCGGGCCGCAGGGTGGGCCCCAAGGGTCCATGGACCCACAGGTGTAGCAAGGGCCCGCTGCGGACACAAGGCAAAGGAACAAGCCTGCGCACCGCTCCAGGTTGGTACCACAGGGGTCGGGGTTCCGCGGATGAAGTCGCGGGTAAAAGCTAGTATGGCTTCTATATCTGATCTGACTGTTCACAGACAGAAAACCAGGATATAACAAACTGTACAAGACAGAATGGCATCTGGCCCTATCCTTATATTAAGGGTGCTTATACATGTACAGAATTTCAGAATTACACTCTGCTGGGATGTGTATAGCTGGGTACACTGGCCGTATACTGTATCTGTATTGTTTTTTTGTAAAATGAGTAAATCAGTATAATATTCTGTCACTGTGATACTCTGTATGGTCAAAGCAATGTCACAATTTTTTTGGAAAGCAGAAGTGAATCTTAAAATCTGATGCTTCTGTCTGACAGTTTCCAGAAACAGCTGATGCAAAACCGGTAATCTAAGAACGTAACTTTGGACATGTAATATATACCTATATATATAGGTTTGCAAAACTGGGTACAAATTTGGAAACAATGCCATTCCCCTTCATTGCAAGTACAAATTACCCTCAAAAGGAAAACACATTATGTTGCAAGATAAAAATCCTGTTGTAATTTACACTTTCACATTCTCATTTGCCACAGAAGTTGTAAAAGACTGATTTGAAAAGATTGCACTTTCCCAATAATATTTATGTCCAATGCATTTTTAAAAAAATTGAGAAATTTTTGTAATACCCTTTAGTTAGTTACTTTGTAGTTTGTAGTTACTGACTATAAACTCTGTGTAGTTGGGTTCCTCTAACCTTCTGAGTAAAGCATGTGTAAATGAATGGGCAAGACTAATGACAGTATACATGATTAAGGCTGGTTAAAGGTGACCGTGCTGCTGCAACAGGCCTGCCATGATTTAAAATCGTGGGATTCACACGGTGGATACAGAGATGTCCCTGTGAGCCGCCCGTACACCGGCTCTGGTTCCGTGGCTCTTTTCATTAAATGAATAAGAGCCACTGAAGCATGGGCCACAAAATAGGATTGGAATAGGATCTGTCCCATCTAATGCGGCCCAGACTATTGGCCCGCTTACGGGAGCATGAAAATCACGGTTGTTTGTACAGGCCCATAGAAAAGACACTGACCCCCACCACAGTCTTCTGCAACTGGTCTTAGTATTTTTGATAGAGCTTTAGTATTTTTAAGTCATAAATGTAGCCAGATATTACTTTAAACTATTTTTGACAAAATATTGTAAAGTCTATACAGAGAATTTTTACAGAATTTCTGGTCATTCAGGATTATCTATGGTATATCACTTCAAAATCTTACAAAATTACAAAAACACCATGAAAAATGCTTGAAAGTGGCTAAGAAAACATTGACATGAAGTTTTATAGGTAGTCCAAAGTTTGAAGTATAGGGGTCATTTTTTACAAAGTTATAATTTAGCGACTTACATGAATACAATAATATTTAAAAAATGTTCCATTTTTAGAATCTTTTGTTTGATATTACATGTACTGAGAAAAACAGAACCATGCAAAAAATATTTGGTCATATTTGTATTTCTGACACAAAAAAAAGCAATTTAATTTTTTATATAAATCTTATATATAACAGTCAACCAAATGTGATGAAACCCGTTTACCAACAGAACACAACTGACTAGGTCAGAGAAGGGGCGGGCAAATAGATCAAGGGTGTGAAACGCTGGGTCAAATCACATGACCAGGGGGTCAGTACAAGACCAGAACCCCCCGGGTCCATCATCGAGAGTCAGAGAGATCAGTTAAACTCCCCGCACAACCCCTTTAAATCAAACTGCGTTTCTGTTTCTCTAATGGAACGGAAAAGTGGCGAACACAACAATGATGTGAACCTAGTCTTAAAGCATAACTAAACTTTCAAACATCTTTTGATCTTCTGACAGCATTTGTGTCATTAAACAATATTGTAATATACTTTATTAACACATTTTGGCTCCTTTCTGTGAAATCTTGCACTTCTTTATTGTTTCCCTTGTTGTACCCTGCTTTTCCCTAGTAGTGGGTAGGTGGGTCTTGTGTAATGCAGCAAAGGCAAGGCTGAAGTTGTACACATCAACATTTGACAAGATACTCAGCTATCATATGACACCTAATTCACTATTCTTGCTATAGCATTTTTAGAGGAACCATCAGTCAAAAACATAGTCGGAGCAGGTATATTTATATTCAGCTACAGCTGCTTCCAATATTTGTTTTCAACCGATATCTCAGGAATATAATCTGAGGATCTTATCTTTCATATGACACCAAATGCACCGTTCTACGTTCCATACTGCCACAGACATAACTTTATAAAGTTACATCCCCTTCCTCAGTTTCCCTGCATTACAAGAGCCATAAACCTTTACTTTACAGTGAGCAGCAAGGAGTGTACAGGCCCCAGCTCTTAATAGCAATGGTAATAGCAAATGCTGCCAGAAACCAGTTGTTCAAAAGTTTAGTTACGCTTTAAACAGTAGTCGATATCTACAGCATTTGTGTCAAAGAAATCAGGACAACAATCAACTACATGAACAGATCGGTCCTGGTGCCCACCATCATTTACAAAGGTAGTTCTGTAAACCCGACTGCCCTCACCCTATTCATGTCACAGTGGCATGAGAAAGGATGACGTATATACTTGTGTCACCACTGGATCTGGAAGTTCTTGAGATTATTACAGGACCTAGCTATTTGTATACCAGTGGTCAGACTTTTATAACATCTGACTTGTCTTCAGGTAATGCAGTAAGATGCACAAAATTCAGAAATAACAGGACCAAGCAGGTGACCGATGATCAGATTGTTATGTGACGGATATAAATCTCTATTAATACTTCTGTTTCCAAAACTCCACGTATGAGACAGGTCTTTGCCAGGCACCATTGCAGTCAATATGCAGCCATATTAGCTGTTTCTTTCACAGAATTCAAGTGTGGCTTGTGCATTTCAACAGTGATGGACATGGCACAGCACAAGTGATTTTCTTCCTTGATGAAACAGGTCTATACACCACGGGTGTCATCATGAAACCAATGAGTTTGGCTGTGTATGAATACATCCAGGACAACAATGTAAGGAGTCATGAATGAACAAGTCACACTCCACACAGAAGACGCAGTGACATACTGAGCAAATGTAAACCTGCAAAGGATAAAAACAAAAAGTAAGTAATACAATAGTAAGTAATAGAAATAAGTAATGGCAAACTGCAACATCTAATAGAAATCCTATTAATCTTTGGAATGACTTATGGTGTGCAGCCTTGCAAGAGAGCGGGGCGTAAAAGAATTTACTCACAAGTTATCCCCCTACACTCTATACATACTTTATATCAGTGAGCGGTCAGACACCAAACGGATCTGCAGGTTATCCCCATTCTATGGATAGGGGTTAATTTATTTTGTATGAAAACCCTTTTAGCAATCCTTGTCTCCTACTACAGACAGGGCACCGCAGAGAAGCTCCGGCTCCAGGCAGGTGAATCAGCCAGATACAGGACAGTGAGGAAGAGGAGAGGAAAAAGCTGAGCTCCTGGAATACAAGATTTCTTGAAATATCTCTACATTTTAATTGCAGTATGAGATTAAAAGGAAAAAAGTGTTAACTTAGGGAGGAAGTCCTGGGATATTTTTTGTGCATTTCTAACTTTAAATAAGTAATTTAAAGGGGTTATCCAGAATTAGAAAAACATGGCTGCTTTCCTCTTCTAAGGAAGTGACATCACATTCATTGGTCACATGCCACTGCCACATTACTACTTTGTCAAGTGATCGGGACAGATTTCACAAGGGTCTAGAAAAACCTGTCATATTGGCCATAGAGGCCATTCACAGAACAGCTTTCTTTTTTCTAAATGAGAAATAAAAGCTGTGCTGTGATTGGTTGCTATAGCCAAACACATGCAGTTCTTCTTTCATATCCTTTTGTACATCCCCCTGATTGAACAACTGTACAATCCACATACAATTGTCACTATTCAAGTTAATTAAGATAGGGGCATTGGTGTGAATAGTAATTTTATTCTGCACACTGTCCATGCTGACAACCCAGGGAAATTGGTCACTTTAAATACACAATAAAATGTTTTGTTTTAATAATTTTCTTCTGAAATTTCTACCTGACTGTCATTCAGTACAAGAGACTTACTTGTTGATCCTTCAATTCTCCATCACAGCCCCGACAATACCTTAGGAAAAAGTAAAATACAGTAAGTACTTCTATGTAGTCTGAAAAAAGTATCAAAATTGCAATCCTGAGCTGCACCCGATGGATCAACTGTTTGACGTGGCAGCACCACTTCCCGAGTTCTGCTTTCGCTCCACATGTCATGTGATGTTACATTTCTTGGTCACGTTGCCTAACTGCAGCTCAGTCACCTTTATACAAATGAGCTGATCTGTAATACCAAGAACAGCCACAGTACAAATATACCATGCTGTGCTCGGTACACCAAGTGCTGCAGACTCTTCAAACAGCTGATTGGCCGGAGGCTCTTGTGTTGAACCCCTGTCTATCTTCAACTGATGAAGAATTCTAATGATCCATAGAATAGCACTCCAGAGCTGTGGATTCGGATGAGGAAGGAAGGGGTTGTACAATCAGCAATTCAATAGGTCATAAGTTTAACTAAAACATCTGTCACATGCCGTTTCTGTGCCACCAGGAGACTCACTTCCAACCTATTGTCATTGCAATATAATGTCTTATCTGGATCCATGTGAGTGAAGCCGTGGCACATCCGCTACAGTGACATTTGTCACTTAACTGGTTACTTTTCAAGTATATATCACAAGCATGCTAGAATGATCTGGAATATTTATCTGTACAACACATACAGATACCAGAGTCAATGCAGAGGATTTTGTTAACTACAATTACCTCTCCCCTTCGTATTCTGCGAGAGCAATTTCTTTAAAGGCATCCAAAGGAAACAAATGATGGTAAGACCGAGCCAAGTGAGGAGCAGACACTAAGGTAAGGCCTACAAAAAAATAAAGCAAAAAAAAATCAATAACATTCCACAATGCTGTTGATATGAAGTTGCCAAGTAGAGACTAAACAGAAGACATCAAAGTCATGAAAACAAGTCATAAAATTCAGCTAAATCATTAAAAACAAATAAAATTACTTATAGTCCACAGACTCAAACTTTACCTACCACTTTCTTTGCCTCCTTATTCACTGTGAGCTCTCACTGACTTTAGCCCCATATAGGGATCCCAATATACATTTTTATTCCTATCAGTATGTCTTTGTAAAATGGGAGGAAATCCCCGAAAACACAGGGAGAACATAAAAACTCCTTGCAGATGATGTTTCTGGTGGGATTCGAAACCAAGACTACAGCACTACAAGGCTGCAATGCTAACCACTGAGCCACCGTATTGCCCCTTGATTTTAGGCATTTCTGACTTGAAAATGGTGGATACACAAAGTACAAGACAAAGTTGAAGCTCAAAGAGAGAGTTACATAGCATGGTTTTTACATTAAAGTCAATGGGAAAGCACAAAGACAGAGGGGTTCCCGTATGTGTCCATTACTCCGCTACAGTTAATGTCCATTGCACCATTTACAATGATAGTGTGAACATAGCCTAAGATAGTTGCATTTTTTTGTTTTACCCCCAACATGGCTACCCGTCAGATTTCTGCGATTCACAGACAGCCCCTTTAATACGTACATCTTTTTGCTCCAAGGAACTAAACTCAAATTAATTTATACTATGTCTACCAGTTGCTTTGTTTGAGTTTGTGATTCCCTTAGCTGAAAAAGAAACTACTGGAATATCTACTTACGGCAAACTTTGCATTCCACAGGCAACTCAGAATACTTGGCTTTGCACTGTGGACAGAAATAGCCACCAAGTGTAAGGCCTGGTTCACTGTTACTATCCAGGTGCCTAGAAGAAAAAAAAAACAAAAATGGACATAAAGTAGAGAATTCCACAATCTACTGTAAAGAACAAGACAATCTAGCATTCATCTATACTGATCTAAGCATTCTTAAGTTGTTTCTGAGTCATGAATTGAACCGTCTCCTAAAATAATATAGCTTCTATGATATATTTACACCTACCACTTGTATTATGATCCCTAAAGTAAAATTTTCATGATTTTGAAAAATTACTCCATACATTGCAAGTATAAACGACTGAGAACAATTCCAAGCTAGTAAGTTACTTCTTAGTTTGCTTCATGATGTAGGATATATACTTACGCCATGCTAAATGAGGGCTTTGCATCTTGATCAGCGAGAGAACCCATTGTATGCTGAGGGAAACCTACAATGAATGAGAGGGAGAGAAGTAGGACTACAACCAGAAGTTATTCAGGAAAGCACTGATAACATATTGCTAGGATTGTGATCTCAGTCACTAAGCAGAACGTAGGGACACTGACACTAGAATGGCAGAATGCCACTTTACCTTATAACGGTGCTACTTTTTCAGCTACTGCATGGTTGGCTATTGACTACAATGGGATGATCATGTTGCCTCTAATGAAAGCTAAAGAGAGCTAACCTGAAAACAACACAGCATGGCAACCTATGCAGATTGAACATTGATGATATCCACTAGCAATTGATGATATCCCCTAGCAATATGTTATCAACATCCTAAAGCAACTGTAACAGAACAATAGCATAAACGAATTACAGTTTGCTGGGAGGTTTGATAAGGTTATGTTGCTACCACTAGATAGCGTGCACTTCACCTACTGGTAACAAGTAACCCAGACAAAGATATGTGTGCACAGTAACAAAGAGAGAGAAACTGTAACCAGCGAGTCCCTGTTCACATCAGGTTGCATCTTTCCATCAGATATACACATTAGCGATGAAGGTCAATGTGCACCTCTGTCCAATGCCACTGAATAACATCCATAAAAAACAAATGCCGGCAGGTTATTTTTCTGGATGCCTCTGCATAAAAAGTAAAATTGAATAGACTTTTCTTTACTGTAAAATAAGTTATACTTATGTATATCAGCTCAAGGGAGACCAGAAAGACACATATAGATATGATGAATAGATCTCAATGAAACCACAGCATTTGCTGTAAAGTGCGCTCCATATAATGTACGGGGCCAGATATAAGGTCTATGTATTATGATATGGGCCGATAACTATATAATGAGTTTTTACCCCCCACCCCCCCAAAAAAAAAAAAAAAAAAAAAAAAATTAATGTCACTGGTATAGTAGTACTTAGTAAGAGAGGAATTACTGGGCACATACCCATGCGTATAAGGGAGCACTCAGAGCTGTTACTTGCTGGAGGAGGAGTGACGTGGTGCATCAGAAGTTCTTTATAGTGGCTCTCATCCAAAATAACATGATAAACTCCTGTTAAAGAAACCATAAAAGACTGTGTAAAACAGAAGGTTCAACACAACATTACCCACAAACTATTCATAAAGAATGTACATATTACTGCAAATCATAAGAAGGCGACATTGTCTATAATGGAGGATTTATCTCACACTTAAAAGGGGTTGGACACTTTCAGACCAACCTTGAGAGACAAATGTTATTGTTTGTATAATAAACAGTTGTACAACTTTCCATTAAACTTTCTGTATCAATTCCTCAGGGGTTTCTAGATCTTTGCTTGTTGCCATTCATTCTGCTTAATTACGGTGAATTAAAAAAAAATCAGTCCACGGTCATGTGATGTACAGACCATGGTCATGTGATGTACAGACCATGGTCATGTGATGTACAGACCATGGTCATGTGATGTACAGACCATGGTCATGTGATGTACAGACCATGGTCATGTGATGAGCACACAGGTGAACAGCTGATTACCAGGCAGGTGTCTGATTACTGTGCTGTGACTGTAACGATCAGTGCACCTGTGTATATCACATGACCATGGACTGATTTTTTGATCTAGAAAACTGAGGAATTGCTACAGAAATTATATTGGAAAATTGTACAACTTTTTGTTATACAAACAATAACATTTGTCTTTCAATATTGGTCTGAGATTGGACAACCCCCTTTATGAATAGTCTGCTACGATTTTTATATGTATAACATATTCTTCACTAGTGCATAAGATACAAAGCAACGGGGTCTGCAAGAGACTTAACAAAGAAGTTTAACAAGTAAAAAACAAAAAAAAATTAAAAACCTGAAAAATCAACTTTTGCCCAGGAATTCAAGTTGCTTGCCACCCTCAGTTATACATAGATGTCACAGGTGTTCTTTCACCAGTGGCCATTGTCACAGGCTGCCCATGTACAAGCGCCCATGTACAAGCACAAAATATCTTTTTTGGGGCACATGTGCAGATATCAATTCACAGTTTGTGATGACCAGCTTTTAGACAACCCCCCCCCCCCAAAAAAAAAAAAAAAAAAAAAAAAAAGAAAAAACAGCGTATGCTAGTGCAGCCTGTCAAGTGTTTTGCTAGCATATTGCAAGTGTATTAAGCTTGTAAAAAAAGGACCTTGCACCACCTCCACCAATAGCAGTTCTTCGCATCTCTTAGTAGACGGTGAGCCACTGATTTTAGCTTGGTTGGATTTTTTTCTCTAGCCCCAGCCATTCCAGGACAACTGTTGCAGTTAGTTTTGGTGCCCGATATGCTATTTAGGTCTGCACTGTCAGGTCAGCAGCGTCAGCTAGGAGCAGGCAAGGATGTGTGAACCAAATCTCCAATAAGAGGCAGCCATTGTCAAAGCTCAGTATCACACCCCTGCTTGCTCCTGTTTGACACCTCTCTCCTGGCAGTAAAGAGTTTAAAAAGTATATCAGGCACCAAAACTAACACAACTTTTTATGGGCTAAAAAAAACCCAAACATCTGTTCCAGAATCAGTGGAGCAGCACCTATTAAATGATGTGAAGGGTTGGACTTGGCAGAGGTGATGAAAGGTTCTTTTAAATGTGTACAATTTTGTAAGTGTTAGGAGGATCGGTACCCAGTTTATAAGTGTAAGACTAAGTTCACATCTACATCAGGCTGTCGGTCGGTCCTGAAGACCAGAACAACAGACACACCAAGCACTACAATATGGATACATACAAAGCCCAAAGGGCCCCATTGACTGACACATAGGGTGTCTGTTTTAAAACTGAAATTGGTTCATGAAAAAGTTATGTGTGCAAGACATTTTTCGTCTGCCAATTTCTGGCAGACACTGACAGTCTCCTATGTACACATCTGTGAACTCATGTTCTGCCTTTTCTGAACTCTTTCAGTATCTGCATTAAGGGTATGTTCACACAGAGGAAAAGATGGCGGAAACCTCTTCCACCTTGTAAACATTTCACGCAGCTAGTTGCGACGGGCTGCCGATGCAGCATCAGCAATCTGGTGCAGCATCCCACTCCTGTTTAGGCCAGAATGAATGGGCCTAAACAGGAGTGTGTCGCGAGCTGCGGAGGCCGCGGCTGACTCAGCCACAGGATCCGCGGCAAAATGGGTCATGTCACTTTTTTTTTCTACTACTAGCTAGAGGGGAAAAAAAAGCGAGCAGCTCCCACTGAAATCAATGGGTGCCATTTCTGCAGGCAGATTTTGAGGCAGATTCCTCGTCAAAATCCGCCTGCAAAAAAACTCTGTGAACATCCCCTAAGTCCGACAATAAACACTCTATTTAGCAAACTAAACCGTTAAATAATATAAATCTTCTAAACTGTCAAAAAAAGGTAAAACTCAATAAATCATCTCTCACCTCCGGTCTCCCGGGTAAGCACAGTGCAGACACGCACCTCCGCAGAAAGCCCTATAACAGACACCCTGATTTTGCTAGCTTTCAGAGACTGCCAGAGAAAGAAAACATATAAAATGGTCAAATACAGCAGCTTATCCAACAAATTTTACATATAATAAACAATATATACAACAAATATAAGTTTGTTTCTGGCTTACAAATCATTTTCCAATGTTGTGTATAGATAATTATTACTATGACACAACTCACATCATACACATACCTTGATAATATCATATATATTGGATGGATCACATGTTGTCAGACTGCTAAAAATCACCAATATTTCACGACTTGTGTGGCCTGGCATGTGTCTATATAAAGATTTAAGAAATAAAATGAACTAGTAAAAGCTACACAATGGAAAAGAATGCACATGGCCATTATTGTACTAAATAACATGAATTTACAGTCGCACAAATCCAGTTGCTTCCCATATAATTCCAGGGCACTAGGCAATATGGAAAGAAAATTACCTAAGGGTGCATTCACACTGAGTAAACGCTAGCTTATTTTGTAGAGTAAAATGACACTTGTAAATTTTGCTATCCCATTGACTTCAATGACATTTTACAGGCGTATTTTTACAGGTGTATTTTTTACAGGCATATTTTTTACAGGCGTATTTTTACACTTGTAAAAAAAATATCATTGAAGTCAATGGGATAGCAAAATTTACAAGTGTAATTTTACTCTACAAAATAAGCTAGCGTTTACTCAGTGTGAATGCACCCTAAGGGTTTACTCAGATGGCTGTATAAAAATAAAACCACCAGGTCTGCATGTCCGTGGACTAGAATGACCAGGAGAAAACTGTGTACATTACAACAGTCTCCCAGTATTGTGCCTTCCACAATACAGACAAAGTAGTCCACGCAATGATTTTTTCCACACAGACCATGGGTTGGTTAATTATGGCCTGGATACACTCAGTGACAAATCAAATAGCGCACCAAGAAGGAGGTGTTGGAATCATATGAACTTTCTATGTGTGAAAGTAATGACAATATATGTAAGTGGCTACAATATTAGAGAGAAAGGAGAAATTTATTGGAGAAAACTGTACAACTGAAAGGAGGTTCTAGTACCCCCATTGGTCCACCTCTAGCTTGAACACAAGGTCAGAATGGCCTAGATGGTGGGCAATTTGTCAGCTTTCCATCCAGCTTCTCTCAGACCAATCATGCACCCCCCCCCCTTTTTAAAGTCTGTCAACTGGACAAAATTTCTTCAGTCGCAATGCAAAGGTATTTATAGCAATCAATGATCTCTCACCAAGATGTACTCTACCCAAAAGTAGCATCCGAGAGCCTTTTTATAGGGAAGCACGGAAAGCACTTTTTTTTTTAGTATGTTTTGATTTTAGCAGTGAAGTGAACAGATACTTACTTTAGTGTCTGCAGTGCAAGGTTAAGAGAATTATACAGAGAAGGCTCGCCACTGCAGGTCATGTCTACAGCTTTCTTCAATGCTGTTATGTGCTGCCTGGGGTTACCTGGGGGAATGAAAGAAAAAAATTATACATCTTATTGGCAAGAGTAATAAATAAGTCCATGGTAAGAATAAAAATATAATCTTAGAAAAATACATAGGCGTTATCCCACAAAGTACAGCACTCGGCAATCCCATTGAAGTGAATGGGAGCACTGTCCACAACCAGTTACGCCCAAATTCTGCTTGGCTGTGGTCGGACTGAATGTGCAGAATAACCCCTTTAAATGACCAATGCAGAGTTAACTGTTGACATATTCTGCAGCGCTTTACAGATATTGTCAGTGACTGTCCCATAGAGGGCTCACAATCTACATTCCCTATCAGTATGTCTTTGGTGTGTGGGAGGAAACCCATGCAAACATGGGGAGAACATACAACTTCCTTGCAGATGTTGCCCTTGGCAGGATTTGAACCCAGGATTTAGCGCTGCAAGGCTGCAGTGCTAACCACTGAGCCATCGTGCTGCCCTTAAGAATACCTTAATAAGCCGTCAGAAGATCCCTTCAATCACCGCAAATACACCTTTAACAAATGTAACATTAAGCGGTATCTTAATAATTCAAGAGAACTGAACACATGCAGATCTTACCAGCCAGCTCCGTCAGCTTTTCTGCTCTTTTATTTCTTGTGACGAGGAGCCCAATCTAAACAAAATAAAACCAGCAAATAAAACATCCAATGTGGAACGATATCCTTGGGATTCCTGAGCAGTCACTTTCACATGGTTGCCTATGTATGAACCTATGAGACCTCAGGAGGTATTCCATTTTCATAGTAAATGAAGCATTAATAAGAGTCATCCCTATTACTAATAACAAAGTGGGTATGCTCATATAGAGTCTTATGATGTCAATTCCAATGTAGAATACATGTTAGAATTAGGGAAGTAGAGTCCATCATATCTACCTCCTGTTGTCTGATGCTTCATTATCAGTGCTATGAAAAAAAGAGAAACCTCCAGCCCTCCAGCTTTTGTGGGTGCCATGGCCAAGATACTCTGACTTTTCCAAGTATTTGTCTATGTGAACATATCTTAAAGGGGTTCTTGTTTACATTTGTAGCTCAAGATAACTGAAGTGTTTTACCCAATACATTACTTTATCTATCTTGCTGGGCCAGATAGTTTTTCAGTATGACTCTTCAGTGGTTATAGACCACCTTTTTAGTCAAGCTGATGACTCGGACCCTGTTCTCAGCTATCTATATTCTCTTCGCTCTCTGCTAAGTGCTTTCAGTTGCTGTGCCATCATAAGTGTAGAACGGTTCCTTGGTCAGAACCTCAGTTATCTCTGGATGTAAATCCAGAGGTAACAATTTACAACAAGCACCTGAGTGGAAAACCAGGAAGTTAGGAGGAGAAGAGACAGGGGAGTGGGTGAAACTCTGAGATGAGAAAGCCCCTTTAACAAGATACAAGAAGCCACCACACAAAAAAGGTTTTGAAAAGCTATAAAAAAGATGCAAAAGTGACTGTTCTTTTTGGCTCAACCATCCATGACCGTTTCAACGAACAATTTGGAAAATGTTATTACATGAACTGTACCTGGCTTATTGGGTTTTGATCAAAATATTCATCCACAAAATACTCCAGCAACTAAAAAATAAATTAATTAAATGTCAATCACTGGTGAATGTTTATGTACTCCATATTAATCATTTAGCCGAGCACAAGTAATACAGTAATATACATATCATCAACTCTTGAAATACAACATTAGTCCTAACGTAAACCGATGAATAGTTTGACATTCAATTTAGTAACACAATTTAAAGGAAAGCCGAAGTGATCATGGCTGATGCGCATGTTTGCTTTTTAATGTTTTATAAAATTTTTGTTCACAATAGTATTGAACCATAAAGAAAATTGGTCACCATATCTCTTTAAAGGGAATGTGTCGCCAGGAAATGACCTATTGTTTAAATCATGTTTTTAGGTTAAACACATTTTAAAGAATTTTTGCTCATTGTTTTTAGTTTTCCAAATTAATATGTAGATTTATGAAAAAAAGTGTAAAAATTTTGCAATTACAATTTTTACCACTAATTCTAAAAAAATTTGCGCCTTGCTCTTTCCTATAGAAGGACATAGGTAATAAACACAATGGTCTGAAGCAGAAATTGAGTTGTATATAATATCTAGTCTTCCACAAAAGACTATATATCCAGTCAGGTAAACAGAAGAAATATACAATGCAAGTAATGTCACTCTATGGACCCCTGGGTAACTAATAACCTGTGTGAATACATACTTATATAGACAATATAGAAGGTAAACACTTTTTATGAAACTTGCTTACTTTCAATGTGCTAGTAAGTCTGTTGGGTTTCAGGTCTTGATCCTCCATTGTTCTGGATGCATCAATTATCACAAACATGTGACGCATCTGGTAAGAAATTGTGCCTTATTATATACGTACTGTGGATAACAAAGGGTTTATAGTGTAAATGCTTGGAGAGTAAGTCTGCAGTTTCCGCTTACCATTCCCAAGCGAACTTGTCCATGATGTTCAAACACTCTGTAAAAGCAAACAGAAACTAAATATTCTTCATATAAAATCCTGAATATAACACCAAATAAAGTGAATACAGCACTAATATGCACGTACCCACTCCTCTTTAAGGCTGGGTTCACATTTGCACACGGTGACTATTCGGGGATTCCTCATTCTGCTCGAAAAATGCAGAGAGAAAAGTCCTGCTCTCTGCAATTTTCGGTCGAAAACCCGACATATCACACTTAGTCTATAGGGTATGTGGGGTTCCATAGGTAACTGCTTTTTAAGCGGATTGAGTTTCCACTTTTCAGGTCCCCAAGCAGACCTGAAAAACAGAAACCTCAATGCAGGTGTGAACCTAGCGTAAACCTTGAAAAAGGTAACATAGAGCCATCTGTTCTATAGCTGCATAGCATGCGACTCCTTCGTATCTAGATCTCCTTAAGAAGAATTGGTATCTTAAAAGTGGTGTTACATCAATGTCACCCTGTACTGAACATGTTAGTCATCAGTCATCTTGTCTTTCATAACAGATTCACTTGTCATAACATTACCTTTTCCTTTTATCCTTGAACAGAATCTCATCAATTGTGGCCTTCAGTGATCCGGATTCATCTTCCTTGAGGACCTCCCTTCGTAGACAAAACAAGTACATTATAACAAACTAGAAGGAACATAAAACAAAGCGCAATAAAGTAGGTAAGCTTCTTACCATGTCCTCTCATAGCCACCTTCCCACCGCTTGGTTCTTTCTGGCTCTTCATCCATTTTGATACCAAGGATATATTGGCAACTTCACTAGAAGAATAACATTTCTGCTTTAGTACATTATATTATTATTATTTTTTTTAATAAGGTGCTTAGTAATGAAAATCAGCGCTAGTTACAAGTAAAGGGAGACATGTGATTTATTTGGGTGCAGATTCATGTAACGTGTGAGTTAGTATACTGTATGGTGTCAGTATATTTGCATCCATTCGGTGTATGGTAGACCTTATGAGACCTGTCTCATAACTGAATCAATAGTAAGAAAAAGCTCTCAGCTTGGTCTGAATTGATTCCAGTATTTGCTGGAATACTAATAGTTTTTTAATACCAGTTAAGTAATTTCATATAAAACACATCATAGACATGACTTTTTAAAAAAAAAAAAAAATTAAGAACAATGAGACCTTATGGGAAACCTATGCCGTAGTTTGCATATACAGTGGCACGTTCCATCAGACATGGACATTGGAGAATCTGTCAATCAATGCCATAAAGTGTCATTGCTGCGATTAAAGCAGAGCTGGCAGTATAATAAGCCATCCTAGGAAAGGGTAGTGCAGCTACAGATCCATTCATACTCCCAGTGGCCAAAACAACACAAAAGACATTTTGTATTTAGCTACTAGGAGTGCTGAAAAAATACACCGAATACATAGATTAGGAGTCCAGCGTATTCATGTCTAAAGTGGTCCCTCTGCCCATCAACTGTTTACTGACAAGTTGCTGGTGTGAACCTAAATGGGCAGCTCACTTCTGCCAATGTCAATACCAATCTGGTTTATAAAGGGGAATCTAAAGTGTGTTCCTCCTTCCACCTCCAAGACATCCATTAGAGCAGGGGTAGGCAACCTTCAGCACTCCAGATGTTGTAAAACTACAACTCCCAGCATGCATACTTACTCTGCTGTTCTTGGAACTCCAATGGAAGTAAATGGAACATGATGGGAGTTGTAGTTTCACAGCAGCTGGAGCGCTGAGGGTCCATTCACACGGAGGAAAATGGCGCTTTTATTTGGCGCTGAATTTTCAGCGCTGAAAAAAAAAAGACTCCCATTGACTTCAATGGGTGCCGCTAGCGGAGCCGTTTTCCTCCATATGAATGGGCCGATTGATGATACCTGCATTACAGCATATGGACAGAGGTTGTCCTGATGATGCCCTATGTACATATGGTCCCCAGCTGAGCAGAGGGAGGGGTCTCCTAGGTCCAGCTGTTCTACTACAGAATATGGACAATCCCTTTAATTGATGTGAGCTATCACCTAATGTCAGAGGCTGGTCATATAAGGTGAGCCCGGGAGGATGTAAGCTGTCACACACACACATTGTATATCATTTCTACTGCTGCAGACCACAGAGAGCCTTCATAACCGCACTCCTGGACGAGGACCTAGTACTACATGTATGAACAGTCTCCTACTACACACTCATACCTTCCACACAACACCCGGCGCTGCCGCTCCGCTCCGGTCTCTTCCACGTGTGCGCAACCAAATACAACTCCCCTGGAAACAACAGCGGTGAACAGAAGTTCCGGCCACAGCGCACAGTTTTGTTGACGCTGCAAAACCGTATTATAGAAATAAAGAACTGCTATAGTCTGCGATAGGGGAACGCCTTGGCCTAAGGTTTCCATAGGAGGGAGAGAGAAATGACTCGTATTGGGGAAGCATGGACATGACAAGACAAGTGCACCAGAGACATACACAGATATCACAGGCTGTTCCTATAGTCACATGTAGTAGGGTACCCCATAATGTTTCTATAAAATTGAGGATTTTTTAAAATAGAAATGATATGCAAGTCCCCTCCCCCTGGAACTTTAATAATATGCAGACGGTAGACCTCCCTTTCAGAAAGAGGGACAGAATGTGCGGCGGGCTATGCGCGTGTTGGCAAATTTAGCTCCGCCCACTTTTATGTTGACTCCGCCCAGTCTCATTTCTTATTCATGTGCCCCCACACAGTATAATCCTCCTACAGTCACCCATACATTATATGTCCCTACAATATCATGTTCCCTTCCAACTGCCCCACAGTATTAAAGGGGCTCTATCTGAGAAGAAGAAAGAAGAGGAGGCGTGCAGAAGATGACGTCGGACCGTACACGACCGCCCACCGTGCATCGGTAAGTATGATTAGCATATTCTTTTTTAGGGTATTATTTTAAAATGGGGGGGGGTAGTTTAATATAACACTTACGGTGCCTGAATAGCCTTTTTAAAGTCTATTCACGTATATTTGGGGCTCTATCAGCATGATTTTGGGCTACAGCCGTGTATGTGTTCAACTCAGATCTGCGTCCTCTGGACGCAGATCTGAGTTGAAATCAGGACATACCTCCCTCCAACCGGGACTGCGGGACATGTCACCGGAATCGTGAATGTCCCGCGGAAATCGGGACGGTTGGGTCTCTCCAGCTACTCCCCCTTAACACCCCCTGGTTTAAGTGCTCCCCTTCATCTACCCCCAGTTTCATGTCTCCCTTCCATCTCTCCCCCAGTTTCATGCCCCCCCTCCACCTGCCCCCAGTTTCATGTTCCTCCATCTCTGGCCCCAGTTTCATGCTCCCCCCCCCCCCTTCATCTGTCCCTAGTTTCATGTCCCCCTTCCATCTCTCCCCCAGTTTCATGCCCCCCCTCCATCTGTCCCCAGTTTCATGCCCTTCCATCTCTTGCCCCAGTTTCATGCCCCCCGCTTCATCTGCCCCTAGTTTCATGTGCCCCTTTCATTATGTTCCCCATCAATTTGCCCTCAATGTTTAACATAAAAAACACTGCTACTCACCATTCCTCTCTCCCCCGCTGCTATTTCTGCAGTCTCAGTCACTGAGGATCGGTTCACACTTGCGCCCAGTGCCCGGCGTGTGCATTCCGCCGAGCTTCCGTCTTCAGACCTGGCTAAACTGGTCAGGGAACGGAAACCCGGTGGTCAGTTTTAAAACCCTTTCACTTGAATGGGTTTGTAAAGGTGTACGTCTGTGTGCGCCTTTTGCCTGTCCATGGGGAAACCGTTTTTTTTTAGCCAAACACAAAGTTGGTCATACAGGGCTTTGTGTCCGGCTAAAAAAAAACCAAACATTTTCCCCGCGGACAGGCAGAAGGCGGACACAGACGATTACCTTTACAAACCCATTCAAGTGAATAGGTTTTAAAACTGACTGCCGGGTTTCCGTCCCCTGTCCAGTTTAGCCAGGTCTGAAGACGGAAACCCGGCGGAATGACAAACTGGAGACTGGGCGCAAGTGTGAACCGCCCCTGAGCTGTACGCGCGATGTGAATGACGTAATCACATCGCACCTACATCTTCAGTCGCCGGAGCTCAGCGATGAAGTAGGAGCTGAGCTGTGACAGCTCCTACTTCAATCGCCTGTGTATTCAACTCATCTGTGTCCTACCAGATTTATCATCATTTACAACCCAACGGAGGGTGCATGCTATTTATATAGAGGTGTGTGCCTCGTCTTCAATGTGACGCACCCTCCGGGGTTCTAAAGACTGGCAACACCAGTCTACATAAACGTGTCCTATTATGTTTGGTATACATTATGTGTCTTTCTACGGAAAAGGGCAAAGGTCGTACCAAATATTGACGGAATTTACATTTCTCTTTTCTTCACTTCATTTTGTCACTTGACAAAAATAAACCACTAAGGGTGTGTTCACATGGAGTTTTCTGGTAGCGGATTTTGATGCGGAATCCGCCTCAAAATCCGCTGCCAAAAATGGCTCCCATTGACTTCAATGGGAGCTGCTCGCTTATTTTTTCTGCTAGCGTTTTTTTTACCACTTGCGGAAAAAAGAGGCGACGTGACCTATCTTGCCACGAATTCCCTGGCTGACTCAGCCACAGCGTCTGCGGCACAAGACTAGCTCCTGACTAAGCCCATTCATTTGGGCCTAAACCGGAGCGGGATCGGCATCCTGTGGAATGTTCACATACGGAATGCAAATTCTGCCGTGTGAACGTACCCTTACTGTTTTATTTTTGAAAGCATTCTTACTTTATAACATTTCCCCCCACATCTGCCTAAAACTTTTGCACATCACGATATGACCTCATCGCTTCTATTACATCACTTCATTCTTAGGCAGCCTTGTACTTCACATTCTAGTAATTTTTTTTACTGTGTTACTAGTTGTGTTTGTTGCAAGTACATTATATTGTGACAAAATGGAAGTACAAGGAAGACAATATGCAGACGATATTGAAATGATGGAAGACAACTTCTTCCTATATGATAAAGATGGAGACTGCATCATGGACGATGTAAATAACCATATGGAGGTCAACGAGCAAGAATTTAAATGTGATGTTGAAATGGAAGAGGCCTAATACCAACAAAAAACATTCTAAGGCCGGGTTCACACCTGCGCTCGGTCTCTTCTTTAGCTCTGGTGGGTTTCCGTCTTCTGCCCTGAGAAAATGGACAGTTTCTCAGGGTAGAAGACGGAAACCCGCTGGATTACTAAGGCGGAGACTGGGCGCAGGTGTGAACCCGCCTTGAGGAGGCTCTATGATCAGAAGGGGAAGACAGGGAAGGTAAGAAACATGATGTGCACAATAAACCTGAACGTTTAATATAGAAGATAAAATGGAGGGCAAAACGGGGAAAAAGCAGGGTGAAGAAATGTTAAGGTTGGGTGGGTCACCTGAATCAAACTGTTTTCCCTTTGTGAAGCAGCACCTCCATAGTCACAATATCTTGGTTTTTGTCAATATGTAAATGAGCTCTTTGGCGCCGTAGACTCCAGTGTCTACCACCGCGGGCTCCCACACAATTATTACAGCTGAAACAATGCAACAAAGCCAGTTTTGGCTGTGACCAACTTTAGGTATGCTTTACGGGACAAACATTTGTACAGTCATGGGCAAAAGTTTTGAGAATGATACAAATATTAATTTTTACAAAGTCTACAGCTTCAGTTTTTCTAATGGCAATTTGCATATACTCCAGAATGTTATAAAGAGTGATCAGCTTAACAGCAATTACTTGCAAAGTCAATATTTGCCGAGAAAATGAACTTTATCCCCCAAAACACATTTCAACATCATTGCAGCCCTGCTTTAAAAGGACCAGCTAACATCGTTTCAGTGATTGCTCCATTAACACAGGTGTGGGTGTTGATGAGGACAGGGCTGGAGATCAATCTGTCATGATTAAGTAAGAATGACACCACTGGACACTTTAAAAGGAGGCTGGTGCTTGGCATCATTGTTTCTCTTCTGGTTCCATTGTTGGCAAAAAGGCTCCAGGGCGCCCAAGAAAGACCAGCAAGCGCCAGGACCGTCTCTTAAAAGTGTTTCAGCTGCGGGATCAAGCTACCAGCAGTGCAGAGCTTGCTCAGGAATGGCAGCAGGCAGGTGTGAGTGCATCTGCACGCACTGTGAGGCGGAGACTCTTGGAGCAAGGCCTGGTCTCAAGGAGGGCAGCAAAGAAGCCACTTCTCTCCAGAAAAAACATCAGGGACAGACTGATATTCTGCAAAAGGTACAGGGACTGGACTGCTGAGGACTGGGGTAAAGTCATTTTCTCTGATGAATCCCCTTTTCGATTGGGACATCTGGAAAACAGCTTATTCGGAGAAGACGAGGTGAGCGCTACCACCAGTCTTGTCTCATGCCAACTGTAAAGCATCCTGAAACCATTCATGTGTGGGGTTGCTTCTCAGCCAAGGGAATCGGCTCTCTCACAGTCTTGCCTAAAAACACAGCCATGAATAAAGAATGGCACCAGAATGTCCTCCAAGATCAACTTCTCCCAACCGTCCAAGAGCAGTTTGGTGATCAACAATGCCTTTTCCAGCATGATGGAGCACCTTGCCATAAAGCAAAGGTGATAACTAAATGGCTCAGGGAACAAAACATAGAGATTTTGGGTCCATGGCCTGGAAACTCCCCAGATCTTAATCCCATTGAGAACTTGTGGTTAATCATCAAGAGACGGGTGGACAAACAAAAACCTACAAATTCTGACAAAATGCAAGCATTGATTGTGCAAGAATGGACTGCTATCAGTCAGGATTTGGTCCAGAAGTTGATTGAAAGCATGCCAGGGAGAATTGCAGAGGTCCTGAAGAAGAAGGGTCAACACTGCAAATATTGACTTGCTGCATTAACTCATTCTGTCAACATAAGCTTTTGTTACTCATAATATGATTGCAATTTTATTTCTGTATGTGATAAAAACATCTGACAAACACACATAAAACCAGAGGGCAGCAGATCATGTGAAAATATAAGATTTGTGTCATTCTCAAAACTTTTGGCCATGACTGTAGGTTTTTCCATATGGACAATCGTTCAAAATCCGCCACTTCCACTGTCTAAATCTAATGTGTAAGCCGAGCTTTAATGCAATATCATAAGAACCGCTGGTGCACAGAGAGCATTGTATACTGAATACCATACACTGTTTTATTAACCTTTTAAATATATAAGCCACAACTTAGCTTGTAGCACCTTAAATATAATGCAGTATTTTGGTGGAAGCTGACTTGTACTTTTTCTTCCAGATCTAAAAGCGTCAACCAGTCTACCATCCAAAAAACAACGTGCATTTCTTCTGAGACATCTTCCAACTGTACCAAGCTCTGCTCCCATCAAGCAATGAGAACATGACTTCCATTCAAAAGGATTTGGACAACGGCCCACAAACAGGCTGTCCACCCCGGGATGTCCGCTGTAAACCCCTTACAAGCCATCTGTTGTCTGGTTTCCCCAGGGTTTACAGCGAACATCCTGGATGTGGACAGCAGCAGCAGTGTGAACGCCGCCTTAGGTTGGGTAAAAAATAAATATTTTATGTCCCTATACATTAAATACAGTAATCCCAAATCAAAAGAATTTTTTATTATTATTTATATAGCACCATTAATTCCGTGGTGCTTTACATTTGGGGGTTACATACAGTACACAGAATATACAAGTAGATATAATACTAACAGTGACCGACTGGCACAGCGGGGTAGAGGGCCCTGCCCGCGAGGGCTTACAATCTATGAGGGAAGGGGGAGAGACAGAAGGAGAGGGGGAGACTGTACAGATGGTGGTGTGGTGATAGTGTTATTGGAGGTTGTAGGCCTTCCTGAATAGGTGAGTCTTCAGGGCTTTCTTGAATCCTGTGATTGTGGGGGTCAGTCTTATGTGTCTTGGTAAGGAGGTCCAGAGTATGGGTGATGCATTTTTAATCAATGTCAGGTCACGCGTTAGACGGGACCCGAGGACATCAGTGGAAGAGGAGGTGTGGCTGAAGATGCCGTCGGACCCTGAATGCCCGCCCCCCGTGCATGTTCGGTAAGTTGAACATATTCTGTTTTAAGGCTTTATTTTAAAAGGGGGGGGGGTAGTTTAAAACAACTCTATCGGTGCCTGAATAGCTCTTTAAAAGGCTATTCACGCATATGTGGGGCTCCATCAGCATGATTTTGCTGATAGAGCCCCTTTAAGTACATAGAATGTTGCCGTACCTGTAGTGTATCATTTACATTTCATTTGATACAACTCTTTCTATAAAAATACACTGATGTTCCTTCGACTAATAGATTTTATTCTTGTAAACGTGAACCCAGTAGTTCTGAATTTTCTTTGATAAGTCCAAGATCCCTCACTAGGTCATTCAACTCATCTTGGGAGAACAACTGGGGCTGAGCGCTCGAACCACATTCAAACTCTGGATCTGTTTCACCTTTCTGTCCATCACTTTAGGGAGAATCTGTGCCCAAAGGCATCTCTAACAATACAGAAGGTTGAGGCACATGAATTTCTTCGCTGTGAGGCACTGGACGAATGGCAGATGGAAGGTTTGGGTACAAAATATTCTTTTTGTTCTTGGAATTGTAACCACTAACGTCAGAGCAGCAGAAATAGCAATCATCAAGGTGATCTCTCTGTTCCCTCCAAATCATCGGGATGCCAAATTTGAAAGCTTTCTTCTTTCCTTTTGACCATCTTCTCAAATCTTCAACACAAATATAGCAACTTTGTGAGGTGCCCAAGTCTTGTCTTGATCTCCAAGTCTAATGCCAAAGTAGGTAAAATACACTCTCTTAACAAACTCAGACACGGGCCGCTGGTTTTTTAACAGTAAATTCACGACATATATAGCAAAAGGAATTTGGAGATGTAACACAACCACGAACGGCATGGGATGCTATTTTAAAAATACTGAATGAAAATATAATATAAAGCAGGAACAGACCTTATGCAGTAATGCGTGGTTTTATATAGCCAGGATAAAATAGCGTTTAACCAATCGACTTACAATGATTGGTAAATGAATTAGATGTGTAATTACATTGCGAGATAATGATACGTAAAATAGAGCTTAGCTCTGATTGGCTTAAACGCACTTTTGTCTAAATCTGAGACATGATAGACAAATTTAGAGGTCATTTTCAGTTTCAGCGCACAAAAATACATGGAGAATAGCCTATTATTCAAGAAAAAGTTTTTTGGTCGTTGGACTGTGTTCTATTTGCTGGATTCACATAAATGCAATAAAAAAACGCGGTGTATACGCCACGCGGGGCCCCAACCTTAGGTCCAGTTCACATCTGCATTCGAGTTTCCATTCGGGGAGTCCGCTTTGGCACCCCATGAACAGAAACCTACCGTATATGCATTAAAAAGTAGTTAACGAAGGAAAGCACATGGACCCCATGGCTATAATGGGGTTCATGTGGTTTCCGCTCGGTTTCCACACAAATAATGCGGAGAGAAAAGTGGAGATTGCAGGAAACCAAGTGGAGACCATTCGGACCCCAGTACAGTTTATGGGGTCCGCAGGTTTCCCTGGTAACTGCTTTTCAATCTGGGTTAGGTTCTATTAGGGGTGTCCCCAAGCGGACTTCCACAACAACAAACTGAACGCAGATGTGAATGGGCTCTTAAAGGGGTTTTTGTTACACCAGGAGTAGGCAACCTAATTTTAATATTGATGACATCTACACTAAAGTCATACCACAAACTGTAACATAGAGGTGCTGTCATACTGTGCTCCCGGACACAGTGTCGGACTGGGGTGTCTAGGGCCCACCAGTGGAATTGTTTCTAGGGGCCCACCGCCAGAACCCTGCAGATCAGTGGTACTGAGACAGGGCAGCATAAGATAATAACATGTCGGGAGCCATGCTTCTCAGCCGCCATATGATGTGCACCACTGCACTACTTAAACCCACTGCTACATCCTGTATGGCAAGTGAGCAGCGTGGCTCCTAGAAATGTTACCATTACCTGTAGCCACACTGTCCTGGAAACTGATCTGCAGAGGTCCTGGCTGTTATACTGCCGCAAATGTAATATTGATGGCCTATCCTAAGGACTGGCCATCAATATTAGAAAGATGGATAAATCCTTTAAAGTGGTTGTCCAGGAATTGGAGCAACTCATGTGCTGGGCGGGAGATGTAAAATAAAAAATAAATATACTGACTTGTCCCCAGCGCTCCCTTGTCCACTGCCAGTGTCCATTCAGTCTTGTACTGGTGCCTTCTTGATGGGAGTCCTGCACCTCATGTGACCGCTGAGACCAATTAGGTACAGCCATGAGACCAAACAGACACAGGCAGGGAACAAGGGGTGCTGGGACAGGTAAGAAGGTTGTTTTTTTTTTGTTTGTTTGTTTTTTTACACCTACATCACAGTAATCACTCCAGTTTATGGACAACCTCTTTTAAGGGGTTGTTTGGGCCAGTTTTTTTATGGCCACTTCACTGGTCTCCCCCATACAATGGCCTCTTCACGGGTCTCACATAATGTATGGGGAACAGTGATGGGGCCATATTGTGTGGGGGCAGTGATGGGGTAACATCCTGTTGCTCAAGATCAGCTATAAATACCTGAAGTCCCACATTGCAGAAACACAACGTCTTTGGCTGCTGCAGAAAAAAAAATTGTGTGTTTTACAGAACCAGCAAAGTGAATGAAATTTAATCAAATTAACCTCATCCGCACATTGCAGGAAAAAAAGATGTGGAAGATGCTGCAAATTCCTGAATGTGTGCACTTCTAAAACCATGGCCTGGGAGCCAGGGGCGGATCCAGGGCCGGGCGAGCCGGGCAACCGCCCGGGGCCCCGCGCTTAGCGGGGCCCCGCGGCCGGCCCTAACAAAATGGTCCCGGTCAGCTCGGCATAGTTGGGCAAGTGCCGGGGCCCACAGAGCCTCTGGGGTCCCCCGCGGCACTTGCCTGTCACGATTTCAGCTCATCAGCGTCCGTCCGCCGATGAGCTGAATCGCGATTAAAGCAGGAGCTGTGAGCTCAGCTCCTGCTTTAAAGCTCCAGCCCGGCTTGCGTGTGTAGGCAGGATGACGTCATCACATCACGCTTACACACGCAAACCGGGCCTCAGCTAAGCAGGAGCTGATGTCACAGCTCCTGCATCGCGTATGTGACTGGAGTGAGAGAGAGAAGCGTCGGGGGAACGATGGAAGGTGAGTGATGGAAGGTGAGTGTTGGAAGGTGAGTGTAAGTGTTTGTTTTGTATTAAATATTAAGGTGGAACATAATGAAGGGGGCCCATGAAACTGGGGGGCAAATGAAGGGGAGGGGGGAACGGCATGACACTGGGGAAGATGAAGGGGGTGGGGAGAGAACGGCATGAAACTGGGGACAGAGATGGAGGGGGCCCAAAGAAACTGGGGGGTAAATGAAGGGGAGGGGGGAACGGCATGACACTGGGGAAGATGAAGGGGGTGAGGAGAGAACGGCATGAAACTGGGGACAGAGATGGAGGGGGCCCAAAGAAACTGGGGGGCAAATGAAGGGGAGGGGGGAACGGCATGACACTGGGGAAGATGAAGGGGGTGGGGAAAGAACGGCATGAAACTGGGGACAGAGATGGAGGGGGCCCAAAGAAACTGGGGGGCAAATGAAGGGGAGGGGGGAACGGCATGACACTGGGGAAGATGAAGGGGGTGGGGAGAGAACGGCATGAAGCTGGGGACAGAGATGGAGGGGGCCCAAAGAAACTGGTGGGCAAATGAAGGGGAGGGGGGAACAGCATGACACTGGGGCAGAGATAGGGGACATGAAACTGTGGGTAGATGAAGGGGGAGAACGTGATGAAACTGGGGACAGAGATGGAGGGGGGGACATGAAACTGGGGGCAGAGGAAGGGTGTATATGAAACTGGGGGAGAAATGGAGGGGGGGCATATAATTTACGGGTGACTGTAGGAGGATTATACTGTGTGGAATCACATGAAAAATGAATGGGCGGAGTCAACATAAAAGTGGGCAGGCCTAATTTGCTGAGGCGCGCTGCGCGTAGGGCCCCGCCAAAGTCAATTGCCCAGGGCCCCGCAAACCCTGGATCCGCCACTGCTGGGAGCAATTGGGAGAAAATGCTGGAAAATGCATCAAAAGCTCAATGAAAAACAGTGGAAAAAATACATTGACATTCAGTGTTATTTTTTTCCACAGTGTTTTTTAGCTGCGTCTCACTGTTGGACCTAATCCTTGTCATCTCAATATATTGTACATCAAACTATAAGGCTTAGGCCTCGCTCACATCGGCGTTGGTATTCCGTCCTCTAATGAGGCGAGGTGAGGGGGGCGGCTGCCCGGGCGATTTTTTTTTTAAACTTTTTTTCTGCTAAACGAATGCAGGAGAGCTGCCGCTCTCCTTGCACTGGCTCAGACGTCTACATATCAGCATAAGCGGCGTCATCATATAGGGTTTGGGTATGTGGAGAAGTGTTTCAAACTTTACAGAGTCAAGTCACAGCTGTAAGAAGACTATGTAGTATGCTCTAGTGCCATGCAGGGGTTTGGGTCTAGGGGCCGACTACTGCCACTGGGTCAGGGGATCACAGGGGAATTCACCTGTTCACCAAAGGTCAGTCCACGCCTGGACACCACTTTTACCCTATGACCATTAAAAGACTATTATAGTGTATGCACCTGCATTTCACATGTCATGACAGCAGGGGTCTCTGGCAGTATGAGCTGCAGCTGTGTGTTGCTATTATAGCTTTGCCAGTGCACACACAATGACATTGGAAATAACCATAGTACAGCTCTCAGCTACCATCTGCGCTCCCATTGATGTGGATAGAATAGGGATGCATATTCTGTGTCCAACGCTGCATTCACAAAGGAGGCAAAACAAGCGCCTTGTCAGGATCGGTGGGTGTCTCAGTAGCTGGACCCCCACCAATCACTAACTTATCCCCTATTCATAACCCTTTTAATGGCCATCAGTTACAGTTTCAGTCATTAGTTAAAATCTGAATAGTAAAATCTTCTAGTCATTACTGCAGTTAAAAATAGCATGCAATTCTTAAAAGTTGTCCGGGGAAAAAATATTTTTAAAATTTGCTGGGGAGGTGAAACAATTAAAAATCATACCTGTCCCCAGTGTTCTGGTGTTATCCCAATGAGGTCCTGGCTGGGTTGTCTTGTCAAAGTCAAACTGGTGCCATCCCGGATCGCCTCCTCTGGAGCCGCTGATTGGCCTCAGTGGTCACATGACCACTGAGGCCAATCAGCGGCCTCAGAAAGAGCCCCTGGGACATCACAGGTATTGACATCACATACCCTTCCCTTAGTCTTATGATTGGCCTCAGCAGTTATATGTGGTGTTTTTTTTTCCTCCCCAGGCCTATTTAGAATATAAAAATTTTGCCTGGTTCAAATCTGGGAACCCAAAAAACAGAAACCCTATCTGCTTAAAAAGCGGTTACCCACAGAAACCCAGGCATCTCATAGACTATAATGGGGACCACTGGGTTTCCACCCAAAATCGGCAAGCAGGACCTTTCTCTCCGCATATTTTAAAGAGGACCTTTCATTACCTCGGGCACATGTGGTGTTATATACCGCTAGAAAGCCGCTGAATTCAGCACACTATCAGCTTTCCTGTTATGTGCCCCTGGCGAAGAGCTATCGGTGCCCATACTGTAGCTCTTCAGTGTCAGAAGGGCGTTTCTGACAGTCTGTGAGTAACGCCCTTCCTGACAGTAGAGTGCATGGCGCTGTCAGAGCGGGCGTCCCTTACTGGGACTCCACATGATTCGTTCGGACACGGTGCGGAAACCACACAGACCCCATTATAACTTATGGGGTTTGTGTAGTTTCTTAGCTAACCACTTTTCAATGTGTTCGGTATTCTGTTCAGAGGGTCCCCAAGCAGATTTTCCAAATAGAATACCAAACGCAGATGTGAACCAGGCGTTAACCATTCCTTTTCCTTGTTCAAATTATAAAATTATAAACTAAAATGTTCAATTTGTTTTCTTATGTTGAGAATAAGTACGTCAGTAGTTCACACTCACAAAACTTTTTTGACATACTATAGTTCCTAATATAGTTCTTTGTTGGTTCCTGTATTGCATTATTAGTTCAGAAAAGTCCCCCAAAACCACTGAAAACCGATCCTTCTGATTTTGATTTAACAAAAATCCATCTCGACCATGGCCGAGATTAGTGTGCTTCTGTCCGGTTGTGAATTAAAGACATGGGCGACACACAGGGGGGCATGAGGATGTCGCCTGTGTGCCATCCGTGTACAGGTCATGCTTCCACAGCCTCTTTCATTAAATGAGTAGGAGCCACGGAAGCAGGACCACAAAATAGTACAGGAATAGGACCTGTTCTTCTATACTTTACAGCCTGGACTGTTGGCCTGCACACATGACCGTGTAATTCATGGTCATGTGTAAGGGCCCAAAGAAAGGAATGGGTCAGTGTGCTATCCGGGAAATACACTGATCTTGGTCACAGTCATCTGCAAATGGCTTATAAGCTAAGGCCCCACGTAGCAAGCCGCAGCAAAAAAAAAAAGCACTGCGGGAAAAAAACGCTATGGAAACACATCAGTGCTTTTCACTTTTTTCTGCTTCAATTACACCTATAGGGAAACCACCAGCATTTTTGTAGGTATAATTGACATGCTGCGATTTCCAAAAACGCAGCGGTTTTGGAAATCGCAGCATTTCTAATGCAGGTATTTTTTTTCCAAAGGTTCTCAGTCCTTTTATAGAAATCCTTTACCCTATCGTATTTGTTAGGATAAATATTTTAGATTCTTCTTTATGCCATGAGAAAGGTCATCCCAGGTTGGAGTGTAATAATGAGATGCAGATTACATCAGACCATATCCAATAGTCATGTGCCACAGCTTATGTTATAACCAATCATGTCAAGTCCAACCTGCTTTTGTCTGTATAAATGCTACTCTCTGTAACAATAAATCAGAACTCTTTTGATACACCACCATCCTGTGTCTTACTCAGTTCTCCAGGTCAAAGATGGCTGCAGTCCATCTAGGCCTGTTAATTAATTATTTAATTTGGAGCTCTGCAACATACTCTTATGAGGACCATTTGATGTCCCCAACATATTACTGTCAAGGTAAATGTTACTTGCTTACACACCGAAAATACAATTATTAATATTTCTTTTTAGAGAGCCTTTAATTCTATGGTGCAATGAACTAGGAAAGAGAAGATTCTATAAATGTTTCTGAATTGGGGACAGCAGGAGGGGATGAGGGTTGACTTTAGTGATTTAAAGGGCAGGCAGAATTTTAGGTTCCCCCAATTAAGCAGGCATGTGAAGACATAAACATTGATTCATAGGTTAGAAAGGTGTTAGAAAATGATGAACTCTGCTTTCTCCATATTGAATTTGCGAAAAGGGGGATGAAAAGAAGGAGGTTATAGCTGGTAGACACATTGATACTCTGGATAGCAGAGTGGTCAGTGTCTGGGCCAAAGAGATATATTTTGGTGTCATCAGCATAACTTAGTATTAAAAACCATGGAACAACATGAATTGGCTCAGGCCATAGTTATAGATGGAGAGCCTTGGGGGCCACCTACAGAGAGGAGAACCGCTAAGGGCTCGTTCACATCTGCGGCCCGGCACTCCGTACTTAGGTTTCCGTTTCCTGCCTAAAACACAGGCAGGAGACGGAAACCTGCAGGAGTCTCTCTCACCCATTCATTTGAATGGGTGAGAGAGATGTCCGGCCGTGCGTGGCGGTGAGCGTTTTAGGCTCTCCGCCGCGAAACCGGGTTTTATAATCTGGACACAGAGTCAGACATGCAGAACTCTGTATAGACAAACGATTCAGGATATAAATAATCCCCCCCCAAAAAAAGGTATGAAGTATTCAACATACACAAAAAGTGTTATAAAATGACATACTTTATTATCATTAATAAAAAGTTATATACACATATAAAGACACATAGAACACCAATAATTCAAACGAAAAGGACAACCCACAGATACGGGTGTAACACTGTCAGACCACTGGAGTAGAAATACACAATGACACTAAGAAACTATCTGTTACCCACATGGCAAAATGGGCACACATACATATCTAGGTGTACATCATCTCCCTCCTAAAGTATGTAAGTATATGCAGTATAAGGGAGGAGAGAAAAAATATATACTCACAGAAAAAATATATACCAGGGGGTAGGGGAGACCCAGTAAATCATGCAAAGTAAATGCTATACATGTTCATCCATACCCTTACATGGCATATCTGAATAAACTCAATAGTAAAGAGACATGAAAAGTTAATCCTCAACATAGATTGGCAGAAAGCCCAACAGACATGCCTGAGGGGAAGAACATAAATCCCTTACCCATAATAAAGTGATCCGCAGGAGCCCGTAGCTGTGGGGAGTCCTAGCCCGACGCGCGTTTCGGCCGTATGACCGGCCTTCTTCCGGGGGTGGAGTCGGGTGCATACATGTGGCAATATAAATATGCCTCATCATAAGATGAGGAGCCAATAACCTACGTCGAGGAGGGGTCTAAGTTTGTTGCAGCAAGTAATATACTTCCTGTTCACGGGGCGAAGATGTGCTGGGGGAAGGACCGTCCAACTCATTGTGACGCATGCCCACTGCGTGAAAATAGCTTAGTCCGATCACGTGATCGGCTAACCGAAACCGAGGCGCGGCTGTAGAGCCAAGCCTCGATTTCATCAGCCGCACGTGACCCGAGTAGCTCGCAGGGGCATGCGTGCCGGGCATGGACAAAGTTATCTATACCTAGTGCCGATAACATGTGTAACCAGCACAGTAGAGAGATTATATATATATAGGAATAATAAATACTAAACAAAATAATGAGGAAATCATATTAAAAAATGAGTGTGATATGATTGGGGTGAAAAAGAGGAAAAAGGAGTGCAAGAAAGGTGAGTGAAAAGTGAAAAGAAGAAAGTAAAAGGCCATAAATACCAAACCATCTTTATTTATTATAATAAAAGCCTATCATAAAATATATGCCATGCAAAAATACAAAAACTTTAATATACAGCCCAATGTCGCAACAGTGGGTATTATATGCCATACAAAGATACAAAATCTTAGTATACAGCCCAATGTCGCAACAATGGGTATTATCAGTGTCAGTGAATATAATATAGAAAAATAAAGTAGATATATATCCATAAATTGATAAGTTACCCCACAAAAACCATAAAACACACCCCAAATATAACAATAATGAATGCTGTAAAACTAATTCATCATTGAAATACACAGTTAAGTACAATATATATAATAAATAAACCCAAAACTATATAAATTATATAATTGAAGGAAAAAAAAAAAAAATAAATTATTATTTATTATTGTATAATAATAAATAAATAAACAAATAATAAATAAATAAAGAAATAAATACAAATAAAAAATATATATATATAATGAAATATTTTTTAAAAAATATATGCATAAAAATGTCCATAAATATCCCGGATCCAAAAGATTCTCTTATGTCACAATCATGATGAGGAAAGTCGCCCCTTTAGTCCGAAGGAAGAATAAGCAGGAAAACGAATCCTTAAACATCCAGTTGAGGTTATAACGCTATCAAGAACAAAAAAAGAAAATAACCACAAAGCAATACAACTAAGAAAAAAACTTATTAGCCACAATATAAAACATAAAAGACACACACACAGACGCCATATACACTACACAAAAAGGATACATAGATAAAATAACTAAATCACTAAACAATTAAAAATACATACAAGGCTATCGTGGAACAAAGGGAGGTATCCAGGTACAAACAGGACTAGAGAAAAGCGCCAAAATTCATTGTTTCATTTAAACCGTGTGGAGTCATGGTCCCCAAGGTCCATATCCACCGTGACTCCATTTGTGCCAATCGTTTTTTAATATTTCCTCCTCTTATACTGGGTGTGACACAGTCAATTCCCCGAACCTGTAACAGAGTAGGGTCACTATTATGACAGGTTGCAAAGTGTCTTGCTATAGGCTTCAAACGATCCATATTTCCTTCGCTGTTATTCATAATGTCTCGCACGTGCTCCCTTACTCTCGTTTTCAACTCTCTCGTGGTCAAACCCACATAAATCATGTTACAGGGACAGGTAGCATAGTATATTACACCTTTAGTTTGACACGTAATTCGTTTTCTAATTTTAAACGTTCTATCTCCCCTGGAGTTTGAGAAATTTTGGGCCCTGATAATATTAGGGCAGGCTATGCATTTCCCACATGGCACACAGCCAGGGGATGGTTGTCTAGAGCCAAAGATGCCAATTGGCTTCATCTCATAATGGCTGTGCACCAGTATATATTTTAAATTTTTAGCCCTTCTTGGAATTATGCTGGGATAAGGTTTCACATATTTAGTCAAAATTGGATCGCCAGTCAAAATAGGCCAAAATTTATTCAAAATTCCGCGCATTTCACCCCATCTTGAGTGATATTGAGTGATGAAATGAGTTTCTTTTGGTCTACTATAATCCTTAAGAGGAGGTGGGGAATTAGTAAGGAGATCCACTCTCGAGGTATGTTTAGCCCTATTATAGGCCTTCCTCACCATCCTACGACTATAACCCCTCTCCAAAAATCGTCCCGTCAAATCATCAGAAAATTTTTCAAAGCCCTCCTCTGTTGAACAATTTTGACGCATTCGTAGAAACTGTCCAGTGGGTATTGCCCTAATTATATGAGATGGATGTGAAGAGGATGCCATTAACAAGGAATTGACAGATGTTTCCTTCCTAAATGTTTCTATTAACAAGACACGCTCACCGCCGCTCACGGCCGGACCCGGTCTATGGTTTTCGTCTTCTGGCATGCAGAAGACGGAAACCATAGAACGGAGACCCCAAACGCAGGTGTGAACCCAGCGTCAGGATAAGGGCCAAATTTGTGATGCCAAGGGGTGAGAGAGTTTGTAATAGGAGGGAATGATCAACTATTTAAAAGACAGAAGATAGGTCCTAAAAGGAAGACAGGTCTAAAAGAGCAGAGTATTGTAGTGATGAGACAGATGCTAGATTGTAGCCAAAGAGTAAGAGGGAGTTGAATGAGAGAATTTTGAGGCAAATGGGAGAAGTGTGATATGATGATAGGGTGTGATGGTAGCATATTTGATGGAAGAAGGGAAGGACTAAGAGGTGGGACAGGGCTGGGATAAACAGTGCAAACACTACTGCAAGATTGGGGATGAGATACAACTGGATTCGATGGTGGGGTAAGATTTGGAGACTAGGGTGGAGAGCTTTCCAGAGATTCAGTTTATGGCATCATAGTATTTATCAGTTGAGTAGAGGGTGTGAGGAGTTTTGGGGGGATGGAGATGGGAGGTAAAGCTATTGAATAACTGCTTAGGGTTATGTGCTAAGAAAATTATGCGAGTAGTGAAATAAATCTGTTTTACAAAGGTTAGTTGAAACTTGCCTTTTATGTCGAGAGCTTAAGCAAAAGTTGGGTTATAGAAAAAATGGCAACTTCTGTGTCGTGAAGAGTCAGAGAGTATGTGAATGTCAAGGCTAGTAATATTCCTGTAGAGGTGTGGTATTTTCTAGACTGTGGGGGCTGTTGAAGAAAAAAGGGATGAAAATGTCAGTAAGCTGTGCTCAGATAGGGTGGTGGAAGAGTTAGAGAGGTTGAATATGAAAGAGAGTGGACTGAAAGGAAGTGCATGAGTAAGCCAGATAGTGAAGTGCTCAATAAAAGTGGTGATACATCTTGGTCGCTAGAGGCTATAAGGTGAGTAGCTGTGGACAGAGTATACTTCAAATAAAGGGAGGGCATGGGTGAGTAAAGATGGGTCCCGCAGGGCAGCTTTATTCCAGTTCAGTGCAGTAGTGCTTCAATATTTTGGAAGCTCGTACTTCTTAACCCATGATATAGTGGGTTCTATTCACACGGCCATGTCAATCCAGGAAATACAAATGGATACAAGATCATATGAATAGCCCATTTATGGATATTTTTCTTACCGTGTTGGTTCATTTGTCTTCTTGAAGTCATATGAGAAGAGAATTAGGGTGCAGCAATATTTGAAGTCAATGTTAACCATGTCTTTGTATGTATACTGTACATACTACATATATATATATATATATATATATATATATATATATATATATATATTAATCATAACACCTGGATGAGCCAAGAAAAACATAGTATAACTTCCTAATGGGATTCCTTGCAGCACTGGAGTCCTAGGTTCGAATTAGATCAAAGACAACATTTGCAAGGAGTTTGTATGCTCTCCCTGTGTTTGCGTGGGGTTTACTCCGACACTCCAACGATAGGTAATGTAGATTGAGCCCTATATGGGACAGTAACTGACAATGTCTACAAAGTGCTGCGGAATATGATGGCGCTATATAAGTGAGCTAAATCAATCAATCAATCTTCATTCTATAATTTAATGTCAGGAAAATGTTGTTTTTGTACCGTGTTAACCAGTGGATAGGAAATATAAAAAAACCCCAAAACCTTGAAAGTCTTCAGTAGGTGATACCTTTTTTAATGGCTAACTCATAATGATGACAGATAACGTTTCGAAGTTCTCGGCTTCTTCTTCAGATATAACTAAAAACAAGTTCTGAAGGCTGCATATTTATGTACAACAGGACACATAGGGATAGAATTTTAGGAGGGAGGGAGGAAGGGGGAAGAGTCTTATTGGTATATACACGTAAACAGTTCCCAGCCTTCAGAAATTGTTTTTAGTTATATCTGAAGAAGAAGCTGAGAGCTTCGAAACGTTATAATCTGTCATCATTATGAGTTAGCCATTAAAAAGGTATCAACTACTAAAGACTTTCAAATTTTTTTTTGTGTTTTTTATAATTTAATGTCCAAAACATGAAAGTAAAAAGGGAGTTAATGTGAAAGGAATGCCAGGAATGTGAACTATCCACATATAAAAGCCAGGCACACGGTGTACAGTTCAGGAACCAAGGGACAATGCCTCCATTGTATCATTGTGTGTAATAGAACCAGCATCATGTTTGTAGTGCATGATAACCACATAGATGAGGGATTAGACTTCCACTCCTGTGGCTCAGATTTAGAGTAGTAATGGGGTCAGATCCACTGACCCCATTACATTTATGGCAAGTGCTATGGATGTAGCTATTAATATCGTATGGATGAGACTGGAGCTCTGCATTATTTACATTGTCAACTGCTCTTCTGCATTTGTAAAATCAGCACCAAAAATAAAATACACAGGATCAAACTGGTCCACAGGTGAATCCCGCGGTGGGCCCCAGCTCCCCCTGGTATGTCACAGAGCTCTCATTGTACTTCATACAGATACTCATTGTGCAGCATATCAACAAGGCTATGCATCCACAGGGGAGCAGGTGAATCCCCCGGTGAGCCCCTGAGCTAGAGTTCCTTCATCTCCTGTGCAAGTGGTGCATGACTCTCTGTACACTCATTGTCCTACATACATGAAGGATATAGCATGTCAGCCATTCCATGCATTCATATAGTTAACTGGAGAGGTTATTTAACAAAGTACCCAATATATTATCATATAGACATTGAGATGACCCCTAGGCACAGAGGCAAACTAATATCTTCCCTCTACATTCCCACTTTGTCTACATTGCTACAGGAGCCCCAATCTTGCTATTACCTGAAACCTGCTGCCGTGTGACAAGGTTTTCCCAGCTCACAGAACTAATAGGACCCTAGTTCAAGGCAAAGGCCAGTCAAGAGGGTCCCCAAGCAAGAAACAGTCTGTTGTAAGGACTGGACAGAAAGCTACAACTGGAACAAAATCAGTGTGGACAGTTTTAGGAATGTCTGAATAGGTAGCAATGGGGCAGTTCATGAACGATTAGTCCAAGATGAACTGAACTTCAAAGTGCCCATTATTGGGGTTTGTTGCTCTCATCCATCACTGGATGAGAGCAACGAACATTAACCAAATAACAAACAATATACTGGGAAGCTGAAAAAAAAATTCAGAATGGGGTGGAATTTCAGAAAAACTGCATTTACACAACTTTCTTACCTGCTTCATTTTACGACATTCTCTGTGTATCCAAAGGGACATGTTTCTGGTATCTTATGGTTTAGTATGTTTACGGTAATACCAAATTTGCCATATTTTAATACCCAGTTCATACACAGTTTGTTGGGCAATACCACCAAAATACGCCAAGTTATGTCTAAATGTGCACGAGTAGTCCTCGCGTTAGTTGTTAACGTGATTCTTGGTGCGTTGATCACTTCTCCCCACTTTTTCTAGGGAGGACTTCTCCTCCCCCCACTTCGTGGTTTCTGTTGTGTTTTGTGTGTTGTCTCCTCTGTCCCTTGCCTTTGTTCTTTTACTCCTCTCCCCCTTGTCTTTTCCTTTTGTGTCAAGCCTTCCTTCTGTTTCTGGTCCTCTTTGTGAGCTCACCTCGCCCCATCCTTCCTCCAGGGTTGTGGCACTATGGCCTCGGTTACATTATGCTCTTTGAATGCCAGGGGCCTCAATACCCCTCAGAAGCGGCACCAGGTGTTATATCAATCTCACAAATCTCATTCTCACATATTAATTTTGCAGGAAACTCATTTCCGGAAAGACCATATTCCAGCTATGCGTGACCGTCATTACCCGACGTGGTTCCACGGCGCCAACCCCTCGGCGAAGTCGAAGGGTGTCTCTATTGCCTTTTCATCGCTCTCTTCAACATGAGGTACTGGGCTCGGTTCTTGATCCGGAGGGCAGGTATGTTTTTCTGAAATTACGTATTGGCAGCTCTGTTGTGACTATCGCGGGGTGTTATCTTCCCAATCAGCGGCAGATGGCTTACTGTCGGTCCCTATTGAGTAAATTGGCGGACTTCAGCGAGGGGGTGGTGATCCTGGGGGGCGACTTCAATTTTGTACTTGACCCTTCTGTAGACTCTTCCCCCCCACGCTTGCCCAACGCCCCCTCCCAATTACGCAGACTTAAAGCCCAGTTACACTCTCTCCGTCTCGTAGATGTCTGGAGGGTCCTTCACCTTCAGGGGCGTGATTACACATACCACTCCCCTGCCCATGGCTCGTACGGCCGTCTTGATTTTTTCTTAGTCAGTCACCATACACTGTCCTGGTCCCCCACGGCCCGTATAGGGTCCATGCTTTGGTCGGACCATGCTCCTGTCTTTGTGTCCTTTTTGATCCCCGGACTTGTCTCCCGTCCTTTCACCTGGCGCCTCAACGATTCCCTCCTCAAAGATGCTTCCTGCCGGACTGACATCTTCTCAACCATTCAGGAGTTCGAGCTCACTCATACCCACAACCCTACTCCCCTTCCCACAAAATGGGAGGCCCTCAAATGTGTCCTTCGGGGAATCTTTATCAAACACGGCTCCCGACTTAAGAAGGAGCGCTCATTCTGGATTTCCGACCGCTTGGCGAAGATACATGCCCTTGAACTTGCGCATAAGCGTACCCCCACGACCTCTTTATCCACTGAACTTCTCAATGCCCGAGAGGAGTTGCGCTCTTACCTAGATGAAAGGTATATGACGAACCGCGATAGACAGTGGAAGCATTTTTACGAATTTGCAAATAAATGTGGTCGACCGCTCGCTAAAAAATTGCATCCCCGGGTGGCTAAGACGTATATTCCTTTTCTGAGAGATAGCTCGGGTCGCCCCTTACACAATCCCACTGACATTGCGGAGTCTTTTCGCGCATATTATCAATCTCTCTACAACCTTGCGGGCCCTAGTGACTCGGTTGGCCCTGATTCGACCCTCCTTAAAATTCGGGACTACGTACGCAACACGGCCCTCCCTTCGATATCGAGCTCGGATAGGGAGGCGTTGGACTCCCCCTTTACTGAAGAGGAGCTGTCTCTGGCGATTCAGACGGCCCCATCAGGCAAATCCCCCGGCCCAGATGGTTTCACTCCCCGCTTTTATAAGATGTGTAAGGATCAGGTTTCTCCCCTCCTACTCAGAGTCTTCAATAGTCTGGGTGCGGATACTCCTTTCACACGTCAATCCCTTTCTGCCCTAGTTACGGTTCTCCCCAAACCGGGGAGGGACCCTACCTGTTGTCCTAATTTTTGCCCGATCTCCCTCCTTAATGTAGACATCAAGCTTTTTGCTAAGAAGTTAGCTAATCGCCTTTCCCCTCTCATGCCCCGTATCATTCACACTGACCAGGTGGGCTTCATACCCGGGCGGGAGGCGCGTGATAATATAGGTAAAACCCTCCTAGTTCTGAACGCGGCTCGTGCGCGCTGCTTCCCACTCTGCCTTCTCTCTGTCGACGCCGAAAAAGCGTTCGACCGGGTCCACTGGGGTTTTTGAGGGCGTCCCTGGAGCAGGTTGGTGTCGGGCAGGTGTTCCTTCACAGGGTACTTTCGCTATATGGGGATTCCTCTGCCAGGGTACGTGCGAACGGTATCATCTCGGAGCCTTTTCTGGTCCGCAACGGCACTCGTCAGGGCTGCCCCCTCTCTCCCCTTCTCTACGCTCTTGTGATGGAGCACTTGGCCGTGGCTATACGCTCTCGCTCGGACATTACGGGATTTTCGGTAGATGGTGCTCAGGTTAAGGCCGCTCTGTACGCAGATGATCTATTGCTCTATGTTGCCCAACCCAACCGCTCTTTCCCTGCTATCCTTGATGAATTCCGTCGCTTCGGGGAGGTCTCCAACTTCAAAGTTAACCTTACCAAGAGCGAAGCCCTTAACGTCTCTCTCCCGCCTTCCGAAGTCGCTGGTCTGGCCGCCCAATTTCCTTTTCGTTGGCAATCCCGCTCCATTAAATACCTGGGGATCCGGGTCGCCCCCGACCCTAAGGATTTGGTAGATCTCAACTATTTTCCCCTCTTAGAGAGGACCACCTCCGATTTGAGCTCCTACGGCTCCCTTGGTCTATCCTGGTTTGGCCGTATAAATGTCCTAAAAATGGATGTCGTTCCCCGTTTCCTCTACCTCTTTCAGGCTCTCCCGATCTCGGTTCCCGGGCGTTTTTTTTCTGCGCTTAGGTCCCTTTTCGGTCGTTTCGTCTGGGGCCCTTCCCGTAGTCGGGTTCGCTTTAGGACACTCACTCGGCGCAAAACTGCTGGGGGCGCTGGCTTGCCGGATCCTCTTCTTTACTACCGCGCAGCGGTCCTCCTCCGCTTGCTTGATTGGCGCTATAGGTCCCGCGATAAACAATGGGTGTCCCTAGAGGCAAAGCTGACGTCTTCCCACCTTCCTTCTCTCCCCTGGTTGCCCTCGCACTTCCGCCCTGTCTCGATCCGCTCTTCTCCGTTGGCCTCCCACTTCCTTTCAGTGTGGGACTCTTTGTGCAAATCTGCTGCTCTAGCTAGGGTGCCCGGCCCCCTGACCCCACTGTTTCGAAACCCTATGTTTCCACCGGGCGTAGCCGCCCGCCGCTTTTTGGTTTGGTCTGCGACTGCTGACACTAAACTGGGCGATATCCCCGATTCTTCTCCCTCTCTACCCCCTTTCGCCCACTTCCAATCTTCCTGTCCGGACGTTGCGCTCTCCTGGTTGGAGTATCATCAATTATCCGCCTTTTGGCACAAGTATTCTGTACAATCCTTCCTTTCCCCTCCCCTCACGGACTTAGAGACTTTGCTGAGGGGCGCTGAGTCCCCTCCGCACGCCCTCTCCCTTTTGTACGATATTTTGCTGAAGGCTGCCACCCCGGGCCCCCCCCCTTCGTTGGATCTTGGGAGTCCGATCTGGGATTTAGTCTATCTGCTGCTGATTGGGACCGTTGTTTCCTCCTTTCACACAAGCTGCCTTTACCTTGTAGTGCCCAGGAAAAGAACTTCAAATTGTTGACCCGATGGTATCGCTGCCCTACCCTCCTCCATAGGATTTATCCGTTGGTCTCTGACCGCTGTTGGCGCTGTGGTTCTGCGGAAGGTTCTCTCCTTCATGTATGGTGGGAATGTGAGGAGATCAAGCCGTTTTGGTCGGCTGTGTTCTCGCTTTATGAAAAGGTTACCGGCCGCTCTCTGACTCCTTCCCCGCAACTGGCCCTTCTCTCCCTTATCCCCGGCAAGCTCTCCAAGGTGAAGGGTGATCTTCTGCGTCACTTTCTCACGGCTGCCAGGACGGTCATTCCCCGCCATTGGCGCAGCCCTGTCCCTCCCTCCCTCCTGGAATGGCTGCAGGAGTTTCTCCTTATCCGTAGAATGGAGTTTCTTGTGGTGGAGGATATGCCCGATACTTCCAAATTTAACGCCCTCTGGCAGCCGTGGGTGGTGTTCCAGGAGTCCTCGGATTTCACCTCCCTTTTTGCCTGATTTCCCTTCCTCCTTTGTTGTTTACCCTGCTCTGGGTTGTGCTCTCTGGTTGATTTTCCTCCCCCTCCCTCTGGTTCTGTTACACCTTCTGTTCGTCCCACCGCCCTTTTGTGTCCTGTACATTCGCCCTGTCCTGTCCTCCCCCCTTCTTGCCCCCTGATTTGATGCCTTTTTTATTTTTCTGCCCTTGATTTCTCTGCTGGGGTTTTTCCCCGGTTCTGTACCTTGTCCCTCGGCCCTACGTGGTCGCATTGTTTGTTCCTAGAATGTTTTTTCCCCTCCCTGCTGTTTTGTTACATTGGATGTTTGTTTTCTTTAATTGCAAAAACCTTAATAAAATCTGATTACACCTAAATGTGCACGACTACCTTAAAAGCTGTTTGCAGAAGGTGTATATGAATAAACTGGAGATAAGTAACTGCTTTATTGCTTCTTCTCATGGCATTTTGTAGATGGTTTCTGCCAAAGCTGTATGGGATGGTGTTTATACTTTGACTAAGACAAGGAAATGTTGTCACAAAAACAAATACTGCAGAAGTGGTGGAAGCAAAGAAGGTCAAAAGTTACTGAAAGATGTATGACTTTTTTTTTTTTTTTTACATCACAGATCTATTGACGAAATTTAGCTATTTTTTCATGCTACTATTGTTGATAATAATAATAATACATTTTATTTATATAGCGCCAACATATTCCGCAGCGCTGTACAATTTATAGGGTTCAGATACAGACATACATAACAAAGAACGTCATTTCACACAATGGGACTGAGGGCCCTGCTCAAAAGAGCTTACAATCTATAAGGTAGAGGGGTGACACAAGAGGTAGCAGGGGCAGCATTGCTTATACAGTGTTCAGACAATTTTGTGCATTAGGAATTGTGATAGGCTTGTCTGAAAAGATGCGTCTTTAGTTTGCGTTTGAAACTGTAGAAGTTGGGAGTTAATCTTATTGTCCGGGGTAGAGCATTCCAGAGAAGTGGTGCAGCTCAGGAGAAGTCTTGTATACGAGCGTGGGAGGTTCTGATAATAGAGGATGTAAGTGTTAGATCATTGAGTGAGCGGAGAACACGGGTTGGGCGGTAGACAGAGATGAGGGAAGAAATGTAGGGAGGTGCGGCTTTATGGAGAGCCTTGTGGATGAGAGTAATAACTTTATATTTTATTCTATAATGAATAGGCAGCCAATGTAGTGACTGGCACAGACCAGAGGCATCGCTGTAGCGTCTAGCCTGGTAGATGAGCCTGGCCGCTGCATTCAGAATAGATTGTAGAGGGGAGAGTTTAGTGAGGGGAAGACCGATTAGTAAGGAGTTACAGTAGTCAAGGCGAGAATGTATCAGAGAGACAATAAGTGTCTTTAGTGTATCTCTGGTAAGGAAAGGGCGTATTCTGGAGATGTTTTTGAGGTGGAGGTGACATGAATGTGCGAGTGATTCAATATGAGGGGTGAAGGAAAGGTCTGCGTCAAATATGACCCCGAGGCAGCGGGCATGCTGCCTAGGAGTTATAGTAAGGCCTGAGACTGCAATGGATATATCAGGGACAGATCTGTTAGATGGTGGAAACAGTAGTAGTTCAGTCTTAGAGAGATTTAGTTTCAGATAGAGCGAGGACATGATATTAGAGACAGCAGAGAGACAGTCACTGGTGTTCTGTATGAGTGCAGGGGTGATGTCACGGGAAGATGTGTATAATTGGGTGTCATCAGCATAAAGATGGTACCTGAAGCCAAATCTGGCGATGCTTTGTCCAATGGGGGCTGTGTAGAGAGAAAAGAGCAGGGGGCCGAGGACCGAGGCCTGAGGAACCCCAACAGCAAGGGAAAGAGGGGAGGAAACAGAGCCCGCGAATGATACACTGAAAGTGCGGTCTGAGAGATAAGAGGAGAACCAGGAGAGCGCAGTGTCATTGAGGCCGACTGAGCGGAGCATAGTGGGGAGAAGTTGATGGTCAACAGTGTCAAAAGCTGCAGAGAGGTCCAGAAGAATAAGAAGAGAGAAGTCACCATTGGATTTAGCCTTTAGTAGATCATTAGAGACTTTTGTGAGAGCTGTTTCAGTAGAGTGCAGAGCGCGGAAACCAGATTGTAAGGGGTCAAGCAGAGAGTTAGCAGAGAGATAACGAATTAACCGAGAATAAACCAGGCGTTCCAAAAGTTTAGAGATGAAGGGGAGGTTAGAGACGGGTCGATAGTTAGCAGCACAGGATGGGTCCAGGGAGGGTTTTTTCAGTAGCGGGGTTATAACAGCATGCTTGAAGGAGGATGGGAAGATTCCAGAAGAGAGAGAGAGAGGTTAAATATTTTAGTAAGGTAAGTAGTGACAGCAGGGGACAGAGATTGGAGAAGGTGTGAGGGGAAGGGGTCACTACTGCAGGTTGTGGGACGAGATGAAGAAAGTAGCTGGGAGACTTCCTCTTCTGTAACAGGTTCAAAAGATGAGAATGGACAGTCTGAAGTGCGGCTGGTGAGGGGATCAGTACTATCGTAGGTGTGGGAGTCAATGCCACCTGGGGCTTGGGCAGTAATTTCCTGACGGATCTTATCAATTTTATCATGGAAATACATGGCCAGGTCATCAGCACTAAGGTCTGTGAATGGCGTCTGTACCTTGGGTGTGAGTAAGGAGTGAAAGGTTTCAAAAAGCCTTTTAGGGTTGCTGGAGAGAGAAGAGATGAGGGCGGTGAAATAGTCTTGTTTGGCGAGGTAAAGGGCAGAGCTATATGTTTTAAGCATAAACTTGAAGTGGAGGAAATCTGCAGGTGAGCGTGATTTTCTCCAGAGACGTTCGGCACACCTAGAGCATCGCTGGAGAAATTGTGTCTGTGGCGTGTGCCAGGGTTGCTGCCTCCTATGTGGGACTTTACAAGTGGAGGGGGGAGCAACCTCGTCCAATGCATTTTTGAGGGTTTCATTATAGTGACTGGTGGCCAGATTGGGACAGGAGATTGAAGAGATGGGGGACAGGGAGGACTGTAGAGTATCTGAGAGGTGCTGGGTGTCAATAGCACGCAAGTTCCTATATGTGTGATGGGTAGGGGCGTCTTGTGAAGGGGAGAGAGCACTGATGGTGAGAGATAGAAGGTTGTGGTCAGAGAGCAGCAGAGAAGAGTTAGAAAATTTAGAGACTGTGAGGAGTCGATGGAAGACTAGATCAATCGTGTTACCATCTATATGTGTGGCGGAAGAAGAACATTGTGAGAGACCAAGAGAAGTGGTTAATGAGAGAAACTGTGAGGCAGCCGGGGAGTGAGGGGGGGCAATTGTTTTTAGTTTTAGTTAAATACAAGATTTTTTTTTTTTTTTTGGGGGGGGGGGTTGCATAAACATTTAAGACACTAGAGCCATCATTAAATATCCCACTCTCGGAGAGAGTACATGTATTCAGTATGGAATAGGCAGCATTAGACTTCCTTCACACCATTTTTTATTAAAAATCAATGTGATTTTTTTTACCCCTCGTTCACATCTGCATTGGTATTCAGTCCGTGGGACCCCCCGAACGGAATACTAAATGTAATTGCAAGCGCTGTGAAGTAAAAGCACACAGACCACATAGACTATAATGGAGCCCGTGTGCTTGCTATGCACTGCCTGCACGAATCATGTGGACAGGAAAGTAGATTGTGAACTACTTTCCTGTCCGCATATTCTGTGCGGAGATCTGGCGTCAAGCACACAGATCCCATTATAGTCTATGGGGACTCGTGTGCTTTTACTGCACAGCGCTTGCAGTTGCATTTGGTATTCCGTTCTGGGGGGTCCCCATGTAGATGTGAACCAACACTATCTCAATGAGACGAGTGTAACACACAGCAAAACCATCATGCAGCAAGTGGATTTTGTTGGGGGATATTGCATGTAACTAAGGGGAGGAGATGACTCTGCTCATATGTCCAATTTATACAGCAAAGCTGAGCTGCAGAAACACAGGTCAATTGTTGCTACTCTAGTGGCCAGTGGGAAAAAACATTTTAAATTATGTATAAAAACTAATTTACAATAATCCGATTAGAACGGTAAGTTTTCATGGTCTGATACAGTAGGAGAAATTTATATGAAGTTTGGCTTTCCCTACGCTAGTCTTTATGCTTTCTTCTGCTGGCGCAATATACGATTGATTTATTATGAGGACCTGACTTTTTAGTAATTCTAGAGCATCTTACAATATCTTAAGCAAGCATCTTGTACACTAGTATTAAAAGGAGTCTCTTACCGGAACCCAGCACTGCAGATAAACAGGCCCCACCTTGTGAAAAAACCATTTTGGAGCCAAATTCAGGAGTGGATAGAGCAGAAAGGTGAAGTATAAGAACTTCCTATATGTTTAATTCTCTCTGTAGCCTCTGCCAAGTTTGGCTAAAAAAAACCCAACAAAAAACAGCTTTTCCACAATATGGGACTTAAGAGATGTTATGCATATAATCTTGTGGAGTTATATTGGTAGTTGTACCTGTTGCTTTTGAGATATATGACAACACATATACTATATTGAACCAGATCGAAAACTCAGCCTTGTATATATATCCACAAGGCTCTCCATAATGCTGCACCTCCCTACATTTCCTTCCTCATCTCTGTCTACCGCCCAACCCGTGTTCTCCATTGACCTAACACTTACATCCTCTATTATCAGAACCTCCCACGCTTGTATACAAGACTTCTCCCGAGTTGCACCACTTCTCTGGAATGCTCTACCCCGGACAATCAGATTAACTCCTAATTTCTACAGTTTCAAATGCAAACTAAAGACACATCTCTTCAGACAGGCCTATCACAATTTTTTAACGTAAACCCTTGCGTACTATAATTAGAATCGCCAATATTTAACCCTCCTCTGTCCCCGCTCCCACATTACCCCACATGATATGATGTCATCTCAGGCTAACTTTATAGGTCCAAGCTCCATCCACATGTTACAGGACACCACTAGTGATGGCTCATAAAGTTTTAAGTTTGTGTAATGACAGTAATCTCTATTACAAAAGTGTCTGAATACTGTATAAGCAATGCCGCCCCTGCTACCTCTTGTGTCACCCCCTCTACCATATAGGATAGTAAGCTCTTGTGAACAGGGCCCTCAGTCCCATTGTGTGAAATGACTTTGTAATGTATCTTTCTGACTGTACTTGAACCCTACAAATTGTACAGTGCTGTGGAATATGTTGGCGCTATATAAATAAAATTATTATTATATGTGTATTTATGAATTCCATGATATTTGTTGAAGTTCATCATTGTGTCCCATCAGATCAAAGATGAAGTATGATGTTTTAGATTTTTTATCAATTATAAAAAAAAATTATAAAAAACTATGTTCCTATGCAAGAGATTAGAAAATATTTATTAACAAATAGTCACAGTACATGTAAAATATCCATCAAATGTATCCAAAGACTTAAAATCAAAAGAGCTTAAAAGATCCATTGCTATACAGGAATATTCAAAACATGAAAAAAATTATGTATCTACTTTTAGACTCTACACTTTTTACAAATAGGAACATTACATAAAAAATATATACAGTTATGCACAGAAAAAAAATTCTGAAATTTTATGCATAATGACATGTAAATATAGAAATCTGTAGCAAAGTTTCTGATATTTTTCTAAACATTCATTGTTCAGCTTCTGTAGTTCACATATACCGATTTTAATTTTTCAAACTACTTAAGATTAAAAAAAACAAACAAAAAAAACCACGCACACAAACTACAAGCCTGCACTTAAGAATAAAAAAAATTGCTTATTTATTCAAGAAACCGCGCCACTCTTGTTTTATTTCAAACAAATAGGGATGAGCTGCAATACCACAAAAGGCCCAGTGGACAACGGTGGCACTGTTTCCAGAAAAAAATAAAGGCATTTTTTCTAATCTCACACAAACCCTTTCAGGCACGAACATCATTGTATATTCTGAAACAGTAAGTAGCCCAAGTACTTTTCTACAAATTTAATACTCCAATGGTTTCTTAATTCGTAGAATTAACTGAAAATCATGAGAATTACTTTGCACTACCTCAATAGGAAAGAACCAACTAGATAACTGATGTGCTCTTAAAGTGAACCAGTCACGTGATTTCTGCTGTCTTAGGCTGAGTTCACACAGTGTATTTTGGTCAGGATTTTGAGGCCTCAAAATCTTGACCAAAAAAGACAGCTCCCATTGAAATCAATGGGAGCCGGTCAGTTTCTTTTTTCCAGCTCCCGGAAAAAAAAGCGACATGCTCATTCTTTCAGGCATCCAGTCGCCCCTACCCATATTTTGGTCTGGTCGGCTTCCGCCTCAGGTTCCATTCCAAAATACCCTGTGTGAATCTGACCTTACAGGAGAATATGCTAGCTGTGAAAAAAAAAAAATGGCTAGCATAATGACAATGCAGAAAGGTTGTGTGCATAGAGCCTAGTACTCAAAAAGCACGAGTATGTGGGGTAAGGAGGACTCTTACATTCTCTCCTAAGAGTCCTAACATGGTTTTCTTGAAATCCTGCATCATATCTTATATATCACAGAGCACAGCTTCTATCTTAGCTTGCTTTCGGCCAGCAGACATAACCCAACAGGTTACCTTTAAAAAAAAACACAAACCCAAGATGGTTGTAATGGAGTATCTATATGGAGTACAAGAGTTTGTTTACATAGCTGTATCACTGTCCTATTTCATGTTAGGCATACTGTACAAGAATGATATGTGAATAGTAAAACAAGACACAGCTGGAGATTCTGTAAAAATTTTTGATCCAAAATTTTTGTGGGTTTCCCACACTATTGGCTCCTAAAATACTAGAATTAGGCATTCTTGATACCAACAATGTTGTTTAGGAGTGGATATAGTATATAAAAGATTAGGCTATATAACAATACAATAACCTGAAACAAAAAAATTATTCACACACACTGTTTTACAGTCAGGTAAGTATTTATACAAAACATGCGCACATACACACTATATATAACACACCTTAAAGGGGTTTCCAGGACTATGATTTTGATGGCCTTTCTTTAGGAGCCAACACCTGCTGATCAGTTGATTCCACTTCCTCTTCTCAGGCCAGTGATATCACGCCAATTAGTTCATGTGTCACATGGCCATGCTGCAGCTCAGTCCCATTCAGAAGAATGGGGCTGAGCTGCAACACCAAGTACAGCCTCTATATCAGTGGTTCTTAACCTAGTTTGAGGTACTGAACCCACCAGTTTCATATGCACATTCACCGAACCCTTCTTTAGTGATAAATCAAATATGACTTATTTCCAAATTCAAGACATAGGTATAAGTTTTTTTACTGGTACACAAAATGAACCGTGCATATGGCCTAGGGTTCGATCGATCCCTGGTTAAGAACCAATGCTCTATATAATGTACAGCGACATGCTTGGTACGTAGTGAAGAATCCACACAATCAATATCAAAGTCCCCAAAAACATCTTGAATTTTTCAATATGTCTGAAAACTGGCTCATTGGAAAGTAGGGGGGGGGGGGGGGGTTAAAGGTGGCTATCAGATCAGGCCAAGAACTATTCTATTTATAGCAAGACCCAAGTCCTACTGCTGACCAAATACTATTATAATTGCCTTAAGAGTCTCCTTTCTTGAACAGAACAATATTACGGGTTATCGATTCTAGATTTTAAGGACACGTTGATATAGGTTTTTATACTGACTGCCAGATTGGAATTGGGAAGGAATTTTTTCCCCTGAGATGCGGCAATTGGCATAAGCCTCATGGGGTTTTTTGCCTTCCCCTGGATCAACACTATAAGGGATTGTAGGGTTATAGGTTGGACATGATGGACTGATGTCTTCATCCAACCTCATCTACTATGTAACATGTTCATGAGCTCTCTAAAATTCACAGGTGCCCCTTTCTTATGGGAACAGGAAGACTGAGACTCTCACAGTGTGAACAGCATTTAGAGATCAGAGGACCACTAGATGCCCATGGACAGAGGTGGTCTTTAATAGAGATTGTGTCGGTGCTTGGGTCAGAAAAACATTTTTTGTTTGGTCACAGATGGTGGAAATGAGGCAGTCACCTTTAAACTCCTTATTTTATAGGATGACATACATCATAAAACCTTGAAGGAGAAGGGGAAATCAAATAAAGGGAAAAAAACCACATGATATTCATCCATCTTTTAGATAAACATGAAAACACGACCACGATGACCAAAGTAGTTGCCAGTGACCTCTTCTGAAAGTCTGACAGCAGGACAGTTCTGTTTCCTGATCTTGGAATCCAGGTGCTTTTATTTGCTCCGGTCGTAGTCGGCGACCATTCGCTTGATGTGGTTCAATTTAACTTTGAGCTCCTTGCAACGTTTCTTCTTGTTCTTGTAATCAGAAGACTGAACAAAAGAGAACATTCTTAGAAGCACAAACATTACAAAGCACCAATAATACAATACAAAGTATTACATCCAATATACAATCAATAGAACAAGACAAGCTTGCCTTGTACACCCGCCACTATCCGCAAAGCGCCATGTCACTTCATCTCAGGTCAGATATGTCCTGCTGTATAGAAGCACTTACAATAATAGCTATCTATATAGTTGTCAGTAAGGAACCTTCCTAAGGCAATACCACTGCATTCTCATGATCATGGAGACCTCCACTAACTGGATACTGGTGGCCCATGTCACTACTAGGTGTCTTTAATGGCCCTTCAATGCGGACAACTCCTTTTTATGTTCTATAAGAACATTTTAAAGTATTAGCTGGGATGGAGGAAGTCCCATGTTCGGGACCTTTCCATGAGCCGGTTTTGTTGGATGTTCAAGGTGCCCTATAAAGCTATAACATATACTTACCGATTTAATATCCTTTAAGCGATTGTATTCATCAGCAACGGCCTGGAAGAAATAATGAGATAACACATCAGTGCTTACGTTCTCATAGATTTAGATCTGCAACTACATACATTAACAATACTACTAAAAGGTAGTAGTTGACCTATATATTGACCACTGCAGCAGAGGTTATATGGAGGAGACATGTACTTAGAGGTTTACCAAATCCTGAGCAGAAGTTTTCCTCCTTTGTAATATCCACATATAGGAAAAGGGCATCTAAAACACTCTACGGTTGAGGCCACACGTTGCAAAGTGCAGCTTTTTTGGTTGCAGATCTTGCTTTGGTTTTTTTGACCCAAAGCCAGGAGTGGATTGATCAGAACGTAGAAGTATAAGAACTTCCCATATATGTCCCATTCCTTTGGTAACCATTCTTGGATTTGGTTTTAAGAAAAACACACACACAAACATACCACGCACCAAAATCTGCAACAAAAACACAGTGGGGCTTCAAATTAATAAGGTTTCAAATACCCAATTAGAACATCACATATTAGACTACAACTAACTGTAACAGACTGCTAACAAAGAAAGCGCAGTGCAGTTACATGACCGGTTCATAAGAAGGGTCACCACCGGCTCACCCTGGAAAAACCAGATCTTCGGGATATTCCAGATCAAGATGGCATTCCTCTTGGTAAATCTGGTTATTTTTGCACACTTTCATTACTGTACTATTCTCTGAAAGGTATTTTCTTTTGCACAGGATAGTTAATACAGATGGCATCAGATATATGGGGACTATACATTTTGCATAGTAAAATCTTCACTTGCTTCAAAGTAGCAATGGAATTCCAAAGGAGATCCTTCAGTGAAATGGACATCAATATAATAACACATACTACAAAGACTGTATGAAACAGTGTCCAAGAGAAAGGACACAAATTTAAGAGTAACCTTCTCCTACCGACATCCAGTATAAACTGACCTTGTATGATTGGCTTCCTTCCGGGTGTTCATCCAGCTCTCTATCCAGTTGATCCATGGATTTCAAGACATCTTCCAGCTCGGCTTGTAACTTCTTGTACTCCTGCAGGTCAGCATCAAACTCACGCTTGTATTCTTGTCTCTGGTGGTCTGAAGTGATGGGAGGGTATTCACTGTATAAAGAGAGACAAGATGATTTGCCAAAAATGAACACGAGAATGAAAACTGGCCATAAAATAGCCCTATAGTGGCCTAAATGGTCCTATTCTTGGTCTGTGTCCTACTGGATCAGTAAGAGCAGTCCCCAATATGGACATAGATCATTGCATGCTGCATATATGAGCAGAATCAGCTAAGAAAGTTATACAGCAAATTCTTTTGCCAGATCCGGCACAATAATTGTCTTTAGATCTTGTATATATAGTCAAACAGAAATAACATATACATATATTATACATGTGTCTAGTCTGACATTATAGATATATACAAATTTTCTCTGCCATTTAATTTAACTAAGACCCTAAATAGTCAGATAAATGCTGGATTGTGGGGACTTTATATTCTATATTGAGTTTACCTGTCCCAGTAATCATAGTCATCCAGTTCTTCACCAGACTCTCCTCCTGTTGTGTAGTCCGTGTCGTAGTCATTGGGGGATCTCCTGGGTCTCCCTGGCCTTTTATTGCGGGGCGCTTTCTTGCTGGCTTCAGAGCTGCTGCTGTATACATTTGGTGAAAAGCCAGATTCGTTTTTCACTGGGTATTCCTCCTCTGCGATGCTGATGAGAGAAATATATTGCATATTACGTATATGTTACAAGATACATTTCCTTACATATTTGCTATATGTGATCTCCCAAAGTGCATGCCAAGTCAACATACTAAAATATAGAAGCTCTAAGTATTAACTATGTCTACTTATCGGTGTTCACTTCTGGGGAAAACAAGGAAATTTAATATGCACAGCCGCAAATTTCACAGTGGAAAATATACAGTACATATGTCCTATAACGGATAAGAATAATGGACTTTAATAACAGTAGTGTGAAAGTGGCCCAATATACAGTCAGTAGAGATAATACTCACGGGTGTGATCTGAAGCTGTGTTCGGAATAAGCATTCACACTTCTGTGCTCCATAACAGATCCATTGACTTTCTCGTTGTATTCTGACATGGCCGGTACCTGCTCAGGATTTAGGGAAACGTTTTTCACCTGTTTTCAAAGGGAATGAGTAAAGAGAATAAGGTCAAGGACATTATTTACAAGTTATCACATTTTGCATCTCTGATATTTATGGTATATCCAAGGCATATGCCATAAGTGTCTTATAGAGGAGGGCCGCACCTCTGGAACCTGCACCTATATAGAACTCAGGGCCCACATTTATAAGACATTAAAGTCATATACACATATTTTGGAGATGAGTAAACCCTTTAAGCTTACTCCATAAAGTGTCAGTCTGGATTTAATAAAAAGAAAATTACAAGCCTATTTTTAAGACTACTGAACCTGTAAAGAGAAATAATACAGATTTCTACAGCAGTGACTGTACAGACCAGGATTACATTGCAGATTTACAAAGTACACAATAGACGCAGCTGAGAACACAGACTTTGTATTTCTACACACAAAAGCCAATAGAAACTAGTTTCAGCAGCCCCACGTAATAAAACGCATGACTGGAGGAAAATCAGAAGGAAAAGCTCAACAATGACATACAGGCGTAACAGCAATGTCGTAACCACCACCGCTATGACTTCTATTTAAGGACCGAGATCATAGACTATGCAAACCACTGACACTGACTCGGAGAGCAGATCAACTGAACCTTCTTGTTCAGGTAACTTAAAGGGATCCTATCATACAAACGCTTTTTTTTTTCCTTGAGTAACACGTTGGAATAGCCTTAAGAAAGGCTATTCATCTCATATCTTTCGTTGTCTTCTCCGCGCCGCCGTTCGCCTGAAATCCTGGTTTTTGTCGGTAGGCAAATGAGTTCTCTAACAGCAGTGGGGGACTTCTAGGCCTCAGGCAGAGCAGACTGCGCATGCCCACAGGCCATAAGAAAATGGCCGCTTACACAGTATTGTAAGGGGCCATTTTCTCGTGGCTTGTGGGTACGCGCAGTCTGCTCTGCCCAAGGCCTAGAAGTCTGAAACCTATGCTGGAAGAAGAGGACGTTGCTGATAAAGATGGAGGTGGCGCTGGAGAGAGTTATCTCACAGCATTGGGGACACCCCCAGTGCTGCGAGAGAACTCATTTGCCTACCGACAAAAAACGGGATTTCAGGTTAACGGCAGCACGGAGAAGACAACGAAAGGTAGGAGAAGAATAGTCTTTCTTAAGGCTATTCCGACGTGGTACCTACAAAAAATTGTGTCTGACTGATAGAATCCCTTTAAAATTATCCACAAAGTCCTAAAGCAGCGGCTTCATTTCCACAAGTACTTTCACAAGTACTTCAAACAGTCAGCACACTTGAATTCTGCCCCTCATTGTTGTAATAGGTATCTAGGCCATTGTGCACACACTTCAGAATTTTCTGCATGCCGATGTTGAAATATTTCTGGACATCAGTTCGCTGCATCCCATTTCATGGGGCTACTCAGCCTGTGCCCTGTGGTGGTAAAAACTATAAATTCATGGAGGAGATCACACGGTCAGCCGCAGGTTTCTTCTCTGAGGTTTCTAAGCAGCAGCTGATTTTTCCTTTTTGTGGAGTCAGCCATGTGAACATGCCCTTAGAGCCTCTGGTAAGAAAGTTAATTGTACCAGTTATTACTTAACATGATACGATTTTGATTTATCATCATTTGGCAACAGTATCTAAGCAAAAACACAAGAGTATCTGAAGATATCTGGAAACATCTTCCTATACTTGGCAACAGACAACAAACAAACTTCTGAGGAGTTTCTCTTCCCACTCGCAGCTGCATTCTTTAGACGGATTGAATACATTTTAATTCATGCAGCGGAAATTACTGGAAAGTGATACAACAAGAAAGGAACACCTTGAAAAAACTGGAGCAAGGACTTCTACTACTTAACCACCGACAGCTCAGCTGGGTACAAACAAACAATCTGAGCAAAACGAAACATTTATTTGGCCTGCAGTATGACAGACCCTCCCCCCTTCCAATCCCATTTTGGTCCCTGCATGTAGAGGATAAATTTCTTTTGTTGCTACAACACAGTTTTGTAGCAGTGTTTAATCCTGGACTAATCCAAAGGTTAAGGCCTACAGCAAACCAGGCCAAAAAAAGGCCTGCAGACAACAAAAAAAAAATAAAAAATTTGCAAAAATATGAAGGAAAAAAAAAAAACAGTGTAAAGAAACGTATTTTCCATAGTGTATGCAGTGAAATGACACTGCTTTTTTTCGTACGCTATACAAATCAATATATTTTGCAATTGGACTTCTATACAAATCAAGGTGGAAAGAGAAAAAAAACCAAACAGTAAAAACACGCTTTTTTTTGTTGTTTGTTGTTGGGACTGTAAAATGCAGAATTTTTTCCCACTGCTTCTTAACAATGGCCAAAAAAAAAAAAACAAAAAAAAAAAAAACACTCTTTCTACAATGTGACCTTAGAAAGTATACCAGAAGAAACTTCTGGCTATGTAAGAACTACAAGTGCCTTTGAGACAAAAGGCAGAACAAAACAAAAACCCAAACAATAAACACCATATTCACAAACCAATGCAGCACTCTTTTTAATGCAATTCTTATGTGCATTTAAAGAGGACCTTTCACCATATCTGGGCACAGGCAGTGTTATATACTGCCAGAAAGCTGACAGTGCGCTGAATTCAGCGCACTGTCGGCTTTCCCGATCCGTGCCCGGTGTAAAGCGCTATCGGTCCCGGTACCGTAGCGCTTTACAGTCAGAAGGGCGTTTCTGACCATTAGCCAGAGACGTCCTTCTGCCTCGCAGCGCCAATCGCGCTGTGCTGTGGAGCTGGGAGGAACGCCCCCTCCCTCTCCTGATAATGCTCGTCAACGGACAAGCTGTGTGAGCAGAGGGAGGGGGCGTTCCTCCCCGCTCCACAGCACAGCGTGATTGGCGCCGCGAGGCAGAAGGACGTCTCTGGCTAATGGTCAGAAACACCCTTCTGACCATAGAAGAGCTACGGTACCGGGCCGTAAGCTCTTCACACCGGGCACAGATCGGGAAAGCTGACAGTGCGCTGAATTCAGCGAACTGTCAGCTTTCTGGCAGTATATAGAACTGCCTGTGCCCGGATATGGTGAAAGGTCCTCTTTAAAATATATTTGCGTATATATATATATATATATATATATATATATATATATATATATATATATATATCATAAACACATGAAATGTGCATTACATTGAATAGAGATGAATATTTATCATCGCAGCCTTGTGTCCACTATGGTGAGGATTCACATCTTGTGCAGCTGATAAAGTTACTTGTTCTTAGTCAGTTGTGCCGACACTGTCCAACACTCGTATTGTGGTTTATCTTTTCCTGCAGTCACACTGGACACACACACACACACACACACACACACAAAAGGACCAAAAAGTAGGATTTTCTACCAATTTCTTTGTCTCAGATTTAGGGCCAGTGACTTTATGTAAATGGTTCCTGATGGAAGTTTTTAAGACGAAAAGCAGCACACGGAGACAAAGCTGTAGTCTTCCACGTGAAGCCAGAACAAACAAGCTGACAATGTAATGAAACTCCCTGGCCCTGCCCAGAAACTGCAGGCTCTCATTACACGCAGATCTCTGTCATGAGACATCACAACACATCTCTATATGAGGAATGTTCACCTCTGCCCCAGGATACGCACACTGTATACCTGCACGCAGATCTGGGACTGCCACCATAGTTATAGAACTCTAGCCTCTTGTATAAACAAGTAATGTAGTCCAAGAGCAGGTGACAATGGCTCAGTGTACGCTCCTGTAAACCATGCACACCAGCAAGTTGACAGAGTGAACTGATAATTCACATATATCGCTAACAGTACTGTAATAGTCACCGCTTACTATGGGATCACATGCCAGCTAGAAAAAGAAATGGGCGATCAAATGATACACGCAAGGGTTGATCCCCGCTGTAGAGTTCTAGAAAGAGTAAGAATAAATTACAGCGAAAGCAACCCTTGAGATAATAAGAATGTAATAGTGGTGGTCTTACAGCACAAGAAGAGGAGCATTAAAGGGGTTGCCAAATCTTATACTACATCATCCAGGTTTTTTGATGCCGTAATTGTGGGGGAAGGGGGGAGTAACTCTGGGTTACGGAATTGGAACCTGCACTCGGGTCACTCAGCCTTCTACCTCCATGAACTCATTTGGGCAGGAGTTATAGCTATAAGGATAAAATCAAATAGAGGTGCTATAAAAATATCATAGTGTTGCTCTGGTCACGTGGTCTGGAGCAGGTGTAAAGAACAATTCTAGTAATGTTCATTCCAGATAACTGACCTGTCTATCTGCTCATAAAGTCACCCAGCTAAAATGCTCAATTGTCTGGTGTTTGGATCATTTCTGTCATCCCATGTAAGCAGGGCAGAGATTTGTTCCTCCCCCCACAGTAGCGATAACCTGCAGCATGTAAATCCAGCAGACAGACTGGGGACACCCAGGACACCCATTCCCGCCTTAAAAGTTGAGGATGTTGAGTTTCAGCAAATAAACGTTACTGTTTGTTTGCTGAAAAGTTATATCATTTTCCAATATACTTTCTCTCGGTCTTCTATATCTCTGCTTGCTGTCACTCCTCATCACAAATCAGTCCAAGGACACATAGGTATACACTATATGGCTTGTTACAGGACAGAGGTCTTATAACTATACTGTGACTGTAACGGACTGTGCGCCTATGTGTCCATCACATGACCATGGACTGGTTTTTGTACATTTGGAAGTAAACTATAAAGCCCTTTACAGTTGTCCATATGGAATCTAATATACAGCATAGAAAAGCGTCGGTTTGGCGTGAAGAAATGTACAACTTTTTTATGGTTGGGGGACAAACCAAGTCGTATATCCGTAAATACATCCAGTCATTATGCTTTGTTCTGTACTGTGTATCCTGCCTTGCCTCCTGTGTCTTGTATAGGAAGTAGTGCCATAGGAACGCTCTGCATTGTGTCTTTTAGGTTCTCAGCACTGTAGCAATGTAAGCTCCTACAGTGCTGGCTCCCATAATGGACACATGGGGCTCAGAAACAGCAGAACGCCATGTTTCATAGTGTAAAGTGCTAGGTTGGTCTCATCCTGTGTATTGAGTCCCTTTAGGGCTAGTTCACACGGGGATAAGCCCCGTGCATTTTGGTCCTGATTCTGATGCAGGAAGTCGTGTCAGAATAGGACCAAAATGCGCCTGCCACAACTGTCGTGGCTTCCAACAGTCGCGGCTTCCCCCTCCAGAGTAGGCACAAATGAATGGGCCTAGTCCGGAGGGTGCTGTCGCAAGGCGGACGCCGGGGCTGAATCAGCCGCAGAATCTGCCTGAAGAAAGGACAGCTCGTTTTTTTTTCCACAAGCCAAAACATACCACTCACGGAAAAAGGAAATCTAGCAGTCTACATAGGCCTCTATGCCTCCCCATGTGAACAAGCCCTTAGAAATCACTGGCTATTGCCCTGTATATTTTATACAGTCAGAGGTAAGACTTCATAAACTGTTAGTAAAATAGTAATGCAACATCAAAGACACAAAACACTTTGTACTTTGTCACAATTTCAGTGCAATTCTTGCAACAATTATGCAATGTGTGAATATGCCCTGAAGGAATGTCACTTTCTTTTAATACACTTGTATTAGACAGGCATTTTCTATAGAAACTAGTCTGGATTAAGCAATAGGAAACTCTTACTAGCCATATAATAAATAACAGTCTGACCACATGCTGTTGAAAGACTGGTATAACTGGCATCTCTATTGGGCAACCACGGGAGCTCAATAGTCTTTGCAGCATTGCCATAACTGAATCATTCCTATAACACTCACATCTCTAACGTTAACTTAAGGGAATTTTTATTGATGTATTAAAACCAGATCGTGATATGGATCACCTTTATCAAATAGTTCTTTTAAAATTTTATTTGTAGATTTTTTTAGTGGATTTTGTGTACATAATTATGGCACTATATCTTGCTCAGCTCCTCCTCTGCTCTATCATCAGCATTTAGTGGTATGCTTTACAGCAGGCTCATGGCTATAAGTAGCAATAGTCCGGAGCCAAATGACTGAGGTCAATGTGAGAGTTATCTAGACATGTTCTGTGCATTATCTTTTGCCAGTAGTGGATGTAACAATTGGCAAATGGTGTTATCCATAGAGGTGTTTTCGTTTGTCTGTGATGTAAAAGGAGACTGCTGCAAATAAAACCCCCTACAGCATTGGCAAGTGTCAGTCTATTAGAGTAAAAATGGCAAAATATAGTACAACGGTATAGTACAAAGTATAGTGAAACGGAAAATTAAAAACAAAAAAAATCTTAAAAATGTATTTGCATAAATGGCTATTCCCAGTTTTATATTAAAGTGAAATGTAGATGCAGCGCCATAACGTTAGAAAACCAAGACTGGTGTGTTCTTACCCATTCCTCCACGTTTGCATCTCCCTGTTCCATAGTTGGATTTTTCTTCCATAAAATATTTCCCTTCCCATATTCGCCGATCTTCCTTCTCGTTTTCACAGCAAAGAATATGATAATGGCGAACGCAATAACTATCAGGAATCCCAGGACAATGGCAATAGCCTAGAAAGAGTAAACATTTTAGATTTTTGGTTTGTTGTCCTCCACGCCCCCTTTAAAATATTTCTAGTCATAAAATATAGTACAGGCTATACATCACAGGTGTCAAACAAGGCCTTCTGTTTTGAGGCCCATCAACAGGGCCACATGTGCCATGAAGCGATTCGAGTGCACACAGTGAGTACAAAGCTACACTAATGTCTGTCCCTGAGTCATGGCCTGTAAATGTCCCCAGGGCCACTCACACACCCCATAGTTTTAGGGGAGTAGCTACATTTATGCAGTCACAGAATTACTAATGGTCTCAGATATTGGCATTATTACATACCACTAGGAAGCTGTTGGTTTTGCCAGTATGTGCCCTGGGAAGGATGGCCAGCGCCGCCTAGTTGGTTGTCAGAGAGTGGGTACCCAACAAACTGACACGTCTCAAAACCATTAGATGAGTTAAATCCTATTGCTAACCATTGAGGTCATTTAAAGGGGTTCTTCACATTATTGTCTGGCAGAACCAGGGTCCCAAGTGCAAAAGGTGTTAACAATGTTATTGTTCTTATAATGCATACACTATGTTTAAAAACATAGAAAACTACAACAGAACAGATCCTTTGCAATAGTATAAAGCAAATTATATATAGTATACATAACAGTATATATAATTTAGAATGCACTTTGCATGAGGTTATAAGTTGGCATCATGGTGGATAATATGGTATATGAGCACAGATCCTTACCTCTTGTGGCTCCACAACACAGTAGTGGTAGAGATACTGATTAACAAACACCCCAGTAGTTACAGGGGCATAAAACTGGTTGCATATGGATAAAATCTGGTTGTAGAAGGCTGATCCAGAGGCTTGAGCGACAGGATTCACTCCCATGATATAGACAATTGTAGCAATGAAGACCAATGCCGCCATGATTCCGCTAATAATAATGATGATCAGGTAGAATCTTCTAGTGGTGGAGGTTTGTGACCTTGTTACAGTCATTACAAATATGACCATACCGCATATAAAGCAAAATGCAGCCATGGCAAGAATGAATCCTTTGGCAGCACGGGGATCAGTGTAATTTCCTCCGTAAGCAAATCCAAGGCCCATCGAAGATCCTCCAAAACCGTAGCCATTGTATGCACTACCATAACCAGAATACCCTCCTCCGATGCCATATCCCATAGACTGCCCAGTGATATCCAAGTCCCAGGGTAATGTGGAAGCTACGCATGCAAAGATTCCCACACACATGACAACGATGAGGATGGCCATTATCTTGATGATTCCTGGTGGAGAGCTCCACTTGTAGAAGTGCTGGATTTCATCCTCTGGATAGTAGGAGTATGCGGGCTGGGAGGGTATCTTCCCTCCATACATGTCTTGGCTGGGAGCATAAAGAGATGGCTTGCTGCAACAAAGTGAACATTGGGTTATCTTTCCAAGTTCATGGCAAACTCTTAATTATTAAACCTTTTTCATCTGGGATATCTGTATATTGCTCCATTTTTCTTTTCTACTACCATCACCTGTCATGTCGATTTGGGACAATAAACCCTACAAACTACAGGTCTTCATGGACTGGCGTTTTAGTGTCCTATATAGCCCTGTTGAAACCTAATACTTATCCAGCGTCTGTACTCCCAAGTGCCTGCGCAGTTCACCTTGGCTTCAGGCCCGAGGTCCTGCACAATATATTTGAAGTGCACTTCCCAGGCACCTGAAGCACTAGAGAGGAGGTCACAGAGATTCTTCACTAGGTAAGTAGAAAGGTTTGGTTTGTTTTTTTTTCTTTATGAAGATACAGAGAGCATTACAACAGGGCTATTTGGGACACTAAGTACCTGTGTTTGGTTTAGTAACCCAAATTGACCTAACAGGTTGTCTTTAAAGTGAACCTAAGAGCAGGGTATAATAGAAGGAGAGAAGCTGAGCTCTGCAATATATAGGTTTATAAGGTTTGGAGGAGGATTTCTGAGTAAAAAGCGGGGTAACTCCTGACAGGACTCCAAGGAAAGACCATGAGAGTCCCAATTATTCAAACTATACAGGAAACATGACAGTGTTCCCTTTATCAGAGGGTGTTTAGAGAAGGCTGTCAATCATCCAGTGTGGGCGGGGTAATCAGGACTCTCTGTCACTCATAGGAGTCCCATCAGGATGTTCTCCAAATCTTCTATAGATCACAGAGCTCAGCTTCTCTGTCATAAATCTATAGACTAGCTTCTCACCGTCTATCATTTACACTTCTATAACACCGAGCTCAACTTCTCTTCCTCCATCATATAAGCCTATATATAAAGAGCTCAGCTATGATATAATCCTATATATCCCAGAGCTCAGCTTCTCACCCTCTATCATAAAACCCTACATATCAGAGCTCAGCTTCTCTATCATATAAATCTATAGATAAGCTTCTCACTCCATCATATACACCTACATAGCACGCAGTTCAGCTTCTCTCCCTTCACAATCTAAACCTATTTATCACAGAGCTCAGCTTTTCTTCCTCTATCATAACTTGCATTAAGATAGTACAGCAGAAATCACCTGACAGGTTCACTTTAAGAAAAAGTGGAGGCCCTATATGTTGGACTCAGAAAACCTCTAGGTCAATTCCTCTTAAACTTCTGCAGCTTAATAAATAAGTCATTTGTGGACCATAAAACATTTTGTTCTCCGCTGCACCGTGGTTGACAATTGAAACAAAAGGACTTCTGAAAGAAACCTTAGACAGCAGTAAGATGAGAAGGTACCAGTCTCGGTGTAGCCTTTATCTTGTTGAGGTCTACTAGATCTAAAAACTACAAGTTAAAAAAGACCTGATAATATCAAAGCCGGTCAATGTATATATAGGTTCCTGGAGGTTCCCAGAGCTGGACCTATGCAAGATGAGAAGCCTCCTTAAAGAACAGTGCAAATGCATTCACCACCCAAATCCCGAATGGCTGCTAGCAGAGAATAGCTTATATTGTGTAGACCAGGGGTAGGGAACGTACGGCTCTCCAGCTGTTGCAAAACTACAACTCCCAGCATGCATACTTGCCCTGCTCTTCTTGGAACTCCCATGGAAGTGAAATGAGCATGCTGGGAGTTGTAGTTTCACAGCAGCTGGAGAGCCAAAGGTTCCCTATCCCTGGTGTAGACTATATGGACGCTGAATCTGAATCTATGACTGCAAAAATAGTATTTCACTGCAAATTAACTCTTAATTTAAAAAAATGCACATAAAGTTATTTATAACAGATCACAGAATGCCATTCGCTTATCTCAGACACCCAAACACTATAAGGTGATAATGGCTTGTAGGTGTCATAGGTTAAGATGCCATACAATACCCAGGGCACTGCACACCCCTGACCTACTAACACAAGAACATGTGCTAGGACACAGAACATGTACTGTACACTGCCACGCTCTTATCACTTATTTATCGCACAATAGGCCGTTTCCCAGATTAAGTTTACATTACTTATCAAATGTTTACTCGGTAAAGCAGCTAAGTAGATACGTACTACTCATCTGGTCGATAAGGTGGCGGACTTTCAAATGGCCTGGACGACATTTTTGCAGGCAGGGAGGGCGGTCAGGGAAGGAACCTGAGTTTTAGGAAAAAACAGAAACACTAGTAAATGACACGAACAGGTTATATTTAACCAGAGGCTTAGTCATGACATGTGGAAGTGCTCTCAAATCTTAAATTATTATTTCAGGATAAAGAATCTTTTTGCTTATCCCTCCCATGAACGTATTGGGTACCAATATTGGTTGAACTAAACCTACAGGATATTGCCCTCAGAATTTTCCAACAATAATGTGAAAGGCGGAAGAGAAACGTAGGATTATCTGACCAGGTTCTGAAGAGGTCTAATGACATTTTATTCAGCATATGGACAACAATGGACTTACTATACAGAGATTCATTGCAGCGTACTATTTAGAAACAAAGCACCTCCCAAACTAGTCAAACGTCTAACAATTGTCATGAGCACACAGCACCGCTATTGTCCCAAGTAATAAGTATAAGCTCCTTGTGACTTGGAAATTACTACTGTACCTCTCCAAAATTAGACTGTACATTCACATGGATTCCGGTGGGAACAATAAGCCTGTTTAATTTTCTAAATTAAGTCCATTTCATGAGGTTTACCAACCAAAAACATTAGAAATGATAGGCTTTCATATGAAAAACAAGTTTACAAGGTTTGGCCATCACTGAACACAAAGATACTTATACCAAGTAATGAAGAGAAAGGTAAAACAGCAACAAAGACCCACCAGAAAACAATATTCATAAGAATAGAAAACTCTATCTATAGCAAATAGTCATAACATTACTACATACGTCCAATGAAAAACACTCATTCATCAGGCTTCCTTCCTTCTTCAATGTAGTTTTGCACATGCCATTGTTTTTGAGAAACACTACAGGCGTTTTTAGCCAAAGACAGACGTATATGCAAGGGGAACGAGAATGCAAAGACTTCCTATATTATTTCCATCCTTTTTAACACTTGTTTTTTGAGGGCTTTTTTTTTGAAAAAACAAAACTGAATGGAAAATGTACGCAAAAACTGTGGCAAAAAAACCCCCAAAACCCCAAAATGCCATGTATGTGAAATTAACGTCATTGCTCGCCATTCTTATATCAAAACAGAACCTGTGTCCAGGGAGGAGAACGTTTAGCCTTACAGAGTCTCACATAAGAACTCTACAGTAGAATAACTCAATATAGATTCACTTATAGAAGTCTATGGAGATTGGAGGGGGAACAAACTTCTGCTGGACAAAGACAGAGGGAGAGCAATATCAGACTAAAGTTGGTTGCACACGACCATGTGCTAAAACCCAGATAGCACACTGTCCATTCATACAGTCGTCTGCAAAGGGCTTTACAGACAGTTTCACTTAAGAAATATAACTATATAGTCTCACTTATAGAGGTCTATGGAGAGGGGAGAGGAACTGCTGCTGGACAAAGAAAGAGGGTGAGCAATATCAGACTACGGCTAGATACACTCAAATAGATTTCAGCCATGAAACTGTGTCCGTGTTCGCCGGATTTACTGGCCTGATCTTCATGCTGGCAGTAGGACTCCATGCCGCTAGGAATCCCTGCTTCAAAGAAAACTATGACACTAGGGTCCTGCTCCCAGCAAACTGTTCAGGCTGATAAATCTGGAGAACACAAGAACACATGGACCGAGAGTTTCATAGGTGAAACTCGGTCGTGTGAATCTAGGGTAAGTGAATAGTTAAAATGGAAAGCAGCCTGGTAAACAAAGTAAGGAGTTTACACTTGTATGATAACCGCAGACATTCTCATTTAATAGCAGTTAAGAGTAGGACATCTCTACTGTGCCGGTAACCAACTAAATACTGCAAGCAGTTCTTCCGTAGAACAAGTGTCATGTATAAGATAAGATAATCCTTTAATAGTCCCACTGTGGGGAAATTTCAGCATGTTACAGCAGCATAGTAATACAGATACAGGATAATACACAGTAATATATTACAGACGTAGACACACATGCTGAGACGAGAACATATACTAGGAGTCCATAGCAGCTAAGGAACAGAAGAAGAAAAAAGGAAGACTTCATAGTCATAATCATTATTAGTTCTCTGTGCGGAGTGATTTTCACTTGGTCTGATGTAGATTATACAGCCTGGTCGCGGTTGGAAGGAAGGACCTGCGATAGCGCTCCTTCTCACACTTGGGGTGAAGCAGACGGTCACTTACAGTGCTGCCAAGTGCCATCAAGGTCTCATACATATAAACAGATTCACTTGTGCTCATAGTTTGATAAATAGAGGTACGCTTTAATACCAACTGCCTAATTTTGTGTAGGTCCTCGTGTCAAAATAGCTTTCACCTCTTGAGGCACGGACTCCACCTGAGGGTGTCCTGTGGATATCAACGCTGCCCACCAATAGGCCAGGGTCACCTGAATCACATGGTGTTTTCCCCTTGTGACTCATTGCCTCCGCTACAGGGACATCACAATTTTTGTCAATATGTAAATTAATCCTTTGGAGCAATTAGAACATTACCTCCATTTGCTACATGTGACCTTATTCTAAAGGGGTCTTCCGGGCTTTATCGATTGATAACCTATACTTACGCCCAGCTCCATACTGAGACACAGACTAATCTGGAATATTGTTACTACGGCTGGTATACAACAGGCTGGTGCTGAACATTTGGCTTAATCCTCTTCGTGGTCAACTCTTAAGACAAAAGATCTATAAATAGTTGGATAGAGAAGTAATATGGGGCAGCACATGTGACATTCTTCTGCTCTGTTTTTCTAAAGGAACACACCAAGGATCCTGCTGTGATGGCCCAGCCAAGCCTGTACAGAGCTATGCGAGCATTATACTCGGAGGAAGAAGGAGAGGCCACCTTGCAGGGAGTTTCCTGACATCAAGTGTTTTCCTGAGCCAACATTCAGGCTGACATTGTTTCACGAACATTAGCCAGTTTAGCTGACGAGAGGCAAAAAATTATTTTTTTACATCATCTTTATTTTTTTTAATGATAGTATATCTGTAAAGGATGTACCATGCGGTATTAGGCAAGTAACACACAGTGATAAGCCCACATCTCCTCCGTACACGACCATGAGATCAAGGCGATTACCAGCCAAAGGAATTTCTGTACTTGGCTGCCAACTACGGAATGTTACATGGACAGCTTTGTAAGATTCTGGGAGTCTAAGACATAGAAAGAGTCTCGCAGTAGTTTTCATTAGACTCTGTAGGTTTGAAACAAAACAAGTAGGTACATGTGACCTGTAAACCTTCCCAGGGGCCATAAAATCTCATATTTTCAAGCTGTCAACAGTTTCTACAGCGTGAGTTTATTTTGGGCGTTTTGTCGCAATGGGACATGGAGTTCAAGGTTCAATCCCAGCAGTCTGAGCCGCCGTAGATTGTGAAATCAGAGGAACATCATATCTTTGAAAACCAATGTCATAAAGATGAGTTCACATTTGTACTGTTTACTTCCGTTGTCCTGTTCTGTTATCAATAAGGGAAGCACCCGATCTATTGTGTGGCACCCTATAGACCCCTCTGATTATTATGGAGTCTGTAGGGCTACCTTAATGTAATCTTATTGGACAAAACAGCACAGCATATAGTCAACCATCTAATGTTTATTGGGATGTCCTGACTCTCCCCCTAAAACAACTGTTGTGGGGAAACAATAGAGCTGAAGGATCAGAGCAGCTGGATCTCTGGATCTCGGCATGCCCAATCTTTAAGTGTGCAGGAGATAAATCGCTGCTCGTCTATCTGGCTGCCATCTATGGCAATCCTATTGAAATAAATGAAGTGGGGAAGCGTCTGCATCCACTGTCAACCGATTCACAAAGGGGGTAAAACATCCTCATAGTGGTCCGAACCCCCTCCCCCACCCCTCCACAATCGATCAGCCATGCTCAGGGCCAAAAAACATTCTTTGGCCAGGGCACACAGTAACAAAAAAAAAATAATTTTTTTTTTATATAATATATATATATATATATATATATATATATATATATATATATATATATATACACACACACACACACACACACATTTTACTTTACCTGCACAGTGTATGGGATTCTGGCTGATCCTATCCACACATTACAGAAAAAAATCTGCAACGGAAACAATTTCTAAAATACTCACATATTTGTAAATCGCTTCAAGTCAATTATAACTACGGAAATGCTGACATTTTCCGTATAGGAACACTAGAGGCAGAAAGACCGCAGAAGTAAACTCAGCGGTCTTTTCTGCAGCAATTCGCTGTATGGGGCCTCAGCCTTTGGTCGTATTTTTCATGTCAACTGCAGCTCAGCTACCCTATACACGGCATGTCAATCACTTCAGCTGAGCTGTGGTCTGGCCAGTAAAGGGAGCCGATATACAGGCCAAACAAGTCATTTAAAGCCAACCTAGAAAGGTCCCTTACTATCCTTTTATAAGCAGGGCCCTCAGTTCCTCATTATTGTTACTCTGTAATGTCTCATTTTGTCTGTTCTTAAACCTTACAATTTGGAAAGCGCCGCGGAATATGTTGGCGCTATATAAATAAAATGTATTACATCACTATCCTTTCTACATTGAGAATAGATGCATACTCAGCTGAACTAAACATGCATGTGTATAGGTAGAAGTGGATCGTGTCCTTTTAAAGCAGTGAAGATCCATGTAATGCATGGACGAGCAGGGTCTGCCAGTGCAACTCCCCCTCTAAGAGGCTCATATGTCTTCTGATACCCTCACAAGACAACTGAAACATGTCTGCAGAGTTCATTGGAAAGGGTCTGCACCCTCATGAATCACAGCAATACTAAAAATAATGCACAAAGCCCTGTAGGAAAAACACAGGATGTAAACCTGGCCTAAGGGCTTATTCACACGGTCATGTCATGTCATTGTTAATCCTGCACAACATGCAATCCTGCTCATTTTCAGGTTTTATACTGTGAGTTGTTGATTCATCTTTCCTTTTTTTTTTCTTCAGTGTTTTTGGGTCCATGTAAGATGGACAGCACCCATCTGCTGCTCTCCACGATTTTCACAGACCTATAGATTTAGGTGTCCATGCTCTGTACCATAGACTGAAATAGAGCGACTCTCCAGTCTTTTTCCACAGATGTCTTTGTGCACCAATTAAAATCAAAGGATTTGTATCAATGTGTGAATGAGCCCTAAGGATACATTCAGATCACTTTTTTTTGTGTCCATTAAAAATTCCATTGTTGCGGATTTGTTTGTTTTTTTTTTAAATTAGGCACAGACTGTTAGGAGCGGGAGTCTTAGCAGTATAGTCATCTATGATGGTAGGAGTCCCTGCCTCCCAGTGACATACTGTCCTATACTAATTGATAAGGCACAGTATGTCGCTGGGAGGCAGGGACTCCTAGAATCCTAGAAGTCTAGTTATCTATGATACTAGGAGTCCCACGCCCAACATGAAGTTCAATCCGGTAAATCTGGCTAACACATCAACTGAGCTTCATGGGTGAAACACAGTGGTGTGCTGCTCAAGCAAAAACCTACATGTCAGGTTTTGCGGTCCGCTTGAAAAGTCGGACATCTTTGGGAACGGACAGTTAAGGACAGGCACGGAGTGTAAAAGAATGTACCCGATCGCCATTTAAATGAATGCAAAATGTCACGGACACAGCTAGTGTCCACTGCTAATGTCTGCACAAGATTTTGAACGGACATTAGCAGCGGACACCGACGGTAGTGTGAACACCCCCTACATTACAGCAGTGTAAGACCAGCCTTACTGGCACTTGAAGGAACATTTAAAAAATTATTTCCAACCCAGAGGACTATCTTCCATTCCTATACACTGAATTTCTACATGGTCGGACTATTAAAGGATTATCTTATCACAAATCAGCATAGTCTAGGGGTGAGCTATCCTATCCATGTTACACCATCACGTGACCAAAGTCTGTGACATGAGAAACTGGTAGAAATCCCAACACATTTTTGGCAGTACTATGCTGTTCGCGTTTCTAACCCATGCCATGCCCACCTCCTAGGGGTCCATGCCTTTCTCTGGACCAACATTGTAGGATTATAGGTTGAACTTATTTAAACCTTATTAAGCAGGTTGTGCTAGCTGAGCGAGTTCTCCAATATACTTAGGATCAGAGATAATGTACATATTAACGCAGTGCGACCCCACAAGCAGTTTTGTTGCCGAAATTTCTGTAAGGATCTCCTACACACACATAGGACAGTGTACCTCAGAGGCACAAGGAGCGTCTGCGAGTCCATAACACAAACCCAGGGGAATGCCTTGTACCCCCACATAGCGTACCTGAGACAGACCCTTTCACCGGTCACAACATCTGTATAGTAAGTCCACATCTGCGTCAGAGTCTCCGTCACAGAGTCCGCCCGAAATCGCCAAACACAAAACTATTTTTGTCTATCGATTTCAGTTGAAAAACAATGGACACCTGACAGAACCCATTATAGTCAATGCGGTCTATTGCATTCTGTATGTATCTGACGGATCAGAACAATAGACAACCTGGCACAAAGGTGAACTTAGCCTAAAGTGCAAAACTGTCAACAATAACCCAACACGAAACACGCTATATATAAAAGCACACACATGTCACAGGCGTTCGGTACGTGTTCACACTTGTAAAGTTATAATTAATTGTTGTATTTACGTGTCTACAGTCAGTATAGCGAGAACCAAACAAAGAAGCTAAGGGCTCTGTCCCAAAGGAAACGTCTCCTTCTTGGCTGCGATCACTTCCCGGCTAGAACTAGATATGTTCTAAGGAATCAGAGACTGATAAATGTTGCAATGTGAATAAGGGCTTAAAAGGTGCAACTAAAGGGGCCCTATACAAGGTCAGCAAAACAGATCTGGGCACACAAGGCTGCAAACACACTGATCCCTCTCCGATACTGCTTTATAGTCAGCTCACCTGGTTGGATGCTGGTGCTTGTAGTGCCACAAGCAGTGCCCAGTCCCCAGCAGGTCCTCAGTATGTGGATGAGCAGGGTCAGCTCGGGGAAACTTCCCACAATGGTGTGAGAGCCGCGTCTGTAGTCCGGGCACAGCAGAGAGTGCAGGAGGCGGCCTCTCCCCTCCCCCAGCACCCCCGGGGGCCGGGCGTGGCAGCAGCAGCAGCTCACACACCTGAAACTCTCAGGAACAGGTTTGGCGCCTGCACTCTCGGCACCGACCGGTTTCTGGTCCGTGTACTTCCTGCTCTGTGTGACTGGAGCCCTATGAGCTGGTTGTCAGGGACAGGACAGAGATCTAGATGAGGACAGGTGAAGGAGGACGCAGCAGACCTCTAGCACAGGCAGAAAGTCACCTCCATGGCAGCAGGTGGTGGCTTGTGACAGGAATGTGCGCCATGTTACTGAATAGGTCACTCTTCACACCTGTCCTCCAATCGCTTCAACCAGTAGCAAAGAAAAAACACAAGTTTGCGGTCATATTTGCTTTTTTTTTTTTTTAATAAAAAATGCGGTATCCCATTGTGTGCGCCTAGCGCCGTATTTATTAGGCACGCCGACTAGGTTTACACTTAGAATTTATTCTTTTTTTGTTGTAGCATCCCAGGGGTCGGAGCTTTATCACATTTTTTCCTCGCCTTAGCTGTATGTCCTTTGTATTTTTCATTTATGGCTAGGTTGACATTAGTGCTGGCCCTCCATTAGGGTCCATTCACACAGTTTTTTTTGCGGTAGAATCCATGTCCGAATCCATGTGGAAAAAACATCTCCCCATAGAGCTCTATGGGTTCCGCTAGCAGTAAAGAAGCTTCCTTCAGGCGGATTCCACCTGCAAAAACCAACGCAGTCAATGGAAGGCGATAAATCCATGTGGAATTGGAAAAAACTGCGTGGAAAAACCACTAGTCTTTTTTTTCAAGGTCCATACACTGTGCTGGAGGAAAAAAAACATTTCCTAATTACTGAAGCAGATTTTTTCCTTGCCAAAAAACTGTGTAAATGGACCCTAAGGTCCATTCACATGGAGTTTTGTGGCGCTGATTTGGCCACAAAACTCGCGTAAAAAAGAAGCGCTGTAAAACAGAATCCCATTGAGTTCAATGGGTTCCGTCTTCTGCGTTCTACACATTGAAGTCAATGGGAGGCTGTTTTAACACATTGATTTCAATGTTTTATGCCCGTTAAGTGTACGCGTATTAACACATTGAAATCAATGGGTAAAACAGCCTCCCATTGACTTCAATGTGTAGCGCACGTAAAACGGAACCCTTTGAACTCAATGGGATTCTGTTTTACAGCGCTTCTTTTTTTACATGAGTTTTGTGGCTAAATCAGCGGCACAAAATGGACCCTTATTTGGGTCTATCAGGGAGCAGAACAGCAGAGAGGCGGACTGCTAAAATAATGTCAGTGGACGCCATTGACTGCAATGAGGTCCATTGTCTAAAACTGAAACCAGTAGAGGAAAAGTCCTCCATACGGCACTTCTTCCTCTGCTGATTTTCCTCAGACACTGCAATGCAGTTCAGATGTGAACATAACCTTACATATATAATGTAGGTTTTTTTTATAAAAATCCGGACCAAAAAACTCCGTCTGAACCCGGCCTACCAGTCCTCAGGCATCTTCTAAAACCAAGCAGAAGATTAAATCTGAATGCTGCATTAGCTATCTCCAAAATCTTTCTGAGGATTACTCATCTAATATATGCAGTGTTTGTATTCATGTTCCTGAAGATGAACAGATGACCGATAAGAGACTAAAAAATTCTTTTCATATTTTAAATCATATACTGTATGTCTAGTAATAACTGAGGAGGAATTACTGAGTTGTTTGAGTCCTCTAACTTTTCTTTGAGGGAACCTCAGAAGAAATCAGAATATGATTCAAACATAGAAATTTCTGAAGATAATTGTTTAACTCTGTTAAGTTAAATAACAATGTAAAAATTTAAGAAAAAACTTGAAGATGCGAGTGTTGGCAAATAGTATTTTGACTAAGAAGTTGTCAAGTTGGAGGTTGTTTACAAAATTTTTGGTTCTGGATCTTATAGAAAAAGGTTATGGATTAGAAATTCTCCACAAAGGATGTTTTTTCTTCTGAACAAGTAAGAAATTCCACAATTTTTTCCTCTGATACAAGATTTTAGCAAAAAATTCCACAGTAGAATTCCCAGACTTCAGAGGAACAATATTCTGGTATTTATTCAAGAATTTTTTTCAGTTCCAAAGGTCAACTGTTCTGGGATATTGATCATAAACCTCATAGGCCTCTAAATCACTATGTGAAGAAAATTCACTTCAAGATGGAAACAATAAGGACAGTTACAGAAGCCTTAAACCAGTTGCACACAACCGTGTGCTAACCAGCTACCATGACTGAACGTCACGAGCAACACGCGGATGTCACCCATGTGCCGGCCATGTACCAGCTGTGCTTCCGCGTTCCCTATCATTAAATGAATAGGAGCCACTGAAGACTGTCAAGCCCTCACACATGATCGATGCATTCACAGTCATGTATACAGACCCGTAAAAATGAATGGGTCCGTGTGCTATCCAGGAAAAACCCAAATAGAACACTGACCAGATATACGGACATCTGCAAGGGGACTTTAGAGAAAAGCCAAGTCTTAACATCTCTAGACCTAAAAAGTGCATTTCTACATGTTCTCATCCATCCTGTTTCAACTTTTAATTTTTTTCTAGGTTTTCATAATAAACAGAGAACTGTGAGCACTTTTTCTTCCTCAGAAAATAATTCAAAAAATCCAAACCTCCGTAAAAATGTTAATTAGGTCTCACCTGTCTACAGTTCATCAAATCTTGAAGACTTTGAGATTATTAGTAGCCTCAATAGAGGCAGGGCTACCTTAGGCTATGGTACACAGCCAGAATATTCAGCTCAAGATGCCTCCAAATTGGAATGGGGAGGTTAAGAGGATGCGTAGAAAGATACTTTTGTTTTTGCCACAAAACAAGACCGGAAATTCTGGCTCCATCCATGGAAATTAAAGAAAAGAAAGAGTTTCCAGTTCAAGGAATCGCTGATCATAATCAAAGATGCTTCCAAGAAAGGTTGGGGTGCTCATCTACAAACCATATTAGTGCAAAGCCTCTGGGACAAACTGAGCAGACGTTGGTGTTCAAATTTTTGAGAGATGAAAGTTGTGAGGCTGGCACTGCTATACTTCAAACTGTTGATCCAGAACAAATCTATTCTAATCCAGACAAACAACCAGGTAGTGGCCTATTATTTGAACAAGTAAGGTGGGACCCGAAGCAAGCTATTGATGATGGATTGTAAAAGAGCGCTGCATATAAAATGATCTCGGAATAACAAAGCGGATCTTCGGAGTAGGAGTTAAATTCCAAATACTTTTATCTTATGAAAGGGCCTTAAGTTTTAACACTTAAGTAAATATGACAGCAATCAACGCCATAGCAGATGGGAAATTTTCTGGTCATCCCTTAGTAGCAGTAGATTCTTTATTAGCTATTAGGAACTTGAGGCCAGAGGTTAAACCTCCAGTACCTGTCTGGGATTTATCTATTGTTCTCAATGCCTTGACCTATCATCCATAGGCCTTAATTGGTGATCATGTAATATAGCTTTACTAGCAGCAATTACATGTGCTAAGAGGCTGGGAGAATTACTGGCCTTATCTTCAAAAAGTCTGTATCTAAGAATTCTGCTCAGTGGGGTTCTATTGAGGACTTTGCCAAATTTTATATCTAAAGTTCCTTCTTTTCAGAATATCAATAGAGTCCTTTCTACCAGTCTTCTATCCTTATCCTGATACAGAAGGGAAAATATGTTTCCACACTTTAGATGTCAAAAGAGCTATTCTAGCCTACCTGGATAGAACCAAGTATATCAGGAAACAAGAAAAACTTATTCATACTTTTTTTTGTAACTGTAATTTTTATTACATTTTTTAACAGAATAAACAACATTGAAAATAAAAATGAGAAACAATGGAAACATGTGGCCGCCACACCAAACCATATAGATAAAATCAAGAGAAAGTACATATGAGAAAATATAATTCATACTTTTTTTAAGGCACTAGGAAAGGGATGAAATCCTCTAAAGATACATTGGCCAGATGGATCTAGTATCTATCCGGCATATCTGTAATGCTGCTTCCTGGATCTCTACCTCTAGGTTTCATTGCTACCTAGGGCTGGTCTTAAAGGAAAAGAAGGCGGGGCTACCTACCCATTTGTGCTGCCTTGATCTCAAAGAAAGCAAAATTCCAGGTAAGGTGCAATTTTTTATGTATGTGTGTGGCCTCTCACTGTTTGTTGTGAATTACCTAATTAGGTTATATTAGCATATCGGGATATTGTTTTGCGCTAGTTTCATAAGAAATTGGAATCCTTAACCAACTTTGAGTTAAGATGGGCACATCTACTGTATATGAGCAGCTCAGTGGTTAGCACTGTACCTCTACAGCTGTGGAGTACTAGGTTTTAATCCGACCAGGACAACATCTGCATGGAGTTTCTCTGTTTTCCCCATGTTTATGTGGATTTCCTCCCACAGGCATACTGATAGGGAATGTACAGTCATGGCCAAAAGTTTTGAGAATGACACAAATCTTATACTTTCACATGATCTGCTGCCCTCTGGTTTTTATGTGTGTTTGTCAGATGTTTTTATCACATACAGAAATATAATTGCAATCATATTATGAGTAACAAAAGCTTATATTGACAGTTAGAATGAGTTAATGCAGCAAGTCAATATTTGCAGTGTTGACCCTTCTTCTTCAGGACCTCTGCAATTCTCCCTGGCATGCTCTCAATCAACTTCTGGACCAAATCCTGACTGATAGCAGTCCATTCTTGCACAATCAATGCTTGCATTTTGTCAGAATTTGTAGGTTTTTGTTTGTCCACCCGTCTCTTGATGATTGACCACAAGTTCTCAATGGGATTACGATCTGGGGAGTTTCCAGGCCATGGACCCAAAATCTTTATGTTTTGTTCCCTGAGCCATTTAGTTATCACCTTTGCTTTATGGCAAGGTGCTCCATCATGCTGGAAAAGGCATTGTTGATCACCAAACTGCTCTTGGACCGTTGGGAGAAGTTGATCTTGGAGGACATTCTGGTACCAATCTTTATTCATGGCTGTGTTTTTAGGCAAGACTGTGAGAGAGCCGATTCCCTTGGCTGAGAAGCAACCCCACACATGAATGGTTTCAGGATGCTTTACAGTTGGCATGAGACAAGACTGGTGGCAGCGCTCACCTCGTCTTCTCCGAATAAGCTGTTTTCCAGATGTCCCAAACAATTGAAAAGGGGATTCATCAGAGAAAATGACTTTACCCCAGTCCTCAGCAGTCCACTCCCTGTACCTTTTGCAGAATATCAGTCTGTCCCTGATGTTTTTTTTCTGGAGAGAAGCGGCTTCTTTGCTGTCCTCCTTGAGACCAGGCCTTGCTCCAAGAGTCTCCGCCTCACAGTGCATGCAGATGCACTCACACCTGCCTGCTGCCATTCCTGAGCAAGCTCTGCACTGCTGGTAGCTCAATCGCGCAGCTGAAACACTTTTAAGAGACGGTCCTGGCGCTTGCTGGTCTTTCTTGGGCACCCTGGAGCCTTTTTTCCAACAATGGAACCTCTCTCCTTGAAGTTCTTGATGATATGATAGATTGTTGACTGAGGTGCAATCTTTCTAGCTGCGATACTCTTCCCTGTTAGGCCATTTTTGTGCAGTGCAATGATGACTGCACGTGTTTCTTTAGAGATAACCATGGTTAACAGAAGAGAAACAATGATGCCAAGCACCAGCCTCCTTTTAAAGTATCCAGTGGTGTCATTCTTACTTAATCATGACAGATTGATCTTCAGCCCTGTCCTCATCAACACCCACACCTTTGTTAATGGAGCAATCACTGAAACAATGTTAGCTGGTACTTTTAAGGCAGGGCTGCAATAATGTTGAAATGTGTTTTGGGGGATAAAGTTCATTTTCTAGGCAAATATTGACTTTGCAAGTAATTGCTGTTAAGCTGATCACTCTTTATAACATTCTGGAGTATATGCAAATTGCCATTAGAGAAACTGAAGCAGTAGACTTTGTAAAAATTAATATTTGTATCATTCTCAAAACTTTTGGCCATGACTGTAGATTGTGATCTCTATATCGGACAGTGTTAACAATAGCTCTGTAAAAAAATAAATAAACAAATACTGCGGAATAAGATGGTGCTTTATAAGTAAGCAACAGAAATAAATGTGTTTAATATTTTTTTTTATAAAATTTAAAGGGATCCTATCATTTAGACGACATATTTTCTAAGTACCACATCGGAATAGCCTTAAGAAAGCCTATTTGTCTCCTACCTTTCCTTTTCTTCTCTGTGCCACCGTTCGCCTACAATCCCGGTTCTTCTTGGTATACAAATGAGTTCTTTCACAGCACTGGGGGTGGCCCCAATGCTGCGAGAGAACTCGCTCCAGCGCCGCCTCCATCTTTGTCAGCTACGTTGACTGTGAAGTCGGCTCTGCTCGCGCCCCGCGGGCAGAGTTGACTTGCGCATGCGTTTCACTTTGACCCAGCTTGAAGAAGACGGTGAAGACGACGTAGCTGATGAACATGGAGGCGGCGCTGGAGCGAGTTCTCTCGCAGCATTGGGGCCACCGGGATTGTAGGCAAACGGCGGCACGGAGAAGAAAAGGAAAGGTAGGAGACGAATAGCCTTTCTTAAGGCTATTCCGACATGGTACTTAGAAAATATGTTGTCTGAATGATAGGATCCCTTTAATAGAAATATTGTGAAGTCAAAATCGTCAGGGCTGTGGAGTTGGGGAAACCAGTTACCAACTCTAGCTTCAAAATAAAATCATTATGTTCATCAGTCATGTTTCATTATACAGCAAAATGTCAGATTAGTAAAATTAACAAGATACATCAATCTTCATAAAATAGTAATATGTCACAGGTAGGATAGTCCTAGTTTCCACTAAGTTTATTAACTTGCTAGCAGAAGCATCACCAATTCCATCAATGTATTGTAACTGTATGAGGGTAGAGCTTATTGATACTACTGTATTTTTGGGTGAATAGATGTCATTCATTAACTTTTCATAACTCTCTGTGGGAAGGTATAGAAAAAACAGCAATACTGCCATTGCCTTTTTATGGTATAAAGTTTGCAGCATTCTCCATGCAGCTTAAAGCGGTTGGCCACTTTCAGACCAATATTGATAAACAATTTTCCAATATACTTTCTGTATCAATTCCTCACGGTTTTCTATATTTCGGCTTGCTGTCATTCTTTCTGTTACTTCTAGAGGATAAAACTCTGACCATGGTCATGTGATTTACGGTCCATGGTCATGTGATGCACACACAGGTGTTGCTCGTTATAGTCACAGCACAGTAATCAGACATCTGCCTGGTAATCAGCTGTGCACCTGTGTGCTTATCAGTTTCTAAAATGGGGTCACTTTTGAGGGGTTTCCACTTTAGGGGCTCAGCAAATGTAACATGGAACCTCAAAACTATTCCAGCAACATCTGCTTTCCAAAAGCCAAATAGCGCTTTTTCCATTCCAAGTCCCTCCATGTTCCCATACAGTAGATTATGACCACATATGGGGTATTGCCGTGTTCAGGAGAAATTGTGTAACAACCTGGGGGGGGGGCTTTTTCTCCTTTAACCCCTTGTGAAAATGAAAACTTTGGGAATAAAGTGACATTTTAGTAATTTTTCATTTACACATTCCAATGTTAGTAAAATCTGTGAAACAGCTGTAGTGTCAAAATGCTGACTATACCCCTTGATGAATTCTGTAAGGGTTCTAGTTTCTAAAATGGGGTCACTTTTGGGGGGTTTCCATTGTTTTGGTACTCTAAGGGCTCTGCAAATGAGACAAATCCGCTGTTCACACACCCTGTGTCGCTCCTTCCCTTCCATGCGCTGCTATCTGCCCAAAAATCAGTTTGCACCCACATGTGGGGTATATCTGTGCACGGGAGAAATTGCACAATAAACTGCCAGTTGCATTTTCTAGTTTAACCCTTTGTGAATGTGATAATTTTAGGTCTAGATGAATGTATTAGTGAAAAAAAATGAAATGTCTAAATTTCACCTCCATATTATTTTTATTCTTATGAAATGCTCAAAGGGTTAACAAACATCCCAAATTCTGTTTTGAATTATTTGAGGGGTGCAGTTTTTAAAATGGGGTGATTTATGGAGGTTTCTATTATACAGGCCTTTATAATTCCTTTCAGTACTGAAGTCGTCCCTAAAAAAATTTGTTTGGGGAATTTTCTTGTAAATCTGGAAAATCGCTGTTACACTTGTAAGCCTTGTAATATCCAAAATAAATTAAAAGACAATTAAAAGATGATGCCGATATAAAGCAGAGATATGGTAGATAATATTTATTCATGTATTTGGGTGGTATGACTATCTGCCTGAAAAGCTGAGAATTTCACATTTTGAAAATTGCAGTTTTTTCCAAATTTCCATCAAATTTCCTATTTTTTTTTATAAATAAATACAAAAATATTGATTAGTGTTTACCACTAACATGAAGTATAATGGGTTACGAGAAAACAATCTCAAAATCACTTGTGTAAGTTAAAGCGTCTCAAAGTTATTGCCATTTAAAGTGACAAGTCAGTTTTGAAAAAAGAGGCCTGGTCCTTAACGCACTTTTGGGCTGTGTCTCTAAGGGGTTAAATAATCTGACAAATGTATACACTGGGATGATATGATTAAATTGGTACCAAGTTTGTATAGTGTTTTCAAGTTTTACTTTTGCAACATAAAAAAAACTTTAATTTTTGTTTTGTATCACCACCTTCCAAGAACCATAACTTCATTTTTTTTTGTATCGGACTTGCGTGAATGCATTTTTGTGGGAAGACCTGACATTTTTATTGATGCTATTTTGGGGATTTCTGGCAACTATTTTAAGATTTTTTTTTTTGTAATGCTTTTCAGCATGCGGGTAAGATAACATTACAGTTGTATTGCCCAGGTCCTGTTAGGCTATGCCTTTGGAATGGCTTAATAGGATTATTCACATGTAGTCTTGGGGGTCTTTGTTAGGTCACCAGCTGCCATGCAAAGGTATTGCACTCCTGTGATCTTTTTTTCAGGGGTTCTAATACCTGCAGGAGGGAGCATCTTAAAGAGCTAAATGTCTGTGATCAGCAGTTTGACAGTCCCAGGCGTTATAGGAGCAAATGCCCAGCTGCCCTATGGGTTAAAGACCTGTGTGACCAGGGTTAGAATATTACAGTTAAAGAAAAACAAGAAGTCTAAATCAGACAAACAGGGGAGGGTTAGTAGTGATAGAATGGGAGGGCGGGTAAAACATGCCGGCGTCCCCAGGCACTCTGCAATGACACCATGATATTGGATCTCAAATAGGTGGATCCCAACTATCTCCCTGTTTTTTTTTAACTGTAATTTTTATTGAAAGGATTTTTGTAAAATACAATACAACACAAGAGTTGAAAACATAAAAACCATGAACGTGAAGCAATGCATACACCGTCAAATAGACTGGGAATGTATACTCATCACAAAAACCTAAGAGTGGAAATGAGGGGGTGGGGGAGGAAGGGAAGGGGAAGGAGTCAGAGACTATTCAAAATACAGTATGCGTCCCAGGATGACCATATAGCCTGGAATGCCTCAACAGTATGGTTAAGTGTGGCCGTCAAGTTTTCCATGCTACGGACATCCTTAACTCGGGCTACAAGATCAGAGCCAGAGGGAGGAGAGGCACTCTTCCATCGAAAAGCAATGAGTTTTGGCTGCGGTACAGAGATACTATCTCCCTGTTTAAATATTGGTATTGCAGAATATAGTTTTAATCTTCAATTGGGTCCTAGCAAGTAACATGGCTATAGAGGATTCCCACACTCCAAAGAATTTCTGAACTCTATATTTCCTCAAATCGGATACTTTTATCCAACCCATCTTGAATAAATTCATTTTACTTATATATAATTGTTTTAACGGGATATGGGGGAAGGGCTATCCACTCCTGTAGAGTTGGCTTATGGACAGATGCGGAGACCATGTGCAGTAGTTTCCTTTTTTTTTTTTTTTTTTAATATGTAGATTGTGAGCCCCATGTAGGGCTCACAATCAGTATGTCTGTAGAATGGGAGGAAATCCACGCAAACATGGGGAGAACATACAAACTCCTTGCAGATGTTGTTCCTGGTGGGATTCAAACCCAGGACTCCAGCACTGCAAGGCTAACCACTGAGCCACAGTGTTGCCTCTATGTGCAGTAGCTTCCTATACCACTAGCTACATTTGCATTTTCTCTGGACAATCCATCCAAACAAACCCCAGCAGGAATCAAATGGAACAAAGTCTGTGACAGGACTTCACACTTGTGTTCAGGTTTCAAGTAGACACCCAAAGAGAAACCTAATCTACTTAAAAAAAGCATTGGTTCAACTTGGTTTCCGTCCGAGCTTGCAGCTCTTTTCTCTCCACATTTTTCAAGCAGAATGGGGAAAAGAATCTCCAAGCGGAGAGCAGGTGCAGGTGTGAACCTAGCCTAAGGTGTATTTTTGTGAATGTCTCCTGAATCCCTGGATTGCCCCACAGGCCCAGAGACATTGAGCAATATCTGCTTTAGGTTCTCCACTGCAGAGCTTCACAGATCATAGGGTTTATATACAAACTGCTCCAGAAATATACAGCGTATTCCCTGGAAAGAAAAGAGTACATTCTACACAGAACTCATGTTTGATTGTCCCAGAATTATTTCTCATTTTACAAGGTTTCTTTTCCCGATTTGCCAAGTTCTCCCCAACTTTAACCCCTTAACGCTAAATCACGTACCTGTACGTCAGGGAATGTGGTTAGTTCCCGCATTCCCACGTACCTGTACGTGATAGAGATCGCATGGGTTCAGAAGCAGAGCCCGTGCGATCTCCACGGGAGGCTGGCTGTATCTGACAGCCAGGCTTCCCCTGTAGCAGCAGGGACGGTGATTGCACCGACCCCCCCTGTTTAACCCTTAAGGTGCCATGATCCATAGTGATCATGGCACCCTAGGGGTTTGGCCGGGCTATAAATCATGTTGCTGGCAGCAGGAGTCTGTGTGAGCTGTAATTTACAGCTACACACTGCTCCTTAATCCCTCCCCCCATCGGAGCGAGCTCCGATGGGGGGAGGGTTAACCCCTTGGATGCCAGGACGAGAGGAAGCTAGTCTATGCATCTGCATAGCTAGCTTCCTCTATAGACTGCAATACACGTGTATTGCAGTCTGTAGTTAGTATAGAACCAGCGATCCTCTCTGATCACTGGTTATAGTGTGCTTGCAGCACAAATAAAACAATGTAAAAAAGTTTTAAAAAAAAAAAAAAATAAAGTGTGTAAAACAAAAAAAAACCAAACAGTTACATTTCTTGTAAATCTGGAAAATCGCTGTTACACTTGTAAGCCTTATAACGTCCAAAATAAATTAAAATAAAATCAAAAGATGATGCCGATATAAAGCAGAGATATGGGAGATAATATTTATTACTGTATTTGGGTGGTATAACTATCTGCCTGAAAAACAGAGAATTTCACATTTTGAAAATTGCAATTTTTTCCAAATTTCCATCAAATTTCCTATTTTTTTAATAAGTAAATACAAAAATATTGATTAGTGTTTACCACTAACATGAAGTATAATGTGTTACGAGAAAATAATCCCAAAATCACTTGTGTAAATTAAAGCGTCTCAAAATTATTGCCATTTAAAGTGACACATGTCAATTTTGAAAAAATAGGCCTGGTCCTTAACATACATTTGGGCTGTGTCCTTAAGGGGTTAATGTATCACAAAATCCAATGCACACCCCTTTGTGACTATAACTTTATTATTATGATATCAAAGAAAGCCAAGCAATTTAGATAAGGTGTCGAAAAGCAGCCACAACTACACAGGGCTTTGTATAGCACTGGGCCCTTTCTGACACTTTATCTGAATTGCCTGACTTTCTTTGACATAACAATAAAGTAATAATTCACAAAGGAGAGTACATGAATCATGAAACTGCCGTTTCAAATAGCACGTTCCCATAGCAATGAATGGATGCGGCTGAACTGCAAGGGGTTAAGCGACCGGATGCTGGCGCCAGCCGCGTCCCTTCATTGCTATGGGAGCGAGGTATTGGAAACGGCAGTTTCGACTAGTACTCGCTCATCTCTATACCTGTAAATGCTCTCCATACTGAACTTTCCCATTGTCCAGGAGCGCGGACTCCATTTTTTTCTTTAGCATAGCTATACTTTATATAGTCCATACAAACTTAGTTTGTTCTAGTATGAGTGCTACATAGACAATATTCTGATTATTTGGAGAGGTCATGTAGCACCCAGACTAGAAGTTACATTACAAATGATTCTATCATTCTAGTTTCTACTCACAGCCATGATAGTACGTATATTAGTACATCTAGATAACATAGTGTTTCTTGCACAGACATTATCTTGGCTTTTGAGCTTGGCTCTGACAAACAGTACAATGGTGTGTACATTACTTATCAAAAGTATATTTATATTGTAGCAATGCTTAGTATTTGACTTTCTCATAAAAAAAATTAATAATAATAAAATCAGCACCTTGCCGCTTCATGCCGACTATTGTGTATGTTGGGCATAATTCAAGGAGAATCAATAGTTTGTGTTACAAATTTTTTTTTCTAAATGTTTTTCTCTCACAGTGTCAGTAGGCTGGTCTACAACATGTGATGTGGGGGTGGAGTCACATTGTCTTTTAATTATTTTTATACATTGTGCCCCCCTATAAGGTAATGATAGCCCTTATATATTAACCCTAGTTACAGGAGGAATCCAGCCTTCTATCACTTACTGCAGAGCTGATTTGGGTCTTCTAGGACCCAGCGGCTCCTGTACTTCCTGGACCCTGGGGGCCGCTGGGCCAGAAGGGGAGCCACATCATGATGACTCCCATAGCTGTGTAAAGATAAAATGGAAGAGACACCGAGCGCCAATATAGTGTAGTAATTATAAACACTCTTGGTGATGATATGTAGTTAGTCTCTTACCTATTGGTGTTGTGAAATAGTCACAACTCCATATGAGCATATAAAAGGTGTTAAAGCAGCAGCTCTTTCCCTTACACTGTGAAACAGCGTGATACAATGATAGGTGATTCCTCAGGCAAGCCCGACAGGAGGCGCGCTTACTCCCTACCCCTCCACTCCTGTCGGGCTTGCCTGAGGAATCACCTATCATCCCATAGCTGTGTACACAGTGCACAATGAGCAAATTTGACAGTGATCAGGAAGGCAGGGAAGGTAATAAATCATCCCCGTCTCATCTCTGGGAGGTCTGGTTGTTACAACATCCAGTTCCTTGTTCCCGCAGCTACTTATCGCTGTACAGGTAAGTCCTTGTAGAGATAGATGCTGACTGTCCGGACATTCATAGTCAGTGGGCAGTCAGCATCTGGTTAAAGAGGTTTTTGGAGACCACAATGCTTAGGATAGGCCATCAATTGGTGGGTACTCAGCTGAGATCTCTATTGTTTAGGCGGTTCTATTCACTTAGAAGTAATTTTTGTTTATGCATGTTGAACCCCATTAGGGAGACATCACTAAAACAGGAAGTAGAGACTGTCAGAGGAGCAAGGAAGTGTCCAGTTCAGTATGGTGAGCATGGCTTTGTTATTTTGTGTAATTCTAAGTGGTCTAAATTGTTCCTGGTTGAAAAATCCCTATAAAGAAGAAGTGAACGTTCAATGTTCTGGCAGATGTATGCTCAACTCACTTTAGAATTATTATTTTTGTTCAAGCAGCCCTAAAGTATTATGTCTAGATATGTCCTCACTTCCCACCTACAGTGATGGCAACCACAGTATGATCTTACAAGTAATACGTCATATTCCTTCAAAATTGTGCTGTCCTTGGTAGACAGGGATTGCTGCATGTGGATACAACCCAAGACCTCATGCACACAACCATAGTTTTTATCTGCCCATTCATTTCTATGGGCCCATTTCTATGATTGTAAGTCCATGTTGTATTCAAGGTGCACAAATTATGAAGCGTGTCCTATTTTTGGCCACATTTGCGGCACAGACCATTGCATATTGGATTTGTGACTGCAGATGACAGACTGATGCAATGCAGACATGTTTTCAGACCAGAAATCCACTATGGTCGTGTCCAGGAGGCCTAAGGGTCCTCAGCACAGCAGCGCATCTAATTTACACTCATATCAATGTCATCAAATTGTTTTCAAACGTAGTTTAACTACTTGCTGACCAACTATCTACACCCTGTTAGGAGGCAGGTTTTTCTGATAAGATCTAGATAAATAGCCTGCAGAGACAGCAGCTGTTCAGCAAGTCAAAACACATAGCTGCTGAAAGAAAGCTGTGCCCAGAGGTGTACGAGTAGTCTTGATAAAAGAACATATTACAGAAAGGAACATGAGAACATTTACAAAACTATTTTCCAGTTTTTCTACATACAGCAATATACAATTGTAAAGAACACTGGAGCAGCAGGACTGGACTGCAGTGGGAGACACTGGAGCACCGGGGACAAGTGAGTAGAATATAATTTGTTGTTTTTTAAAAAATTGTATATTACTGAATGGAGCAAAACTGGAAAATAGGTTTGTAAATTTATTTTAAATAAAAGGGAATATCTACCACTTATCACAATGACATTTCAGTTATAAAATAAATACTTTTGTATTCATAGAAAAAAAAAATCTTCTTGGTTCCTTGCAGTCACCACAAGAGGGCACTTGGGAGCTTACCGCATACTGTGAGTTCCAGGTAGAACATTACGCACCACAATCTCAGGAGCTTGAACTGGGAATGAAAATTTAGTTTCCAAAGTATTTATAGAATGAAAACATCCATCATTAACACCATGTACCACAATATAGAGCGGCACAGATACAAAGGAGAATTGGGAATTTAGAGGAAGTAGAAATAAAAGTGCTGCTTTATGATTCACTTAGCTTAGGTTTCATCCACATGGGACAGGACCACTGCTGGTTTTCTGTCATAGAAAATCTGCATTGGGTTTGTCCAAATTTTGTAGTTAAAAAACCCAAAGAGATGGAAAAAACAGGATGAGGTGGTTGAAAGCATTATGGATGTGGGGATGTATCAATGTGGGGATGTTGATGCTTCCAATTGCATTGCAAAAAGTTAAATCCCACAGGGGGCCTTTTTTTCATAGCATACAGATAAGAGTTTTATTATATTCAAAATACCATATAAATAACAGAAAAATAAAAGAATTATATACACTTTATTTATCTGTAGGGAACAATGCCAGTCTATCATTACAGTATATGCCCAAGAAATAAGTCTATGAAATGGTAAGTGGTTTTCCACTTGTAGGATACAGCATACGAAATGTATGTTACAGACAGTTTAGGGGATGGTAGAAAAGTACAAAAAAAAAATATATATAATTTCTCTTCTATTGCCCGCATTGTAAGTATTTCCGTGTCTATGAACAGATCTACACAGATTTTCATACAACCAATATCAATTTCACAATAAAATATTTACAATAAAACAGATGTAAAATATGCTACCATATTAAAAACAGTTTACGAGACTGAGGGTAAGTTCATACAGTGGAATTCGCCACAACCCCCCCCCCCCAAAAAAAAACAAAAAACAAAAACAAAACACATCCTGCCAGATCTTTAGGCATATTCTGCCTGAACCTTCAATTGGGGTGAATGGGAGTCGGAAATATTTCTCCTGTTACAAGGAAGATTTTTTTATGGCGTGTCCTGCCACTAAATCTAATGTATGGACTTACCCTAAGGCTCCATCTAGATCAGGGATAGGGAACCTTTGGCTCTCCAGCTGCTGTGAAACTACAACTCCCAACATGCTCCATTCACTTCCATGGGAGTTCCAAGAAGAGCAGGGCAAGTATGCATGCTGGGAGTTGTAGTTTTGCAACAGCTGGAGAGCCGTACGTTCCCTACCCCTGATCTAGATCCTCCATGCTGGATTAGAAAAGCACTGTATGGGGTACTGCTCTTCCTCCAAAAACAACATAAGGAATAGACCTCATTATAGGTCAATGGGGTCCATCGGGCATCAGAGGAATCACTCAGACTCCAGAGACTTAGAAATAAGTGTAATAACACTATCTACAGACAGAAAGCTCCCAGAATGCTAGTTAAAGCCATCATTCCAGTTCATGACTTTGTCATACTCCTGAATCCTCTGCTTGATGTGAGACAGCTTGTTCTTCAAGTACTCGCAGCGTTCCTTCTTCTCCAAAAACGTAGGATCCTAATTGGGAAGAAAAAAAAAAAGAAAAAACTTCATTAGCTTGGATTTCACATAATTGCTTTGGAAAGAACATTAGGACACAATGCTTTACATGCTGTATACAGGCCAGCTGTAGACACCCAACAATAAAACCGCCTGGATGCACAAAGTTCATTTTGTTCTGAGAAACAAGACAACACACTTTTATAATGTCCGTATTATATTATTGGAAAATGTTCATCTGTAGAGGTCTAGGTTCCATATAGTCGTATTTAAATACAATATAAATATATATATATATATATATATATATATATATATATATATATATATATATATACACTCACCGGCCACTTTATTAGGTACACCATGCTAGTAACGGGTTGGACCCCCTTTTGCCTTCAGAACTGCCTCAATTCTTCGTGGCATAGATTCAACAAGGTGCTGGAAGCATTCCTCAGAGATTTTGGTCCATATTGACATGAAGGCATCACACAGTTGCCGCAGATTTGTCGGCTGCACATCCATGATGCAAATCTCCCGTTCCACCACATCCCAAAGATGCTCTATTGGATTGAGATCTGGTGACTGTGGAGGCCATTGGAGTACAGTGAACTCATTGTCATGTTCAAGAAACCAGTCTGAGATGATTCCAGCTTTATGACATGGCGCATTATCCTGCTGAAAGTAGCCATCAGATGTTGGGTACATTGTGGTCATAAAGGGATGGACATGGTCAGCAACAATACTCAGGTAGGCTTTGGCGTTGCAACGATGCTCAATTGGTACCAAGGGGCCCAAAGAGTGCCAAGAAAATATTCCCCACACCATGACACCACCACCACCAGCCTGAACCGTTGATACAAGGCAGGATGGATCCATGCTTTCATGTTGTTGACGCCAAATTCTGACCCTACCATCCGAATGTCGCAGCAGAAATCGAGACTCATCAGACCAGGCAACGTTTTTCCAATCTTCAATTGTCCAATTTCGATGAGCTTGTGCAAATTGTAGCCTCAGTTTCCTGTTCTTAGCTGAAAGGAGTGGCACCCGGTGTGGTCTTCTGCTGCTGTAGCCCATCTGCCTCAAAGTTCGACGTACTGTGCGTTCAGAGATGCTCTTCTGGCTACCTTGGTTGTAACGGGTGGCTATTTGAGTCACTGTTGCCTTTCTATCAGCTCAAACCAGTCTGGGCATTCTCCTCTGACCTCTGGCATCAACAACGCATTTCCGCCCACAGAACTGCCGCTCACTGGATGTTTTTTCTTTTTCGGACCATTCTCTGTAAACCCTAGAGATGGTTGTGCGTGAAAATCCCAGTAGATCAGCAGTTTCTGAAATACTCAGACCAGCCCTTCTGGCACCAACAACCATGCCACGTTCAAAGGCACTCAAATCACCTTTCTTCCCCATACTGATGCTCGGTTTGAACTGCAGGAGATTGTCTTGACCATGTCTACATGCCTAAATGCACTGAGTTGCCGCCATGTGATTGGCTGATTAGAAATTAAGTGTTAACGAGTAGTTGGACAGGTGTACCTAATAAAGTGGCCGGTGAGTGTAATATATATATATATATATATATATATATATATATATATATATATATATATATATATATATATATAACAATCCGTACCCAGGAAACACCAACCTAAATGTGAATTTTGTCTCAGCTGGTGTATATGCTAGGTTTACAATAGCATCAGCCGTCTGTTGTTCTGGTCCATCAGAAGACCAGAAGAATAGATCAGCTGACAGCTAATATAGCTGTCACATATGACAGACTGCAGAGACTGTAATGGTGTCTGTTGTTTTTGAACTGGCAGGTGTAAAAGCCATTTATTCAGCACTTTTTTGGCCGCCGGCAGACACTACAATGGAGTCGCCACACCGAATGTGAATGTAGCCATAGCAGGATGTCTTGGTGTGTGGTTAAACGGACACCATGTACCAAAATTTTGTTGCACACTAAGGCAACAAATAGATGGTGTGACATTAGGCAAAAGTGTCTGAAGATGCACCAGATTTGCCATCCAGTCACTGTGATAAACCTGGTACATTCTTACACCATATATTGTACATGTATCCCATCTATATATTAAGACAGGTTTAGCAAATCCGGCCTGAATGTATTCAAATGGGATGAAGCTCTCAAAATCATGTTATGCAAGAATACAACTGCATGGGAATGTCATGTACTGGATCACATGGAATAAAGCAATAAAACACCAGATATGTGTAGTTATAAATTACCAGTGTGTTATAGGCCATCATAAAAACATACATTTATAGCATTTATTTGTCAGGTTGACCTTGACTTCTATAAAATGACATTGTCATTTCTATAATAATAGAACAGGGAAGCCACCTTAAGAGAGAAAAGAAAAACCCACATGGCTTACTTATATTCCCTTAGGAGATGCTTGTCATTTTAGGACTATCTGCGCCCTAAGCAGGGTAAAGACTGACACAAAGAACAGTTTCTATTCTGGTGACTGACTCTGTGGCTTCTGGCTGGGATTTCTAATATTCTAACTATAATAGTGAACTGCAATAAGGTGAGCTGTTGTCTTTTGGCCACACATTGCGGAAAAATCTGCTTTTTTTTGTTGCAGATTTTGCTGTATTTTTTGAGCCAAAGCCAGGAGTGGATTGAGCAAAAGGGAGAAGTATAAGAACTTCCTACTGTATATATTTCCCATTCCTTTTCAAGTCACTCCTGACTTTGGCTTAAAAAAACACAGTAAAATGTGCAACATATAAAGCCACTTTTCTGCAACGTAAGGCCTCAGCCTTAAACAATGTGTAAGAAATCCACTTATATATATGCAACAGTGTCAATCAAACTTGTAGGACAATTGTTCTGGTATGGCGCTGTGCACATCTGTACTGGAGACTTGTTTGGAGCCTCAGGTGTAGATTCTGCAGTTTTTACTGTTTAGCACAAATTTTCTTATCAATTGAAGGACACGTTAGTGGAGTCGATCTGATGATAATGTTATGGCTTCTATCTATGACAGATGCTACAATGCTGATGTGTCTAAGCCAAGTTCCGGTTCTACTCTTTTTGCACAGAAGTACGCGATAGCTCTCCCCTCTAGTCACAGCAGTACCTACCGTACCAAGCCCTTTACTACATTTGCTTGTTTAATCTACCAACTACACAGAAAATTTAAATTTATCCATTCTGGTGGTTACAAAACCAGACACCCACAGACCACGTGGCCCATTTTAAAAATCAGTCGTTTTTATAAAGCCTTAAGCTATTGTCACATGACCTTGTCTGATTCTCAGCTCTGAAAAACGGACGTATTGATCAATTTAACATCTATTCTGAATCCATTTTGCATCTGATTTTAGGGGACCATTAAAAAATAAATAAATAAAATTATTTTTTTTGACCCAAAACAAAGGTTAGTTTTGAACAAATGCAAGTCTGGCAACAATCTGTTTTTATGTCCATTAAAAACGTACCCACCGATTTCTACTGCTTCTAGGTCTGTCAAAAAGGACACAGCTAGAGCATGTCTGTTTTTCACAATTGTCTATTTTTTTTCTGTCCGTCACACACATGCGAGTACACTCGTCTATTCTCATGGTTCTTAAAATGATTGTGTGATTAAGGTCTTATGTTGACATTACAGAAAAAAAAAATCTATAGTGGAAATTGACACGTTGTGCAACTTTATGACACAGATTTTACCCTTTGCCATGTCCAGGCTGAAACCCATAGCAATTCTGTAACAAACTCTTCAACAAGCACTGCACAATTCCTTGTGTATCAGTTTCGTGTGGTCACACCATAACAATTAAAGGGCACTTTAGTTTTATTGTATGTGCACTGAATATACTCACATTCTTTTTCTTCTGATATTCTTGCAAAACCTTTGATATCCTTTCATGTTCCTGAAAAATTAAAACATACAATGTTCTATTTTAGCACGCCGTCCTCATTTACACATTGCTAGTTATATAGTTACATGTCTGGACTTCTTTGTGCAAAGTAATATATTTATAAAAAAGTTGATGTCATAAAATATAAAAATATAAAAGCTGCCATACAATAGAAAGTGTGGTCTATAGTCGGTATGTAAAACTACATCATGATAATAAACATAGGAAACCTGGTCTGTAAATGGTCGCTGGATTTATATGCAGGCAAAGAATATGATTTGTAAATGACTGGGTGTCAAGGATTCGAGTCTTCTCTTCAGCGACAGACTCCTGTGCTCACATTTATTACAATGACATAGGTGGAGCGCTGGAACTGAGGTTATTAGTGGAAACAGCAATTAAGCAGCTGCTGCGGTGAGGGCAGGTGCCTGTTACGTGCGGCTTCTGAGGCGTTATCAAGCCCAGGTAAAGAACATGAGGCACTGAACGTTTTGTCATCATACACCCTAGTGATCACACCTATCGCACTGTCACATACAACAAATGGCCAGAAAAGACGTTCCTAGAGTGCTGTGAATATTAGGGGCATGGCCACAGGTTGCAGCAGCAGCACACAGCTAATAGCCTACTCACATACAGAGGCCAATGGTTGCAGAAATTTACAGGTAAACTGAAATATTACCTGCAAATCTGTACAGCCATTTGCCACTGTGGATGGGTGGGCCTTTGGCTGCATGCAGTTGAACCAACATGTAGTTGAGTCTTTAAATCATGACTGGAACACAGAATTAAAGGCATTTTCCAAGCTAAAATGTAACAAGTCATCAAGATTACACTCGGTTCAGACTAATATTTGGAGACTCCGTCCCCCATTCCACTTGAAATAGGTAGAGATAAAAGTCCTGCTTGTATATAATCCTCGGAAACCACATGGAAACCAGGTGGACCCCATTATAGTCTATGGGGTTCATTGATTTCCGCAGGTAAAAATGGGCTTGTTAAGTGGAGAGAGTTTCCGTTTTCAGGTGAACCTAGCATTAGAGTTGCTGAGTGTTCTCCCCAGCTGATACAGAGAGCAAAGCTGGAAGCAGACAGTGCTGTTCTGTATATAATGGCTTAATAGTGTATGGAAGCTGATCTGCAGTAACCAAGTCTGACCACTACATAGAGAACAGCGCTGCCTACTTCCTGTACCTTTCTCTGCCTTAGCTGCTGAGAACATTTGGTTCATGTTTTAGACCCAACTGATATTATTATCTGATATCTTAGGATAAGTCAGCAATATTTTTTATCCCAGAAAACTCCTTTAGATTAAGGTCCCACATAGCGGAGCCTCAGGAAAAAAGCGCTGCAGGAAAAACTGTAGCGGTAATGCCTCGCGTTTTTTCCCACAGGGTGTTCCTGCAACGGTTTGGAAACTGTAGTGTGTCTGCTGTGCGTACAGTATTTTCCTGCTATGTGTGGATAGGATTTGCTAGATTGTAAAATGTCACCGTTCTTCCTGCCCCAATGAGGATTCCAAGGATTTAATATTGATGGTCTATCCATAGGTCATCAATATCAGATCAGGGGGAGCCCAATCGATCGGCTGTTTGAAGGGGCCACTTCATGGTTTATCCGGCACATTGCCACATATTTAGTCACTTGCTGTACGTTTCCATTAAACTATTTATCACAAGGAGCTGCAGCAAGTGTAAGAACATATTACGAAGTCAACTGTAGGCAAACCCAGAATTTAAATATTTCCATAAAATAAATCAGATTTTTTTTTTTTGGGAAGAGTACTATTAAGGCAGTTCTATACACGGAGAGATCAGTACCACAAACACAAGTGTATTACTCTCACAGGCAATAGCCGTCTGACTGTAGGTGTTGGGGTATACTGATGGGCGTGCACACACATTGAATGAGCCATACTTATAAGAATGCACTGATGGTCATTACAGTAATACGCTCCAGACTACTACTATAATCCTCTACAATTATTGTTCACAATGAATCATTTATACTGTAGATGGCTTTACTATTTTGGTACCTAAACAATATACACATGACACATGATGAATTTACACAGACACAAAGTTTCAGCAGAATACCCGCAAGGGAAATTTCTCCAAGCCAGAGCACAACTTGTCAGACTGAAAAGTCCTGAAAGGTCTCTTCAAGAATGACAGGGAAAAATTTGGAAATTCAAATTGATGATAAACTTCAGGTTATTGCAGGGGTAGGGAACCTTTGGCTCTCCAGCTGCTGTGAAACTACAACTCCCAGCATGCTCCATTCACTTCCATGGGAGTTCCAAGAACCGCAGAGCAAGTATGCATGCTGGGAGTTGTAGTTTTGCAACAGCTGGAGAGCCATACGTTCCCTACCCCTGGGTTATTGGGAAACAGATTCAATATAACACCTGGATTCACGAGCCCTTACCCTTCGTTCAAATCTGCGTTGGTATTCCGTCCGGAGGAGTCCACATAGGGACCTCAAAAAACAAAATACCAAACGCAATTTCAAGCGGTGTGCAGTAAAAGTACACGGACCCCATAGACTATAATGGGGTCCATGTGCTTGTCGCACGCGCTGCCCGCACAAATCATGTGAGTAGGAAAGTGCCTGTAGATTATGAACTACTTTCCTGTCCAGAGATCTGACAGCAAGCACACGGACCCGATTATAGTCTATGGGGTCCGTGTGCTTTTACTGTACAGTGCTTGCAATTGCATTTGGTATTACATTCAGGAGGGTCCCCAAGCGGACTCCCCCAGATGGAATACCAACGCAGATGTGAACCAGGCCTAACATGGACACAATTCAGCCCCCTCCATTAGACTATTCCAGATGGTTATAAACCCCCTTCCCAACCCATCACCCCTATATACTGTACTTACATATTCATTTTCTGGGTTTCTGGGTAATTTTCTCATCACTGCATCCAGTTCACCAAACTTTTTCAGTACCGCCTGTACCTCAGCTGACAGTTCTTTGTACTCAGAATACTGGTCATTAAACACAGCTTTATATCGATCTCGCTCGTCATCAGATTTTATTGCCTGGTATTTCCTATTAAATAATTCAGAATAAAAAAGAAATAAGCGTTAAACATTGAATGCAATAGACAGCAGTTTTCCCATGTGGCCATTAAAAATCAATCTGCTTGTTGCCACAGTTTTGACCATCTGTTGGCCACAACATCAGACCCCTGCCTAAAGGTATTTTACCATATGAAACAATGCCATTTTCTTTTGGTTTGGCTTTATTCACACACAGCATTTTGCAGGTTTTTTTCCCTTTGCTTTTGGGTGACAGAGAGAGTGAGGATAGGTTCACGCGGAGGAATATGCCACGGAATCGGCCAGTTTCCGACCCCATTGTTTTCAATGAGAGGCAGAGATGGTAGCAGGTCGTTGATAAAAGTCAGCTGATTCCACGACTTGGGGTCCATAACAATTAGGCCTATTCATCTGCATCTAATAAGCAGAGGAAAGCCGCAACGGGATGCCAATGAACTGCAGGGTCCGCCAGAAATTGGAATGGGGGGCGGAGTTCTGAATGGTCATACAACACTACTGACTGTAGCCTTACAATAGGGCTGAACAGCTTGAGGCTTGTGCCACAAATCCTGCAATGAAATCAGCGGGAAGAATGAGCAGGAGGCTTATTTTTTCAGCATCCTGAATCATCTCTGCTTCCTACTGAATACAATAGGAGGCAGAGCCATCAAATGGCCAGAACATGTGTAACTCCTCCTGTACTTATAGATAGCAGATTATGCTAGCAGAGAGGTTAGCAGAAAGGTTAGCTACACTCACGTAGGTAAATAATGGAACAACAAGTTCTACGACCAATACTTACGCCACATAGTCTGGCATGACGATAGGCTTTGGAATATGTCCGGCTGGAATATATCCGCTTATGAGCTCAGGTCTCATCTCAGCGAGTTGGTTAGCTCTCTGCTTCCCTGGGACATCAGTCACTATGTGGTCATTACCTGCGGATACGTCACGCTAAAACAAACACAGCAACAAAGTCATGTATGAAAGGACACACTGGTGATCACTTATATAACATATAGTCTTATAAGACAGGTTTCTGGTAAGATATCAAGATAGCTGTACAAATGCCTGGATTTTTATTTTATTTATTTATTTATTTTAAAAACAAGATGTTCTTCTAAGGTTGTCTCATTCCCCGGATAACAGATGGTGCCCTGGCTAATGTATGAACCGCTGTACTTTCAGAAGCAGAGAACCTTACACTGAGATTTAAAGGGGTTGCTTAGACTAAAATATACGGTATATTTTTTTAAATTGGGCCAGGGGAGGTGAGAAATAAATAAATAAATAAAAAAAAATCCCATCCTCACCTGTCCCCGCTGCATTGGTGTCCTCCCAGCGGTGTCCTTCTCAGCTCTCTTCTTGCAGCGGAAACCTCAACAGCTATGACGTCCTGGGTCCCTTTCACTGAGGCCAATTGGCGGCCTAAGGATGGGACCCCGGGAAATCACAGGACTACCGCTGGAAGAAAAAAATGGAGCTGCAGGACCAGAGAACCTGGCACAGGCGATTATGTTAATTTATTTGTTTCACCTTCCCTAGCCTAATTAAAAAATAAAATTTTTGCACTGCACAATCCCTATAACTGGAAGCAGAAGATCCAGAATCAATAACCCCGAAGATAAGCTGTTTGGCCAGGGAGAAGCAGAACAGGAGACACATATACAGAGTCAGTGTTTATTCTGTCTTATAGAGGGGAGTCCCAATACAGTGCACGAGAAGGAGATTACAGGAACATGCTGAGCAGAACTATGTAATGTCTAGCTCATGGTTTGTGGCTTCTTGTCTTTGGTGTGTTTTTCTTCTTTAATCCCATGTGCCATACGCTGCACTCTTAGCCTTGAACTAGGTATCTAGCACTGCACTTATTATTAGTTTGGCCCGGAGTGTTCCTTTAATATAATTAATACACATATAGGAACATCAGTCACATACAGTGTCAGTAACTACTCCGCACTGCTATTTACCCAGTTAGGAGGATCCTGCACTCTTTATAATAGATTTGTATGTGATGATTTTAGAGAATGAAACAGCAAATAAGCACCAGAATCTGATAATTAGGTACATGTGCCACACATGGCTCTGAAAAAGCTGTGTGACATCCATCTGAATATAACAATTTACCAGAGCACACAATGGCTAATAGATCTGCTCTTATTTTCACAGTATTTTAGAAGGAGCAATATGTAAAAAGTGAGTTCTGCTTCATTATTTTCTATGAGAGCCAATGGTTGGTATAATGAAAGCAATGTCTGTACAAACCAAAGCAGATAGTCCTGTAGCAAGTCACTGATCTGTATAATCTCAAGGAAAAGGATTGGTCACGCTTCCATCAGAGGTATGTACTCCGCCACAATGCACTTGTCTTACTGCTGTGTAAGAACTTCCTTAAAGCTGCCACAAGAGGGAACTACAGACAAAAAAAGCCTCATGATGAAATCTAACTCCACTCCGGTTATCTCCCTCTGATACATATACACAGGAAGATGAGATCTATGACACTGTATGGCACTATGTTAGCTATGGCTACCTGCTTCACGAGATTGTCATCAGTGCTTATCAAAATCATCAAGCCAACAATTTCTAAAATGTACTTAGTTTTTATGTTGACTGAACAGACCTGATAGACAGATAATCTATCAATCTAACTTATCTATCCATGTCAAGAGATTTACTCGAGACTAGAGAGGAGTGAGTATATTTGATCGAATACCTCCCCTGAATAGTTTTTGGTGTAAAAAAATGGGGGGAAACGAATGTTTACAGTGTGGTATTCGACCGAGTACACCAATAACTATGCAAAGGGAGGTATTCGATGGAATACTACTCGCTCATCTCTACTAGGGACCACATCTTTATGGCAAGTCTACTCTAGATAAGAAGAGCCAAATATACCCAGTGAAAGGACCACAGTGGGGGTGAACTCACCCAATGACATACATTTGCATTGCTTTTCTCAGGAAGTATCAAAGTGCAGGGACCATTGTGGAGTAGGGGAGGTAGTGGCGGCCATACAGGCGCTCCTCCCCAACACCCACAAGGGTCAGTTGTTCGTACAGGGAGGCAATTTACTTATTAGTATATTTTGGGTATGTGGGGAGAAAACCCACCCCCTTAGTCGGATTCAAACCCTGGGCCCCAGCACTGCAGGGTAACCGCCCACAGGGACACATTGATGTACCCTCAAAGATCTTGCCCAAGACAATGCTATTTGGAGCTGATCACTTGCCACTAGGGTCTGTTTCTTATGACTTGGTTCTTATATAACCTATGTGTTAATAGAATACTGGCAACCCAAAATTTACAATACAAAAGTGATAGTGCATATGATTCTGTATAGATAAAGGAGAGAGCCTTTAGACTCCCACATTTCCCATATGGGTATGCAGATATAAATTGTTTAGAGCGGATTTTTCTAGTGCACAGCACATTGTGACATATACGTGTATTTCCGGTTTTGGTTGCCATGCCTAATGACCTGGTCGGGGGTAATGCTGTGTGTGCAGTGAACAAGAAGCAGCAGGTTTAGCACATTCCATATCTCCTTCAGCACGGTGCACTGCACAATCCTATATCATTACACACGTCAGGTCCCAAACATACACAAAGATGCAGCAGCACCCTGCGGGCACTAACATATATGCAAGCATGTGATAGTGTTATTATTTTACACTGCACTGCTGATACCTCTACCTTACTTGTGTATGCTCAGGATCATTGTGCACATTTTTAATAAACTGTATTTTAGTCCAAAGCCGATTTTAATTAATTCACGTCGGATAAAGCGATTTCCTACCAATCCAAAAGAGAGAAGCAAATTCCCTACTATAGCTAATATGAGATTGGGGAGAATTGTATGGGAATCATGATGCAGGTCAGTATAGCAAATCCATGTTCAGCCACTGATTCACTGCAGTGTCACACACCAGCCATTAATAAACATGAGAATCATCAGAGCTTCGAGGCCGGAGCGCTTGAGAATTGTAGAGATGAGTAGTTTTTTTTTCTCTTCTTATTTTGCACATTTGCTGCCGTTATTGTTTTAGCAAAAGTAAGATATGAAAGAATATTTACTAAAAGAGGTTTTCCTACTAAAGAAAAGTATCCGCTATCCATAGAAATGGGAATAAATATCAAGGGAATAACTGCTAAGACTCCTAGTGATCCCAAAAACAGAGACCCCACCATCAAGTACCCCATGAAGGGATGTTGTACCCAATTGTCAGTCATTCCATTCAGTTCTATGGTATTGTCATGGAAGCCAACCCAGCAGTCCTACAGATACAAATAGAGGATTGGGGTAAATGTCTTTAGTTGAAAATCCACTTTAAAACGGCATTAAAGCAAGTGCACTTTAGTACAGTAATGCAGTAGGATCCCATCATGATACATGAGGGGAACCCCCTTCCCCCATATAGAGTACCAAAGTTGGTGGGTTTGGGGTAAATCAATGACTAATGATTTATTCTAATACTGAAGCCAGATTTCTACTGTACAAGGCAGTGAGGGCTACATGTAGATCCATGGTTTAGCCTCTTTTATATTCATAGACAGAAACTGTATAATTGTACTATATACTTCACATACAGAAGTCATCTAGTAATATAGCTACCAGTATATAGTAAACAGGAAATGAAACAAGTTCCCGAGGTGTGAGTATACACACATATCATAGTCCATAATTGTGCCGCAGTATAATTATATGATCAGGACGGTGCTAAGCAGGTAAAACCCAGACTGACATCAGCATCGCTGACTACAGGTAATACTAGTCATGTCTAGACATGTGGAAGGGGAATGGATCACCTACGTGGTGGTTTTCTTTAGTCTCGTCATTAAAACCAGATACTGGTACATAGTTTTGTTTTCTGACCGGGGAAAGACAGCGTTCAGTCAGTGTTTGCTATGGATAAATGCTACCAAGTCACACTGCCATTGGCAGCGTTCAGTCATATTCTTGCCATGAAATTTGACTGAACTGCTTACTGACGTTCTGAAAGGATGGCAGGAACTACAAGCTAACTTTTACAAACCGTACTATAAGTCAATAGAGTGGGATTCATTGTGAAATGGATCCAGCAGAACATTGTGATTTCCATTATGAACGAAGGCACAACAAATATGTGATCCTTTATTCACCTAATGTAACTCTGTCTTAGGAAAGTACCGTAAATATTTAAGGTAGTAAAACATCTTCAACTTATTAGACAAAGCCAGATATTTACATGTCATTTCCATAAGTAAACCTGCTAAGGTGAACAGTCAGTAGTACAAGCTATTAGGCTCACATAGCTATGACTATTGGGATGGCTGACAGGCCAAAACAGCTTAGATACACCATCCATTTATGATTAATAGAGATCTCGCTGCTGAAATTCCCACCAATCCTTCAAACATGGCAAACACTACTATAGCATGAATCTTGAAAAGTGTTGCATCGCCATATGTTTGTTTTCGGAGAAACATTACTTCCCTGTACACAGATGTAATGCATCTGGATTTCTGAACCATATTACAGCCTAAAATTCAATCTAGACCACTGGTCAAGAGAACCAAACAAAAAACTTCATAGGGATGTTTGATGCTGGAAGTTTAGGCTATTAAACGCAAGTTCAGAACAAGATTCGCATGTGTGATACAGTCTGGAAATTTCACACTAATTCCAGCCGTGTGCTGGAGGCCTGAGCTTTGTAAAAATCTTAAGGGAGTCCCAGCACATCAACCCAAACCCATAGATAGATACTTTGAAACTTTTCACTACTTACTCATAGCACCTTCCAGAGATCTCGGTGCTGAGGACCTTGACATGTCCAAATTGATAAGATCCGTCAGTAAATAATTTCCCAACCCCAGGCGGCATTGATCCCCTCACCCACCCACACATCATCCTGTTCACTCATCCTTTGAGCCAGTCACAGAAGAAGTCTCCCAGCTCCCCTCTTTTATACTCCTCAGTCCTAGTTTCTGTCCCCTGGATGGATTGTCATTACTCACCTTACTAGAATACTTAACCGCTCTCACTTCTGCAGTCTTTCTTGTTACTTTATACATGGTGTCTTAACGCCACTACTGAATATATCCTCCCTTGTCCCTGTGCTGATAACTACCAAACCATCTCTCAATATTCAGAATCTTGGAACACTTAGTCTACTTTTGCCATATCCATTATCTTTCCCATAACTCTCTTTTCGACCCCTTACAATCTAACTTCCACTCTCTGCACTCTAAGTAACGGCTCTTACATAAGTCTCCATTGATCTCTTTGCAGCTAATTCTTATTACCCTCATCATTCCATAATGCTGCACCTCCATACATTTGCTCCTAAATTTCAGTCTACGACCCAACCTGTGCTCTCTGTTCAGCCAATGACTTAAGACTAACATCCTCTTTTATCAGAACCTCCCACTCCCATCTCAAAGACTTCCCCCAAGTTGCACCACTTCTCTGGAATGTGCTACCCTAGATTAACACCCAACCTCTACAGCTTCAACAATAAATCCTAAAGACACATCTCCTGAGGTAGGCCTATCACTTCTGCACTTACGCTCCCCAAACTAATTCTCCTCTGTTCATGTTCCTCCATATTATCCCATGGGACATTATGCCTTCATCTGAATTTAACTCTGTATACCTAGGCACTTTGAATCTGCACATAAATGGACACTGACTGATAACCGGCTCATACAGCTTTATCTATGTGTCTTTAAAGTAACCTTTTTGACCAAAAAAAAGGCAGGTCGACTGTATTAGAACTTCTACCTCTTGTGTCACCTCCGTCTACCTCACAGATTTTAAGCTCTCACAAGCAGGACCCTCACTCCTATTGTGTGAACTGATGTGTTATCCTCAAAATAATAGCAGCAATCTGACTGGCTACCATTAGTAACTACTCTACGTAGTTTATAAACTTATGATCACGAAGACCTCCACTGATCATGGGAATGGGGCTCCTGTGACCCTGTTAGAACGGAGCAGTGGTCAGTCACGTACACAAGTCTATGGGACTGATGGAGACAGCAGAGTACAGCTCTATTCAGTCCATTGCAAGTCATTAGAAAGAAAGCTTGCCACGTACAGCCTAAAATTATTGCCAAACCTGTTGAAGAGGCCAATACATGTTTTGATAAAATATACGTACCGTGACTTTATGTGGATAATCATGTGAATCCTGTAGTTTCATCTGACAAATAGAAAGCAAATATATCAGGTTATTCCAGACACTATATATAAGTAATGGTAATTCATCTCTGCCTCTTGAAACGAACATGAACACTTGTGATAGTAAATATGGTAGAGTCCGGGGGAATGTATTGATCTGACTGAAATCTGTGTAATCTGCTGAAAATTGTATCTGAGCTATTTAACAATGTCAGTAATTCCCATCACTGCACTTGTCAAAGACATCTGAAATACTACTCCATATAGGGATTAGGAAGGTGTTACCCTGCAAAATGACAATGCTTACAGGAAAAACTGGTTTCTATCTTAAAGTGGTCCAAGCACCCTTTTCCATCTGTTCCCCTACTTGTTTGGGGGTGACTGAAGACCAAACCAGCTGACTGACCGTCTATTGTGTATGGAGAAATCCCAATGGCAGATGACGGTGTAAAATTAAGGATTGGGCAGCTGGACTTCAATATGTCTGATCGTTTTGTTCTTGTGGAGATAAGTCATCAATAGAGAAAAAGTTTGGCAGGACAACCTCTTTATATGACTTACTAACAGTCTAAGAAACTATGCTCGGTAGATTAGTAATTTATAACCAATTTGGGCAATATGTTTTAACCTTATTACATGGTGTCTGCATCAAATTCCAACAAAAAGTGCAAAATACCCCCAAAATGCAAGAAAAAAAATTCCAAAACAGTAAAACTGTACAGAATTAAAGAACCCAACCTCATATATGACACACAATAAAGAATTAAAAAGAAACCTACCTCACGCTCAAAATATTCTCGTCTCTTCCGGGCACTCTCATGTCTCCAGAGTTTCAAAGCAACAAGAGCACTAATAAAATAGACTAACATGATGACAAACAGGAAGATAATGGCCGCCGTCTGCCCCCCTTCCACACGACAGAAGGTGGAATACAGGGGGTTGTTGAAGAAAGAATAGTAGCACAGTCCTCCTCTATTGGTGTCATTCACATACACAATGGCCGCCGCCATGTACAGAACAAACAGGCAGATATTAATTCCAAACTCTGTTAAGGGCCACCAGTGAGAATCCAGGAGAATCGTTCTGTAGTACATGGACATGCCGAGCACCAGGAGGATTATTGTGGCCAGCCATGCCAAGCCTGCCACTACAAGTACAAAGGGAGTCTTGGGCCCACCGTAGTAGTATCCCCCTTGTAAACTAGCAGTATAGGAATATGGCTGTGAATAACCAAACATATTGTACCACTCATTGTCTTTGTGGATATAAGCTGTAACACAAGCAAAAACGCCAGCACCAAGCAAGAGTTCCACAACGCCCAGTATTCTCAGCAATCCTGCCCACGACTTCATATAAGAGTACCGCAAGTTGTACTCTTCTACCTTCTCGCTGTAGGTTTTCACAGTATGTGTCTGGCGACCCAGAGAGCCAAATGGATCATCAACAATCATGGGATCAGCTTCTTTCTTGGAGTTGTAGCTACCACCAGAATCGCCATATGGGTCCCGGTACGAATTTCCAGCTACCTTCGCATTCACAATCGAGCTTTTGTTATGAGATCCAGAGGCAGGAAGGGACGGGGAATGAGGAGGTGAACAACGTTCTCCTCCAGAAATGTAGTTGATATCAGACATAGGTTCTTCCCATGCAGTCTCTTTTTTACTCTTAAAAATGTTTTTCCACGAATCTGGAATAAACCGTCGTACAGGTCTAAGTTCAAGTGCAGTGACCGGATCCTCGCTGTCACTAGGATAGAACTCGGGTCCAAATGGAGGAACAAGTGGCAATGGAGGCGGAGGCAATGGGTCTGCACTCAATGCCAACTCACAGTCTTGTAATGTTTGCAGATTACGTCTTTGATCAGATGAGTCAATAGGCACTTGGTCATATTGTACAGAACGCCCATTTGGAGCGCTATGTTTAGATCTTGGTCCTGAAGATGATCCTCCTCCAGACATTTGTGTTTGCTTGAAGAACATAAACACAAAATAATGACAATCACAATTATTTTCATAAACATAACTTTTCTACAATGTATCATTATCAGGCTGTTTAACTCAAAGAGCATTGCCTAGATGTAGGATTGCTGTAGAAATGGAAGAGAGGTCCAGGAGAAGAAAGTATTTGGCTAAGGAAAAACAGCCTCATGTGCATGTCCTACACAAATGGCACACCAAATACATTCTTCTCTCAGACCTCCGTTTAGTTCCTGTGGCAGCCACGTACTGGTACTGTGACTAGTCCTTTTATCAATACAAGGGAATTTCTGGTGTTACTGCACTGAAAAAGAACATGCTCACATTGTATTTCTTATTCAGCTTCTTTATTACAGTCTCAGAAAGGAGAAATGGCTTCCCACTTAGCAGGTCTCCTGTAATGTTGTGCCAGGAACAACATGACACTGGGTAATGGATACAGCACATGCTACAAGGAAGTTACAAACTGGTTCATCTAATACCCAGTAGGCATAAACATTACATCTGCCAATAGGGCGTCTATGGTCATAGCCATGTACAACTATGTAAAATACAAGCCTGCTAACCACCCTGGGTCCATCCCTATACCTGTATCTCTATGTGTGTCCTCAGAATGCAGATATAGCTGAACATAATTGTGAATCAGGAAGCCATCAAATTACTCTGTGGCACTTGACAATGGCACAGGTTGGTGTGATGCAGTGATAGGGAATGTTTCTGTGTGTAGGTAGCACTAATGGGCATCATACCATGGGTGGGACATTAATAGGACATGATACCGTGTGTGTAATTGGGGGGGGGGGGGAGGGTTCGATAAAGCGGTATGATACAGTATATGTGGCGGGCACTAATGGGGCATCATACTGTTTGAAAGGGTGGGAACTAATGGGACATCATATGGTATGCATGGGTGGGCACTAATGGGGCACCATACTGTGTGTGTGGGCACTAATGGGGTACCATGCTGTATGTGTGGGCGGGCACTAATGGGGTACCATGCTGTATGTGTGGGCGGGCACTAATGGGGTACCATGCTATATGTGTGTGTGGACGGGCACTAAGGGGGTACCATGCTGTATGTGTGTGTGGGCGGGCACTAAGGGGTACCATGCTGTATGTGTGTGTGGGCGGGCACTAAGGGGGTACCATGCTGTATGTGTGTGTGGGCGGGCACTAAGGGGGTACCATGCTGTATGTGTGTGTGAGCACTAATGGGGCACCATACTGTAAGTATGGGCGGCACCAATGGGGCACCATGCTGTGTGTGTGTGTGTGGGCGGGCACTAATAGGGCACCATGCTGTGTGTGTGTGTGTGGGCACTAATGGGGTACCATGCTGTATGTGTGTGGGCGGGAACCATGCTGTGTGTGTGGGCGGGCACTAATAGGGCACCATGCTGTATGCGTGTGTGTGTGGGCAGGCACTAATAGGGTATCGTGCTGTGTGTGTGTGGCACTAATGGGGCACCATACTGTGTGCCGCTGCCACCAAGAAGGCGCCATACTATTAGAAGTAACTTTTTAGGCTGCCCATGACTGTTACTAAACGCACCATTAGTCATGATGAGTATCTACAACTAGGGACTCTTGTCACCCTAATGGCACTAATGGCTGCGGATGTCAGGGCATGCTGGGACATGTAGTTTCTGGAGAGCCACGGACCATAACACTCCCACTCCCATCGTTAGTTCTAAAACTTCAGTAAGTAAGAGTTGAGAGCAGGACAAACATGGCAGAGAGAGCAGCGCTCACCTGTAATGTCAGCCTGGTCAGTGGCTGCAGTCTATCAGCATGTCTCCCGCCCCCGGCCACTACTGACGGTCTCTTCTGTACTCTCTGCCAATTCTTTAATGATTTCACAGCTCGCTCCTCCTGTCTCCCCTGCTCCTCTGCAGACCCCGGGAATACATGGGCGGCCCTCTGCACTCTCACCTGTAGGCAGCACTCTCTCCCGGGACAGGCTTCCTCTCTTTCGGTCACATGACTCTCTTCCTCTCCCAGGATGACGTCAGGATTGGCACCGCCCTCTCTGCAGGTAGCAGGGAAGGACCGTGACTCACCTGCTGCTGACCAGCGCCCCCTGGCGCTCCACACTCGTATTACAGCAGGAGTAGTTTACAGGCCAGACCGTACTTTACATCCATGATAGAGAAAGCTGATCGTGATCTTTAGTAATATCCAATTCAATGCAAGGGGCAAAGGGGAAATAATAACATAATATGGTATTATTGAAAGACACCTCCAAGTCGTGCATAAATAGCTGTACTGCCCTTCAGAAGTCTGTCTGACAATCTGCCCCTCACCTCAAGGTTATCACCCAGCTTACCCGAGTATTAAACCCACCTCTTTAAGTGGTAATATGAAGAGTAGAAGATGCACAAAAGCATATACTAAGGATATGTGATCAATATTAGACTGGTGGTGGTCTCACGCCTGGGAATCCCCCCCACAGATTAGGAGAACGCAATGTCGTACTCGCAGGCCATGTGAGGTCACGTTGATCGCATGACTTGTTTGCAGATCAATTTCATTCAAATGATTGAGCCTGAGCTGCAATACCGAGCACAGCCAATATACAATGGAGGGCGCTGTGCTAGGTAAGTAGTGACGAGCCTGCAACACTTATCTGAACAGCTGGTTGCCACGTGTCACACCCCCACTTATTTGATGTTAGTGACTATCCTAAAGACAGGTTTTTAATATCATAGTCTTGCAATATTCCTTTAAATAAAACTTACCCACATGTTGTGAAAAAAAAAAAATAAAAAATCTGCATAGCCAAACTTTGGTGTATAGAAATCTGCAGGTCAGCCAAAACAAAAACCACCCCTGATATTTGTGATTTTAACCAAAGAGATTTACAGTGGAAAACACTGATGAATGTCCCAGTGTGGTTAGAAGTGGTTACCATGTATAGTCTCTGTCATGCAGGAAAGGGTTTTCTACTACAGAAAATTATGTTGTATGCTAGGTTCACATTAGCGTTTGGGTTCCCGTTCTTCAGATCCGCTTGGGGACCCGAAAAATGGTAACTTAGTCTGCTTAAAAAACAGTTATCCATGGACCCCATAGACTATAATGGGGTCCATTGGGTTTCTGCCCTAAAAACACAGAGAAAAGTTCTTAGTAGCTTTAGAATGCACAGTGGTAGCAGTTGCTACTGGGCCTTCAGGCTCTGAAGGGGCCCCAAAGGTCTCTCTGAGAGATAAACTATAGCAATATTCTAAATGACACAAAGTAGGAATTACAAGTTTTTTTTCACCGGGACCCAGGAGTTATGCCTCTGATGGGTGACAATTAGAGATGAGCGAGTACTGTTGGGATCAACCGATCCGAACAGCATGCTCGCATAGAAATTAATGGACGTAGCCGGCACGCGGGGGGTTAAGCGGCCGGCTGCTGTCAAAGCGGAAGTACCAGGTGCATCCATTCACTTCTATGTAGCGTGCTGTTCGGATCAGCTGATCCGAACAGTACTCGCTCATCTCTAGTGACAATCCATAGAGCCAACACGACTATCAAGGTGGTCCCACAAATGTTTAATTGGGTTCAAGTCTAGCGAATTAGAGATCCAGGGAAATGTTTGGAAGTCTTAGTCACGCTCTTCTAACCATTGTTAGACAATTGTAGACGTGTAAGGGAGCCTTCACACGGAGTATACGTTCCGCTCATTCTGAACATAAAACACGTTCAGAATGAGCGCGTAAAAATCAGCTCCCATTGACTTGAATGGGAGCCAGCGTACGAGCGCTCCCCATTTAAATCAATGGGAAGCTTTTTCCCCTTTGCTTTCAATGTGATACGCGCGTATTATCTAGTTAAACACACACACGCGTTTTGTTTTTTTAATTCTGTTGTATTTATAGTCATTTTTGCATTTCTTTCTTGACAGATAGGACTTAAAAATTCCCAAATACTTTTTGCTTAAAAAAAAAAAAAAATCAATATTGGTCTTTTACAGTATGATATAGTAATTATTTTTCAAGGTGCAAAAAGTTAAGTCATCATTTAGAGGAACCTTAGGGGTATTCTAGAACTGTACTCCAGCAATCCTATAAAGGATGAATGGAGGTGCTGCCTTCAACAACAACCCAAAATATAAAATTTGACCCCTACTCCAGGACCGGCAATGATGAAGTCCCATTCATGATCATTTGACTGCTGCCTCAGCAGTGACCTCTACAAAGACTATACCTGACTGCTGAGGTCAGCATCTCTGGTAAGGCCTAGAAATGACGGGGATCAGGCTGCTGAAGCTGGAATAGAGTACTTTAAAGGAACAGTTACAATTTTTTTTTCTTTTTAATGTTGTACAATTTTCAGGCTCTGTTCAGACAACCTCTTTAAGCCCATTCTATTTCACCTGGCTAGACACCAAGAATTGATGCCTCTTTTGCTACTGCTCTGTATATTGATTCACAAACTGAATGGTTCCTTTTATATAAATGTCCTCTAGTGCAGAGGTTAGCAACCTTTGGAACTCCAGCTGTTATAAAACTATAACTCCCAGTATGCATACATTCTCTGCTGGTCTTGGAACTCCTATGGAAGTGAGTGGAGCATACTGGGAGTTGTAGTTTCACAGCAGCTGGAGTACCGAAGGTTGCTGACCCCTGCTCTAGGGTATACCCACAGTGGATGCATACCCTGTGGATTTGCCTTTACAGAATTGAAATGATATTAGTTTTGCTACTGATACATGAACTGTATGGTCAGTCTACAGTATCTATATCCACATAGGATGCATGTGCTGTGTATCTGTAGGTGCAGCAATTCCACAGCATTACAGAACTGGAAAAGTAGATCTCATCCATATTCAGTGCAAGATTTTGCAGTGCAAACCACACATAACTAGGTCTTCTGTACAGAGGTTTAATACACAGCACTTCAATATATGTTGCAAGTTTTCACTGTAGAATTCACCCTTTGCCTAAAGTAAACAGTCTGCACAACACATTCACCATTGATACCATGAATTCCACATTAAAGCACCATTTGGAAGATGCTGCTGGTTCCCTGCTGCAGAATATCCGCAGTATATTAGTCCCATGCGGTCGTACCCTTAAAGTGCAAGTCTCTCATGACCAATGCACTTATCACAATTTACCTATATAAGGACGTTTCAACTATAAAACTTAAAATATAAGTTAATATTTCTTTATGCCACAGAATACGATGTATAAAAGGGAATACTATACAAGTCTATAGTAAGGGGTTCAGTCTATAACCTTTAGATATCTGTGATCATTACAACAATTTACAGTATGTACATTGGGTCCAATTCATATGTTTTCTGCTATAGCAGTGACTGCTAAAACACACATCAGCGCATGTTCTAAAGCAACAGGAATCACACAAAAGGAGAAAAGCAGTTCAGTGTCACAAGTCAGTTGTTATCTTTTATCCATTGCTGAATCCACTGGGAAATCTGTTCCAGGTTTTGCTCCAGGTCTTCTGGTTTGTTACTGGGCAGCTGGTGAACTATTTCTTGTCGATACGACTCTACGGCCTCTTCGTATATGGTCTGGAAAATCTCACACTGGATGTTGTCTTGAAGCTTCTTCGCTTTATATCCCCTGAAAATAAAAGTTCATATTTAGGAATGAAATTCATAAAGATGAATTCAATAGGACAGAACAGAGAGCAAGAATGTATTGCAGAGACTTAAATATGGTGCCGGACCCATCACATGCCAACACCACCCAATGTATAATGTATATGTATAATGGGGTATGTCAGGATTCTCAGTGGAGTCTCATTTTGATGGGAAGAAAAGAGCTTCATGCCTTGCAGTTCTTTCCTTCACATATGATGTAACCTGTGAAGTCCCTGAAACAGATGTGAATATACCGTAACATGTGCATATAGCCAATTTAATAGGAATGTCCTAACGCCATCTTATTCCATCTTATGTCCTAACGCCATCTTATTCCATCTTATGTCCTAACGCCATCTTATTCACGGCAAGCAATATTATAGGTTTATAGGTTTTTGCTTGATCCTTATTTATCAATTGTATAGTGAGAATGGAGGTTTGGATCTTTGAGGGACCCTTAGCTAACAAGAAAACAGCAAGTTTGCAAACAAGAGACCCCATTAGAGGATATTTCATAGATGTTTGAGTTGAGAGTACCCCTTTAATATTTTGTTTCTATTTACTTCAGCATTTACCTGCTCTCCAGTCTTTCATATAATAAGGAGTTGTCTGTTCTTAGAACAAATACTATGTGGAACCATCTCTCTGGAAAAAAGTCACAACCGTGATAGTCTACAATGACCCCTCCATCACTCATTCTGTCCTCCAGCTCATCAATCACCTGCAAGAAACAAAAAGCAGCTCAGTTATACACCAGTCCTATGTTATTTCATCACACGTACCTTTAAATAAACCCCATACTTTAGTATATTTTAGGCAGTGCTGACGTCCTGGACTACACGGCACCTATCCATTATAGACTCATGGCTGTAACTGGATAAAAGCTGCCAGTTCATAGAATAGTGCACCTGCCCCTCCCCCATCTGATATTGATGACCTACCTTCAGAATTGGTTATCAATGTAGAAAGAACACAATCTGTCCACTACTAAACACCAATTTAAAGCTCACGTGAAAAACTGAGTCACTTTACAGTGAATGACTTATGTGCAGTGTTACATTGTATGTTATACTCCAGAGCTGCACTCCTAATCACATGTACGTTACAACGAATGTCCCTGATATCTGGGGAAAATGACAGAACCCTGACATCTGCCACATGCACTCCCCAACCAGGTGTAATCTAGCACCAGAATGGAACTGGTACCAGAGGAGAGCTGGAAACCAATTACGAACAGTGCACAATACCAAATGTATTACTATCGCCTCCTCACTTTTATTCTCCGCAGGTCGATAATATAGGTACATGCTGATTGTTACTAAAATAAATTGGGATTAATATGGTTTTTAGAGGATATAGCTGAAACAGGGCAAAAATTATTTTTCTAGAAGTACAGAATGAAATTCACAATTATAACAAAATAGAAGAACTTACTCTGTCTTCATCAAGAACAGGACAGTCATACTCTTCATCGAAACCTTCATACAGATTACCTAGAAAACATACAGGAATTTCGTTTTGCTCAGATCAATATTTTTTGGTTTTATTTTCACCTTTTCTAGAATATGTAACACATTATGGGAACTAGTTTGCTTCTTACACATTGATACAGTTTATATTCTATATGAAAGGTTAAGCAAATGTGTAAATACATTGCAGTGCACGTGCTGTACTGAGGCAGAGTGACAGCTGTGATAGGTCATAACTCGGCCATTGTCCCTAAGGCTATCTTCACACTACTGTTGTTCATGTCCATTGCTCTCATCCATAATAGGCCAATAGAAATGGACACAGGCGGAGTCTCTTTGCAGGAATTTTCTTCACAAAAGTAAAAAAAAAAAAAAAAAAAAAGACCGTGTTGGAAAAAAGCTTGTTTTCTACCTTGGGGTGAAAGCAGATGGAACAGCAACGGAGGGGCTCCATCTGCATCCGTCATATAATATATGTGTTGCTCTCATCCTGTGACGCATGAGAGAAAAGGACATTAAATAATGGTAGCGTGTACCCCAAGGGTTTGTCTGAGCTTCTATAACTCCGTGCGCTCTCCAACATTGTTTACTGACGCAGTTTGTGTTCCTAAACACAGTGGAAATACACATAAAAAAATGTACACAGATTTTTGTCATAGAACATGTGGCAAAAATCCAAGGATCCATTAGGATTTGATCGCGCTTGCAGCTTTGACTGATGTGGATCCACAAGCTGATCACTGTATAAAGTGCAACAGGTTGCGCTGTCCTGTACAGTTAAAATAAAATAAATAAAAAATTGCATGGGGTGATATATATGACTAGTATATGCCTCAAGCACATTTTTGGCATCTGTCCGGCATATGGAATATTCAGTATATACCCCAGAAGTATTTGCATTTATAAATTCTGGACAAACAAATCAAACTAAAACATATTTACCTTCAGAATTTTATCTATAATTGCTATTTATGTCTCATACATCTTTTGTGTCTGTATATTAGGGCATGTTCACATCACATTTATGTGGTTCTATGTTCAATGTAAAGGCGAGACAAGCTCCTGTCCTGTACAGTGAATGTATCACCAGGCCCTCACTGGATCGGAATGTGCCAGGAGTATTCTTTCAGCATACATCAATCAGGCAGATAATCTACAGTATACCTTTCTTACCCCATATGGAATAGTGTAGTAGATGTACAGGATACAGATAGATAGATAGATAGATAGATAGATAGATAGATAGATAGATAGATAGATATTTTTACAAATAGAGTGAAAGACTTATGTGCAGTGTTACATAGTGTGTTATATTCCAGAGCTGCACTCCTAATCACATGTACTTTACAATGAATGTCCCTGATATCTGGGGAAAATGACAGAACCCTGACATCTGCCACATACACTCCCCAACCAGGTGTGATCTAGCACCGGAATGGAACTGGTACCAGAGGAGAGCTGGAAACCAATTACGAACAGTGCACAATACCAAATGTATTACTATCGCCTCCTCACTTTTATTCTCAGCAGGTCGACATCATAGATACATGCTGATTGTTACCAAAACGAATTGGGATTATAACCGCTTTTGGAGAATATAGCTAAAACAAGGCAAAACATTTTTTTTCCAGAAGTACAGAATGAAATTCACATTTATAACAAAATAGTACAACTTACTTGATCTTCATCAATTCAATGTGTACTGTGTGTGTTCATTACATTAGGACACATACACACAGTGCAAATACACGTAAAAAAAAAAATTCATATGGATTTTTGCCATAGAACCTGTGGCAAAATTCCAAGGTTGAGCATTAGGTTTTGAACGTGCTTTACATTTTTGACTGACTGTGGATCTGTAAGCTGATCACTATATAAAGTGCAACAGTCTGCAATGCTAAATAAAGCGATATATAGATAAAATATAGCGTACTATGGAGAAAAAAAAAATGGAAGGGCGGGTGTCTCTAATAAAATTGTCCTTTGGTATATACACTTCTCTGTTGTGAATCAGTGGTGTCTTATATTTTTTGGTTATAATTTCTGTATAATTAAAGGATAACATCTAACCCCGGCCTAATAATCCTCAGACACAATACACTGGAGTTTACTAGTATTTTAGCATTTTCTTGTCCTCTCCCATTGTTTTCCCCCCTGGGTGGAGCTGCATTTTAATTATAGTCCTCAGCAGCTTTTTAACTATAACCCAGTATTGGCTGTGCAGGGTATTGCAGCTTTGCCCTGTTCACAAGTGTCAGATCCCCACCAATCTGATATTAATAGTTCATCTTAAGGACGGCAATCATGTAACATGATTCATCTCCATACACAGAGTCCTATGACTTACCACTCTTTGCCAGTTCTCCAACATTGACATATTCGAGACCAGTTCTCTCTGCCAGCTCTTTGCCCAGTGTTGTCTTACCAACCCCTGGTGTACCTGAATAATAATATGGAAGAATTAGTTATGTTACCTGAATGTGTAGAATGCAACATTTAGCAATAAGGTAACATTTGTAGAGATTTAATTAACTTCAGGTGAAGTTATTGTCCATAAGTCCAGAACTGCAAGTTGTAAACATGTCCCTGTTCTCTCTATGGCAGAGTTATCTGGACACAAGGCTGACCTAGACACAGTCGACATCAATAGTCACAAATATACTGGACACATAGACCAATCCCTTGCAATACTGATCCCATTGACTTTAATAAGGTCTGTCTGGGGTTCAGTTAGATTTGCTTGAAAGACCAGCTGTTTTTTAGGATAAATTGACATTTGTGTCCGTTGCAGAGCATGTTTAAAATCATGGATGAAAAGCACTACTTTTTTGTCTAGTGATGGGACAGTGAAAATAGATAATCCAATGTCAATGTACACGCTACTCTCCTGCAGGCTGTATGTGGGTACACGCTACTCTCCTGCGGGCTGTATGTGGGTACACGCTACTCTCCTGCGGGCTGTATGTGGGTACACGCTACTCTCCTGCGGGCTGTATGTGGGTACACGCTACTCTCCTGTGGGCTGTATGTGGGTACACGCTACTCTCCTGCGGGCTGTATGTGGGTACACGCTACTCTCCGGCGGGCTGTATGTGGGTACACGCTACTCTCCGGCGGGCTGTATGAGGGTACACGCTACTCTCCGGCGGGCTGTATGAGGGTACACGCTACTCTCCGGCGGGCTGTATGTGGGTACACGCTACTCTCTGGCGGGCTGTATGTGGGTACACGCTACTCTCCGGCAGGCAGTATGTGGGTGCACTCTATGGCGGGCTGTATGTGGGTACACGCTACTCTCCTGCAGGCTGTATGTGGGTGCACTCTACTCTCCGGCGGGCTGTATGTGGGTATAATCTACTCTCCGGCAGGCTGTATGTAGGTACACTCTACTCTCCAACGGGCTGTATGTGAGTATAATCTACTCTCCTGCAGGATATATGTAGGTAATAGGGCAGTATATGGGTATAATTTACTCTCCGGCTGGCAGTATGTGGGTGCACTCTACTCTCCAACGGGCTGTATGTGGGTATAATCTACTCTCCTGCAGGATATATGTAGGTAATAGGGCAGTATATGGGTACACTCTACTCTCCGGCTGGCAGTATGTGGGTGCACTCTACTCTCCGGCGGGCTGTATGTGGGTACACGCTACTCTCCTGCTGGCAGTATGTAGGTGCACTCTACTCTTCGGTGGGCTGTATGTGGGTGCACTCTACTCTCCGGCGGGCTGTATGTGGGTGCACTCTACTTTTCGGGCAGGCTGTATGTTGGTACACTCTACTCTCCGGCTGGCAGTATGTGGGTACACTCTACTCTCCAACGGGCTGTATGTGAGTATAATCTACTCTCCTGCAGGATATATGTAGGTAATAGGGCAGTATATGGGTATAATTTACTCTCCGGCTGGCAGTATGTGGGTGCACTCTACTCTCCAACGGGCTGTATGTGGGTATAATCTACTCTCCTGCAGGATATATGTAGGTAATAGGGCAGTATATGGGTACACTCTACTCTCCGGCTGGCAGTATGTGGGTGCACTCTACTCTCCGGCGGGCTGTATGTAGGTACACTCTACTCTCCGGCGGGCTGTATGTGGGTACACTCTACTCTCCTGCAGGCTGTATGTGGGTGCACTCTACTCTCCGGCGGGCTGTATGTGGGTACACTCTACTCTCCAGAGGGCTGTATGTAGGTACACTCTACTCTCCGGCGGGCTGTATGTGGGTACACTCTACTCTCCTGCAGGCTGTATGTGGGTGCACTCTACTCTCCGGCGGGCTGTATGTGGGTACACGCTACTCTCCTGCTGGCAGTATGTAGGTGCACTCTACTCTTCGGTGGGCTGTATGTGGGTGCACTCTACTCTCCGGCTGGCAGTATGTGGGTGCACTCTACTTTTCGGGCGGGCTGTATGTTGGTACACTCTACTCTCCGGCTGGCAGTATGTGGGTACACTCTACTCTCTGGCAGGCAGTATGTGGGTGCACTCTACTCTCCGGCTGGCAGTATGTAGGTACACTCTACTCTTCAGTGGGCTGTATGTGGGTATAATCTACTCTCCGGTGGGCTGTATGTGGGGACACTCTACTCTCCGGTGGGCTGTATGTGGGTACACTCTACTCTCCGGTGGGCTGTATGTGAGTATAATCTACTCTCCTCCAGGATATATGTAGGTAATAGGGCAGTATATGGGTATAATTTACCCTCCTGCGGGCAGTATGTAAGTAATAGGACAGTATATGAATATAGTCTACCCAATGGTATGGCCCCCCGTACCGTAGATGGGCAGCACTCACCCGTCAGCAGAATATTCGGGCGCCTCATGGTCACACACGATCACGTGCAGTACTGGGGTCACACGTTGTAACTCGCACACCATAGAGCTCTCACACGGGAGGCGGGGCAACATGACGTCATAGTCCAGACTCGCATATCCGTTTTTTTGTATTATAAAATAAAACGCTAGAAATTAAATAGAAACGCACATATAATTACCGTACCATGTTATGTATAAGTATCACGCGCTAGTACTGAATTGGTAATAAAATCTGTTACCACAACAAAGATGGCGGCGCAGGCTTCACCACACCAAGTCGTCGGTGGCATCTTTCAACTTGCCGGATACGTCATTTTGCGACGGTGACGTCGCCGTCCTGCGCCTGTCGTGTGAGGAACAACTGCAGAGAAGTGGTAGCGTTGTTGTGTTGTTAGGACGGTGAGTTACACGGGAGCTCCTGTCCGTGGCTGTGCGGCCTGTGTCACCAGTAGGGGGCGCTGTGTCTGGAGGATGTAACAGCTGCTGCTCCATGTAGTGCGCCTGCAAGTCCCAGCACTGACACGCAAGGCTGAAGCTCCAGTCTGGTTATTGGGGATTCCAGCACTTGTAACTGAGGTAAAACCATCTCCATGGTGCTGGATGGAGCTGCACAAATAGTCGCCTGCAATGTTTGCCTGCTGTCCTGGGACGCGTTATTAGGTTTCTTTGCTGGAAATGTATCAGACCCCATTCACACTGCAATGTGCTTTAGAACTGTACGCAGCTTTATTGCAAGTTGGCACAGAGCAGTTCTCAGTTGCGATGTGTGAACGTCCCCCTATGGCAAAGTGTATAGTATCAGGCATGACATATTCCAGCAATATTGATTTGTTGACCAGAGAGCATCTTGGTTATCTTGGGATGATAAAGGACATCAGTGTTAGTTTGGCGGTGGTGTGTCTTCCAGGACCCCCATATTAGGGCTGTTTACATGTGACACAACTGCAGTGTTCACCCATTGTACTTTTAAAGGGATATTCCTAAATGTATTTCTTTAGAAATGCTGCTTTGTTTGCCTGCTATGTGAATTCATTCCTCCCGTTGTTTACAAAGCGTTGCTATAACCTGTGAGATAGGACAAGTGATGTTGCTTCTTTTTTTCACTACTAGTTAGCGGCTCCCATTGAAGTCAGTTGGAGTGATTTTTGCAGAAGAATTCCGCTTCAAAATCAGCCTGCAAAAAAATCTGTGTGAACATACCCTTACTGCTCTACCAGCAGCACAATCAGTTCAGCTAATTGCAGCTTGCTGATAATGCGGAGTCTGTTATCTCAGATGTAAATACACAAATAACACCGGTCTGTTCTCTACAAGCATCTGTATATTATCTGATCTGCATAAGTGTCATGATACCTCATAGTGTCCGTTCAGCAAGGAGGGGAGAGAAATACAGGAAGTGAGAAGAAGAGACAACATGCAAACTGCTGAAACAGTGAGATGGGAAAACCCCTTTAATTGCACCTGTATTGAGTATTGTAGGATTCTACCAAACACGTTTATGGGGTAATCTCTGCAGTGCTCATTACAGTCGTTATTAAATATACAAGTGAGCACTGTAACTTAGGCTGCAACAGGGAAAACAGCTGATCTGTGGGGGTCCTGCCAGTCAGAGCTCCTGCCAATCTAAACCTGATGTATTGAAGTCCTATGGATAGGACATCAGTTTTAAAAATGTGGATAACTCCTTTAAAATGATATCCAGTAGACAGTAAAGGGAATGCCAGGCTACACCTATAGCCAGGACATTGTTTGTGGATACTGTAGAGGTTTAAAGAGGACCTTTCACCATATCCGGGCACAGGCAGTTCTATATACTGCCAGAAAGCTGACAGTGCGCTGAATTCAGCGCACTGTCGGCTTTCCCGATCCGTGCCCGGTGTAAAGCGCTATCGGTCCCGGTACCATAGCGCTTTACAGTCAGAAGGGTGTTTCTGACCATTAGCCAGAGACGTCCTTCTGCCTCGCGGCGCCAATCGCGCTGTGCTGTGGAGCCGGGAGGAACGCCCCCTCCCTCTGCTCACACAGCTTGTCCGTAGACGAGCATTAGCAGGAGAGGGTGGGGGAGTTCCTCCCGGCTCCACAGCACAGCGTGATTGGCGCCGCGAGGCAGAAGGACGTCTCTGGCTAATGGTCAGAAACGCCCTTCTGACTGTAAAGCGCTACGGTACCGGGACCGATAGCGCTTTACACCGGGCACGGAACGGGAAAGCCGACAGTGCGCTGAATTCAGCGCACTGTCAGCTTTCCAGCAGTATATAACACTGCATGTGCCCAAAAGTGGTGAAAGGTCCTCTTTAAGGAGCCTGACAGTAAAATCCGATGATGTCATATTCGCCATTTGCAAGGTCAGTTTGTGACTGTTCCATCCAAGCGAATGAGGCCCAGAAAACCCCTTTAGATCTGTATGGATTAGGCAGAAGAAACTGTGTGTTTGACAAGTTAGCATTTTTTTTGTGTATTTGAACTTTTTTAAAGGATTTTCCAGAAACACAAATTGGTAAATGATACTTATGGATACTTACTTCAGTGATGTTTCTTCTGCCATTTCAGATAATCTACAGGAAATAGAGACCAGAAGGGGGCCCAGACTGCAGTGACGATCATTCATCCTTTTATTCTTACGCTAGGTTCACACCTGCGTTCTGGTCTCCGTTCTGTGCTTTCCGTCTTCTGCATGCCAGAAGACGGAAAGCTCAGACCGGGTCCGGCCGTGAGCGGCGGTGAGCGTTTTATGCTGTCCGCCGAGAAACCGGATTTTTTTATCCGGACACAGAGTACTGCATGTCCGACTCTGTGTCCGGATTAAAAAAAAACCTTTTCGCGGCAGAGAGCATAAAACTCTCACTGCCACTCACGGCCGGACAGCTTTCTCACCCATTCAAATGAATGGGTGAGAAAGACTCCTGCAGGTTTCCGTCTCCTGCTCTGTTTTATGCAGGAAACGGAAACCTGCAGAACGGACACCTGGGCGCAGATATGAACGAGCCCTTAGGTGTTTTTATATAATTTTTGTGTGTATGGAAAACCACTTTGTTGAGAACGTCTGGTCTGCACCCTGTGGCCCTCTGTCTTTCAGTGTATGCCCTGACAGCCACTCATGCCTCTTGAACCGTATAGAATGGCACTTATAAGTAGGCACCCATGTTACTGTTCTTGATCAGTTCTTGGGTGAATAGTCTTTTGGCCCCTATTAAAGCTTTTACGTTATTTATTTGTATACGTTATGCATGACTATCTTGTGTGCTTTGTTACAGGCTGACTCTTACCACATATCCTATAGTACTGAACTGATGGGAATTTTACAACTTTATAATGTCAAAGATATCTTGCAGAAGAAAAGTAACTTCTGCTAAGGTAATGTGTCCAGTTACTTATGTCCTATGAGTACTTTCATTTACAACTTGTATCACGTTTAAAATGCCATTTTTTATTTTTTTTTTAATATTGTGTTCGGCTCTAAAATTCTCCCTATCAACTTTGTAACGAAACTGTTGCAAGAGAAAATAAGTACATATTTGTATTACCAGTATAAGATAAGATAATCCTTTAATAGTCCCACAGTGGGGAAATTTCAGTATGTTTCAGCTGCATAGTAATACAGATACATGATAATACACAGTAAATATTACAGAAGTAGTAGACACACATATGCTGAGAAATGTAGGTGTATGTAGGTGATATTGGAGATTACGGATCCATCCTATGTGGGTGATGTTCACTTCAAATGGCTGGTTCTGGTGTCATATGCTACAAAGCTATAAAAACCCTAGACATCACAAGTTAAAAAAATGAGGTCTGAAATATAAGATTTATATACAAAAGTTGAGAAGTGCTGTTTTTCCTTCATTGTTTACCCAGCACATCTCTGTACTTTGGTGGTTTAATTTCCTGGTACTACTATTCTTTCTACTTAGAGGTTGTCTGGGCAAATAAATGATTTTAAAATAGTATGGGGAAGGTGGCCTATCCTAAGCATGCAACCTGACCTATTAGAGCATGTTTAATCCAGGGCTTTGGAATTGCTAGGCCAGACCACAGTCTCCTACACCTCTATTTTTCCACTAATATAAACTAATATTCTATAAATATTATTAATAATAAATTAATTGTATTTCTAATATTCCACATTTACAGATCACTGACTGGGTAGAGCCATCATTTGAAGATTTCTTTGGCAGCTCCAGCAAAGTCACTTCTAAGGCGTTTGGGACATGTAAAAAAGGTGTTGGCAAGAAAGATGAGTCCACGTTAGAGAACACATCTCAGAGCAAAAAAAGAGCGAATCCGTTCTCTGCCAGTCATTGTAATGATGGAGTCAAAGTTACATCAGGCCAGTCTCAGAATGACCCGTGGATCGACAAATACGCACCCAGTGTTCAGGTAGGTCACTAGGAAAGATTAAACCAGTTATATAAGCGTTGTAAAGTAACAGCACAATTTATTGGGAAAAATGTCAGTTTATGATTCCAATAGTAACTATTACATTTATGTAATCTAGTATGGTGATCAGGAAGTTTTCTGCTGGTCTGTCTTCTCTAGTCCCCTGTGATCAGTATCAGGCCTGGTCAGACATTTCCTCTGCAGTGTGTAGTACTATAAGTCATCCATTCTCATAATGGGCTGACAGTGTAATGTATGGGTGGGCTGATCTTACAATGCTGACTTTCCATTCTTATTTATAGGGTTCGTTCACACGGGGCAAGAGGGGGTGGATTCTGACGCCGAATCCAGCTCAGAATCCGCCTCCTCACAATGGAGGTCTATGTAGACTGCTAGATTTCTTTTTTCCGTGAGCGGTATGTTCCGGCTCACGGAAAAAAAAAACAGCTACCCTTTCTTCAGGCGGACTCCGCGGCTGATTTAGCCCCTGCGTCCGACTCGCGGCAGCACCCTCTGGAATATAGGGTCATAAATTCCCAGTTAGTCAGTGGACTTATCATCCAGTTCAGCATTTGTACGGTGACCTGACTGTCGGTGCCTCTCTCCTCTCTGTTGGCGTGGCAATAGGCCAGTAACCTCAGAGGGGGGGAGTGATTTTCTGGCAGTTCATGCTTTGGGTCCTGTTCACAAGTTGCTGTTTGGAAAAAAGCCACTGTGGTTTATTAGGGAGTGAGGGTTTCAATATCCTATAGGGCATATATAGGTGTATATACAATTGCCCCTCCCTAGTTATTTCTTCACTTTTGTATGGACTGAACAGGTGGAACACAATCATTTTGTTTTACTTTTTGGATTGGTTTTAAAGGATATCAATAAAAGTGAAATTTTATGTGTTTATTTTTTTGGGCAGATAGTGTCATTTGTCCCTCTGTGAACACCCTCTGGAATAGGCCCATTCATTTGAGCCTACTCCGGAGGGGGAAGCCGTGACTGTCGGAAGCTGCAAAAGTCGTGGCAGGCGCATTTTGGTCCAATTCTGATGCGGCTTCCCGCATCAGAATCAGGACCAAAATGCATGGCGCTTACCCCCGTGTGAACTAGCCCATATTGGAGGGTCCAAGCAGGGCTTATATTGTAACTAGCCTCTGCCTGTGACTTTATCTGCGTGTTGTTGGCGTCTATGATCCGCTTATGTTTAGCCAATTGCTGTTGTGGATGATCCGCCTGCTCCCGCGTCTCAGCTCTGCTAGATCTTTGTATATGCACAGCATATGCAACTGTATCTACATCTCTGCATATGGACTGCATACCCAGCTGTGCTACAGCTAGCCTAAGCTCTGCTACATCTGGCAATTTGGATTACAGGGGTTTTGTTATGTCAGTGTCTGAGCAGCTTCTGTGTTAGAAACAGCTGAATGTATGTTGGTGAAATTTGCCACAATTCTCTCTCCCCCTCCCCCCATCAGAGCCTGAACACCTCATTCCCTCTTTTACTCACACAAATGCTACAGCCCTACTCCTCTTGCCCACACACAGCCTTCATGTTCTCTACTCTCCTGACCTTCCATGAAACTCCATTTTCAGCAGCTTCCACACTGTCTGGTTCAATACTATATAGCTCTGCCCACAAAATAGCGTGTAGCTCCGCCCACACAATAGCATGATCCTATTCGAGAATGGCTCAAGGACCTTTGATGACGTCATCAAGGGTCCTTTAGACTAGTATGAACATAAATTTGTTCATAGCGGTCGTGAAACCATGTGATTTCCCCGGATAAAAAGTGGCCTATGTTTTAATTGAGGTTACAATCTATGTAAGTGCCAAATTTCAGGCAAATCCGTTCAACCGTTTTTGCGTGATTGAGAAACAAACATACAAACACACAACCTTTCACAGTTATAATATTAGTAGGATAGGGGATATCTTTACGAGACAACCTTTTTAATGTCCCCAATGTGTACTACCATATTACTCAAGTTGTTATGTAATATTAAACAAGCGGACAGTGAAAGCACCAATGCTCTTTTTTTGCAGACTGACCTTGCTGTCCATAAGAAGAAAGTGGAGGAGGTTGAAACCTGGCTAAGAACTCATGCTGACAAAAAACAGGTTTGTCTGGTTATTTTACTTTTATTATTATTCATTAATAATAAATGTATTTACATTGTATTATTATGTATAACACGGATGTTGTTCACACCAACCAAATTGTCGTTCATTGTCACCCTTCTACATATGTTTACAGGGTGGCTCTATTCTGTTACTGACTGGCCCTCCTGGTTGTGGAAAAACTGCAACTATCCTAGTGCTTACCAAGGAAATGGGAATCCAAGTCCAGGAATGGATCAACCCTTTAATGCAAGAATATAAACAGGACGAGCCTCCGGAGATTTTTGACAGGGGTGAGCAAAGTATAAATAATAAGAAAAAAATATTCTATATTTTTCACATTGACAGCAGCTCAAGGTACAGCTAAGCTTTGTTAATGTGACAAGCTTGTTGGGTTTAGTTACACCCAGTAGCTTGGTCTCATGAGCGGGGTACTAGAGATTACCAGTGTAGTGATTGTGATGGCAGAATATACTGTTTTCACCTTTTCTACGGGATGCCTGACTGTCTGACAGCGTAAGACAAGAACCATGGCTGCATACTTATATTGGGAATGAAAACAAATCTCATTTTCAGTGGACCTGGGTGTACTTGTAGTTTGTAGATTACAGCATGTAATGTCAACCAGCTGCTTCTAAGGCTATCAGGATATTATGTATTATTAGGGGTATGGAGTCACGGGACAGGGATGTAATATTACCACTTTATAAGTCATTGGTGCCGCCCCATCTGGATTATACAGTTTAGTTCTGGGCACCAGTTTATAGAAAGGATGTGCTACAGTTGGAAAAGGTTCATCAGAGGGCCACAAAACTGATAATGAGCATCAGTTATGGGGAAAGACTAAAGGAGTTAAATCTGTTTAGTCTGGAGAAAAGGCGTTTAAGAGGAGAGAGATATGATAAACCTGTATTAGTCTGTAAATGACTCCTTCAATAAATATGGGAAAGAGCTGTTCCATGTAGAATTCCCTTTAAAGACAAGTGGACAAAAAAAAGGGCTAATCTCCAAAGGTGACAAGGCTTATTCACTGTAAGGACTGCGAATCTGTGGAATAACCTAGCCCAGGATCTGGTCATAGCTGATAGCTTCAGAAAAGGATTAGATGCCTTCTTACAGCAAAATAGGATTGCGGCTTATGGAAATGTATAGAATGTCAGGCCCTTTCCAATCCTCTGGATGAACTTGATGGATATTTTTTCAACCATACTATGTAACCTTAGCCCTACCAGTTTACTAGTTATTCCGTATCAATGGAATAGGGGAAGCTTGTTAAGTTGTTAATAATGTAATTTACACTTTATATGTTTTCAGGTTGCTCATTAGTTCGTTTTATACAGATATTAACCTGAATGTTTTCTTTTTCATTTCCTCATCTAGATATGGGATTCCAGATTTTCACCAGTCAGTCTCAGTCCGCTCTTTTTCAGGACTTTCTTTTAAGAGCAAATAAATACAACAAACTTCAGATGCTGGGAGAGACGCCTTCTACTGATAGAAAACTTATTATTGTTGATGTAAGTCCTATAATAAGGTCAACAAAACTGCGCACATCATCCCGAAAGAGGCAAATCTTAAATATGTATCAAAGTAATAAATAAATATGTGCATGTATGTGTGTGTGTGTGTGTATATATATATATATATATATATATATATATATATATATATATACACAGTCCTATGAAAAAGTTTGGGCACCCCTATTAATCTTAATCATTTTTAGTTCTAAATATTTTGGTGTTTGCAACAGCCATTTCAGTTTGATATATCTAATAACTGATGGACACAGTAATATTTCAGGATTGAAATGAGGTTTATTGTACTAACAGAAAATGCGCAATATGCATTAAACCAAAATTTGACCGGTGCAAAAATATGGGCACCTCAACAGAAAAGTGACATTAATATTTAGTACATCCTCCTTTTGCAAAGATAACAGCCTCTAGTTGCTTCCTGTAGCTTTTAATCAGTTCCTGGATCCTGGATAAAGGTATTTTGGACCATTTCTTTCTACAAAACAATTCAAGTTCAGTTAAGTTAGATGGTCGCCGAACATGGACAGCCCGCTCTCAAATGATCTGAAAACAAAGATTGTTCAACATAGTTGTTCAGGGGAAGGATACAAAAAGTTGTCTCAGAGATTTAACCTGTCAGTTTCCACTGTGAGGAACATAGTAAGGAAATGGAAGACCACAGGGACAGTTCTTGTTAAGCCCAGAAGTGGCAGGCCAAGAAAAATATCAGAAAGGCAGAGAAGAAGAATGGTGAGAAGAGTCAAGGACAATCCACAGACCACCTCCAAAGAGCTGCAGCATCATCTTGCTGCAGATGGTGTCACTGTGCATCGGTCAACAATACAGCGCACTTTGCACAAGGAGAAGCTGTATGGGAGAGTGATGAGAAAGAAGCTGTTTCTGCAACCACGCCACAAACAGAGTCGCCTGAGGTATGCAAAAGCACATTTGGACAAGCCAGCTTCATTTTGGATGAAGGTCCTGTGGACTGATGAAACAAAGATTGAGTTGTTTGGTCATACAAAAAGGCGTTATGCATGGCGTCCAAAAAAACAGCATTCCAAGAAAAACACTTGCTATCCACTGTAAAATTTGGTGGAGGTTCCATCATGCTTTGTGGCTGTGTGGCCAATGCTGGCACCGGGAATCTTGTTAAAGTTGAGGGTCACATGGATTCCACTCAGTATCAGCAGATTCTTGAGAATAATGTTCAAGAATCAGTGACGAAGTTGAAGTTACGCCGGGGATGGATATTTCAGCAAGACAATGATCCAAAACACTGCTCCAAATCAACTCAGGCATTCATGCAGAGGAACAATTACAATGTTCTGGAATGGCCATCCCAGTCCCCAGACCTGAATATCATTGAACATCTGTGGGATGATTTGAGAGCGGGCTGTCCATGCTCGGCCACCATCTAACTTAACTGAACTTGAATTGTTTGTCCAAAATACCTTTATCCAGGATCCAGGAACTGATTAAAAGCTACAGGAAGCGACTAGAGGCTGTTATCTTTGCAAAAGGAGGATCTACTAAATATTAATGTCACTTTTCTGTTGAGGTGCCCAGACTTTTGCACCAGTCAAATTTTGGTTTAATGCATATTGCACATTTTCTGTTAGTACAATAAACCTCATTTCAATCCTGAAATATTACTGTGTCCATCAGTTATTAGATATATCAAACTGAAATGGCTGCTGCAAACACCAAAATATTTAGAACTAAAAATGATTAAGATTAATAGGGGTGCCCAAACTTTTTCATAGGACTGTATAATGTGTGTGTGTGTGTGTGTGTGTGTGTGTGTGTGTATATATATATATATATATATATATATATATATATATATATACACACACAGATATATATCTGTGCAGTTGTGTATGAACTCTGAATGATGTGGTAAATACATCCTGCATGCGGTGCAGAAACATAAAAAAGTGAGATTCATTGGAAAAAAATAAATGCGTTCTACCACCACAAAGAATCGCTATCATAGGCTGTTGTATTAGTGGCATTGTAGACCTACATTCTTTTAATCTAAATGCAATCTTGCTGCTGAGAATCGATATGCAAATAAGCTGTTTATTTTACTTACAATACTTTGTAAAGTTTCTCTATAATGTGTCTTCACTTTATTCCTTTCCATTTTGTACTGATAGCACAAACCCTAGAATGCAACGTGTGTAAAATATTTTTTGTCAAAGCTGTGCATGAATCATCTACAACATTGTTCCATGCATGTATTTGAGACAAATAAGCACATATCAAATCATTGGTTTATTGTTGTTTGTTTTAGGATATACCCAACCAGTTTTATAGGGATCCTGCAAGTCTACATGATATTCTAAGGTATGGCTGATATGAACCGTATTTGCTACTATGTTGCATCTGCATTTTCTTCGCTGAGTTTTACTCCATATTTCTTTTGTTCCACCGCAGGAGATTTGTAAAGACAGGCCGCTGCCCTTTAGTGTTCATAATATCAGACAGTCTGAGCGGTGACAGCCATCAGAGACGACTGTTCCCAAAAGAAATCCAGGATCAGTTGGGTGTTTGCAATATCAGGTGAAAGCTTTGTACATTGTGACAGAACTGAATTTTTATTCTATCTAAAAGCAATTCTACCTAATACTTACAATTGGCTCTATATAGCAATACATCCGAAGTGTTTCTAGTTCTCGGTTATATAAATTATTTCAGGAGCTGCTGGTAAAACTGTGATGTTGCTGCTTTATAGAACATCCTGACACAGTGACAGATTGCGTCATTCATAGGTGACAACTAGCACAGCAGCACTTTCTGTTGTCAGTTTTGCAAAGATGACTAATATGACAGACTAGAAAAATGTCGATATCTTTGTCAGGCTGTATTCACACAGAGTAACGCCAGCCGTTTTTTGTGTGCTTTTTGCACATAGCGCTGCGTTAACGCCGCGTAGCGCCGCGTTAACGCCGTGTGTACGCCGCGTTAACGCCGCGCTATTTAGCGGTGGCGTTGCCCGGCGTTAACGTGGCGTACATGCGGCGTTAACGCGGCGCTATGTGCAAAAAGCACACAAAAAACGGCTGGCGTTACTCTGTGTGAATACAGTATAAGGGTGCATGCACACTACGTAACGCCGGGCGTGTATGAGAGCCGTACACGCCGGCATTACAGCAGACTGCCGAACACTTCCCATTCACTTCAATGGGAGCGCTCGTAACAGCGGCGTTTACGAGCGCTCCCATTGAAGTGAATGGGAAGTGTTCGGCAGCCCTGCTGTAACGCCGGCGTGTACGGCTCTCATACACGCCCGGCGTTACGTAGTGTGCATGCACCCTAAGAAAGACTTTTTGAGTTGCCTGCCTATATATAAATCTTGTATTTTCTCCTTGTATTATATGATCATAATCTACTTATATCCAAAATACTTATGTAATAAATGTCCTTGTTCTCTTGCAGCTTCAATCCCGTTGCCCCCACCAGCATGATGAAAGTGCTGAGCAGGATTGCAGCTACAGAAGCTACTATGGTCAGTATGTGCATAGCTTAGACCCTCATAATCCTCTTCCGCTATAGAACTGTGATCTAATAAGTCATAGCTTATGCTGCCATACATTGTCTTTATACTTATATGTGTGTAATTCAACAGCCAAGAGTACTAGGGCAATCAGTTTATCTTCCAGAGCTGTTAGCTTGTATAATATGTCACTAGTTCAGCTTGAGCAGGAGTGATTATTTAGTATTGCCGGGTGATTATGATCAAAATTGAGCATTTTGCTTCGATAACAATTAAAAGCGATTATTTATGTCACATCCCTTTTGAAAGTATGAGTATGCGTTGGGTGAACCTCATAAGATTTAGCCAGCAGTTTCGTTTGGACCAAACATGTCCAAAACATAACTGCTGTTTATACTCTCGAGTCTCTTCATAAAGCAGAGTGTAATGAGCAGAGGCCCAGAGGAGGTGATCAAACATAGAAACAGTGTTACTCACCTCTCCTGGGCTCTGGTGCTGCTCGCTGTCTTCTTCTGGCCTTCTGGATAACGTCTGGGACCACTGAGGCCTCTGATTGTCATTCTGGAAGCCTGAAGAGAACCAGGCCAGCGCTGTAGCCCAGGGATGGTGGCCCTATTGTTCAGGTTAGTTTCACATATGATATTAGTGGTTTTACATTGAGAACACAGTGCACAACAGAAAAAAAAAAAGCAAGTTCACATGCCTTTTAGGATATGCTGCAGTTCCTCAGATCAAATGCAATGGGGCATGTCAAGGACTCTTATTCATGTTTGAACTACAGGCTCTGATACGCCCCCTAGTGCATTAAGTCTCATTTGCATATTTCAAGCAAATGTTGCGTCTGTTGGACTTAAGGAATGTTTGTGCTCACCATGATGTCTTCTAAAATCCACTATAGTTGGTTACATATCAGGTTTCCTGGTGACTCCAAAATTTTGGTGCTTAGAAACTAAGTCAAATAATAATAATAATAATAATAATAATAATAATAATAGGTGGTATATACTAGACAGTTTAAGATGAGCCACCATGATACATGTGATTTGTTTTTAGACTGTCAACTATCAGAGGATTGGTAAATTGCCCCCAATATTTCAGTGGTAGACTAAGAAAACAAAAAACAAAACAAAAATCACCATTATAATGCACCATTCCAAAAATGTGTGAAATTTTGCTTTGGATATAAAGGCCCAAAACAACATCAGTCATGAAAGGGTTATCATATGAGGAAATACACGTATGTGACCCATTGTGATGTGCACCTTGCTGTTTTTTTGTTTCAGAGCGGAGGGAAGTTTGTGATTCCTGATAAGGAAGCTTTGGACTTGCTGTGCTCGGGATGTTCAGGGGATATTAGAAGCGCTATTAATAGTCTTCAGTTCTCAGCACTTAAACGTAACCAATATTTTTATTATGTACTAATAAAGATTTGTAATTGTTTGCTTTTTCCATTGGTTATATGGTCAGGTTTACTTTTTATCCTATAGTACTTGTGATGGGGTAAAATAAGATAAGATATTCCTTTAATAGTCCCGCAATGGAGAAATTTCAGTGATACAGTTTCATAGATGGTACAGTAGTATATAACAAGAGAGAAACACATACAAGCTCATGGCAGATAGAGACATACTAGGAATCATAGCAACTAAAAGAATCAAAGACACACTGCAGGATCATTTAGTTCTCTGTGTGAAGTGATGTTGATAATACAGCCCGACTGAGGTTGGAGGACACGAGGAGGGGTCACAGCATGTAGATATAACAGGCAGAAACGTTTTTTTTGCCGAGGTGGGGGACATATGCAGCTATCATGATAACGTGTGGTAGTTCCTTTGGTTGGTAGTGAGATCTCCTGCTCACAGCTGATAGTTTGGTATCTTGCATCAGCACTATTTTTCCTTAATCACAAAAAATGCCCCAAATGTCCTTCATCACAAGCCCTCCTCCTCCTCCTTCTTTCTTCTTACCACTGTGTTCTACTGCCCAAAGAAGTCTGAAGCCATCCAGGTATACATGGTGCTGCTCTCTTGCCAAGCTTCCATAAACACATGGGGGAGGTGGGTGATGGTAGGTTCCAAGGCTGTAACAGATTCCCACGTGTCCACAGTAAAAGAAAGACATCAAATCAGTCAGTTTAGAAAATTAAAAGGTATTGTCTGGGGTTGGTAAAAAAAAAAATACAGATTCTGACCAACTTGTGTCTGGAATACAAGTCTTAGTTTTATTTATTTTTATTTTGTAAATCTGTATAAAGTTTTTCTTTTCAAAATATCCTGCTGCCTGAAACTGCTTCTTATCTTTCTGATCATCACAGATTCTTCCTTGCCAAGTGATTCATGGTCTAAGAAGAAAGGAAAACCTTTAAAGGGGTCAAAAGCAACTTCCAAAGCAAAGAATAAAAAGAAATCTGATAAAGTAGGCGACCAAACGGATGAAGTTCAAGCCATTGGAGGCAAAGACGCTTCTCTGTTCTTGTTCCGAGCACTGGGGAAAATACTTCATTGTAAAAGTAAGAAGCATTGAGGGGTTTTCTGCAATGTTTTCTCAATAGAAATATAAAGAGTTTCAGTAATTAATGTTAGGTTTACATTATACATAGATATCTTTTCTATTTTGTAAAGATGTTATAGCCATACTGCTCATAAGATAAGATAATCCTTTAATAGTCCCACAGTGGGGAAATTTCAGAGTCTTCAAAGAAACAGAGTGCTCCATCCTTGTATACAGTACAATCACATTGAGATATAGACATAATGCAAGGACCTTGTCAAGATATTAAGCTTCTGCCCAGCATATGCTGCACATACTATCTATGGTATGCCTGCAGTATGTTCATACAGGGAAAATCACATTGGAAAAGGCTTGTTTAAGCAGATATATGCTGGCCTGTGTAACTAGTCATGGCCAAAAGTTTTGAGAATGACACAATTATTATATTTTCACATGATCTGCTGCCCTCTGGTTTTTATGTGTGTTTGTCAGATGTTTTTATCACATACAGAAATAAAATTGCAATCATATTATGAGTAAGAAAAGCTTATATTGACAGTTAGAATGAGTTAATGCAGCAAGCCAATATTTGCAGTGTTGACCCTTCTTCTTCAGGACCTCTGCAATTCTCCCTGGCATGCTCTCAATCAACTTCTGGACCAAATCCTGACTGATAGCAGTCCATTCTTGCACAATCAATGCTTGCATTTTGTCAGAATTAGTAGGTTTTTGTTTGTCCACCCGTCTCTTGATGATTGACCACAAGTTCTCAATGGGATTAAGATCTGGGGAGTTTCCAGGCCATGGACTCAAAATCTCTGTTTTGTTCCCTGAGCCATTTAGTTATCACCTTTGCTTTATGGCAAGGTGCTCCATCATGCTGGAAAAGGCATTGTTGATCGCCAAACTGCTCTTGGACGGTTGGGAGAAGTTGATCTTGGAGGACATTCTGGTACCATTCTTTATTCATGGGTGTGTTTTTAGGCAAGACTGTGAGAGAGCCGATTCCCTTGGCTGAGAAGCAACCCCACACATGAATGGTTTCAGGATGCTTTACAGTTGGCATGAGACAAGACTGGTGGTAGCACTCACCTCGTCATCTCCGAATAAACTGTTTTCCAGATGTCCCAAACAATCGAAAAGGGGATTCATCAGAGAAAATGACTTTACCCCAGTCCTCAGAAGTCCACTCCCTGTACCTTTTGCAGAATATCAGTCTGTCCCTGATGTTTTTTCTGGAGAGAAGCGGCTTCTTTGCTGCCGTCCTTGAGACCAGGCCTTGCTCCAAGAGTCTCCGCCTCACAGTGCGTGCAGATGCACTCACACCTGCCTGCTGCCATTCCTGAGCAAGCTCTGCACTGCTGGTAGCCCGATCCCGCAGCTGAAACACTTTTAAGAGACGGTCCTGGCGCTTGCTGGTCTTTCTTGGGTGCCCTGGAGCCTTTTTGCCAACAATGGAACCTCTCTCCTTGAAGTTCTTGATGATGTGATAGATTGTTGACTGAGGTGCAATCTTTCTAGCTGCGATACTCTTCCCTGTTAGGCCATTTTTGTGCAGTGCAATGATGACTGCACGTGTTTCTTTAGAGATAACCATGGTTAACAGAAGAGAAACAATGATGCCAAGCACCAGCCTCCTTTTAAAGTGTCCAGTGGTGTCATTCTTACTTAATCATGACAGATTGATCTCCAGCCCTGTCCTCATCAACACCCACACCTGTGTTAATGGAGCAATCACTGAAACGATGTTAGCTGGTCCTTTTAAGGCAGGGCTGCAATGATGTTGAAATGTGTTTTGGGGGATAAAGTTCATTTTCTAGGCAAATATTGACTTTGCAAATAATTGCTGTTAAGTTGATCACTCTTTATAACATTCTGGAGTATATGCGAATTGCCATTAGAAAAACTGAAGCAGTAGACGTTGTAAAAAATTAATATTTGTATCATTCTCAAAACTTTTGGCCATGACTGTACAGGTCCATACTCCTAGTGGCCACAATGACACGGACATTATGCCATTCGGCTCCTTACAGCTCTGTAAGAATACAGCGGTCTCAAAGTATGGAATCCTATTGTATTCCTGAGCAGTGGGTCTTCTGCCCCTCGGGCTGCTGTGTATACATAGCAGCTTGTCCTTCGTGTCCTGAATGGCAGGGAGTATACTCTGTTCATGAATACAACTGCACTAAATACTATGAGACCACTAAGCAGTCAGACTACACAACATTTTTCTGTGGTTACAAGTGTGAAGGGATAACGTTTGTACTTTATAGGGAATAAAAGCTATACAAAGTAGCTCTCAGCCAGGAAAATGGAGAACTGTCCTCAGAGAGGTGCAGACCTGTATAAAATATAATATAAAAGGGATGAAGATGACAGATTCACTTTAATTTCCATATATAGTTTTATAAATCTGACCAGCCTAGTCAGGCAGCATGCCGCAAATGAGAAATACTATTTATGTATTAGGATTAGAGAAATAATTTAGGTGATAAACTCTTTCTGCATTGTTCTCCAGGGGAGGCCCCAGAAGCTGACTTAGACTACCATAAATTGCCGGCACATTTGTCTCACTATGACAGAGACCTGCTTCTTGTTCTCCCCGAGGTAAGGAACACTGCATATCACACATGTATCACCTGAGGATAGGTTGCTGGGGTCTGAATACTTGGACACCCATTGATTATGACAACAGTTCCTTTATCTTCTGAGTAATCTGAGTGCTACTGCGCATTGTGGACTGATGGATATAGCTCAGTGTAGCGCTCTGTCAGTCCCATAGAACTTAAAGAATCAGTGATCGGTTTGGTCAGACCCCCAGAGGTCATACATTTATCATCTAACCTGTGGATAGGAAATAAATGGCAAGTAGAGATGAGCGAACACTATTCGAAACAGCCGTTTCGAATAGCACGCTCCAATGCAAATGAATGGACGCAGCTTCCATTCATTTCTATAGGAGCGTTCTATTCGAAACGGCTGTTTCGGGTAGTGTTCGTTCATCTCTAATGGCAACCTCTTTATATGGTTATTGACTATTTTTTGTTTAGCATCATTCAGCAATCATATGGTTATGAGGCTGTTCACACGTGGATATGAAGGGATTTTTCTCATCTGATGGTTTTGGTTGGCAGTCTAGTTGTTGTGTTTGTAATGTTGGTGTTCATTTTATTTATTATGTTTCTCTTATGTTCTTCCACAGGCCGTTGTAGAGAAGTCTCACATGCGAAGCGAATTATTTAATTTATATCTTCACCAAAACTTCTTAGATTTCTTTTCTGATATTGATGATGTTGTACGAGCCAGCGAGTACCTCAGTGCTGCCGATGTTCTCTCTGGTGACTGGAATGTAAGCGGTTTTATTTCTGCATTGTACTCATTAAAACCTTGGAAAATCCCCCTGCAGGTTACCTACGTACAGATAGAGATATAATTTCTGAATATTACAAAAATAGTTTCTGTATATCATTAAAAAGAGTGCCAGAAAATTACTTTTTTTAAAATTTTATTAGAACAGTATGCTATTGGTAGTTTGTTACAGTCGTCGTGTGTGCGTAGTATGGTCCTTGTATGTCCGTGTATGATTGTACATTTGATTTCATGTGTTTACACCCTGCAGTTCAGATCCACATTGAATGTATATAGCTCCTCAGTGGCATGCAGAGGAGTCATACACGCCAACAGTTCCAGGGCTTTTGCCAGTTGTCAGTCAGGAGTTGGCTTTCGCCCTCTACATAAGCCACAATGGCTTCTTGTGAATAAAAAGGTAGGTGAAATATGATTTTTTTTTTTTTACATTTTTCATATTATACAGACTCCATTTAAAATATTTTTTTTAGGCCTTTACATTCTTGATCTATCAATCGACCCACCAGTCAGCAGAATAGAGTGACTACTGATCATGGCATCCCCTTCACTGCAGTTTGGACAGTGATATAGCTCATGTGACAGTGTCTGGTACTACAGCTTAGCCAGAGCCACACACTACATACAGGGCTCTTGGCATTAACTTCATGCTGTGAAGCAGAGGAAATCCTCATCGCCTCCATTTCACATATAAATTGGGAAATAACTCCCGCTGTATACCTCCAATTAAAATGTATACTTTAATGCCATAAAATCACTTCCATACCCCTAGGTGCCTGTGCCTTAAATTTTTTTTAAAAAAAGTCACTAAATAAGCTGAACACGTCTAACAGCACCAGTAAGAGAGGAGGTACGTAATGATATTTTACGACTGCCACCATTTTCTACTATTTTATTTGACAAAGAGGGGCACAAAATGCTACCTTTAAACACACAAATTCTAACTAGCATAAAATATAACTTTTATTTTGATCAGCTAAAAATAATATAGCCAGGGCTATTAAAACAAACAAATAACAAACACACCAGCAGGCGTGATTAGGACAACTCCCAATACACTCTTTCAGTATGTGTCCCCACAGACTGCTGGCGCAATTATATTGATTTAAATGAGCATCCAGGGAATAGTAAACTAACTCTCTGGCACATGCTAGTAAACACCACTTTATAGGTTCAAGAATAAGAGGTTGTTACTCTAGCTGCTGCCGTAGCTGTATAGGATAATCATCCCCCCATTACCCTGCTCTGATATCTTGCATAGAGCCCTGGAGCCTATTGACACTCATGCACACTTACACACATGCCACCCTATGTAAGCTAGGTGCGGCTTTTTTACAGATTAAGTGTGCATACCAAATGCTGGTCTTAGTAATTTACTGACATTTATGCTCTTTCACTATGTCCCTGCCTGTTCAAAATAAACTACAGGTATCCAGGTTTAAGATGCGCATAATAAAATCTCTCAACGCGTTTCAAAGTTAAACTTATCATCAGGAGAGGATGTAACAATCAAAAAAATAATAAAGATGTAGTTGCGGTTAAAACCGCATTTCCCGGTCCCTGATGGTGGGAGCCGGTACGGAGTGTCTGACGCTGACTGCTGCAGCGCTGGGGTTTAAATAGAGCCCAGACTGCTTCTAAGGATACGCCCCCTCGACATCATTCGGGTCTCCGCCAATCAGATTGCAGAGTCTCCGTGCGGAGGATAGCTCCTCCTTCTGTGGGCGTATGTTTGCCTCCGAAGCGTCCAAAATAAACAGCGCTGTTACTGTCTATGGAAGAGGAACCCGAAGGTAGGTATATATCATATCTGACAGATATTGGGAATGAATCACTCCACACCAAAACTCTTTATTGCCATTAATACGCAAACACACAACTCCCTGCATTTATTGGCAGGTGAAAAAGATCGTGTAGCATATAGATAGGTCTGAAAAGTGGGCAATACCCTGCGTTTATTGACGGGTAAAAATACCCGCCTAGCATACATATTCATTTAGCGGAAGTTCAAAAGGAACCATGATAGGGGGACATTTCTGAGAATCAGTCCCATCATCACTTCAGTACACTATCGATGCGAATAAAAAATAAAAAATGTTTAATCTAATCATTTACAAGATTACTGCTACGGTAAAAGGACTTAATATGGAGTTAACCCTATCCCTACCATAGTGTACTAAGAGGAGCTATAGTGAAAGGACTTAATATGGAGTTAACCCTATCCTTACCATAGTGTACTAAGAGGAGCTATAGTGAAAGGACTTAATATGGAGTTAACCCTATCCTTACCATAGTGTACTAAGAGGGACAAGTGCCTCAAGACATGCCTTTCCCTCATTGTTCCTATTTCCTGGGTTTTTATAGGTTAGAGAAGATATCAAAATTAGTGGAGTATATCCAGCCCTACTGTCTATTTAGTCTCAAATAAATGGGGCAAAGGAAATTTGATCGTTAAGACCTTTTGGTCTTACACATTGGAATTTAAAGATCCACCTCGCCTCGTGTTGTAACAAAAGGCGATCCCAGTCACCTCCCCTTGTGGGTTCGGGTACATGTTCAATACCCTGAAACTTCAAAGTTTCAGGGTTGCCACCATGATACTGCCACACGTGGTTCGATAAAGTTTTATCCTCTTTCCTGTTGATATAACCAATATGTTCCAACACTCTCTTTTTGAACTCACGTCGGGTCTTTCCGACATAGTTGAGTGGACACGGACATGTGACACAGTAGATCACTCCTGCCGTCCGGCAGTTGATAAATTGTCTCGTATCATAATGGATGTTAGTCGTTACGCACAGTACTTGATTCCCTTTCTGTATGTGTTCACATGCCTTACATGTACCACACTTGAATGTGCCGTGTGGAATACTGCGATTTAACCACGTTTTCTCAGGTGCAGCAGGTCTAAGATGGCTATGTATCAATAGGTCACGTAGGTTCCTGCCTCTCCTGTACGTGACACTAGGTCTTTCACTCACAAGGGGTCTAACCTCTGAATCCATTGTGAGAATGTCCCAATATGATCTTAAGATATCCAGTACATTCTTATATCCCCGGTCATAATTGCCTATTAATCTGACAATTTTATTGTCACTAATCGAACGTTGCTTTGGTGTAAGTAGTTCTGTTCTATCTCTACTCTTTGCATCTTTTCTTGCTTTGAGTAGTAATGGGTTAGGGTAACCTCGTTGCCTAAATCTGGCTCCTAATTCTTCTGATTTTTCTTCAAAGTCCTCCAAGTCCGAACAATTCCTGCGAACGCGCAGAAACTGTCCCTTGGGTATGCCTCTCCTCAGGGGTGCTGGGTGATAACTATCCCACCTGAGGAGAGAATTGGTCGCTGTATCTTTACGAAATAGGTTGGTTTTCAACTTGCCAGATTCGTCGACTGTGACAGTGATGTCTAGAAAGGTGATGGTGACCGGGTCTATAGTCGAGGTGAATCTCATGTTGATGTCATTATCATTCAACTTTTCCACAAAAGTGTTAAAGCTCTCCACTGTACCTGTCCACAGAATCAGCACGTCATCAATATAACGTAGCCAGAGCGAGATATATGGAGTCCATTGTTCGTGCTCTTCTGTAAAGACGAGGCGCTCCTCCCACCAGCCCAAAAATAAATTAGCATAAGTCGGGGCTGCAGAGCTCCCCATAGCGGTCCCCCGCTGCTGGTGGAAGAAGCGCCCGTCAAACGTAAAGTAGTTTCTAGTCAGCACGAATTCTAGGAGCTCCAAAATAAACTCGCCATGGTCTGTTAGCTGAGTTCTCCTACTCTGTAGGAAGTATCTAATCGCCGCACACCCCTTGTCATGCGGGATCGAACTATATAATGCTTCAACGTCTAGAGACGCTAGAAACGAACCTGGTGGAAGATGGACGTCCTGTAATTGTCTCAGGACGTCCATCGTGTCTCGGGCATAGGAGGAAAGAGATGACACGAAAGGGCGAAGCACCCTATCTAAATAGATGCCCGCCCCCTGCGTCAGTCCCCCTATGCCCGAGACAATGGGTCTTCCTTTAAGGGGAGATACCCCTTTGTGGAGCTTCGGAAGGCTGTAGAAAGTAGGCACAGTGGGAGTTCTATTTTCCATGAACGCCAGTTCTTTTTTGTCAATGAGGCCAATTTCAAGGGCCCTTTTGAGGATGGAGTCTAATTCCCTTTTGAAAATACTTGTAGGGTTGCTATCAAGGACTCGATAAGTCTCTTGATCTTCTAACAGTGACAAACACATTTTTACGTATGTATCTCTATCCATCAATATAACGTTCCCGCCTTTATCTGACGGTTTAATAACAATTTTATCGTTATTTGATAGATCCTTTAGAGCCATCATTTCTGTACGTGTCAGGTTGTTGCCTTTCATTAGGTCAGATGTTTCTACCCTAGTCAGGTCCCTGATCACCAACTGTTCAAAGATTTCAATGGAGCTATTTTCAAAGACCGGGGGTGCGCTAGTACTCTTTGGTTGGAGGCTTGTGAGTGACTTTGTCTCCTCTATGCCCTTCCCCTCCCTCCATAGTTCTTCCAACAGTTTAAGATTTTCAAAATCCTCAGGGTCTATCCCCAACTCCTCACATTTTTTCTTATTAATTGCGTTCATGTATTTCATCCATTTTAGCTTTCGTGTGAATAATGAAATGTCCTTTACCCATGAAAATAAATCAAATTGCACTGTTGGCACAAATGACAGGCCTTTTTTGAGTACATTATGTTCCTCCGATGTTAATTCATGGCTTGAAAGATTAACCACCTGCATTTCGTTAGTTCTATTTAGTGTTTCACAAAGGGGATTGCTCTTTATTATTTCTGAGGTGGATTTGGTTCTCCCCGACCCCGTAAAAAATACTGTGTGATCGGGGGACCCCTTGATAAAAAACCCCCCTGTTCACTGTTCTGCTGTGGGTTTCTAGAGGTCCTAGTGGCTGGACTATTAGAACGATACTGGTTCCTGCTGAATCTTCCCTTATTTCTGCTCCTAGCACCGGGAGGACGTTGGTTACGTTCAGTATCTGATGTTTCAAATTCGCTAGAAGAAATATCACTTTGGTTTCGGGTATTTAAACCCACATAAGCTCTATTTTCTTTAAACTCGAGCAAATCTCTCTGGAATTGAAAATGTTTCCTTGATTTTATCTGACTGGTATATCTCTCTATATTAGATTGCAAATCTTTTTCTTTCTTACTAAAATCTACTTCTGCTGAGAAAGTTTTAGCTTTAGTAATCACTTCCTTCAAGTTTAATGACAACTTCTGAAGGTTATCTTGCTCTTCCTCAACTAAAAGCGCTATCAGTCTTAGGGAAGATTCAGTGACCTCTTTTTCCCACTTTTGCATTAATTGTTGTGATCTAATCCTTTTCGCAGGCAGTATCCCATTTCTCAGTCCCCTAGGGACTATCTTATGTTGTAGGTAATTTTTCAAGCCCTGTAACTCCCACCATGAATTCACGTAATCTCTATAAGCCTTAGTGAGTAATTTAAAGGTGTCTTTCATGGATGTGGGGAGTTCACTACCAACGTACTCCTTTTCGGAAAAAACACTTTTGGCTTCCTCTAACCATTTATCGGTTTCAAAATTCTCTGATAGAAAACTAGACATGATGAACAGATATTATCTGGTTCTTGTTAGACTGCCTCCTATCCCAACTAAGGGGATACTAGCTAAATTTTATTTGACAAAGAGGGGCACAAAATGCTACCTTTAAACACACAAATTCTAACTAGCATAAAATATAACTTTTATTTTGATCAGCTAAAAATAATATAGCCAGGGCTATTAAAACAAACAAATAACAAACACACCAGCAGGTGTGATTAGGACAACTCCCAATACACTCTTTCAGTATGTGTCCCCACAGACTGCTGGCGCAATTATATTGATTTAAATGAGCATCCAGGGAATAGTAAACTAACTCTCTGGCACATGCTAGTAAACACCACTTTATAGGTTCAAGAATAAGAGGTTGTTACTCTAGCTGCTGCCGTAGCTGTATAGGATAATCATCCCCCCATTACCCTGCTCTGATATCTTGCATAGAGCCCTGGAGCCTATTGACACTCATGCACACTTACACACATGCCACCCTATGTAAGCTAGGTGCGGCTTTTTTACAGATTAAGTGTGCATACCAAATGCTGGTCTTAGTAATTTACTGACATTTATGCTCTTTCACTATGTCCCTGCCTGTTCAAAATAAACTACAGGTATCCAGGTTTAAGATGCGCATAATAAAATCTCTCAACGCGTTTCAAAGTTAAACTTATCATCAGGAGAGGATGTAACAATCAAAAAAATAATAAAGATGTAGTTGCGGTTAAAACCGCATTTCCCGGTCCCTGATGGTGGGAGCCGGTACGGAGTGTCTGACGCTGACTGCTGCAGCGCTGGGGTTTAAATAGAGCCCAGACTGCTTCTAAGGATACGCCCCCTCGACATCATTCGGGTCTCCGCCAATCAGATTGCAGAGTCTCCGTGCGGAGGATAGCTCCTCCTTCTGTGGGCGTATGTTTGCCTCCGAAGCGTCCAAAATAAACAGCGCTGTTACTGTCTATGGAAGAGGAACCCGAAGGTAGGTATATATCATATCTGACAGATATTGGGAATGAATCACTCCACACCAAAACTCTTTATTGCCATTAATACGCAAACACACAACTCCCTGCATTTATTGGCAGGTGAAAAAGATCGTGTAGCATATAGATAGGTCTACTTTCTACAGCCTTCCGAAGCTCCACAAAGGGGTATCTCCCCTTAAAGGAAGACCCATTGTCTCGGGCATAGGGGGACTGACGCAGGGGGCGGGCATCTATTTAGATAGGGTGCTTCGCCCTTTCGTGTCATCTCTTTCCTCCTATGCCCGAGACACGATGGACGTCCTGAGACAATTACAGGACGTCCATCTTCCACCAGGTTCGTTTCTAGCATCTCTAGACGTTGAAGCATTATATAGTTCGATCCCGCATGACAAGGGGTGTGCGGCGATTAGATACTTCCTACAGAGTAGGAGAACTCAGCTAACAGACCATGGCGAGTTTATTTTGGAGCTCCTAGAATTCGTGCTGACTAGAAACTACTTTACGTTTGACGGGCGCTTCTTCCACCAGCAGCGGGGGACCGCTATGGGGAGCTCTGCAGCCCCGACTTATGCTAATTTATTTTTGGGCTGGTGGGAGGAGCGCCTCGTCTTTACAGAAGAGCACGAACAATGGACTCCATATATCTCGCTCTGGCTACGTTATATTGATGACGTGCTGATTCTGTGGACAGGTACAGTGGAGAGCTTTAACACTTTTGTGGAAAAGTTGAATGATAATGACATCAACATGAGATTCACCTCGACTATAGACCCGGTCACCATCACCTTTCTAGACATCACTGTCACAGTCGACGAATCTGGCAAGTTGAAAACCAACCTATTTCGTAAAGATACAGCGACCAATTCTCTCCTCAGGTGGGATAGTTATCACCCAGCACCCCTGAGGAGAGGCATACCCAAGGGACAGTTTCTGCGCGTTCGCAGGAATTGTTCGGACTTGGAGGACTTTGAAGAAAAATCAGAAGAATTAGGAGCCAGATTTAGGCAACGAGGTTACCCTAACCCATTACTACTCAAAGCAAGAAAAGATGCAAAGAGTAGAGATAGAACAGAACTACTTACACCAAAGCAACGTTCGATTAGTGACAATAAAATTGTCAGATTAATAGGCAATTATGACCGGGGATATAAGAATGTACTGGATATCTTAAGATCATATTGGGACATTCTCACAATGGATTCAGAGGTTAGACCCCTTGTGAGTGAAAGACCTAGTGTCACGTACAGGAGAGGCAGGAACCTACGTGACCTATTGATACATAGCCATCTTAGACCTGCTGCACCTGAGAAAACGTGGTTAAATCGCAGTATTCCACACGGCACATTCAAGTGTGGTACATGTAAGGCATGTGAACACATACAGAAAGGGAATCAAGTACTGTGCGTAACGACTAACATCCATTATGATACGAGACAATTTATCAACTGCCGGACGGCAGGAGTGATCTACTGTGTCACATGTCCGTGTCCACTCAACTATGTCGGAAAGACCCGACGTGAGTTCAAAAAGAGAGTGTTGGAACATATTGGTTATATCAACAGGAAAGAGGATAAAACTTTATCGAACCACGTGTGGCAGTATCATGGTGGCAACCCTGAAACTTTGAAGTTTCAGGGTATTGAACATGTACCCGAACCCACAAGGGGAGGTGACTGGGATCGCCTTTTGTTACAACACGAGGCGAGGTGGATCTTTAAATTCCAATGTGTAAGACCAAAAGGTCTTAACGATCAAATTTCCTTTGCCCCATTTATTTGAGACTAAATAGACAGTAGGGCTGGATATACTCCACTAATTTTGATATCTTCTCTAACCTATAAAAACCCAGGAAATAGGAACAATGAGGGAAAGGCATGTCTTGAGGCACTTGTCCCTCTTAGTACACTATGGTAAGGATAGGGTTAACTCCATATTAAGTCCTTTCACTATAGCTCCTCTTAGTACACTATGGTAAGGATAGGGTTAACTCCATATTAAGTCCTTTCACTATAGCTCCTCTTAGTACACTATGGTAGGGATAGGGTTAACTCCATATTAAGTCCTTTTACCGTAGCAGTAATCTTGTAAATGATTAGATTAAACATTTTTTATTTTTTATTCGCATCGATAGTGTACTGAAGTGATGATGGGACTGATTCTCAGAAATGTCCCCCTATCATGGTTCCTTTTGAACTTCCGCTAAATGAATATGTATGCTAGGCGGGTATTTTTACCCGTCAATAAACGCAGGGTATTGCCCACTTTTCAGACCTATCTATATGCTACACGATCTTTTTCACCTGCCAATAAATGCAGGGAGTTGTGTGTTTGCGTATTAATGGCAATAAAGAGTTTTGGTGTGGAGTGATTCATTCCCAATATCTGTCAGATATGATATATACCTACCTTCGGGTTCCTCTTCCATAGACAGTAACAGCGCTGTTTATTTTGGACGCTTCGGAGGCAAACATACGCCCACAGAAGGAGGAGCTATCCTCCGCACGGAGACTCTGCAATCTGATTGGCGGAGACCCGAATGATGTCGAGGGGGCGTATCCTTAGAAGCAGTCTGGGCTCTATTTAAACCCCAGCGCTGCAGCAGTCAGCGTCAGACACTCCGTACCGGCTCCCACCATCAGGGACCGGGAAATGCGGTTTTAACCGCAACTACATCTTTATTATTTTTTTGATTGTTACATCCTCTCCTGATGATAAGTTTAACTTTGAAACGCGTTGAGAGATTTTATTATGCGCATCTTAAACCTGGATACCTGTAGTTTATTTTGAACAGGCAGGGACATAGTGAAAGAGCATAAATGTCAGTAAATTACTAAGACCAGCATTTGGTATGCACACTTAATCTGTAAAAAAGCCGCACCTAGCTTACATAGGGTGGCATGTGTGTAAGTGTGCATGAGTGTCAATAGGCTCCAGGGCTCTATGCAAGATATCAGAGCAGGGTAATGGGGGGATGATTATCCTATACAGCTACGGCAGCAGCTAGAGTAACAACCTCTTATTCTTGAACCTATAAAGTGGTGTTTACTAGCATGTGCCAGAGAGTTAGTTTACTATTCCCTGGATGCTCATTTAAATCAATATAATTGCGCCAGCAGTCTGTGGGGACACATACTGAAAGAGTGTATTGGGAGTTGTCCTAATCACGCCTGCTGGTGTGTTTGTTATTTGTTTGTTTTAATAGCCCTGGCTATATTATTTTTAGCTGATCAAAATAAAAGTTATATTTTATGCTAGTTAGAATTTGTGTGTTGACCATTTTCTACTGGCAGCTTTTTTCCTACTTTGTCAAGGCAGTAATGTTATTCTTATACTGGGAAAATGAAGCTTGAATAACTTCTTAAGGCTAAGGCCCCACGTTGCGGAAACGCAGCTTTTTTTGTTGCAGATTTTATTGCGTTTTTTTGAGCCAAAGTCAGGAGTGGATTGAACAGAATAGAGAAGTACAAGAACTTTTTATATATTTCCCATTCCTTTTGTAGCCCCTCTTGGCTTTGGTTCAAAAAAACCGCAACAAAATCTGCAAAAAAAAAAGCTGCGTTTCCACAACGTGGGGCCTCAGCCTAAAGGGGTTTTCCGGGCAATTTTTTTAAAAAATGTGAGTGCTATCGATTAGTAAATGCTCCCAAGTATGTTTAGCAGTGTTTTGAGTGATTTCTGGGTATCTCTGGAAGCTTCTGGTATCTCCTGCATTTGTTTACAAGGTTCAGCTTCCTGCTATGTAACTTCCACACTAACCCCTCCCCCCCATCTCCCTCCCATACACCTGTTTCTCTAGCTATCCCGCCCACTGCTAGCCCTTCCCCATCTACTCAGGACCACCCCTGACCCCATTATGTACTTACCTTTCATCCTTCCTTACTTCCAAGCTTCTTCCTGTGGGTCGACCCCTCTTTTTTAATTCCCATCACTGCTTTGTGTGACTCAGTGGGAGCTGCACAGTAGAGGTGGATTATTGGCAGCAGAGCAGTGCTGGGAGAAGCACGGCAGTCAGAAAACAAGGAGGGGCCGTCCTGCAGGAAGAAGCCTGGAAAGTAGGTATAATGGAGTGGATGGGGGGAGTAGTAGTGATGATACATTTCTGGAAACGGATCCTCGACGGTTAATCAGAAAATGGGTAAATATACATTTTTGATGACTTACTGTATGTTATTTAGAAAGTAGTAGGGGGAGGGTGTTTAGATTAGTGTAGGGATTTCCATTTATCCCAGACAACCCCTTTAAAGTTCCTATCAAAGTTAGATGTTGGTAGAGAGAAGGATTTTATTATGTCTGATTGTTTTGCTCTCAAGGAACGTAAGCAATTGCCAAAAATATATCTGCGTGTAACTTGCTCCGCTCCTCCCCATTCAGAACACAGGCATACTTGGCTGAGGATCAGGAGAGATGCCAGTGTGAAGTGTTTGTTCAGATTGTATTTCCACCAGTGTAATCTGATGCTATATGGCATACCTTTTACTTCCTCTTTTGGCAAACATTTGCACAGGTGACTATCTCTGGTATCTCAGCATTCCTTTCCCTTTATTTTCTTACAGTATCAGGAAAATACACTTGCTGCAAGAGAACTGTTCTCAAGTTTCTGTTCCTCTCCCGTGTGCCTTCAGACCCAGGTGGTGCCGTACCTGGCAAAGCTCACAAACCCTCTAAGAAACCAAGGTAAACGATACACTTGTATCAGGAGTTTTTTTTTCTTCAATAGACAAAACATTACAAATAAAATTAAAAGTAAGCAAATCCTCTAAATGTTATTTTAATCTAATGTAAAACTGAGTAATCTTTTCATTTGGTTCCATTCAAAAATGGTATATTTTTTTTTTTTTTTTTCCATTTTCTGTACTGAAATCCATTGAGATACAGATCTTAAATAGACCGGACAACATTTGCATTTCTATTTGTGAGACCATTTTAAGTTGGGGCTGGAAATGTTCAGAAAACAACCCAGAATGCTCATTTTATGCAAAATTATGCACAATTTCACAACTATTTCCACTTTGTGATCTGTTTTATTCAAAAATTGTACAAAAAAAAAGTGGGAGGCATATAGCCTACATTGAGGCTCGGAGGATCTGAGAGGTTTCCTCTGGCCCTTGCCCATCCTTGCTACACGTCCCCTCCCAACTTTTTCCCTTCTATTGGGTTCATTGATTTTCGTAATTATTGAATTAAAGGGGAAATCAATAAAGTTGTTGTGTATTTGTATATGCTGGTCCTGAATATATGTGGCTGTTTACGTGAAAAGGGCCCAGATCGTCGATACTAATTATAGAGAAAATAGTCCAAAACATATTTGGGTAAAAAAATCACAATTTTGTTTTATGCAAAAATTTTATTTAAAAATATGTCAATTGTGCTTTCAATAAAAATTTTTTTGCTGTTTCGGACAATGTTACACCATAACCGTTACAATGATACCAAGAACTCCATATCGACAATGTGGGCCCTTTTCACATAAACAGCCACATATGTCTAGGACAGGAACATCAATAGTCACAAATTGTAAACCCTTCCTTGTAATTTTCTCTCCCCCCTGCAGCACAGATTGCCTTTATCCAGGATGTTGGCAGACTTCCTTTGAAGAGACACTTTGGAAGGTATAACAAAGCTTTTTCAGCTATGTAATGTCAGTGTGGCTAACATACCAGTTCTGCCATATTAGTTTGGGCATTTAGTTTTAGTTTTTTGGGGTTTTTTTTTACACCAGGCCTCCATGATTAGATAAAGCTAAATATGAGAGAGTTATAAATACCCCATTCACATGTAGTGTATAATCATGGTAAAATCTGTACCACAAAGCCACAGCAAATCTGAATACGGCTGAAAAGACTCTTATTAGGAAATTAGAGAGAATGTATTATTCGGGGAATCTGTTGTTTGTCGTTGTCTTATGCCATAGCTGTAATGGAGAATAAAGGGGTACTCCAGGACTTTTATATGAATGGCTTATTCTTAACATATTCAGGCCATTAAGAGGTGACCCAATTGCTGCAAACCCTTCAATCAACTGATCAGTGGACGTGGTGGTATAAGAATAGGCCGTCAATATATAAGGCCATACACAGCTGGTCCGCTGCAGAAGCCTTGTGGCAAATAGCAGCCGAAACAGTCTGGTTTTAGCTGCAGGGTTTACTCCTACAGAACTTCCTTTTTTTCAGCCGTTGTGTTGCAATGGTGTTTAATGTGCAGCAAGAAATAAAACAGCTGTAGGCCCACAAATTGTAGCACGAGACACTTTGCACGTCAGGTTTTCTCTGTGGTGTGTGCTTGGTCCAATACACTGCTAGTGTAGTTTATAGCGGGTTAGCCACTGGCGTAATTATAGTTGCTAACCTGCAGCAAACTTGCTATGTGTGTTCCCAGCCTTAATCTGGTTCTCCTCTATAAAATTACACAAGTAATGGGTGATAGACTTACTATATTTACGGTATATGGTAGCTTTTAGGTGTAAGTAAACAGTCCCCACGCTTCCCAAACTGAGCCATTGTGCTCTACTTTCTATTATTAGAAGACTGGTGCCCTGACCTAAATAAATATGGCCCGCTCTGTTATGCCGAGAGCAGGGCTTGAAAACTTATTAGAGAATTTATACATTGACTCCTCTGCCCCTACTCTTTTCCTTTTCACCTGGAACGGTCTCTTAACAGATGGCCATAGATATCATAGAGTTGTGTGCTTGAATGAGCGCTATCTCCATTACCACCACATGGGTATATATAGCATCGTCAGTCACTCACCAGGCAGATTCACTTTGATCAGGTGTAGTGTGGGGACCCCTGGTTGGTCACGTAATTGGTAACTCATATCTATCTAAAAGAGATTTTGGAGTATAGTCAAGCAGCGTAGTAGCTATCTTCTTCAATGTTTCGTATTTTTCCTCTATTACCATGTTGTTCAATGTTGGTCTAGGATGCGACTAGAAGCCCTCACTGACAAGGACCCAGGACTACCAGATGTTGATAGTGGTGACGAAGAAGACCCAGCTCAAGGACAGGTTACAAAAGAAAGGACTTGTGAAGGTGGACCTAAGACTCTGGAAGGGTCAGGGGGCTCAGTGCAACCTTCCAGCCAAGGAGGAGAACTCGATCTTCCAGCCAGTCAACCTCAACCTGTCATAGCTCAGGCAATAATGGAAGATGATGAGCTAAAGATAGAGGAGTTTGACAGTGACTGATACCCGCCATGTCTAGGACTTGCATATGGCTGCTATCTGTGCATTCTGCGAGAACGGAGTTAAAGTATTTTCATGCAACTTTGCCATGTAAATATTCCAGCCATTCCGGACTTCATCCATTTAATGTATAGCTCTCAGAAAAGGAAAACTATTCCACAAGTCAATACACTTGACCTGTTTCCAAGGTGCCTGCTCACACTTGTGCCTCTGCTGTGACATTACAGACCCGTACACAAGTTTACTGCCACATACCAAGAATGTGAAGTGTAGTTTATGTAAAGTTCTGTGCTAAACTATTTATGGAAATAAAAGGATTGTCATTTTCCTAATATGTTTTATTTAGCTGGTTTCCGTCAATCTTCTCAAAGAGAAATATATGAGATTTTAGTGAGTTCAGACACTTAAATTTTCATGAAAAGTTGAAATATGTGCAGGGTCTTTCTGGGCAGTCTGTTCTACGACTGTATATGCCTTCATATATGATGCCATATTGGGGTTTCTGCTGCTAATATGCTACATTTCTCTCTCAGTCTGTGTGTGCCTACAGTAAGAAGCAGTCTGACCCTCCCCTGCACTGAGATTATCCTGCCATTCTGCCAGGAGTAACTGTATAATTGTAAACAAATAGCTGAAAAAAGCCCAAGTAAGGAAACATTCACATATCAGATGCATCAGTATTAGAGATGAGCGAGTACTGTTCGGATCAGCCGATCCGAACAGCACGCACGCATTGAAATGAATGGACGTAGCCGGCACGCGGGGGGTTAAGCGGCCGGCCGGCGTCAAAGGGGAAGTACCAGGTGCATCCATTCATTTCAATGCGTGCGTGCTGTTCGGATCGGCTGATCCAAACAGTACTCACTCATCTCTAATCAGTATCAGTTTTTATTGTCCCTTAGTCATTACAAGTGAAGGAAAAATGCATCATTTATTTATTTTTTATTTTTTTACAAATTTCTACTCCAAAACCATACATTGTAATCAGCTTTTACCATGATGGTCCATGAAGCAGTATAGGTTGTCGAGGCCAATAGAGTTGTGGATGCTCAACTACTTTTAGTATAGGTCTGTTGACCAGGCTGTCCCATCAAGTAAAGGTCCAGGACAAAAAGATGCGTATGACTATTAGGCTGAGGTCAGACAGAGTTTTTTGGTCTGGAATTTGAGCACTGCATCGGCATCCAGTCACATTAATCCGCTCTGGGTTAGGCCCAAATGAATGGGCCTTAGTCGGGAGGGAGTGTCTTCAGGTGGACGTCCAAGACTAAACCAGCCACAGCATCCACCTGAACTATGAGCATGTCCCTTCTTTTTTCCAGGAGCTAGAACAGACCGCTCGCGGGGAAAAAAAGAGATGACCAGCTCCCATTGATTTCATTGGGAGCCGTTTTTTTGATCAGTATTTTGAGGTGGATTCCGCCTCAAAATCCTGACCAAAAACCCTGTCTGAACTTGGCCTAAGATGCACCCCAGGTTTAAATGAGAAAAATTAGGATTAGGCGGGGGACAACTAACAAGGCATTACAATTTGCAGGGGTGACTAACAAGGCATGATACTTTGTCCCCACACAGAATAATGCCCCATTATTGTGCCTCCTCACTGTGCTCCTTAGTATACCTCTGACCACTCACAGTATAATTCCCCATTAATGCCCCCCATACATATTTTACATTTAAAGGGGTTGTCCCACGTCGCATACTCACCAGTCTTCGTTGCTGTAAATTCTTCTTTCTTCCGGCTTTGTTGCGTCATTGGTGGGTGGGGTTATCTATGCAAAGCCAAGCGGCGAGATGCTGCTGGCCCTGTGTGCGCGCTCATAGACCAGTCTAGCCTTCACAATGCGAATACAGACCCGGAATCCGCCTCTCTCTATTACAGCGGATGCCGGGTCTGTATTCGCATTGTGAAGGCTAGACTGGTCTATGAGCGTGCACGCAGGGCCAGCGGCATCTCGCCGCTTGGCTTTGCATATGTGAATACAGACCCGGCATCCGCTGTAATAGAGAGGCGGATGCCTGCAACATCGCTATGCTCCTGCCCTGCATGAAGCCAGCAGCGGCAGAAGCGATGCTATTAGTCTAAGCATAATATAGGAGATCCAGGAACACTGGAATAGAAATGCCAAGCAGATACAACGCAAGAGAAGAAAAACAACATGGTAAAGCTACTGTCTTAATAATATCCCATCTATTACCACACCAGTGTGGATTCTGTGAAGAGAACCTCCATCTCTATTCACTGTGATCCGGTCCTGCTCATCTACTGTATCTACAGACAGTAGATAAGCAAGTTATTACAGGAGGGTCACCAAGTCCACTATGACACCTTAGCAAATGATGACAACACCTCGGGAATGCAACTGGGACAGCAGGGGAAGCATGCCCCTGCGGGCATCTAACACGGCAAAGTCCCTGTATTACCCCACTATCACAGCCTATCAACTAGACACTTTCCAAACTCAGTAGAACCCCTATGAAAGTGGGAAAAAATACCTGAAAACCTTTTTTCCTCCCCAATTGGATGGACAGAAAACCCAATTTCTACTCTAATGAAACCTTAACAAGCACCCCTTTAAATCACATTTCCCGTGACAACCACAGATGGAATAGGCAATGGGAAATCCAACAGTACCCACCCTTAACTGTCATTGTGGGTGTGTGTGTGTGTGTGTGTGTGTGAGAGAGATTTGGTAAGACCTTACAAAATTCACTTTTCTGGCCCTTAACATGGACCCTTCCAAATTAAGTTAGAGGCCCATAAGCTGAGTTACCAGCAGAGATTGAGGCCCATTAGGTGACTTCAGCCTCTTACCAGCAGAGTTTTAGGCCCTTGGAGTGAGTTGAGGCTCTAACCAGCAGTGTTTGGGGAAATCAGGGTGGATTCAGCCTCTAACCAGCAGAGTTTGGGGAAATCAGGGTGGATTGAGCCTAGAAGGATCAGAATTGTGCAACGCAGATGGTGGAGGAATATGAGGAGGAATTGTAGAGGTTAAGTGTAGACATGACAATTCATGTTGGGGTGCTTGACACTGGTGGGCACGAAATTGATGGGTCTATCCAGTGGCTGTTCATTTTGATGAAAGTTAGCCGGTCGGCACTCTCAGCTGACAGCCGGCTGCGTTGAAAACCCTTTCAGATATCACGCTGGCGGCAGGACAGGACAGCACCTCCAAGGCGTATAGGGCAAGTTCAAGCTACAGGTCCAACTTTGACACCCAATACGTGTAGGGCGCAGAGGGATCGGAGAGGACAGGGCTGTGGTCAGACAGGTATTCCCGCAACATGCGCCTATACTTTTCCCGCCTGGTGACACTAGACCCCTCAGTGGCGGGAGTTTGGCTAGGGGGTGCCATTAATGTGTCCCAGAGCTTAGACAGTGTACCCCTTGTGGGTGTGGACCGAACGGCACTTGTTCGCCTCATGGAGGAACTGTCCTCTCTGCCGCCACCGACACTTGATGGGAACATCTCCATCACGTTCTGCACCAATTGCTTGTGGCAGTCATTAATGCGATTGGCCCTCCCCTCTACCGGAATAAAAGACGAGATGTTATTTTTATACTGGGGGTCAAGGATTGCAAATATCCAGTATTGGTTGCTTTCCATTATTTTGACTATGCACTTGTCACTTGAAAAGCACCCCAACATGAAGTCAGCCATGTGTGCCAGAGTGTTACTTGGCATGACTTCGCTGCCCCCACCGGAAAGGTCACTCTCCATTTCCTCCTCTTACTCCTTCCTTTCGTCCCATCCGCACTGCAAGAATGGGACGCATTGAACTTCCCCGGTAGCCTCCTGTGTCACAATCATATCATCTGCCACGTCTTCATCCTCCTCCTCCTCCGTCATTAAACGCTGTGAAGCGGACAGGTGTGTGGAACTACTCTCCTGCTGTGACGGATCGGATGCTATCCCTGACTCCTCAGTGTGATCTGCATTATCCCTGATGGCAATGAGGGATTCTCGCATCACAAACAAGAGCGGGATTGTTACGCTCACTAGTGCGTCGTCACAGCTGACCCTCTTGGTGGACTCCTCAAACACCCGTAGGATTTCACATAGGTCTCCCATCCATGGCCACTCATGGTTGAGAAACTGAGGGAGTTGACTTTGTGGCACCCTAGGGTTTTGGAGATGGTACTCCATCAAAGGTCTCTGCTGCTCAACCACTCTGCTCAACATATGATATGTTGAGTTCCAGTGTGTGGGGACATCGCATAACAGCCAGTGTTCGGGCAGATGTAGGCGTTGCTGGAGTTTTTTGAGGCTAGCAGTGGCTACTGTAGAATTGCGAAAGTGGGGGCACAAGCCCACATTTTCACCAGTAGCTCGTGCAGATTTGGGTATGTCTTTAAAAAACATTGCACCACTAGGTTAAAGATGTGGGCCAGGCATGGAACATGTTGGAGGCTGGCAAGCTCCAGAGCTGCTACCAGGTTCCTGCCGTTATCAGACACGACCATGCCTGGGCCCAGGTGCAGCAGATCAAACCATATTGCTGTCTCATCGAGGAGGGCATCCCTCACCTCGGAGACAGTGTGCTGTCTGTCCCCCAAGCTGATGAGCTTCAGCACGGCCTGCTGACGTCTACCCACTAGAGATGAGCGAGTACTGTTCGAAACGGCAGTTTCGAATAGCACACACCCATAGGAATGAATGGAGCCGGCTGGCACACAGACGGGGCCGGCGTCCTGCCGCTTAACCCCCTGGCTGCGTCCATTCATTCCTATGGGTGCGTACTATTCGAAACTGCCGTTTCAAACAGTACTCGCTCATCTCTACTACCCACGCCAGTGCTGCAACGTTTCCAGCTCGTAGCTGGAGTCAATTTTTTTTTATAACTCAAATTTTTATTGAAAATTTTTTTAAACAATAAGAAAAGAAAAAACAATTACAAGTTACAAGGCGAACACCCGCCCTGCGAACAGAAAAAGCACACAGTGCAATACAAAATACAATCAGAAGAATAATTAAAAAAAAAAAAAAAAAAAAAAATTAAAGACAAAGAAAGCAACATAGAAAAAAAAAGAAAAAGGAAAAAAGGGGGGGGGAGGGAGGGGTTAGTGGGACAGATGAGTGGGGGAGAGGACTAAATGTGGGGGGTGAAAGGGTAGGTAGGGGTGAGTGTGAGCAGTCAGGAAACCAGTGAGAGCGCTCGCCAGGTCATCCATACCACAGCCAGTTGGGAAGGGCTCGGGAGCAACCACTGGTCAAATACCTGAGACGAACAACAAGAGTATCAATCAGAGGAGGGGTCAGAGCCCAGGAGCGTCCGGTACTCTGCAGACTGTTGAAACCTGAACCAGTAGAACCAGGTTTTGATGTACGCCTCAGTCGTGCCATGCAGGAAAGACGTGAGATTTTCCATGCGCATTATCTTGTTGACCTTCGAAATCCAGAGGGAGAGAGGAGGAGGATCCACTCGTTTCCAAAAAAGGGGGATACAAGCCCGGGCAGCGAGGATCAGGAATCTAAGTAGGGAACGCTTAAAGACCTTTACAGAAGACTCACAATGATTAAGGAGGAACAGGGCAGGGCCCAAATGGTGAGAAGTTTCAGTAAGCTGGAGGGTTATCCGCTTGACCCCCTCCCAGAAGGACGAAAGGGCAGGACAGGACCAAAAAATGTGTAGCAGCGTGCCTTCCTCGTCGCCACAGCGCCAACATAATGGGGAGACCTGAGGAAACATAGCATGGAGTCTCGTAGGAACCCTATACCATCGGGACAAGATTTTGTAGCTGGCCTCCTGGTGGCGAGAGCTGATGGAAGCAGTATGAGAAAGGCGAAAAATGCGCCTACGCTGCTCCTGAGAGAGGGAAAGGGATAAGTCAGATTCCCATTTCAACAAGAACGGCGGAACAAAGTCCTCCGGAGGTTCAACCAGGATCCGGTAAGTGAGCGAGAGGGAGTGGCGAAGGGGGCCAGCACCAACAAAAATCTTCTCCAAGGGGGTAGGTTCGACGCGGAACTCTGCAGGAGCAGGGAGAGAATGTAAAAAGTGACGAAGTTGCATCCCCCGCCAAGCATCCAAAGGGGGCAGCTCAGGAGGGGCCTGGGAATTCAGAAGTGTAGTCCATCCCCCAGCGTCCTGGAAGTGACAGGCACGGAAAATCCCATGACGGCGCCAATTACGAAAAACTCGGTCAAACATTCCAGGTGGAAAGGCAGGATTGCCCAGCACTGGGAAAAGAGCGGAATCCTTAGGGAGGAGAGTGGAGCGAACAAGGCCCCTGGAGCAAATCCGAAGCGTGGGACCAAGGGTAGGGTGAGAAAAGAGAGATGACAATGAGGAGGAGTCCAGCCATGGGGCAACCTGCAAAGGGATCGGAGAGAATGCCTGTTCGATGTAGACCCAAGGTTTAGAAACAGCATGCCTACACCAGTCCACGACACGAGTCAGGTGGGTAGCCAAGTAATAGGACTTCAGGTCCGGAAGCGATAAACCACCGCAACTCTTGGGACGAAAGAGAAAAGCCTTGCTCACTCGGGCGGGTCTGCCCGACCAGATGAACTTCAATTGGACGGAAGTGAGGGATCTAAGAAAAGACAGAGGGATGTGAATGGGAAGCGCCTGCATCAAGTAGAGAAGACGAGGGAGAATGTTCATTTTAAAAATCGCGCATCTCCCGAACCAAGTAAAGGCTCCAGTGGACCATCGAGTACAATCAGCCCTGATAGACGCCAGAAGTGGGGGGAAGTTGCAACGAAAGAGATCTTTCGGGTTCGGAGTAAGATAAACCCCCAAATATTTGAGAGAAGTGGGGGCCCAATGAAAAGGGAAAGATTGACTCAAGGAGGTGGCCGCCGAGGAGGAAAGGGTCACATTAAGGGCTTCCGACTTCGAAAAGTTGATTTTAAAATTCGAAAGGGTCGAGTAAACCTGAAAGGCAGACATCAGAGCTGGAAGAGAAACATGAGGGGAGGAGAGAAAAAATAGCAAGTCGTCTGCATAAGCCGCCACTTTGTATAAACAGGAAGAATGAGCAGCGCCTGAGATGTTCGGGTCGGCTCGAACCTGGCGGAGGAAGGGTTCAAGAGTCAGGACGAAAATGAGAGGCGAGAGGGGGCATCCTTGCCTAGTGCCATTTCGGATAGGGAAGGACTGGGACAATAAACCGTTCACCCTAACCATCGCTGTAGGGAGAGAGTATAGAGCCATGATCCAACTCATCATGCGATTTCCAAGACCAATATGTAACAGGGTCTCTTCCATGAACCGCCAGTTGACCCTGTCGAAGGCTTTCTCAGCGTCAGTTGAAAGAAGCATGAGAGGAGAGCCCGATTGTTTAGCCCCATACATGAGGTTGATAGCTTTGGTAGTATTATCTCGAGCCTCACAGCCGGGTAAAAATCCAGCTTGATCCGCGTGAACAATATTTCCTAACAAGGGCGATAAACGCGTCGCAAGGATCTTGGCTAAAATTTTTAGGTCAACATTGATTAGCGAAATGGGGCGGTAGTTAGAGCACAGAAGAGGGTCCTTTCCGGGTTTGGGGATAACCGCTATGTGAGCACACAGGGAGTCACGACAAAGGGCCGAGCCATCGGTGAGAGAATTGAAAACTTTCAACAGTCTGGGGCGGAGTTCAGGGCCAAGTTTCTTATAGTATACCAAGGTAAGGCCGTCTGGGCCTGGGGCCTTACCCGTTGCCATACTGGAGATAGCTAAAGAAATTTCCTCTTCAACAATAGGAGATTCCAAGGCCGTCAATTCCTCTAGAGACAACGACGGGAGACCAGAGGAGGAGAGATAAGAACGAATGCGATCTCGGAACTCCGCTTCAGGGAGAGGAGAAGGGCCAGAGTTTACAGAATACAAAGAGGCATAGTAGTCCCGAAAGGCAGCTGCAATATCAAGGGGCATGTGTAATCGAGTACCCTGGGCGGAATTGATGCATGGAACGTAGGTGGAGGACTGCTGAACCCGAAGGGCCCTAGCTAGTGAACGCCCGCTCTTATTTCCAAACTCATAAAAATGACGTCTGCATTTAGCTAGAGTACCCTTCACCCTATCAGTGACGAGCGTACGCAATTCCTCTCGGGCGCTGGCAAGCTGGGAATAAACATCAGGAGTGATTTGGCGTTTATGAAGAAGTTCCAATGAGCGGATCCGCTGCAGCAGAGATTCAATACAAGCCCGGCGTTCCTTGTTTAAGCGGGAACCATGTTGCAACAGGATACCCCGGATAAAACATTTGTGAGCCTCCCACACCATTGGAGGAGCAATCCCCGACAATTCCTCCCTCTCAAAGTATTCCCCCAAACGGGTCTTAATGTCATCCAGGATGGTTACGTCATCAAGAAGTGATGCGTTAAGTTTCCACTGACGCTGGAAGGGAATAGGAGAGGACAAGGAAACAGACAAAGTAACCAAAGCATGGTCGGAGAAAGTAATGTTATCGACTTCCGCAGCCAACAAAGAGTGGAGATGTTGGTGACGGATAAAGAGGTAGTCGATACGAGAGTATCGGTGATGGACCGGAGAGTAATAGGAGTAATCCCTATCCAATGGGTGGAGTAACCTCCAGGAGTCCACAAGCTGGTGGGAATGAAGGTCCCTCTTAATCCTCCTGATGAGCGAGTAAGGGTGAGAAGAGACGCCAGCAGAAGAGTCCAATGAAGGGTCTAGGACCAGATTAAGATCACCCCCCGCCACCAGGAAGCCCTCCACAAAGCCGTCCAACAGCCCTAAGTAAGAACTAAGGGCACGACCCTGTCCCGAGTTAGGCAAATACAAAGAGGCAAAAGTAAAAAGCTGAGAGGAGATACGACCCTTGACCATAACAAGTCTCCCCTCAGAATCAGTGCGAGTCTCCAAATGTTCCCAAGGCAGGGAGCGAGAAATCAAGATACTAGTCCCTCTGGATTTCGGGTCAGGAGAAGAGCTATGATATGCATGAGGAAACCAAGCATTAGTCAACTTGTATGGCTTGGTAGAGCAATGGTGAGTTTCCTGCAAAAACACAACATGAAGGCGCTTACCTTTGAGCAGATTGAAGAGTACGGAGCGCTTCTCTGGACTATGAAGGCCTCTCACATTGAGGGAGCCCACGGCGATGGAGGAAAGGCGATCAAGCGGAGGCATGGAGGGAGACGGGCTTTCCCAGCTCACACCCAGCTGGAGTCAATTTAACGGCGGGGGAGGAGGAGGGTGTTGTTTCAGAGCCCCTGCCAGGAACGATAGGCGGGGAAACGAGCCCAGTCCCAGCCTCAACTACATTCACCCAGTGTGCCATCAGTGAAATGTAGTGTACCTGTCTGCATGCACTTGTCCACGCGTCGGTGGTCAAGTGGACCTTTGTGCAAAGCACGGAACTTAGGGCCCACCTGATGTTGAGTGACACGTGCTGGTGTAAGGCGGGGACAGCACACCTGGAGAAGTAGTGATGGCATAGCGAGGTGCCGCACTTGCCATCAGGTCCCGGAAGACCGTTGTTTCCACAAGCCGGAACGCCAACATCTCCTGAGCCAGGAGTTTGGAGATGTGCGCGTTCAAGGCTTATGCATGTGGGTGGTTAGCGCTGTTTTTTTGCCTGCGCTGAAATGTCTGAGAGATGGTGGGTTGCTAGAAAGAGGCGCATGATGGTGGAGAAGAAGCAGCTGAGACAGGAACAGGGGAGGATGAGGAAGAAGTCCCCAAAGTGGCGGAGCCACATGTTGCGGTGTCCTGGCTGGTGCTCTGGACTGCAGCGCCAGCACTGGCAACAGTGGGAGAGGCAGTGGCGGCAACGCCGGACTACGATTGTCCTGTCTTTGCTCTCTCCCACTGAGCCCAGTGCTTGGATTCCAAATAACGGCGCATGGAAGTGGTCGAAACGTTGCTATTTTCAGAGCCCCTACTCAGTTTCGAGTGGCAAATTGTGCAAGCCGCACTATATTTGTCTTCCACGCATTCCTTGAAAAATCTCCACACCATCGAGGAACATGCCTTCGATGGGGGAGTTTTTTTGGGCTGGCTATGATAGGGAACATCTTGGGCCATTCTGGGTGCAGCCTGGCTTCGGCGAAGCAGCTGACCTCTGCCTCTGGACATGCCTCTGCCTCTAGCCACCCTTTTTGGTGCTGCACCTCCCTCAACATCGACACTGCTTTCCCCGCTTGACATCCCCCCTGTCCAGCTCGGGTCAGTGTCCTCGTCGTCCACCACCTCCTCTGCCAATTCCTCTCTCGCCTCCTCCTCCTGCACACCGCAACAGGCTGCCCTGATGGCAACTGTGTCTCATCATCGTCACTGAGGGTGGGTTGCTAGTCAACCACCACAAAATCAACAGGAGATGGAGGAGACTCCAGTGCTTGGGCATCTGGACATAGAAAGTCGTCTGGGAGCTCTGTGGAATAGGGAAATGGAGGGACAGGGAGAGGGACAGTTAAAGGACAAGAGAACAGCTCCTGGGAGCAGGGAAAGTTGGGATTACGCTGCTGGGAAGATTGGGCATTTTGGGAGGAAGGCTGAACAGAATGTTGTGTAGGAGGAGGAGTTGAGGTAGAGGCTGACTGGCTGGTGGATAATGTGGTGGAAGCATTATCCGCCAGCCATTGTAACACATGTTCCTGGTGCTCGGGCCTACTTAGGTTTGTGCCCTGCACCCTACTTAATGTGGCCAGCAAGCTGGGGACTGTGGAGAAGCGCAATGCTTGCTGCCCCTGAGGAGTAGGCACGGAATGCGCTGTGGCTTCACCGTGACCTTGATCCCCAGCAACATTCCCACGCCCCCGTCCCTTACCGGTAGCCTTGCGCATTTTTAGATGGTTTTGATGGTTTGGTGGGTACACACAGTGACAACCTGGATGAATCGTTTATAGCCTGAGAATTAGAATGTATATCCCACTGCTTTTTGGAAGGTACACACCGTGACAACCTGGATGAAGCGTATATAGTCTAAGAATTAGAATGTATATCCCACTGCTTTTTGGGGGGTACACACAGTGACAACCTGCAGCAGTGGTTAGCGCTGCAGTCTTGCAGCGCTGGAGTCCTGGGTTCAAATCCCACCCAGGACAACATCTGCAAGGAGTTTGTATGTTCTCCCCGTGTTTGTGTGGGTTTCCTCCCACACATCAAAGACATACTGATAGGTAATTTAGATTGTGAGTCCTATATGGGACAGTGACTGTCAATGTCTGTAAAGCGCTGCAGAATATGATGGCGCTATATAAGTAAGAATAATAAATAAATAATAAACCTGGATGAAGCGTCTATAGCCTGAGAATTAGAATGTATATCCCACTGCTTTTTGGGGGTTACACACCGTGACAACCTGGATGAAGCGTCTATTGCGTATATGGGCTGAGAATTTCAGTGTATACCCCTTAGTTTTGGGGCAGGGGGGGGGGGACACACTGTTGAATCCTGGATTAAGCATAAATAGGGTATATGGGCATACAATTTCAGTGTACTTAGCTTAATCCCCACCGCGGAAAGCTGGGTTGCGTAGATACAGCCTGGCTTAATTGCTGTGAATCCCACTTTAGCGTTTGTGGGTAGACACTGTGCCAAGCTTGTTTCAGCTTCTCCCTTTAGTGTAGCTCTTAAGAGCTGTTGTAGTTCTTCTTCTTTGCTATTCCTGCCTAGCAGAATCTAAAACCTAACTAGCCCTCAGCAGATGTCTGTCTCTAACTAAGTGCAAGTACAAATGAATCGGAGCTGATGCTGCCTGTTCGTTTGAATCAGAGGTCACATGTCCTCGGCAGCCAATGGCTTTTTCCTAGTTTTTTCATGGCCTCCGTTGTCATAGTTACTGTCCCACATATTTGCATATTATCTGATCTGCTCCAGTGCTGACACACTGGATGGGAAAACACCTTTAATCCAAATTGGCAGTTTACTAATATTAAACATGCAGGGAAAAAGAAAATCTAATTTGTTGCAAAATTCTAAAACAACAGGTATGAAGGTAGTTAGAAGTCACAGAGCTCTCTTCAAGCGGAGCTGATGGGGATCAACGGCGTCAACAACACGCTCATCATATGGTGTCCCAGCAAGCTGATGAGATGCCGGAACAATCACAGGCACAGCGCGAGGAATGAGTTCAGTGGCAGGCCAGCTTAACAGCTCCCGAAACTCCGGAGCAGGCGGATCATCGACGCCAACGCGCTCATTATCTGGATTCCCAGTGAGCTATCGGAACAATCACGGGCACAGTGTGAGGAATTAGTTCATTGACAGGGCAGCTTAACAGCTTCCAAAACGCTGGAGCAGGCGGATCATCAATGCCAACAACACATTCCCTGCGAGATGCTGGAACAATCACAGGCATGGTGCGAGGAATGAGTTCAGCGGCAGGCCAGCTTGACAGCTGCCAAAACGCCAGAGCGGGCAGATCATCAACGCCAGCACCACGCTCATTATATAACGTCCCAGCAAGCTGCTGAGATGCCGGAACAATCACAGGCACGGTGCCCTCACACACACTGGGAAGACTTGTGTACACAAAGCAAGCATTATTAAAGCTCATGTCTGCAGACATGCTACAGGACAGCAGGCATGCTCTTACCATCCCCCACGAGCTAAGAAGAAAACTTAGGAAATTTAGGAAACGCAGACGAAGAGCCGGTGTATCAAAACACAAGGGAAAAAGACGCTACAAGCATGTGATTCCGGCCATCATTATGAGTAATGTGAGATCAATTGTGAATAAGATGGATGAACTGACAGCACTGACCAGGCATCAACAGGTGTTTCGTGAGTGCAGTATGATGCTGTTTACAGAGACTTGGCTTACTGAAATCACGCCAGACACACTTGCCTCCTTGGAGGGCTTCAAACTTCTTTGTGCGGACAGGACGCTGGCGAGCGGTAAGCGCAAGGGAGGAGGGCTTGCAAAATTTGTGAATGAGAGACAGTGTAATCCAGGACATATTGTAGTTAAGAAACAATCATGTGAAAAGGATATTGAACTGCTAGCCGTGAGCATGAGACCTTATTACCTGCCAAGGGAACTATCACGTTATCGTGCTAGCTGCATATGTCCCCCCCTCTGCTAAAGCTGACGCTGCCTGTGAAGTGCTACATGCTGCTGTGAGCGAGTTGCAATCATCTCAGCCCCGTGCCCTGCTCCTGGTGTGTGGAGACTTCAACCATGTCTCTACAGGATCCACTCTACCAGGTATCACACAGTATCTAACCTGCCACACAAGAGACATCAAAACGCTAGACTTGCTCTTTGCCAATGTAAGGGATGCATATAACTCATCAGTCCTACCACTCCTGGGTAGATCGGCTCACAGCCTGGTGCATCTGTGACCCAGTTACACTCCACTGGTGCGCAGAGAATCAGCTGTTACCCGTACAGTGAAAATTTGGTCAGAGGAAAGTGTCGAGACTCTAAAGGACTGTTTTAATATAACATTATGGGAAGTGTTTCAAGCCTCCTTTCCAGGTGACATTGAGGGACTTACACTGCATAACGGACTACATTAATTTCTGTGTAGACAGCACGGTACCAACTAGAAAGGTGAGGTGTTTCTCCAATAACAAACCATGGATCAACTCTGAAATAGAAAGTGACAAAGAGCGGTACATTGAAGAATAGAGAAACGCAATAAACAACGCCAAGACACTCACCGTGTACCAGTTACTGTAAAGGGACTACACCATGGCCACCTGTCTGGAGAAGATACCCACCTCAAACACAGACAGACCCTGAGCCAGTACAGACTGAGCGCCCACAGCCTGGAGATGGAGATGGGTGACACAGGCACACGTACAAGCCACGGGAGAACAGACTGTGACCAGGGGGCCCTAGAAGACGAGGCCCACTTCCTGCCACATTGCACCAAATACTCAGCTGTGAGGGCCATCTACTTCCAAAGACTCTCTGCCCACATCCCGGATTTCACATCTTCAGATGAGAAGAGGAAACTCTACATCCTGGGGGAAGAGGAGTCCACTGTGGAGATCGCTACCCAATATTTGTCCACCTGCCACCAACTGAAAGGAAGATGAGACCCCATGGACTGTTATACCCCATTACTGCCCCTTCTAACCACCCATCCACAGCCGTACATCCAAAACCAAACCCCCCCCTCCCCCATACCCACCACTCTCTTTGCTTTGGCGATGTCAAATGTCTATTCGGACGTGTCAATAAAGTTTTTTTGATTTGATTAATTTGAATAACACTGCTGAATATACCGTAAATACAGGTATAGTAGTTACTACACACATATAACACTGCCGTATACACAGTACATAGAGTAGATACTACACACATGCAGTATACACAGTACATATAGGAGATACTACACACATGCAGTATACACAGTACATACAGCAGATATTACACACATGCAGTATACACAGTACATAGAGTAGATACTACACACATGCAGTATACACAGTACATATAGGAGATACTACACACATGCAGTATATACAGTACATATAGTAGATATTACACACATGCAGTATATACAGTACATATAGTAGATATTACATGCAGTATATACAGTACATATAGTAGATATTACACACATGCAGTATATACAGTACATATAGCAGATATTACACACATGCAGTATACACAGTACACATAGTAGATATTACACACATGCAGTATACACAGTACATATAGTAGATATTACATGCAGTATATACAGTACATATAGTAGATATTACATGCAGTATATACAGTACATATAGCAGATATTACACACATGCAGTATATACAGTACATATAGTAGATATTACACACATGCAGTATATACAGTACATATAGTAGATATTACACACATGCAGTATATACAGTACATATAGTAGATATTACACACATGCAGTATACACAGTACATATAGGAGATACTACACACATATACAGTATACACAGTACATATAGTAGATATTACATGCAGTATATACAGTACATATAGTAGATATTACATGCAGTATATACAGTACATATAGCAGATATTACACACATGCAGTATATACAGTACATATAGTAGATATTACACACATGCAGTATATACAGTACATATAGTATATACAGTAGATATTACACACATGCAGTATACACAGTACATAGAGTAGATACTACACACATGCAGTATATACAGTACATATAGTAGATATTACATGCAGTATATACAGTACATATAGTAGATATTACATGCAGTATATACAGTACATATAGTAGATATTACATGCAGTATATACAGTACATATAGCAGATATTACACACATGCAGTATATACAGAACATATAGTAGATATTACACACATGCAGTATATACAGTACATATAGTAGATATTACATGCAGTATATACAGTACATATAGTAGATACTACACACATGCAGTATATACAGTACATATAGTAGATATTACATGCAGTATATACAGTACATATAGTAGATATTACATGCAGTTTATACAGTACATATAGTAGATATTACATGCAGTATATACAGTACATATAGTAGATATTACACACATGCAGTATATACAGTACATATAGTAGATATTACACACATGCAGTATATACAGTACATATAGTAGATATTACATGCAGTATATACAGTACATATAGTAGATATTACATGCAGTTTATACAGTACATATAGTAGATATTACATGCAGTATATACAGTACATATAGCAGATATTACACACATGCAGTATATACAGTACATATAGTAGATATTACACACATGCAGTATATACAGTACATATAGTAGATATTACATGCAGTATATACACAGTACATAAAGTAGATATTACATGCAGTATATACAGTACATATAGTAGATATTATACACATGCAGTATATACAGTACATATAGTAGATATTACATGCAGTATATACAGTACATATAGTAGATATTACATGCAGTATATACAGTACATATAGTAGATATTACACACATGCAGTATATACAGTACATATAGCAGATATTACACACATGCAGTATATACAGTACATATAGCAGATATTACACACATGCAGTATGTACAGTACATATAGTAGATATTACACACATGCAGTATATACAGTACATATAGTAGATATTGCATGCAGTATATACAGTACATATAGTAGATATTACATGCAGTATATACAGTACATATAGCAGATATTACACACATGCAGTATATACAGTACATATAGTAGATATTACACACATGCAGTATATACAGTACATATAGTAGATATTACATGCAGTATATACAGTACATATAAATAATATTACATGCAGTATATACAGTACATATAGTAGATATTACATGCAGTATATACAGTACATATAGTAGATATTACACACATGCAGTATATACAGTACATATAGCAGATATTACACACATGCAGTATATACAGTACATATAGTAGATATTACACACATGCAGTATATACAGTACATATAGTAGATATTGCATGCAGTATATACAGTACATATAGTAGATATTACATGCAGTATATACAGTACATAAAGTAGATATTACATGCAGTATATACAGTACATATAGTAGATATTATACACATGCAGTATATACAGTACATATAGTAGATATTACATGCAGTATATACAGTACATATAGTAGATATTACATGCAGTATATACAGTACATATAGTAGATATTACACACATGCAGTATATACAGTACATATAGCAGATATTACACACATGCAGTATATACAGTACATATAGCAGATATTACACACATGCAGTATGTACAGTACATATAGTAGATATTACACACATGCAGTATATACAGTACATATAGTAGATATTGCATGCAGTATATACAGTACATATAGTAGATATTACATGCAGTATATACAGTACATATAGCAGATATTACACACATGCAGTATATACAGTACATATAGTAGATATTACACACATGCAGTATATACAGTACATATAGTAGATATTACATGCAGTATATACAGTACATATAGTAGATATTACATGCAGTATATACAGTACATATAGTAGATATTACATGCAGTATATACAGTACATATAGTAGATATTACACACATGCAGTATATACAGTACATATAGCAGATATTACACACATGCAGTATATACAGTACATATAGTAGATATTACACACATGCAGTATATACAGTACATATAGTAGATATTGCATGCAGTATATACAGTACATATAGTAGATATTACATGCAGTATATACAGTACATATAGCAGATATTACACACATGTAGTACATATAGTAGATATTACACACATGCAGTATATACAGTACATATAGTAGATACTACACACATAGAGTACATGTAGTATTACACACATGCAGTACATATGACTAGTCTCAGGTAGGCTCAGGTGAGGTACAGTAGGCAGAGCTCAGGTCATGTGACCAGGGGGAGGGGAGGCCACGTCTGTGCTGGAGGAAACCTCTGGGCTGTGTTGGTGTCACATCTCCCGGGGAGGAAGAGACTGACAGCCCGGGGACTCCGCTGCACCGCCGGTGAGACCCCCTGTGCTGTGCCTGTAGCCAGTCTGAGCCGATGTCACTCACCTGACTGATTCATCTTCCCGGGATTTCCTGGACTGTAGGAGAACTTATAGAGAGGAGACATTACTGCAAACCGGGTGAGTGTCCCCAAAGTCCGGGGGAAGAGGAGGGGACCTGTGTGTCCTGCGCCCCCATAACTTCCCGCCCAGCGTGTACAGCTACATAGCCTGGCCGCACCGGCTATCACTTGTATGTGATCTGGGAGTGGTGTTATATGTACTAAGCACACAGGGAAGGAGAAGCCGGGGACATGTCCTGTGTCTACAGGGTGTATACACTAATCTACTGATCCTGGCAGTGTGTATACAGGGGTATATACTAATACTGGCAGTGTGTATACAGGGGGTATACACTAATCTACTGATCCCGGCAGTGTGTATACAGGGGTATATACTAATCTACTGATCCCGCCAGTGTGTATACAGGGGGTATATACTAATCTACTGATCCTGGCAGTGTGTATACAGGGGGTATATACTAATCCTGGCAGTGTGTATACAGGGGTATATACTAATACTGACAGTGTGTATACAGGGGCTATATACTAATCCTGGCAGTGTGTATACAGGGTGTATACACTAATCTACTGATCCCGGCAGTGTGTATACAGGGTGTATACACTAATCTACTGATCCTGGCAGTGTGTATACAGGGGTATATACTAATACTGGCAGTGTGTATACAGGGGGTATACACTAATCTACTGATCCCGGCAGTGTGTATACAGGGGTATATACTAATCTACTGATCCCGCCAGTGTGTATACAGGGGGTATATACTAATCTACTGATCCTGGCAGTGTGTATACAGGGGGTATATACTAATCCTGGCAGTGTGTATACAGGGGTATATACTAATACTGACAGTGTGTATACAGGGGCTATATACTAATCCTGGCAGTGTGTATACAGGGTGTATACACTAATCTACTGATCCCGGCAGTGTGTATACAGGGGGTATATACTAATCTACTGATCCTGGCAGTGTGTATACAGGGGGTATATACTAATCCTGGCAGTGTGTATACAGGGGTATATACTAATACTGGCAGTGTGTATACAGGGGGTATACACTAATCTACTGATCCCGGCAGTGTGTATACAGGGGGTATATACTAATCTACTGATCCTGGCAGTGTGTATACAGGGGGTATATACTAATCCTGGCAGTGTGTATACAGGGGTATATACTAATACTGACAGTGTGTATACAGGGGCTATATACTAATCCTGGCAGTGTGTATACAGGGGTATATACTAATCTACTGATCCTGGCAGTGTGTATACAGGGTGTATACACTAATCTACTGATCCCGGCAGTGTGTATACAGGGGGTATATACTAATCTACTGATCCCGGCAGTGTGTATACAGGGGTATATACTAATCTACTGATCCTGGCAGTGTGTATACAGGGGGTATATACTAATCTACTGATCCTGGCAGTGTGTATACAGGGGGTATACACTAATCTACTGATCCCGGCAGTGTGTATACAGGGGTATATACTAATCCTGCCAGTGTGTATACAGGGGTATATACTAATCTACTGATCCTGGCAGTGTGTATACAGGGGTATATACTAATCTACTGATCCCGGCAGTGTGTATACAGGGAGTATATACTAATCTACTGATTCTGCCAGTGTGTATACAGGGGGTATATACTAATACTGACAGTGTGTATACAGGGGCTATATACTAATCCTGGCAGTGTGTATACAGGTTGTATACACTAATCTACTGATCCTGGCAGTGTGTATACAGGGGGTATATACTAATGTACTGATCCTGGCAGTGTGTATACAGGTTGTATACACTAATCTACTGATCCTGGCAGTGTGTATACAGGGGGTATATACTAATGTACTGATCCTGGCAGTGTGTATACAGGGGGTATATACTAATCTACTGATCCTGGCAGTGTGTATACAGGGGGTATATACTAATGTACTGATCCTGGCAGTGTGTATACAGGGGGTATATACTAATCTACTGATCCTGGCAGTGTGTATACAGGGGGTATATACTAATCTACTAATCCTGGCAGTGTGTATACAGGGAGTATATACTAATCTACTGATCCTGGCAGTGTGTATACAGGGGTATATACTAATCTACTAATCCTGGCAGTGTGTATACAGGGGTATATACTAATCCCGGCAGTGTGTATACAGGGGCTATATACTAATCTACTGATCCTGGCAGTGTGTATACAGGGGGTATATACTAATCCTGGCAGTGTGTATACAGGGGTATATACTAATCTACTGATCCTGGCAGTGTGTATACAGGGGGTATACACTAATCTACTAATCCTGGCAGTGTGTATACAGGGGTATATACTAATCTACTGTTCCCGGCAGTGTGTATACAGGGAGTATATACTAATCTACTGATCCTGGCAGTGTGTATACAGGGGTATATACTAATCTACTGATCCCGGCAGTGTGTATACAGGGAGTATATACTAATCTACTGATCCTGGCAGTGTGTATACAGGGGTATATACTAATCTACTGATCCCGGCAGTGTGTATACAGGGAGTATATACTAATCTACTGATCCTGGCAGGGTGTATACTAATCTACTGATCCTGGCAGTGTGTATACAGGGGTATATACTAATCCTGGCAGTGTGTATACAGGGGCTATACACTAATCTACTGATCCTGGCAGTGTGTATACAGGGGTATATACTAATCCTGGCAGTGTGTATACAGGGAGTATATACTAATCTACTGATCCTGGCAGGGTGTATACTAATCTACTGATCCTGGCAGTGTGTATACAGGGGTATATACTAATCCCGGCAGTGTGTATACAGGGGTATATACTAATCCTGACAGTGTGTATACAGGGGTATATACTGATCTACTAATCCTAATAGTGTGTATACAGGGGTATATACTGATCTACTAATCCTAACAGTGTGTATACAGGGGTATATACAGTGTTGGCCAAAAGTATTGGCACCCCTGTAATTCTGTCAGATAATACTTACTTTCTTCCAGAAAATGATTGCAAGCACAAACTCTTTGGTATTAATATCTTCATTTATTTTGCTTGTAATTGAAATCATTGAAGTCAAATAATTGATCATTTTACACAAAACTCCAAAAATGGTCCAGACAGAAGTATTGGCCCCCTCGGCCTAATACTTGGTAGCACAACCTTTAGACAAAATAACTGCAAACAACCGCTCCCGGTAACCATCAATGAGTTTCTTACAAGGCTCTGCTGGAATTTTAGACCATTCTTCTTTGGCAAACTGCTCCAGGTCCCCCCTGAGATATGAAGGGGGCCTTCTCCAAACTGCCATCAAGAGATCTCCCCACAGGTGTTCTATGGGATTCAGGTCTGGACTCATTGCTGCCACTTTAAAAGTCTCCAGTGCTTTCTCTCAAACCATTTTCTAGTGCTTTTTGAAGTGTGTTTTGGGTCATTGTCCTGCTGGAAGACCCATGACCTCTGAGGGAGACCCAGCTTTCTCACACTGGGCCCTACATTATGCTGCAAAATGTGTTGGTAGTCTTCAGACTTCATAATGCCATGCACACGGTCAAGCAGTCCAGTGCCAGAGGCAGCAAAGCAACCCCAAAACATCAGGGAACCTCCGCCATGTTTGACTGTAGGGACCATGTTCTTTTCTTTGAAGGCCTCTATTTTTTCCTGTAAACTCTATGTTGATGTCTTTTCCCAAAAAGCTCTACTTTTGTCTCAACTGACCAGAGAACATTCTTCCAAAACGTTTTTGGCTTTCTCAGGTAAGTTTTGGCAAACTCCAGCCTGGCTTTTTTATGTCTCTGGGTAAGAAGTGGGGTCTTCCTGGGTCTCCTACCATACAGTCCCTTTTCATTCAGATGCTGACGGATAGTACGGGTTGACACTGTTGTACCCTCGGACTGCAGGACAGCTTGAACTTGTTTGGATGTTAGTCGAGGTTCTTTATCCACCATCTGCACAATCTGGCGTTGAAATCTCTCGTCAATTTTTCTTTTCCGTCCACATCTAGGGAGGTTAGCCACAGTGCCATGGGCTTTAAACTTCTTGATGACACTGCGCACGGTAGACACAGGAACATTCAGGTCTTTGGAGATGGACTTGTAGCCTTGAGATTGCTCATGCTTCCTCACAATTTTGCTTCTCAAGTCCTCAGACAGTTCTTTGGTCTTCTTTCTTTTCTCCATGCTCAATGTGGTACACACAAGGACACAGGACAGAGGTTGAGTCAACTTTAATCCATTTCAACTGGCTGCAAGTGTGATTTAGTTATTGCCACCACCTGTTAGGTACCTCAGGTAAGTAACAGGTGCTGTTAATTACACAAATTAGAGATGATTTTTCAAACAGTGCTAATACTTTTGTCCACTCCCTTTTTTATGTTTGGTGTGGGATTATATCCAATTTGGCTTTTTGACAATTCATTTTGTGGTTTTCCATTGAAGACAAATTAAATGAAGATAATAATACCAAAGAGTTTGTGTTTGCAATCATTTTCTGGAAGAAACTGAGTATTATCTGACAGAATTGCAGGGGTGCCAATACTTTTGGCCAACATTGTACTGATCTAATAATCCTGACAGTGTGTATACAGGGGTATATACTAATCTACTAATCCCGGCAGTGTGTATACAGGGGGTGTATACTAATCTACTAATCCTGGCAGTGTGTATACAGGGGGTATATACTAAACTACTAATCCTGGCAGTGTGTATACAGGGGTATATGCTGATCTACTAATCCTAACAGTGTGTATACAGGGGGTATACTGGTTATGCTATAAATTAGGGGCTATTTCTGCAGTCCCATAACATGTTATTTTACCCCTCCCCTCCCTAAAATAATACAGTAGTACACTGCAGGATCTACACAGTTCTTGCAAGTCTCTATTTTAATATTGTATGGCAAAGGTGTAGCACAGAAGTCGGCCCCTGAATCTCCCTGTTGGAGTCAGAGATAACTCAGACTATCAGAGTAACCTCTTGGTTACTGATATATAAAAAAGAGGCTAAAAACGTGTGGTAAACCACTGTATCGATTCCAAAGAGAAATATCCACACACAATAAGATATAATGAAATAATATATTTTTATTGGCATCCATTAAAAAGGATGTACAGAAAGAACATACAAATACCAATAAATAGGGGGATAGGTTAATCATTGTACCTGTTACCAAAAACAATACCAAGGTAAGTATGGGAAGATGGACTTATAAGCATAAGGGTGCATGCACACTGAGTAACGCCGGGCGTGTATGAGAGCCGTACACGCCGGCATTACAGCAGACTGCCGAACACTTCCCATTCACTTCAATGGGAGCGCTCGTAACAGCGGCGTTTACGAGCGCTCCCATTGAAGTGAATGGGAAGTGTTCGGCAGCCCTGCTGTAACGCTGGCGTGTACGGCTCTCATACACGCCCGGCGTTATGTAGTGTGCATGCACCCTAAGATGGTATTCGATCGAATATTAGGCTGTTCGATATATTCGATTCCAATTGAATAACACGCAGCAAACGCAGTAAAAATTCATATCCCCTCCCACCTTCCCTTGTGCGTTTTTTGCCCCAATAACTGTGCAGGGGAGGAGGGACAGGAGCTACAACAACGGAGGCATCGAAAAAAAATTGGAAAAACCCGTTGGCTGCCGAAAACATGTGACCTCTGATTCATAAGAATAGTGTCGGTCATCTTCGTCTCATTTTCGTTTTGGAGTGATAGGGAGAGCTTGTTCTTAGTGTGAGAAACATACAGTGAACCTTCCAATCATGCAGCAGGGGACGAGGGCGAGGGCATGGACGTGGATATCCAGCTAGGTATCCAGTCCACAGTCCAGGTACTGGAGAGGGGCTGCCAGCACCCAATTCACTCATCATCATTCTCCTTCAACCCCAGCCCCTTCACCCTAATGTAATTCTTAAAAAAAAACTTTAATTTTTTTAAAAAATTTAATTTTTCATGGATACCCCCCAAGGGCCTGCTATGCAATTTTTTAGGGCTACAGCCCAAGGGCCTGCAAAATAATTTTTTAGGGCTCCCACCATGGGGTCTGAAATCTAATTTTTTACGGGTCACCCGAAGGGCCAAAAAATAAAACACTGCGGTGCATAGCTCCACTCACCTGAAGGTCAAAAAATACTGCTGTTTAAAGGCTCAACTCACCTCAAGGGCCAAAAACACTGCTGGTGAATTTTGTTCAGTTCCAAAGGACTCTGTGTTTAGATTTGGCTCAGTCGCAGCTCCAGGACATGCCTTTGAAGGCAAGGTTTCCTTTAGTGGCTCCATCTCAGCAGGATGATGATGGTGAAGCTTCGTTAAATCTGGTGTTGGAAGGGAAAGTGGTTTCTGATCTACATCTAATGTACTGGAGCATGTTGTTTGGACTATTAACACCTGATCAGAACCCTGTAGAGGTAATGTAGAGTCCAATATTAGAGGACCATTACCGGTAGTAGTGGTTGCAGCCAATTCTCCACCTTTGCAGTCCTCTACATAAAAGTTACCCCCAGGACTTGATGCCAAAATGTTATCAATTTGACAGTCAAAATGAAGGTCAATGTCTGGGTCCTCAGTCCAATCCACTGCACCAATCCAACACAATGAGAGTGATGGTTCTGGAACCACCGTTTTAGGGCCTAACAATTTTAAAGGGGCTAACACTCTGCTGCTGCAAGGCTCAACTCACCCAAAGGCCTAAAACTCTGCAGGTAGAAGGCTGAAGTCACCTGAAGGGCCTCAATCTCTGCTGGTAGCTCAGTTTAAGGGCCTGTAACTTAATTTGGAAGGGCTCATGTTAAGGGCCAGAAAAGTGAATTTTTGAAGTTCTTGCCACATCACACACACACAATGACAGTTCAGGGTGGGTACTGTTGGATTTTCCATTGCCTATTCCATCTGTGGTTGTCATGGGCAACGTGATTTAAAGGGGTGCTTGGTAATGTTTCTTTAGCTTCAAATTTGGCTTTCTTTCCATCTAATTGGGGAGGAAAGAAGGTTTCCAGGTATTTTCCCACTCTGATAGAGGTTTTTTTTTAGTGTGGAAAATGTGTAGTTGTTAGGCTGTGATGTTGGGGTAATACTGTGACTTGGGCATGTTAGATGCCCCCAGACATGCTTCCGCTGCTGTCCCAGTTGTATTCCAGAGGTGTTGGCATCATTTGCTGAAGTGTCATAGTGGACTTGGTGACCCTCCTGAGTCGAATTTGGGTTTCCCCTGAAACGAACGGTTTTTCCCCATAGATTATAATGGGGTTCGATATTCGTTCGAATAGTCGAATATTGAGGGGCTACTCAAAACGAATATCGAATATTTCACTGTTCGCTCATCTCTAATAAAGAGGTATATGGTGTTGGGATTGACTTTATGCAGCGCATAAATGCTAAAACATAATGATACCCCCAGCACCCTGGCACCGCTTCTAATACTATGTCAAGGAGTACATCATACCACACGTACCTAGGTTGTTACAGTGACCCGATGCGCGTTTCTCCCAACAGCGGTGGCTTCATCACGTTTGTGCTCATTATTCCATCTTTCTGTACTTCACACTCTCTCTCTCTCTCTTTCTCATGCATAGAGTGTGAGCAGCCAGCCAGCCAATGGGAGCCGTGTATGCAAATGAGCTGATGGCAGGTGTCATCTCTCCTCCATTTCTCCATGAATTAAGGCGTTCTATAGTAGTGAGAATTTAGGCAGGGGCGGGCAGATGGTGGTTTTTGTCCAGGAACCTTCCAATTACCTTGTTAAAAGCAGAATGAAAAAAAAAATGCCTGATCTCTCCCTAAGGTTAAAGTAGTCCTCCCCAGTGGGGTATAAATACCAATACACGCAGCGTGTTTCTATCGGGTGGGTCAGTCAGATGCACGGCAACTGTCGCTGCAGCCCTCAGTGCTGTCACGTACGGTACAAAGGGCTTGACTGAGGTCAGTCAGCTGCTTCCCACTCGGTTTTGAGGGATTTTTTTAAATTCCTACAGCTGCTCCGACTGGGTGCGGCCGTGAGCGGCGGTGAGTGTTTTATGCCGCAAAACCGTTTTTTTTTTAAAACCGGACACAGAGTACTGCATGTCCGACTCTGTGTCCGGATTTTAAAAAAAAACGTTTTCGCGGCGGAGAGCATAAAACGCTCACCGCCGCTCACGGCCAGACAGCTTTCTCACCCATTCAAATGGGTTTTGTGCAGGAAACGGAAACCTGCAGAACGGAGACCGGGCACAGATGTGAACGAGCCCTGATATTGGACAGCGGTTGGAGCTAGACCAGGTTAAGGGATGTTTGTCAGGTCTAAAATACCTCCAAAACCAAAAATAGTGCTGTGTGGGAACCTTTAATATGTAGCCACAATCCCATCAAGCCATACAAAGCTAACCATTTTTTTTAATCAATATGCAAATCAGCCTGTAAGTGCATTGGGGGCGGCCCGATTAGCTAGTGCTCTCTCTCTCTCTCTCACAGTCATGCATTGAGTATGAGTAGCCAGCCAGCCAATGGGAGGCTGATGGCAGGCATCATCTCTCCTCCATTACTCCATGAATTGCCGAAACGTGAGAGTCGGCGGGCACCCCTGCATCCCATGCTTTTTCTTGTACATTTATTACATTATGGGTGAGTTCCTTATTTCTTCTTTACCTGTACCATCCTTATAGCACTTGAGCTTTGACTAATCTATATTGGTATACATGTTCAATGGAGCTATTCTTACTGTCTATAGCATCTGTATTTATGTTCATCGTCTATTGAGCACATCATACTTCTTGCTATATGTACATACTTTTTCCATAGAGGTCCGATACTATGGTGACACATCAAAACGTAGTTTACACCATTGTTGTCATAATGTTTTATAGCATTTTGCATTCCATATTGTGTATTGAGAACACTACTGTATATTTCATACTATGTGTATATAGTCCTTCTATGGAGGCTTGCTATTATGGAGATCTCCTTCTAACTGGGATTGCATAGTGGTCTGTTCCCGCTGACTCCTTCTTGTGTATATTTACTGCATCCGCATTGTATGTATTTTTAAACTATGGAATAATAAACAATTTTTTTTAAATATTTCTATTCTGTAGTATTTTTCATATAGACTTCAAGTGTCATAATATCTATATCTGTTTGTTTTCAGTGGTATTTTATATTCTATAGAATCCCACAATGATCCCATATTAATAGCAGACATGTCCTAAATGTACAGTATAGTATTTCACAGCTCAGGCTAAGATCACATTAGAACCGTTGGAGACTGCGCCGCAGGAATCGGCAAAGATAAAAGCCTGCATGGTTGACTTTTCTTTCCACCGTTGTCAGTATGAAAATGGCAGAGACCTGGCAGACGCTTTATAGTCATTGGGGTCCGCTGGGGTTCATGCCGTTCTAGCGGTCCAGCGCTGATGTGAACCTCGCCTTACTTTCTATGAGCACCCCTTTATGTGACAGACAAAGCATGTGAGGGTCCGTGGAGCAATACTGTATAATACTGATATGCTAAAAAAAAAAAAACTGAAAAAAAAACCTCATACCATATGTAACTTGTGTGTTTTAGATCAAGAACCCAACAACTGCACACATTGGCGATGAGTGACTGCCTACCTGAGGAGGAGGAAGACTTTATGGCTGGAGGAGACTTGGGAGAGGGCTTTGGGAGAAAGCCTGGTGGACTCTATGAGGGTCTCGATGAGACTATGAGAAAAACAATGAAACTGCGGAAAGGATCCAGTTCTCATCATTACCATCTTATTAAGAAGGGAGAAGAGGATTGTAACACAAGACATCATGCTGGAAAACCTAGTATGTCTGAGGAAAAGGAGACTGCGAGGCCGGCCAGAGAGTATTACACACGGTGCAGACAAAACAGTATAGGTAAGACTCTTAGACACCTTAGAAAGCAAGACAGATATAACGTCTGCCAAATTATGCTCTGCCCCCTAAGGGTTCATGCACATGACTGCGTGTGCATCCAAGTTGGGGCCAAGTTTTTCACGGAATAAAGTCAATACATTCACGTTTATGGGGTTTCCGGATCCCTTCTGTTCTGATAGGATGGATGATTATAGAGCAGGTCCTAATCTCCTCCATGTTATCTGAATGAAATGGAGCCGGAAGCCCTGTAGACATGAATGTAATACACAAGGGTGTCATCCAACTGAATTATGTGATAAACCCGGCCCCCAACTCTGATACATGTGCACATGGACCCTTACCTCTAGCTTCTCTATGTCATAAGGGTTTAAAGGTGGCTATTCACATTGCATTGAAATTGTCTGAACCTACCAATTAAAGTGGGTCAGGCCGGCCAGTCAGTGTATATGGAGACCTCCAGGCTGTTTGATTTCTTTTTGCTTGAACCTTTTGTTCTATGGAGCCGTCTTGTTGCCCATTTAGAGAGTGTTGCAAGCATTCTTCTGACTATCTAAAGCATATGACCAACTCGCAGACCCATTGGCATAAGCAGTGCTTAAACTGGGCCAGAAAGTGCCGGAACCCAGTTGCGGCATAATTACAAACTGTCTTTAGGCATTCTGGTATGAAGAAGTCAAAGTCTCAATAATCGAGTGTGTCTGAAGCGGAATGCAGAAGATAAAAAACACTGTTGCTTACCTTTCCTGCCTCCGGAAAGCTTCAGGGACCTAGGGACAGGTAAGTAACAGTGTTTTTTATGTTTGTATCCTCCCCTGGGTCTCCAATTATTATACTCTGGGGTCTGGAAAGATCCCAGAGTATAATAATTGTTCATGGGTGGTCCACAATGGTGAATAATACTGTGTGCAGGGGCCACTATGGGGTATAATACTGTGTGCAGGGGCCACTATGGGGCATACTACTGTGTGCAGGGGCCACTATGGGGCATACTAATGTGTGCAGGGGCAAATATGGGGCATAATAGTGTGTGCAGGAATGCGGGGAGAGGGTCGTCGGTCGGTCGGTTGGTCGGGGTCTTAGGGAAGGGTGGAGTGTTAATTAATTCAGAGTTCCCCCTAAACGGTTTTTCCAATGTAAGCACTGGGTATAAGAGCGCTTGCTGCCTGTCCTTGGTATTAGCAACATTTCCTATAAGGCATATTATCCAATATGGCTGATACTACCATTATGCAAAATGTAATACTAATTTTCTGAAGGTTTTACATAACTATACAATAGGAATTGGAGTATCCTGCTATTCTCTCATATTTAGTATGTAGCCTGTTCAGTTGTCGGAAAGTATTGTGTGTCTGTGCCTTACCACCCCCACTAATCTTTAGAACAAGGGGGTTGTGGTGTTTTCCCAAACACTGTATTTGTAGCAACTAGTTTGATCACTGGAGGTGCTGGCTTGATTGTTTTGGACAAAAATACAGCACATCTCAGTGTTTTTTTTCCAGCAGACCCATGGTGTCTGAATAGAAAGCTAAAATTAACCTGATGGGTGTACTGTCTGTGTTGAACATGGACAGTACACAGAGGAATAAGCCCTAAACAGCACTGGATAAAATCTAACATGCCATGGACACAATTGAAAAATTCTTTTTCATTTTGATGACTTGGAGGCAGGGCTGCGGAGTCGGAGTCAGCACCAATTCTGGATGGAGTCGCAACTGGAAAAATGTTAATGACTCCGGATTCAAAATAAAATGATTCATTATTTTTAATTATATTCTCTAATTATTAATGAATGAGACATATAATTTGTAACTTGTTTACTTCCATAGGAATTTAGTCACCAGCTTATTAACAAATTCCAGGATCTTAACTATGTCTGACATATCTATGTAGGAATCTGTTCAGGAGCTGGAGTCGGTGGCTGTGGTTTGGCCTGCCGGCTCCACAGCTATACTTGTAAGGACGTATATTTGAATGCATATATACTGCCAAGTGTGGTGGCAAATATTGAGTATAAGCCTAGTTTTTCAGCACAGTTTTTGTGCTGAAAAAGCCCCCCTCGGCTTATACTCGAGTCAAGCAAAAAAGAATTATTTTTTTATTTTTTTTTTTTTGGGGGGGAGGGGGTTTATGACCAGACGCAATAGTAATGTATAGAATCTCCTATAAAATAGTGGGGAAAAAATATAATAAATAACATAAAAGTTCTAAATCACTCCTTTCCCTAGAATACATATAAAATAAGAAAATTGCTGTGAAACAAATACACATTAGGTATCCCTGTGTCTGAAAGTGCCCGGTCTACTGAATATAGGGGATCCTCAGGGGTTAATAGGAGCACTGCAGATACCCTATATTCAGCCAGGCTGAATTCCTAGTGGGGGAAAAAACCTCAGTCCTCAAGCTCAGGGAAGCAGCAGACAGACAACCAAAACACCCCCTCCCCTTCCCCAGCAACTACTGCACCCAAAAACTCCAGCCATTTTAATTAAATTTTCAGTAGCTGCTGCATTTCCCCCCTCGGCTTATACTCAAGTCAATAAGTTTTCCCATTTTTTTGTAGTAAAATTAGGGGCCTCGGCTTATATTCGGGTCGGCTTATACTCGAGTATATACGGTATATTATTTTGTTAGTAAATCGAACATTTACCTCTCCGTGGGTTGACTGTTGCACTGTGTGGTCTCACCCTGAATACATCCATCCAACAACACTAGTGATATTGATATCTATAGGTATAAAATTTTGCGGACAACACCTTTTTTTATTTTTTTATCGTGTTTCTTTTCTTAAAATAATTCTCCATCTTTGTGTGTTATTGTGGCGACTGTGTGGGTCAATTCAACAATGCAGTAAATGGGATTTATGATACAAGTGGACCTTGTGGGAAGATATTCATGTGTATTAATAACTTTCTTATTGTTGCATTCCTTTCTGTGGACAGTCAGTACTTAATCCTGTTGCTGTCTCTGTTCTCTGCAGATGCCAGCTCCGAGATCTCTAATGAAGATCTGAGACAGCGTCTCCAAGACCTAAGCGAAGTAAGTTCTAGTACCTGCCCCAGATATAGTGTTCTGTGTAACGTCCCTGGAGTTTACCACTTAGGGTATGTTCACTCGGAGGAAAAGGTCGCGGAAACCTTTTTCACCGTGTGAACATTCCACGGGACTCGCCGCAACTGAATACCGATGTAGATGCCGCATCAAAATCTGCTGCCAAAAAACTCTGTGTGAACAGACCCTTATAGTTATTTTATCTCACAACTTTTGAAACTTCTTTTTCCTCTTTTTTTAACACTTTGGATTTATAATAATATTACTAACTTTAGTTTTCTGCCAATGTTGGGTTACTTGTAACCAGTTTTGCAAGTTCCACAGCATAACGACAGCAGGACCATATTTGCAGAACTTATTATTTTTTTACTTGCGGCTCTATGTAAGTGGTGCTTTAACTGAAGTATTTGCAGAAACTGTTAGAGTATATCCAGCTGAAAATGAGCAGTAGACATGGTTAGATACTATATATGTCATGGACAGCCACCAGTTTTCAGAACACGCTAGATGCCTGAATGCTATTCCCTAAGGGCTAGTTCACATGGGGGCAATGAGGCAGATTTTGACAGCGGATTTCGCCTGAAAATCTGCCTACATACAATACTGGCCTATGGAGACTGCTAGCTTTCGTTTTTCTGCTAGCAGTTTTTTGCTGCTATCAGAAAAAAGAAGCAACATGACCTTTCTTCTTGCAATAGAAGTGAATGGAAAGTGTTTTTTACTGCGTGTTTTTTTGCAAAAAACCGCATTGCGTTTTTAGGAAAACAATAGAAGTGAATGGGAGGCGAAAAAAACCGCGTAGTATTTATGGCGCCTTTTTTTTTTTGCAAAAAAAGCGACCGAAAATTTTACGTTCCATTCACTTTAGGGGAAAACCACCTGGCGTTTTCTGGAGCGATTTTTTTTTACCAAAAACTGCTCCAGAAAACGCTAAAAAAAAAAAAAAAAAACGCCTCAAGGGCAAAAAAACACTTCCTAATTAGGAACTAGCCCTAAAGCTGACCAAACACATTAGATATCAGGGAAGTTGGGAGGCCATATATCAGATGTTGGGGGACAGAAGCCTTGGGGTTTTCAATATGCCTTATCCTGTTGTTCTTAGGCCTGGTTCACATGTGTGTCAGTAATCTATTCGGGGGAGTCTGCATGAGGACCCCCCCCCCCCCGTCCCCCCCCCCCCAAATACATTGGCAAGCAGTGTGCAGTGAGAGCACACGGACCCCATAGACTATAAGGGTCAGTACACACAAACCCCATTATAGTCTATGGGATCCGTGTGCTTTCATAAGCTCACCACTTGCCAATGCGGACTCCCCCGAACGGATTACTGACACAGATGTGAACCAGGCCTTAGAGGTATAAAAGGAATACCTAGAGGTGTCTGGCAGCAGTTTCTTTCTGTCCCTACTTAGAACACTTGCACACTTGTCCCAACCATGTATGTGCATGAGCAGATCAGAAGAGACAACTGTTGGCTGCCAAAAACAAAACCTGGCAAAATAAATGTGAAAATGGGCTTGACTCTTCTCTATGAAGAAACGTCAGGGTCCTTTTAGAACAGATTATTTTTACCTTCTTATGCCATATATAAACATGTATTTCTGGTGTATTATGTTCTGATATGTAATTTAATAAAAGTAATAAATGCTTTAACTTCAGGAAGTGGAACTTCTAAAAGTAGAGCTTGAAGCTTCCCAAAGACAACTTGATGGAAAGGACGAAGCACTGAAGATCTTACAAAACCTAGTACGTAACAGAGCTGCCATTTTTATTACACTATAAATTGGTGTGTCAGAGTTGGAAGTAGAATATGATCCCTAAGTTTTGATACACTGCAAGTAGACAACTTCATCAGAGACTACTACAATCTACAGTATATACGTCATAGAAAAAATATGTGGACCCCAAAAACATTCAAATAAACTACAAAGGACAAGGACCACTTGTTAGAAAAATATACAAATATGATTTATTGCAAAATTATCAAAGAATCACAAAAAAATTAAGAAACACACGTACAAGCCAAAAACTGACATGATGGTAAAAGACACAGAAAGATAGAACAGTCCCCCAAATAGTGGAAACCATAGATGGACCAATATCTGTCTTATTTCTTTGATAATGTTGGAATAAATTATATTTTTATATTATTCTAACAAGTAGTCTTTATAGTTTATTTGACTTCATCAGAGACGACTCCTTTCAGAATTTGGCCCCCATGATGATCAGCTGATTGCCTGGGCTCAAGCTCCTGGCTCCCAAGTAAGCAATTGATTTCAACAGGGAAAACTGTTGCCAACCTAGCATTCTCCAAAAGTCTAGTATTACATGGTATCCATTGAGATGTAAATATGTTACATGATCATCTTAAAGGGATTCTATTATTAAAATGTTATTTTTTGCCACTAACACGTAGGAATAGCCTTAAGAAAAGCTTCTCTTACCTTTTCCTGTGGCTACTTACACAGTGGACTAGTGTAAGCGGCCATTTTTCTTGTGGCTGCTTACAGAGTAAGCTGGGGTAAGCGACCACAAGAAAATGGCCGCAGGCATGCGCAGTTGGCACTGCCTGAGGCTCAACTGCAGAACTTACTGCGCATGCCTAGAAGTTTAAAGCCAGCACTGGAAGAAGACACAGGGAGAGGCCATTCCAGTCGAAGATGGAGGCCGTTGCTGGAGATTTCTCTTGCAGCATTGGGGACTCCCCCAGTGCTGTGCGAGAACTCATTTGCATACAGAAGAAAACTAGGATATCTACCAAAACAGTAGATATTCCGTTTTCCGTCTTTATGCAAATTAGTTCTCTCGCAGTACTGGCTTTCAATCTTTTTTTGTGGCCACTTTCGTGAGCTCTTGTAGTAAGCGGCCACAAAAAAATGGTCGCATTTATCCTACCTTTTCAGTACTTCTCTGTATTGTATAAACTTGTTGAAAATGTTCAATAAAAATTGATTTACAAAAAAAAAAAAAAAATGGTCGCGTGCAGGTGCAGTTGGCTCTGCCCGAGGCACGCTGACAGAGCCGATTGCACATGTGTGGAAGATTGAAAGCCAGGCCGGAAGATGACATGTAGAGGCCAGTATCTGAAGAAGATGGAGGCGGCGTTGGAGAGTTCTCTCGCAGCACTGGAGACGCCCCCAGTGCTGTTTGAGCGCTGGGGCCCGCCCCCAGTGCTGCAAGAGAACTCATTTGCATAAAGACGGAAACGGAATATCTACTGAACGGCGGCACGGAGAAGACCTCTAAAGGTAGAAGAAGAATAGCTTTTCTTAAGGCTATTCCTATGTGTTAGAAAAAAAGGGATTCTAATGATAGGATCCCTTTAAATGAGATTTAGTTGACTGGAAAGTTAATGACCATTTAAGTCAAGTTATTTTGTTCCAATAATATAGTAATTTGCATTTCACAACACAATATGGGCTTTGTTAGTTTAACAGTAACTGAGAAGTACAAGCGATAAATATGATTTCTTTTAGATGGTAATTTATTGTATGATTTGTGACGGGGACACTTTGTTTTTATAGGCTGTGTTTGATAAAGCCACAAGTCACACTAAGGACATGCTTCAGAAAGCAGAGGAGCATCGCAGAGTCCTAGAAAAGGTCAGTAGCCCATATAGGGTACCTGCTGGGATAATTCTTTCATGTATAGCTTCAATGCAAGTGATTTCAGGCCATTTCCCTCTACAAATAAAAATGTTTTTCTGTACTAACGCATTATCTATACTATCACACTTTTCTATACTACCACATTTTCTATACTACACCTTCTGTTGTATTGTTTGCTGTTGACTGACCCCTAGTGGTATTCATTTACTGGCTGCTAAAATCACAAACTTCTTTTTTGAAGTTGTTAAAAATTCTGTTCTGCCTCCTTTTTTATTTCTGTCTATTTGGAAAGCTAGGTACTAGGTATTGGAGGTACCTATAAAGGGATTCCAACTTGACAGCTTCATTCTTAATGGGGGTCTATCACCACCAAAACTACTTCTTTTTTATGTAGAATGTGAGCCTACATAGGGCTCACAATGTACATTTTCTCTCCTATCAGTATGTCTTTTTGGAATATGGGGTGGAAATCCATGCAAACACGGGGAGAACATACAAACTCCTTGCAGATGGTTTTTTGCCCTTGGCGGGATTTGAACACCAGGACCCCAGCGCTGCAGGGCTGCAGTGCTAACCACTGAGCCACTGTGTGGCCCCCTCACCAAAACCACTTGTTGTAGGATTGGCTAGTGACATAGTGAACGTTGTTGGATGAAGCTACAATATGACTGCTGAAAATCTATTATTTCATATGCAAATGAGCTGTCTAGTGCAGTCATGGTGGGGCCAGAACTGCTGGAACACAACCGCCATTTGTAATCGATGCACATTGCTTTCCATGGAATATGTTAATCTTTCAAATTTTCTGCAAAAAAAAAAAAAGAATTAGGTGCTCTTGGTAGATGTGACCCTGCCCTGAGTGTACTAAACAGCTCATTTGCTTATGGAATAAAAGTAGAAGTTTTGGGCTGCAAGACCGCACTTTGGGGAAAAGGAATCAGCTGGCTGATCCTATGCAAAAATAATTCTGTTTATCAATGTTTATTAAAATCAAATCAATTTTAACCAATTATACCAAAAATAGAGGATTAATGCAAAAGAATAATCATTTAATTAAAACCATCTAACATAAAATACTGTATATACTCAAGTCGACCCGAATATAAGCCGATCCCCCTAATTTTACCACAAGAAACAGGGAAAACTTATTGACTCGAGTATAAACCGAGGGGGGAAAATGCATGTCATTCTGTTTGTGCTCATGTTAATCCTAGCAGGCTTCAGACGTCTGGGGCATTATCATACAGGCCCAAAGCCTTATGGTAGCAGTAGCAGCCTGTTGCCGTACAGGCCCAAAGCCTGTGCTAGCAGTAACAGGCTATTACTACTAACACAGGCTTTAGGCCTATATGGTAATATCCCAGACCATGTGACATCTGGGATTTTACCATATAGGCCTGAAGCCGGCTAGGATTAACATCGGATCCCGGAGAGGTGAGTAAAACTGTTTATTATTTTCTCTCACCTCCCCATGGGCTCCGATTATTATACTCGGGGGTCTGAAAAGACCCCCGAGTATAATAATAGCAACAGTGGGATCACGGCTGGGCCTCGGGCCTACTCACAGTGAGCAGGCCCCGGGGACAAACAAACATTAAGTTCTCATACTTACTGACCTCGCGCTGCTGCTTCCGCTGCCATCACTGCTCAAATTCTCCCGTGGCTGCTCCTGCGTCTTAGCGTAGGGGGCGTGATGACGCCGCCTGTGCTGAGACGCAGTAAGACGTCATAGACATACGCCGGGTGCGGGCCTGAGCTAACGTGGCCATGTCACCCGGCGTGTGTTGTAGCCGGGGGAGGGGGCCGGGACTGGAGCGGAGGCCCGTTGCAGCGAGTCAATTACCATATTGACTCGAGTGGTAATTTCACTGGTCCGCAGTAAAAGACATCTGTGGGAGGCTGCTGGAACAGCGCTGCTGCCGATAGGTGAGTGGTGAGGCAGCGCTGTCTCCAGCGCCGCCTTAAGATGTTTCCGAGGCAGAGAAGATGTTCTGGAAACATCTTGGGGCAGTCCTGGAGGCAGCTCTGCCTCACCAGTCACCTATTGCTTCTCCAGCGGCCTCTCACAGATGTCTTTCACTGAGGACCAGTCATGTGACATTTTCAATTACCGTATTGACGCGAGTATAAGCCGAGGCGCACTTTTTCAGCACAAAAACTATTCTGGAAAAACTCGGCTTATACTCGAGTATATGCAGTAATACAACATAAATACTTAATACATAAATTAACCTATACCAGAGACCCTGTTGCAGAGCTTTATCAGACTGTGATATTAAATGCCTATGGAGACCTCACATGACGAGAATACAAATAATATAATGAATATAATATGTATCACTAAGGCTGTGCAATATGCGATCTATTCATACAACATCTTCAGATGCTGAGAGCTATCCGGCAACAATTGTTTGCTTTTGGGACTGGCTCAAGTTACTCATTGTCCAGGGAGGTGGTTCTGGAAGTTGCATTGGAATTAATTGCTGGAGTTAATGACCGGTCGCCTCACGGGTACAAGGTGATCGTGTTCTCTGTTACTGACTTTCCAGAATTGTTCCTATGAGTGACCTTTTCACACAGCTCAACCATAATACAGGTCTTGCATACAAGTAACATGGCGGAGCATTCCCAGTCCATCATATATCAGTCACTGCTGGCACTTTGAACTTACTTCCTCTATTCATGCACCAAAGATAAAACAATGAATCTGTATAGAACGCTATGTGAGATACAGTATATCGCCGTATACAAGACTATATTTAAGCATGGTGATATAATGTTTTTATGATATCTTTCCATGCAGGAGATAAATGTTCTGCAGTGGGAAATTGAGTTTGATCAGGTGAGGCTGAAGAACCTGGAGGAGTCTTGGAAGGAGAAGTATGAGCGGTATGTCTCTCATGTCCAAGACATGGGATTATATTATTAAAAATGTTTTTGAGACTTGGATATTAATAAACTTTTTGCCACTGTGGACAGTTTATGTTCTGACATATCCACTATGTGTACAGTGTGTTTATTCCATATACCGTATTTACATATATTTTCCTTGATAGAGTCAAATATACTTTATCCCCTTATTTTTGTGTCTTTGTTAGAATTGTTGGGTGAAGTAAGCTTTCATATTTTAGTTTTATTAGGGTGTTGGAAAGATTGGGCAGTAGAAAACATAACAAGGAGGTGGAAGGAGTTGGGGTCAGCGCAGGAGTCAGGCTGTCCAAATATAGAGGAGTTTGGCCTACCCACAGCTCTCTAAATGGGTTAAATACTAATATAAATGTGTGTTGCGTATACAGTATATGACCTGTTAATACAGGTGGTTCTACCTCTACTGATACAGACAACAGCTACTGGGACCTGCAGGTCTGTTCTTGAGAACTGCCACATGGACAAGTTGGCTTCAATAAACTCAGTGGAACTTAACTTTTCCCTGCAGCAGCTGCCAAGAACAAACCTGCAGCCACCCTGACAGCTTAACCCTCAATGGAAAATGGCATATAAAGCGCCTTCCATGTACGTCATTGTGATTGCACAGGATGATTGCTGTGTCTGCCTGTGAGTGACAGCTGGACTCCTGTTGCAACACGAGATAACTCCGATCCCAACCCTTTAGCAACTGCGGCACCGAGACAGAGGAAGGAGGTTCTCATTGTCATCCCTATGACCCTCTCCCCCATTGCATTGCAATGGTGGGCTTCTGATAGGCTGCCATGTCTGACAGGGTCCAAACAAAGCTTCAGGTTAATGTGGTTTACAGACTAATTGATATCTGATTGTTAATGGCCCAAACTTATGGATTCTTTAACAATCCACAGTAAGTGAACACTACATCCATTTGCAAACCACACCATAGAGGGTACAATTCTTTGTTTCTTTTAAATAATGATTTTATTTGATCTTAATTTTTTTTATTTTAAACGTTTCAAGCAAAATTTGACAAGACCTTCCCTTTCTTGTAGTATACAATGTGAAAATGCAGCCCTGAAGGAAAGTCTGGAGCTGCGGACGAATGAAGTGAAAGTCCTGAAGTCTGAAAACACAAGTAAGAATTCCAGCTATTCCATATTACATGATCCCTCCAGCAGGGCATAGACAGTATTCGGCAGTAACAATTGACTTTCCTTATTCTTTGCGGCCAGTGTATGATATCTAGAAAATATTCTGCCTCCTGATTATGTCTTTGTTATTGTGATTATTTTGTCTTTGTTATGTCTTTGTTATTGTGATTATATATTTGTTACTGTGATTATGTCTTTATTATTGTGGATTACAGGTTCTTAGTTTATCCTGCTTATAGTATTAATCCTATGTTTGTCCAATTTTGTGTAGTTATAAACCAGCAATGCCAGGAGTTGTTGGCAATGCTTGATGTGAAGCAGCAGAAAATGTTCCAGGATAATGTGACTCTTGATAAGAGCAGTCTGGTAGAAGTCACAGCTCTGGAAGTAAGTACAGTAGGTGTGATACATTATAATAGAGTGACATCCTTGGGCACACCTTTGAGTTGGCTCTGGTTCTCTCTCTCCCTCTCTCTCTCTCTCCCCCTCTCTCTCCCTATCTCTCCCTCTCTCTCTCCCTATCTCTCCCTCTCTCTCTCTCTCTCTCTCTCTCTCTCTCTCTCTCTCTCTCTCTCTCCCTATCTCTCCCTCTCTCTCTCTCCCTCTCTCTCTCCCTATCTCTCCCTCTCTCTCTCTCTCCCTCTCTCTCTCCCTCTCTCTCTCTCCCTCTCTCTAAAAATATACTTCAATATCAAAACCAAAGGGTTCTCTTTTTATTAGCCCAATGCAATAATTCAGTACTTAATGGACCCTTTTCTTTTTGGATTTTGGTATACAGTCATTGGCTCTGGACTTTGCATCATGTACTCAGCCTTTTGTTGTGTTTGGTGCTGCTTTCTTCTTTTTGCACCTTATTAATAATTCAATTTTTTTTTTCTTTTTGTGAAACCAAGTGCTACAAAAATGCAATGGCCAACCTTATAGGTATCTTGTGCTGTAGCAGGTTCTGACGTGGGTTTAGTGGGGTAATGGATTTTTTTTCATGCATTTTTGGTGCATTTTCCGTATTCAATTCTGCTTTAAAAAATTAATATCTGCACCCCACTGCTTTGTACTGATTTGGAAACGGAGATGTAGTACATGCAGAGCAGACCTCCTTTGAATGCAACTGAATTCTGCATTTTGCGGTACAAAAAGCATATATATGTATATTCTTGCTGTGGGTACAGAGCAGAAGCAATGCTAAAGCTGTGGCAGGTGAGCGGTGAACTTACACTTAGGGTAGATTCATGGTATTATCATAGTTCATTGCTCTCACCTGTCAAAGGATAAGAGCAACAAACTTAAATGTCGCTAGATATTTCTTTGCCTTTTGAACTTTTTCTTCACTTTAAAAAGTAAACAAACATGATGGAAGACAGCTTCATCATGTGTTTTTTACATTAGAGTGAATACAGAAGGATGGTGTCCTGTTTGCTTCAGTCATTCAATCACTTTTTAAGGGTGCATTCACACTGAGTATACGCTGACTGATTCTGAACGTTAAAACACGTTCAGAATCAGCGCGTACAAAGCAGATCCCATTCATTTCAATGGGAGCCAGCATACGTGCGCTCCCCATTGAAATGAATGGGCTACTTTTTTTCCCTATTGGTTTCAATGTGATACGCGCATAGTCAGCACTTTTCTTATTTATGTCTTGAAAGTGTCATCAGCCATGATTTCTTTTATTTGTGGACCTATGAATACACCTTCTATTAACTTTGCATAACTCAACCCTGGGAACTTGTTGCGCAGGTACCGAAATGCATCAGTGTCGCTGACTAATTTCTTGACAAAATTTTTCATAAGTCCCTACTTATAGTAGTCCCTACTATATGAAGCATGAGAATCTTGTCACGATCAACCAATGGTGGATGAAGAACGTTTTTATTTCCTGGCTGCATTCTGTCTCTGGCCAATTCTGCTTACTGTAGTGTTGCTTCCTATCTCTGCTGTCCCATTCGCTATGCAAGGATGTGATTAGTTAAAAATGACTTTTGCCAATGATAGAGCCCCTTTAATAAATAATTATAATGCAATATTCTTATATATATTATATTAAATATATATTACCGTATATACTCGAGTATAAGCCGAGGGGAGCTTTTTCACCCCAAAACTGTGCTTAAAAATTCGGTTTATACTCGAGTATATACGGTATATATTAAAGCAAAATAAAAAACATTTATTTGACCTGATAGAGAAAAATGGTTTTCAGATTTGAAATCGGCATAAAAAACTGGTTTAGGCTAAGGCCCCACGAGCCGTATCCGCAGCACTAAAGCGCTGAGGGAAGAACCGCTGCGTGAACGCATTGCGGATCTTTCTGCAGCGCTTTTAAGAGAAAGTTCACAGAGTTTTCCTCTGCAGACTTTCTCTTAACATTATATTTACGGGAAAGCCGCCAGCGTTTCCGTAGATATAATTGAGATGCTGCAATATGCAAAGCCACAACGGCTTTGCATACCTCAGCGTGTCTGCGCTGCTATCTTTTCCGCAAAGTGGGAATGGGATTTGCATGAATCCCACTTTGCCTGCACTGTACATCCACTGTGCATTCACTTTGCCTGCACTGTACAAGGCCGCGGTTTTTCCAGCACCGTCTCTGCTGCAGGCAAATCGTGGCATTTCTGGTCCGTGGGGCCCCGGCCTAAGAAACACTTAATGACATTTAAGATATCCACAGCGTGTTTCCCAGTGTAATCAAACGTCATAAGGATATCATAAGATAGAAAAACATACCCATATTGCATATAGGGATCCACGCCAAAGTCCTCTTACCCACCCCAATGTGTATTTCGGCACTGTGCCTTTTTCTGTGAAACGCCGAAACACAAAATTTGTCAAAAAGTTACCGGCCATTTAAATATTTAGTTAATATTTTAATCATTTTAGTAGAAATTCTCTTGTGTTTAGAAAATTCCAAAAACAAGATAAATTTTTTTTTTTTTACAAAGTTTCTCTACATTTTATGTAGATTTAAAATGTGAAATGTTGTAAATTGTTATTTAAAAGAGTTCTACTTTAATACACAATGGAGGACAAACAAGTGTTTGGACTTCAGCCAAACCCCATTGCTGTACATAATGTTCTAGTCTGACACTTGGTATAATTGTGTTTAGCTTGCAGTGCTTGGTGCTTGTACATGTTGTCCTGGAGGAGATCCCTGCTCGTGTGCTAAAATGTCAGCTGCAACTCGCAAACAGCTTCTTCAGCTCCGGCAAGAGGTGAATTCTAGCAATTCTGCTGTGATGATGTGATATTTTTCAAGTTCTATTGGGAAAACGGCAGACAAATGCCACAAAAAAAGCATGTAATGTAAGAAACCGCTCTAGGAGATCTATACATTAACTACTGTATATTTCATCTGGTCAGGGTGAGAGTCACATGACCTAGCTAAATAAGGGAATACTGGTAGAATTCTATATAACGGAGGATAGGGTACACAATAAATTTAAAAAAAAAATCATCAGAATACTTCTTTAAAGGGGCTCTATCAGCAAAATCATGCTGATAGAGCCCCACATATGCATGCATAGCCTTTAAAAAGGCTATTCAGGCACCGTAAAAGTTATATTAAACTAACCCCCCGTTTTAAAATAATAACCTAAAAAAGAATGTGATCAACTTACCGAACATGCACCCTGGGCGGGCATTCAGGGTGTGTCTTCATCTTCATCCCCGCCTCTTCTTCCTCCGATGTCCTCCGGTCCCGTCTTCCTCCAGCGCTCGCGAACGGACAGTGATAGCCGGGGTGCATGCGCAGTAGCCGTAGTAGAAGCCGCATGCTACTGCGCATGCGCCCATGCCGTTTTTTCATATCAGTGTCCGCGAGCGAGCGCTGGAAGAAGACGGGACCGGAGGACATCGGAGGAAGAAGAGGCGGGGAAGAAGATGAAGACACACCCTGAATGCCTGCCCAGCGTGCACGATGCGTAAGTAGAGCACAATCTTTTTTAGGTTATTTTTTTAAAACGGGGTGGGGGGGGGGTGTAGTTTAATATAACTTTTACGGTGCCTATATAGCCTTTTTAAAGACTATTCACGCATATGTGGGGCTCTATCAGCATGATTTTGCTGATAGAGCCCCTTTAAGATAAATTATGAAGTGCAGTCATATGCTGTGGTTGAAGTTTGTTGAATAATGTTGTTATACAGTTTGAAGTGGAGAAGAAGAGCAAGGAAGAAGCCTATGTAATGGCTGACGCCTTTCGCATTGCCTTTGAGCAGCAACTGAAGCGCAGGAATGATGCAACTCTGCCTCTAAGTGAAATTGAACGAGTGTGCAAGAAAGGGAGCAAAAGACTAAACAGCTGGAAACGCCTTAAAGACGATGGTAATAATCCTTCTTGTCTAGAGCTCACTATCACTGCTTTGTACAGTATTCACTATAACGCCTTAAAGGGGTTGTCTGTCCCAAAGCGAATTTTCATACTGATGACCTATACGCACACGGGCCCCACATATCCTCTGTTTTTGCAGCCTCCAGGTATCAGAAGCTGCTAGTCAATGGGCGGGACATACAGCACCTCAAGTAGTAGGAGCAGAACTGCTGTTCACCGGAACCACTAATATATCGTTAACGGGGCTGCTGCACCGCTGCTTTTATTTGAATAGGGGAGGAGCTCCACACGCAGCACGATTACCAGCTTCCGGTACTTGGACGCTGCTAGAACAGAGGATCAGTGCAGGGTCTGGGTGTCAGAACCCAGCAGGTAACATATTGATGACCTATCCTATGGATAAGTAATCTGTATGAAAATTCAGTTTGCAACTGGACAGCCCCTTTAAAGGGATTTTTTCCATTAGCACAAGCTCTTTTCGTAGGGCTTTATATTGGATCTCACTCTATTTGCCAATGTGTAGAACTATGGTAAGCAGTGGTTCTGCCGTGCATAATATGCTTTGCCATTTATTTTCTTCTGGCTCAGTTCACATCTGCACCCAGTCTCCGTATGGGGATTCCATTCCCCTCTCCCCATGAAAAACGTATAGAGGAAAGTGCTACAAGAAGCGCTTCTCCAGGGGCCACACGGTGGCTCAGTGGTTAGCACTGCAGCCTTGCAGCGCTGGAGTCCTGGTGTTCAAATCCCACCAAGGACAAAAAACCATCTGCAAGGAGTTTGTATGTTCTCCCCGTGTTTGCATGGATTTCCATCCCATATTCCAAAGACATACTGATAGGGAAAAATGTACATTGTGAGCTCTGTGTGGGCTTACAATCCACATTTAAAAAAAAAAAAGAAGAAGTGCTTCTCCTTCTGCATTTTTCGACCTTTTCAGGCACAAACTGGACGGAAACCAATCTGCCAGGCATCGGGGCCTGAGCAGAGCTGACTGCGCATGCGAGGGCATGCCCGCGCATGCGCAGTCGGCTCTGCCTAGGCCGGATGCCTAGGCAGAGTGAATTCCAGCCGGAAGACGCCACGGGGACACTGCACGGAGAAGACTTCTAAAGGTAAGAGAAGAACCAGCGTTGATTGGCAGAATGTATAGCATTCTGCCAATCAACGCTGGTTCTGCATCGAACCTTAAACTTTGAACAGCTAGTAGTGTTCGATCGAGTACGAGTATTTCGAATACCGTAGTATTCGATCGAACACCTACTTGATCGAACACTACTCGCTCATCTCTAGTAACCACTTTTTTATGCGGATTAGGTTTACATTTGGGGGGTACCCAATCGGACCCCCCAAACGGAAACCCTTTTGCAGATGTGAACCTAGCCTCAGCTGTTCAAAAATGGCACCAGTACATTTCACCAGTATTATTAGTAATATTACAGTAGTAATATATATGTTTTTGTTGTTGTTGTTGTGTTAAAGAACATTCGATTTCAAGAGATAAAAAAAGAAGTTTAGGTCAGAAGTTAAAGGGTTTGATGGTATCGGCAGCTGACAGCGTGACTCTAGACACTCTCGATGACCCACAGGAAATTCTCCGGCTATTAATTGACTTGGTAAGTATAAATGAAACATTTACAGAATATATTTTCATTACTAAGTGGATAATAACCTTCTGGACCCCTGCTTCTTCCTGTCCTGTTCTCCATGCCCACCAAGCTTTGTCTTTTGGCCTTCTGACACAGAGATGACCACAGTTTGTCTATTGAAGTGACCTTAGTATTGCTCAGTGCACAGGTCCATGATGGAATATCATTGCTAGAGACCGGAAAGTGGCAGCACAGGAGTGGTTGGGGTCCGGAAAGTGAGTATCACTTACACTAGGTTCACACTAGCTTTCAGATCTGCATGGGGACCAGAAAGACAGAGACCCTGTCTGCTTAAGAGCGTTTACACACAGAAACCCACAGACCCATAGACTATAATGAGATTTGTCGGAAACTTAAACTGGAACAGCAGAAAGAAAAGTCTTCCTTGCAGGACCTTTCTCTCTCCCGATTTTAAGTGGATTATGCGGCGGAATCTCCATAGGTGTGAATGCAGCCTTAGTTTGATGTTTTACAAGCTTTTGATAAACTAATTTTTATAGGCTTACGCCATCTTTAAATGTTACACTTGTAGATAATTGTACATGATGCCTGCTAGTCGGATGCTTTAGGAACTTGATTTATTTTAGAGGACCTTTCATGTCTCCCTGCACATGCCGCTAGAAAGCCGACTTTCCCCGTTATGTGACCCAGGGCTGGAGATAACGGTACCATTAGTTTCGGCACCGATCTCTGCCCACTGTGAGAAGGGCGTTCCTGACAGTCTAGCTGGGCTGTGAGGAACGCATCCCCTCTCCCCCCTTACAGTACTCGTCCATAGACGAAAGGTCCTTCTTCACAGTTTAGCATCATCGCTGGGCAGTAAAGGACGCCCCTTCTGGCAGTACAGAGCTATGAACGAGTACTGACAGGGGGAGGCATTCCTCTCAGCCCAGTTAAGACTGTCAGGAATGCCCTTCTCACAGTGGGCAGAGATCGCTGCCGAAACTAACGGCACCAGTATCTCCAGCCTATATAACGGGTATATAATGGGAAAGTCAACAGTGCGCTGAATTCAGCTTTCGAGTGGTATATAAAACCGCATTTGCCTACATGTTTGGTGAACATTTTTGTAATATACTTAATTAATCTCTCAAATTTTCTTTTACTAGAAACAGGCTGTAAGATTCTCCCTAACAATCCTCTGATTGAGCTGTTACTAGTAGTACCAATCTGTACACATTTGTATTGCCCGTATGTAGAGCTGTAGCATTTGCCAAAGGGGGATGGTCACTTCAGATGGCCGTATCTTCAGTTTTATTCAACCTAGAAAAATGGTTCTGGTATCACAAGAAAGCTGAGGTTGTAGTAATCGCTACAAAACAACCTGATATATCACTAGTTAAAAAAAGTAGTCAGGAATTTATGCTTTATATGCAACAGTTCAGCTCTACATACTGCTTTCGTACAGCTATACAGGGCAGACTGTCCCTGGCAATGCTTACAGTATTGTTAGTGGAAACTTCACATCCTGTTTTCTTTTAGAAAAGAAGTTAGATAGGTTCATTACAAAAATCTTCACCAAACACCTCCATCACAGTAGGCACAAAATAAAATAAAATGGATACTACACGTTAAAGCTTTTTTATATACATCAGATATACCCATGAAACTCTATTTTCCTGACCAATGTCAAAAGACTATCCTTTTGGATGGGGTAGTATACAATAATATATCTTTTTTCGGGTGTATATGGCATGCACAAAGAATGCAACCTATATCTTGTGAATACTAATGTTCTTATATTTGGACTTGCAGCTTAATGATAAGGAGGAGGCTTTGGCCCATCAGAGGAAAGTAAGCTACATGCTTGCACGCACTATAGAAGGCAAAGTAGATCCAGAAAGTAACCATGGTAAAAATGATCCTAAGGAGGAGCCATCTGTGAGTAGAGATGAGCACAGCTGCTCAGAGATAGGTGTGGATCCATGCCGCTGTCTGAAAGACGATGCAACGCAAGGGAGAAGTGCTCAAGAGCAGAGCATACATAGGACTCTTGAGACATCATTTTCCTTGCTGTTAAAAGATGTCTATCCTCAGCAAGAAGACACAGAAGAGATTGTCATAAACCAGGAGACGCTTTGTGACGTTTCAGGACATCCTCAGACATAGTGTCTATAAATATTGGCTTATTACTAATATTTAGAATTTCTCAGTGTACTTGAGCCTCTTGATGGACTGAATTTCTTCTTAATAACGGTTTTCAAGATTATACAGTTGGTCATTTTTAAGTAAAAAAAAAACAAAACAGCTTATTGCATTTCATAGTATGTCTCTGTATGTATTAAATATAATTGTTTTGAGTGTTCACACTACACAATCTGTCTGGATATTTCATGGGGTATCTCTAGATATGCTATCACCATCTCTGAAACCCCCACAAGTCCTGGAAATGAAGGGGCCATAGGTCTGCAACCCCTTAAATTTGTGTGTTCATCCGTGCCTTGGCTGCTTGCTGTGACTTTCAAGTGAACGGGACTGGCCGCAGGGCAACTCTGGGCCGAGAAACCTTAGATGATACAGTGTTACATCCTGTGGAACCAAAATCCTTCATTGACTGCATTTTTAAAGTAAAAGCAGAAGGTCCCTTCATCTCCTTTTGGAGGTGCATGAGTGGTGACCCCACAGGGACATATAGAAAACTCCAGATACTGAAGGCACAGATTTCAGGAAGAAAACCTGAGTAGAAATGCAGCAGATGAGACGTAGAAGTTCAGAGTTCTACAGTAAAGTTGGACTAATGTCCAAACAACATAATATTGGAAACTGTATTGCTACATATCAACGTGGTTTGGAACATTCACTTGGTCTTCATGTCTCGGCACTCCACTGCTCAACAACAACTGCAAAGTGGATGGTAGTGTAAGCCAGAAGTCATGATGATGGCTCCTGATGTTCCCATACTAGTTTCTTTCAGCTGCTGAGGAATGTCAGTACATATTACACTTTCATGATAAACCACACAAAATGTAACACTGTTAATTGGATTTAGTTGGAATTTCCCAAGGCAAAAACCCGGTTTTTATCACAGGTTTTACTTCTGTGGCTAGGTTGGTTTTCAGCCTATGCATGGTGGTGATTCCAAAGGGGGGATAATCCATCAGTAATCCTGGATGAAGTTCTGCAAGTCTAACTTGCTCATTTTGTCAGTTTCGGTACAAAGAAAACAACCCAGAATCTGATTGTGTCTGATCTATTGCTTTCTGCTTTTTTTTTTTTAGCCTGGTCCTGTGGCAAACCAGAAGAATGGATAGGACAGCTTAGATGTGAACGTAGCATAACTCACTTGCTCATTTAGTAGCAGCAGTTGCACCATACAGGACGTTATAGATAAGTTCCGGCGCAAATAAAGCATTTTGGGTGAGAAAGAAAACTCGTTAGTAGCTGCTGCAGCCTCTCTCACTTTGCCAGACATACTATAAGTAGATTCACACACGGATGTTTAATGTCACTTATGGTTGATGATATGTCACGTATGATGACTATGAAGGGCGGGGTGGACCGGGACGTTATTCATCTTACTTCAGATGCACAACTGGGACGTACTGCCTGGGGTAGGGATATCAGTGGTATCGCTGCAATATTATTAAATCTCTCCCAAGTGAACAGGTAATGGAGGTGGGCTTCTGCCTCTAATTCCTCTCTACTTTCTGGCCCCCTGACTCTCTAACATGGCTTTCATTCCCCGGTTAGGTTCAGATGAATGGACTGAGTCATAGGAGAGTCCATTCTGCAGCTGAATCAGGCTAGGTTCACACGAGTGCTCAGTCTCTATTCGGGGATTCCGTCCCCCATCCCGCTTGAAAAATTCAGAAAAAAATAGTCATGCAAGCAGGACTTTCCTCTCTGCATTTTCTGGGTGTAAACCCAGCTGACCCCATTATAGTCTATTTAAAAGGATTTGGTTTCTATTTTTTGGGGCCCCACAGAATACATACCTGAATGCTAGTGTGAACTTAGCGTAAGCCACTAAATCTTCGGCAAGCTCAGGCAGGACATGTTTTCTTTGCCTCCAAGTTGAAAACATTGGCAGGCAGGATCCGATGAGTTTGAATTTACCCTAAAACAAAGTAGGAGCTGGGGGTGCCATGAACATGTCTTCTCATAAACTGGCAGTACAACAAGTACTAAATGTCAGTTATGGGTGTTTTAGATAAATGTGAACAGGACTCTATATATGTGACTTTGTGCTGCTGAGAGAATGTAGAAGTATATACACTGTACAGTATATACACAGTCACACACTGACTACCTATATAGACTGTACAGTATATACACAGTCACACACTGACTACCTATATACACTGTTCAGTATATACACACAGTCACACACTGACTACCTATATACACTGTACAGTATATACACAGTCACACACTGACTACCTATATACACTGTACAGTATATACACACAGTCACACACTGACTACCTATATACACTGTACAGTGACTCTTTTGTGTAAAAAATATGAGAATTTTTTGTTTGACACAAATTCTTTTAAAACCTATGGGGTCAAAATACTCATTATACCCCTCAATGAATACCTCAAGGGGTCTAGTTTATAAAATGGGGTCATCTATTGGGGTTTTAAATTATTTTGGTAACTCAAATCTTGTTTGAATGCGCAATGGGCCTGAAACATTTGGAAGCAAAAATTGTGTCTTGAAATCCAGTTTGTGCTCCCTTCTTTTTCTACTGGGCGTCCGTACATAGAATTAAGGCTACAAAGTGTACATTTTTGAACACAGGAGAAATGGGGTCATCTACTTTGGAGTGTTTTTCTTCATTTTCTTGTGTTACGTGCAAAAAAACTGCCTATAAAATGACACTTTTGTGTAAAAAAATATGAAATTTTTTTGTTTGACGCAAATTTTCTAAAAACTTATGGGGTCAAAGTACTCACTATACCCCTCAATGAATACCTTAAGGGGTCTAGTTTATAAAATGGTGTCATTTATGGGGGGTTTCAATTGCTTTGGTAACTCAAATCTTGTTGAAATGTGCAATGGGCCTAAAATATCTGCAAGCAAAATTTGTGCTTTGAAATCCATTTGGCCCTCCCGACCTCTTGGGCCCTAAGGTGCGTCCGTACATAGGACTAAGGCCACAAAGTGTACATTTTTTAACACGGGAGAAGTGGGGTGATATATTTTGGGGTGTGTTTCTTCTTTTTGATGTGTTGTGTGCAAAAAAACTGGCTTTAAAATGACACATATTTGAAGAAAATGTAATTTTTTCATCATTTGTAATAATTCTTGCAAAACAATATTTGTTTGATCAAAATGCTCACTATACCCCTCAAGGAATACCTGAAGGGGTCTAGTTTTACAAATTGGGTCATTTAATGGGAGTTTCTGTCATTATGCCACCTATTCCTGTCTGCAAACATAGCTTGGTACAGGAAAAAATCACATACTCCAAATTTCCAAAATTTGCTTATAAACTTGATAAACTTCTAAATTGTCTAAATTACTCAAATATGTTAAAATTATTTCAAATATGCTTGAAACACAAAAGGAACATTTGGAAGTATATAACTACTAACTTTTTTTGCCCTGTATTATTGTGCATATGTGAGATATCGCAGCTGAAAGTGGAAAACATTGAGAAATTTTCAGAATTTTCAGCATTTGCGAGTTTTTTAATAAATTTACACAAGTTATATCAGTCTAATTTTACCTTCTCAGTAAAGTACAACATGTCACGAAAAAACAATATCAGAATCGCTTGGATGCCTAAAACTGTTACAGAATTATTCACTGATAAAGTCACACAGGGCAAATTTCCAAAATTTGGCTTGGTCATTAAGGTCCAAAATAGACTGGTCACTAAGGGGTTAATATAATAACTGTTACAGAGATTGTATGGAATTAGGAAAAGTCTCTTTTATTAGACACACTGTTACCCCCAATCCAGTACATGGAGCTGAGCTGAGACAAACCATTAGCTGATATTGTTTCCAAAAAAGCAGATCCTTTTGGTTAACACTTCATGTAAGTCAGTAATAAAAGCTTATATTTTTTATGAGACATCTTTAAAAGGAGTCTGTCATCTGAATAATCAATGTTAAGCTACCACAGTGCCTTATGGGTCTCATCCCCCTCACCAAGCTCCTACCTCCATACTGGTGAACTGATTCTACATTACTGGGGAAAAAAAATTTTCAGCAATATGCTAATGTGCTACAAGGTTCAGAGCCCGACATTACCAGTTTAGGATCTCAGCCAAAAATCCTGCCTAGCACTGCCCTCCTAATCACCATTGACAAATTGTCAAGCAGGGTAAGCAGGACTCTCACTGTCTCCCCTAAGAGTCCTTTCTGGATTTACTCTACTTCTTAGGGAGCCTGCATACGGCATAAACCCTCGCTCATTCTGAACGTAAAACTCGTTCAGAGTGAGCGGCGTAAAAATTAGATCCCATTGACTTGAATGGGTGCCGGCATACGCAGGCTCCCCATTGATATCAATGGGAGGCTTTTTTCCCTATTGCTTTCAATGTATTACGCGCATATCACATTGAAAGCAATAGGTAAAAAAGCCTCCCATTGATTTCAATGGGGAGCGTGCATATGCCGGCACCCATTCAAGTCAATGGGATTTGTTTTTTACACCGCTCACTCTGAATGAGTTTTACGTTCATAATGAGTGAGGGTTGGTTCACACTAGCGCTTGTATTCCGTCCGCAAGGAAACCCCCCGGACGGAATACCAACGCTAATACAAGCTCTGTGCAGTTAAGCACACGGAGCCCACAGACTATAATGGGCTCCATGTGCTTGCTGCGCACTGCCCGCACAATTAATTTGTGAGGGCAGTGCGCAGCAAGCACACGGAGCCCATTATAGTCTATGGGCTCCATGTGCTTCGCAAGCACATCGCTTGCAATTGCGATTGCATTCCGTCCGGGGGGTCTCCATGCGGACTCCTTGCGGACAGAATACAAGCGCTAGTGTGAACCAACCCTGAGCGTTTACTCCGTGTGCAGGCTCTCTTACTTAGAAAACCTGTTCCAAATCACACAAACCTATATATCACAGGGCATAGCTTTTCTCCTGCTCTCACATAGGACAGCACATCTGAGCGGTGTTGTGGTGTTAGATTTTCCTAAGTTTATGCTTAAACTTCTATGTAAGGTCTTGTTAAGTCACGTTCCCAAATATTTCTGTACAATTTTCTTTCTCTTCACGTTTCCCTGGAGGAAGAGAAGATGATGCGGAAAAGGAAGAGAGAACGTATTTCCCAGTAAGTGCGATAGTGTATATCACTGTATTACAAAGATCAGTCAATGGTGGCCTGTCTTTAGAATAGGTCATCAGTATCAGATCAGTAAGGGTGAGTTCACACTGAGTATACGCCAGCTTATTCTGAATGTAAAACACGTTCAGAATCAGTGGCGTATAAAGCAGTTCCATTCATTTCTATGGGAGCCGGCATACGAGCGCTCCCCATAGAAATGAATGGGCTGCTTTTTTCACTACGAGCAGTCCCATTGAAGTGAATGGGAAGTGCCCGCGTGTACGGCTCGGCATGAGTAGAGCTAGCCATACACACGAGCACTTTCCATTCACTTCAATGGGACTGCTCGTAGTGAAAAAAGCAGCCCATTCATTTTTATGGGGTGCGCTCGTATGCCGGCTCCCATAGAAATGAATGGAACTGCTTTATACGCCGCTGATTCTGAACGTGTTTCAGAATAAGCTGGCGTATACTCAGTGTGAACTCACCCTAAGAGTCTGTCAAATGACACCACCACCTATCATCTAATTTCCACTCAGAGCCAGTAGAAGATGGCTTCATCCACTATGTAGTGGCCTTGTAGTTCTATGGCAGCTCAGCTCCCATTCACTTGAAGCAAAGACATTACACAGTTTAAGGAGCCATCTAAGGAGCCAACTCTTTACATATATCATCTGATCCGTGTGGGAAGGGGGGCGGTCAGATGTTGGAGCTACTGAAGTAATATTAATGACCTAACCTAAGGATAACACATCAATATCTAATCTTGGACAGACACTTTAATACGAGATTGACCCATGAGGAGACCAGGGTGAATGTTACCTTTTGTTATTAAGTGTTTGCACCTTACACATACTATACTGCAAAAACCAAATCATGCATAATTCTTTAAAGATTCACTTATCTTGTCACTTGGGGTTTGTAGACTTCTAAACTACAGAGCCATATGCACTCCTTGTACCTATGAATGGGCCCTTTATACAATGGAAGATTATTCCCCTAGATGAATGCAGTGTATTTAAGAGAAAGAAATCTTCTTACTATGGCATCTGATGACACATGGCTCTGTATACAATCTCTCAGATATCATAAGAATGAATAGTAGAAACCTCTACATGGTACAATATTAATTCATAGGCACATTGTGGCCCACTATGGTCCTATATATGTCCTTTTTTACCATATTTTGGAACCTGGATAAACTATAATGGGTCGTGAACATGAGGCTTAATATAGTTTCTTCTCTCACAGTTCACGGACGGACCCTGAGGAGGAAGCCAAGAAGAGGAAGATGGAGGACAGCGTCTTGCAGAAAGAACAGACTGCTTACTTCAAACTCCTGGGTAAAATACTCCTTCCAGCCCCTACAACCTGACGGAAAGTATCTTATTTTTACACAAAAGTATGCATAATGGGTCTAAAGAGACTGCTGCATAGTGGCATGGCCACAGGCTGGTATTATTACGCTGGGAGGGGCTTAAACCTGTGGCCCTTCCCACCTGGGTAATATCAGGCTTCTGCTACTTGTTATATCTGGCAGGTTATACCCAGTCAGATATAACAAGTAGGAGGGTGGGAAGGGCCACAGTTTATGACCCTTCGCATACCAGGCCACGGCTTCTCCAATGCCTGCCCTTTTCTTAAGATACACCCCTGACAGCGTTGGGTACCAGTGTAATAACTGAGGGTTTAGTGCCAGCCTTTTCACAGGCTAAGGGCCCCTTCAACGGAGTATATGCTGGCTGATTCTGAACGTGTAAACATTCCGAATCAGCAACGTTTAAAACAGATCCCATTGCTTTCTATGGGAGCCGGCATACGTGCGCACCCCATAGAAATGAATGGGCTGCCTTAGCAGAGCGCCGGCATGACTGCTGGTTGTAGGTAGTTTAGGGGAGGCGGAGGTATCCTACTTACCCTCCCCATCTTCATAGCAGCGCTGGTGCTGCTATTCGTCCCGGCAGCGGAAATGGTGGGCGGGGCTAAGCGAGGCTTCCGGCGGTTGCATCGGAGAGCCTCACTTGTGGGCATTGCAGCTGGCTGGATGCTGTGCACTGTGCTCCGTGTGCACAGGAAAGCCGGCTGCTGCCTCTACTGTTGTATCCATTGTCCCTGCTGCTATAGGATGAGCTGGGAGATGCCCGCTGTGCATATGCTGCGGGGAGTTCACTCTCCCAGCTCACTCAAGAGGCAGAGGCAGCAGCCGGCATACAGCAGAGGTGCAGCCGGCTTTCCTGTGCACACGGAGCACAGTGCACAGCATCCAGCCGGCTGCAATGCCCACGAGTGAGGCTCTCCGGCGCAACCGCCTGAAGCCTCGCTTAGCCCCGCTCACCATTTCCGCTGCCGGGACAAATAACAGCACCAGCGCTGCTACAAAGATGGGGAGGGTAAGTAGGATACCTCCACCTCCCCCCCCACTAAACTACCTACAACCAGCAGTCATGCCAGAGCTCTGCTAAGGAAGTCGCACCATAATAAGACATTCCTCCGAAAATAAGACAGGTCCTATATTTAGGACAAGGATTTAATATAAGACACTGTCTTATTTTCGGGGAAACACGGTATTATTACAATGTGTTGTATTATGTAGATTTAGTATACTTACAGACAAAACATAGTATAGTATATAGAATACAATGTATCAGTAAAAGTATACACAATGATAAAGCAGTTTGTTCTTTTGCTGTAGATATAAAGATATTCTGAACATTTCAGAAGGTATTGATGAAATACATTAAACTAATATCTTATTTTTGTTACTTTGATAGACGACGAGGACATCAAGCTGTACCTAGACAGGGACAGATGTCTTAAGACCTCAGACAAGGTATCATGATATAGAGGGAAAGAATAGAAAATATTCCTGAGCTTTGCAAACTATGACCTGATATCAGTATTAGATACTATACAATGATATATAACCCCAATCTATGCTGCAGTCAGGTTGTAACTAGATATCAGTATACACAAGAATATACTGAGCTCATATATCTGTATTGCATACTATTATGTATTAGGAAATCTATGGCAAACTTCTAACTCTCCTTTTATCCCACTAGTATCTCCTGGCGATGGTCCTGACCTACTTTAGAAGAGCCAAATTGCGTATAAAGGAATATCGCCAGTATTTCTTTCCTTCTCTGTAAGTTTCTATTATTATTATCCCAATCTATACCTATAGTATGTGTTTCAGAGAAGACAGTCGTCAAATTCCCTTTCTAGGCTTATAACAGCCATTAATTGTACAACCGTAGATATAGTGAGCTACAACACTCTGCTATTAACATGCCATTCATACTCTACTAGACAACAGTTCTCCTCATTACCTTTTTTTTTTTTTTACATGTTCTATAATTTCTTTGCCCTACTTTTTATTTCTTCCAGGTTTTTAGCAAACCAGTTTGAAGAAGATGAAGAATTTTGAGAGGAGATCTACGCCTGGACCCCTGGACGGACATTAAGGACGATTAAGAGGAACCAGCTGCTTCACCTTCGTGACCTAATGCTCATCAAGATGGACTTCAGAGCTTGGGTAGAAAAGGAAACCTGCGATCTGGTGTGTAGCATAAACCAGAAAGATGTAAACTTTGAACTAAAGCTTGTGGTGATTCTAATAATTGTAGATTATGTTACATTCTAGATCATGGCACAAGACCCCGACCACTGGGCATGGAAGAGACAGAGAGAAGACCATCACAGCTGGGCTATACGCTGGTTCAGGAGGGATATTTCAGAATTCACCATAAGAGGCCCATGGACCACCCTTCCAACCTGCTCTCTTTGTAACCCCATTCTAGATTCGAGCAAGGAAGAAGAGGAGAAAGACATTCATCATCAGACAGACACAGAGGAGAAACCCGGAACATCAGTCACAATCATCTCAGGTAAGTGTATCCATTGTGTGAAAGAGAACTTCAAGTAGGGAGCCATTCACATGACGTTTCTGCTGTCCATTCAGCAGATCCGTTCAATGGATCTATTTTTTTTAATAGTAAATATGGATACAAATATGCAGAATTAAAAAGCAGAGCCATGAATACTGGTGTGTAGAAATGGGCGAACCTCACTAGATTTGTTTCCACAAATATTTGTGAGGTTTGCCCCTCCCCCCTTCTTTTCCAAAAGTGCTATTATTATATCTGGGGTCATCTCAGACACCAGAATATAATTAGTGCAGCCCCAAGGGGGTGAATGAAAATAACAAACAGCTCCTTTGCATCTTCTTCTAGCCAAGGAGGTCGGGGGTTGGAACCACTTCTATGGGATTGTTATGGCATATTGTAGAACCTTAAATACCTTTTCAATGAGAAGTTGCTGTAGAAAAGCTTGGTAACATTGCTCTGCTTCTATTCTATAATAAATGTGTTACTAAAGTTTTCCTTCTATCATTTCTACTTATATGTACAGCAACCAGACCAACAAGAAGAAGAAGAAGAAGAACTAAGAAGACACGATGGAAGACATCGACCAGACGTCCAAGGAGAACAGCAGCACAGGATGAAGACCGAAATCATGGAGAGAAGTATCCTCCATAGTCACACACACATAAATACACTCGTTACATCACTATACACAGTCACTGCACATACACACAATCATCACACACATGCATACACATATACACTGATACTTGCTCTAGCGGTCGCCTCCCTTAGTATGCCCAGAGGAGGGGCAATACAGTGGCCATGGTTTCCCTGCAGGTTTCCTCCACTGGGGGTTTTTCCTGCCCTGAGTGTTGCTGTACGCTCTTCGTGAGTGATGGGAGGTAACCAGCACATATAAAAATAGATAGAATAAAATACATAGAATAAATTTCACATTAACTTTCTTTATCGTCTCCGTGTTATTTCTTCTATTTCTGTGTGTGAATATGTGTTTTATTTACAATCTATAATGACATTTGGGTATCTGGAATCCCATGATGGAATTTCCACAAAGTTCTCTCTGACTCCTAGTTAATGTTAATAGAGCAGCTATAGGGGATTGGGGGGTAGCAGTCACACCCGTGCTCTGTTGTCACATAAGAAGAGACTAGTGTAATGGTAATTGGGGGACAGTTACACATTTTATAATGGAAATTCTGCTTCATGCTTTATATAACGCAATACTTTTCCCCGCTTCCTAGTATGAGGCTGAGTTCACACGTAGTAAAGTGGAGCGCAATCTGGCACGTATACGGCGTGTCAGAGTTTGCTCGCTCAAAAAGATCCCATTGATTTCAATGGGAGTTACGAGTGTATACACCGTGTAATTTTGCGCCTGTAATTTTGCAGCCGCAAAACAAATGGGGAAAAGGGACATCGACAATACAAAGAGGACCATGAGGTACAGATGTGTGAGTGTCCAATCCCAGGGCCTCAACAAAAACATAAGGGACTCCGGCGCCCAGGTGCCTAGGTGTCCAATCCTGGAGCATGGGGAAATAACACAAGAGGATGAACTGGAGCAATATCCTCTGTTCGCACTGTATGATGAAACAAGAAGTACCAGGGGTAGTGTCCACAAGTTCAGCACCAAGATAAGGGACAAAAACTTGGTGGCTATGTACAACCAGAAAGAGTTCAACTAATCACTCCAAGGGTCACACATCTTGAGCTCCCCAATCAGGTGTTGACTGGGGGACACAAAACTTACTTTTAGCAGCTTCCTCAATGCTCAGCTTCTGCAGATGGTTATCCCAATGGCAGGAGGTGAGGATGGCATGGATGATGTTGATGACTCCAGCAATCCGGATTTCTGTTGCAGTTCTTGAGCCAACTTCCTCTCCATGGCCCAGTAGAAGGCAATCACAGTTGCTGATGTATTGGAGTGACCTCCCACAGAAGTGTGGTCACCCCCTGAGATTGTGATGGTGCTCAGGGCAGCAGGCAGTAATGAAAGAGGAGCAGGGGGTGACGGTGTTACTGGTGCTGCCCATAAACAAAACCTGCGGCTACTGGTAGTAGGCGACCTGGGATAGCTGTGGCTGACTCCTCCCACAACTCTCATAATGGCAGTGACACAGGAATCCGCTCAACGTCAACTGCCCAGAAGACCTTTATGTGGAAATAATTTTGAGATGTTTTAAGTTATCAAAGTGATTCTGAGATTATGTTTATACCCAAATTACTTCATAAATTGAATTTACCATATCTCTGCTTTATGTTGCATTAAATCTTTATTCACCCTTTTATGTTTTTCACATATTATAAGGTTAACAAGTCAAACAGTAATTTTCCAAAATTTCAAGAATAATTCCATAACACATTTTTCAAGGGACCAGTTCAGTTCTGAAGGGTTCTTGAAAGGCCTCTCTAATAGAAAACCCCATAATTCACCCTATTCTCAAAACTGAACCCCTGAAAGAATTGAAAACAGTACTTAGGAAGTTTCTCAACCCTTTCAGCATTTCACAGCAATTAAAACAAAATTGAAGTCAAATTTACCCTCTTCAATTTCTGTCACTAATCTATTCATTTAGCTCTAGAATTTACACATTCACACGGGGTTAAAAGAGAAAGTGCATTCTACAACCTGTTGCGCAATTTCTCCCGAGTGTGAAATTATCCCACATGTGGATGTAATCTAATGTATGGCCACACTGTAGGGTCCAGAATGGAAGGCACACTATTGGGATAAAGGAGGGCAGATTTTGCTGGAATCTGTTGCAGGCACCATGTTGCATTTGCAGAGTCCCTGAAGTGCCAGAACAGTGGAGCCACCCCTCCACAAATGACCCCATTTTTGAAACTAGACCCCTCAAGGAATTTATCAAGGGGTATAGTGAGTACTTTATTAGTTTATTTATTAGGGTATTAGTGATAAACCAAATCTCCAATTATTGAAATTGATTTTAATGTTAAAAAGTTGTGCAGGGATAGAATTCCTGCATTAAATTTGGAAGGGATTCTACAGGCTGAGTTATCAAAAAAAAAGAAGGTAATCTACATGTGTAAGGGCTCGTTCACATCTGCGCCCGGGTCTCCGTTCTGCAGGTTTCCGTTTCCTGCACAAAACAGAGGCAGGAGACGGAAACCTGCAGGACTCTTTCATACCCATCCATTTGAATGGGTTTGAAAGCTGTCCGGCCGTGAACGTCGGAGAGCATAAAAAGCAAAACCGTTTTTTTTTAATCCGGTCACAGAGTCGGACATGCAGTACTCTGTGTCCGGATTTAAAAAACCGGTTTCGCGGCGGAGAGCATAAAACGCTCATCGCCGCTCACGGCCGGACCCGGTCTGTGGTTTCCGTCTTCTTGCATGCAGAAGACAGAAACCACAGAACGGAGACCCGAACGCAGGTGTGAACCTAGTGTTAGATACATTGTATGTGGTCCCTTTACACTAAAATCAGACAATCGCTTTTCTCAATTTTTCTGAAGCCCATGACAGCACACCATTAATTTAACTGCCAGTAGGAGAACGGTTTTTCTCTCAGTTTTTGTAGTTATTGTTGTTAGGTGAGACCCCAACAACAGAGAGGCAAGGGAAGCCTACAACAATCTATGCAAGCAATACAAAGACACCCTCAGAGAGAAGGAACAGAAGTACCTCTCCCACAAAGTGGAGCAACTCGAGGACTCCCTCCAGGGCAGCTCATTCTGGGAGACCTGGCACCGTATGGACACAAAGCCCAAGAAAAACTCCCTCCACATCCAAAACGGCAACATCTGGCTCAACTACTTCAGAGGTCTCTACAAAAACATCCCAGAAGAAGACCTAACCCCAGAACAGCAACAGATAATCACCAAACTGAGGGATATGGAGAAGGACATCAAAGACTTCCAGCACCCTCTGGACTCACCAATCACTATAAAAGATATACAGGAAAGATTGTCCCTGCTGAAAGGCAAAAAGGCCAGTGGCCCTACCAGAGATGATTAAATACAGCCCCAGACATACATACGGCACTGGCAAAACTATTCACCCTCGTCCTCAACACCGGATACTTCCCCAAGACTGGAACAAAGGCCTCATAAACCCTATCTAAAAGAATGGGGACCAATACAACCCCAACAACTACAGAGGCATCTGCGTCAGCAGCACGCTGGGGAAACTGTTCAACAGCATCATCAATAACAGAATCCTCACCTTCCTCGCAGAACACGAGGTCCTCTGCAAGAGCCAAGCAGGGTTCATGCCAAACCACCGCACCACAGACCATATCTACACCCTGCACAACATCATCAAGACCCACGTCCACAACTCCAGAAGAAGCAAGATATTCGCCTGCTTCGTAGACTTTAAGAAGTAAAGTGATTCAGTATGGCACCCGGGTCTGCTCCTGAAACTCCTAGAGAGTGGAATAGGAGGAAGAACGTATGACGTCATCAAGAGCTTCTACACCGGAAACCAGTGCTGTGTGAAGGTGAACAGGAAAAGGACAGCATACTTCCAACAAGCCCGAGGGGTCAGACAGGGCTGTAGACTGAGCCCAACGCTCTTCAACATCTACATCAATGAACTGGCTACAGCCCTGGAGGCCTCCCCAACCCCAGGCCTCACCCTGAACGACCATAAGGTGAAGTTCCTGCTATACGACGACGACCTCCTAGTCCTGTCCCCCACCGAGAAAGACCTCCAAGAAAGCCTGTCAGTGCTGGAAAAATTCAGCACCGCATGGGCTCTACCCATCAACTAGAAGAAGACCAAAGTCATGGTATTTCAGAAGAAGGGCCACAACAAAGCCCCCACCCCACAATTCACACTGAACGGCTCCACACTGGAGAAAACCAACAGCTACACCTACCTGGGGCTGGAGCTCAGCCAATCAGGAAGCTTCAAAGCAGCAATAGAAACTCTGAAAGGAAAAGCCTGCAGAACCTTCTACGCCACTAGAAGACGGCTGTACCACCTCAAACCACCGGTGAGGGTCTGGCTGAAGATATTTGACGCAGTCATCGCTCCGATCCTTCTCTATGGCAGTGAGGTTTGGGGCCCAGCCACCTACCCAGACCAGTCAAAGTGGGATTCCATTCCAGCCCAACAGGGACCTTCCACCTGGAGTTCTGCAAGTACCTCCTCCATGTCCACCGCAGCACCTCCAACATGGGATGCCGGGCAGAGCTAGGCAGACTCCCCCTATGACGCACCATGCAGAAGAGGGCTCTATCATTCTGGACACACATACAGGGCAGCAGTCCTGGCTCTTACCACCACCAAGCCTGGATGAGCCACAGAGCCCTGATCAAATCCTATACCCCCAACCGAGCATCAGCCATCTGCCAAGCCAAAACCATCAACATGCCCTGAACAAGGCTCAAATAAAAGGAGTAATTGAGAGACAAAGAGCAGTACATCGAGGAATGGAGAAGCGCAATAAATAACTCCAAGAAACTCAATGTGTACCAGTCATTGCAAAAGGACTACACCATGGCCACCTACCTGGAGAGAATACCCCACCCCAAACACAGACAGACCCTGAGCCGGTACAGACTGAGTGCCCACAACCTGGACATGGAGACGGGGCGACACAGGCAGACGTACAAGCCTCGGGAGAACAGACTGTGCTAGCACTGTGACCAGGGGGCCCTAGAAGACGAGACCCACTTCCTGCTGCACTGCACCAAATACTCAGCTGTGATGGCTGTCTACTTCCAAAGACTCTCTGCCCACATCCCAGACTTCACATCTGCAGACGAGAAGAGGAAATTCTACATCCTACTGGGAGAAGAAGAGTCCACTGTGGAGATCGCTGCCCAATATGTGTCCAGCTGTCACCAAACAAGAGGAAGATGAGACCCCACGGACTGTTATACCACAAATCACCCACCCCTCCCCACTCCCCCACATAGCTGTCACTAACTAAGAGGAAGATGAGACCCCACGGACTGTTATAGACTTCTGGAGAGAGCGTAACTCTGAACGCGGGACAGGGATTGGGAGGGTCTCAAAAAAGTAAAGGAGTTTAGGGAGGAGAGTAATTTTAACCGCCGTGATGTGGCCGATAAGAGAGATGGGGAGAGAACGCCATTTATCTAACAGGGCTCGTACGATCACAGGCAAGGGTAATTAGCTGAGTAGAGGGACGAATAGGAGGGCGAAAGCTGAATCCCCAAGTAATGAAGAGAGTGAGTACGCCATTGGAAGTCGATGTTAGATTTGAGTAGCTGTAAGGTCTCACCAGGGATATTGATGGGGAGAGCTTCCGTTTTAGTAGGATTAACCTTATAACTAGAGATGAGTGAACACCGTTCGATTGAATAGGTATTCGATGGAATATCAGGCCGTTCGAAGTATTCGTTCCCAAACGAATACCACGCACAATACGCAGTAAAAATTTGTTTCCCCTCCCACCTTCCCTGGCGCATTTTTTGCACCAATAACTGCACAGGGGAGGTGGGACAGGAACTACGACAACGGAGGCAGTGAAAAAAAATTGAAAAAACCCATTGGCTGACGAAAACATGTGACCTCCCATTTATAAGAACGGCCGTCGCCATATTCGCCAGATTTGCGGTCAGAGATAGGGAGAGAGAGAGATCTGCTGAGGGCTAGATAGGGTTTAGCTTCAGATAGGCAGGGAAAAACCGAAGAACAACAACAGCTTTTCTCAGAGCTATACACTGTAGGGACAGGAGTCCAGCTTTCCACGGATGGTGGAAAACAGGGATACAGAACAGTTACTTCTTACTATATACATGCACACCAGCTTTTGTTAGGGGTGTTCCCACACAAAATAGCAGGAATCCACAGCAGTTACTTCTTGCTATATACGTGACAAACAGCTTTTATTAGGGGTGTCCCCCCAAAAAAATAGCAGGAATCCACAGCAGTTATTTCTTGCTATATACGTGAAAAACAGCTTTTCTCTGGGGTGTACTCAAAAACATAGCAGGAATCCACAGCAATTACTTCTTACTATATATGTGACAAACAGCTTTTCTCTGGGGTGTATAGACCATAAAAAGGGCATTAGAATACCTCAAAAAATGCGTAAGGCTAGCGCAAGGGGTCAAGGACGGGGGCGTGGAAATGCAGATGTGGAGCAAGGTTGCGCTCAACCAACAGTGTCTACTGTGCCTACTGCTCTGCGGCAGCAAGCATTGCGCTTCCCCATAGTCTCCGGCTTGATGGCCACATTAAGTAGGGTGCAGGGTACAACCCTAACCAGGCCCGAGCACCAGGAAGAGGTGTTACAATGGCTGGCGGACAACGCTTCCAGCACATTCTCCACCAGCCAGTCAGCCTCTACCTCAACTCCTCCTCCTACCCAACAGTCTCCTCCTCCTTCCTCACAACATGCCCAGTCTTCCCAGCAACCTAATCCCACCTTTCCCACCTCCCAGGAGCTGTTTTCGAGTCCATTCTTTATCCCTCTCTCTGTCCCACCACATCCTGAATCACCAGAACTAACAGATGAGTTGCTGTGTCCTGATGCACAAACAATGGGGCATCCGTTATCTCCTGTTGTTGTTGTTGACCAACAATCGGCCCTCAGTGACGACGAAGACAAGACACAGTTGCCATCAGGGCAGGATGTTGCCATGTGCGGTGTGCAAGAGTAGGAGGAGGATGAGCCGTCAGAGGAATTGGAAGAGGAGGTGGTGGACGATGAGGACACTGACTCAACATGGACAGGGCGGATGTCAAGCGGGGAGAGCAGTGTAGATGTGGAGGGAAGTGCAGCACCAAAGAGGGTGGCTACAGGTAGAGGCACATCCAGAGGCAGAGGACAGCTGCTTCACCGAAGCCAGGCCACAGCCAGCAGGGCCCAAAATGTTCCCTCTTGTAGCCAGCCTAGAAAAACTCCCACATCGAGGCCACGGTCTTCGGTGGTGTGGAATTTTTTTTATGTATGTGTGGCGGCCAAATATACTGCGGTTTGCACACTCTGCAACTCGAAACTGAGTAGGGGCTCTGAAAAGAGCAACCATACAACAACTGGCATGTGCCGTCATTTGGAAGGCAAGCACTGGGCTCAGTGGCAGAGAGCAAACGCAGGACGATCGTCATCCGGCGTTGCCGCCATTGCCTCTCCCACTGTTGCCAGTGCTGGCGCTGCAGTCCAGACCAGTGCGGCACCTCGCTATGCCATCCCTAGCCGTCACTACTTCTCCGGCTGTGCCGTCCCCACCTTGCACCAGCACGTGTCACGCAACATCAGGCGGGCCCTAAGTTCCGCAATTTGCACAAAGGTCCACTTGACCACCGACGCATGGACAAGTGCATGCGGACAGGGACGCTACATTTCACTGATGACACACTGGGTGAATGTATTTGAGGCTGGGACTGGGTCACAATCTGGGGCGGTCTACCTCATTTCCCAACATCCCTGGCAGGAACTCTGAACCACCACCCTCCTCCTCCTCCTCTTCTGCCTCCGCCATCACATCGACCCCAGCTACCTGCTGGAAACGCTGCAGCACTGGCGTGGGGAGACGTCAACAGGCAATGCTGAAGCTCATCTACTTGGGAGACAGACAGCACACTGCCTCCAAGGTGAGGGATGCCCTCCTTGATGAGACAGCAACATGGTTTTCGCAGCTGCACCTGGGCCCAGGCATGGTCGTGTGTGATAACGGCCGCAACCTGGTAGTGGCTCTGGAGCTTGCCAACCTCCAACACGTTCCATGCCTTGCCCACGTGTTCAATTTAGTGGTGCAACGTTTTTTAAAAACGTATCCAAATGTACCCGAGCTACTGGTGAAAGTACGGCGCTTGTGCGCCCACTTTCACAAGTCCATAGTAGCCGCTGCTAGCCTCCGAAGCCTCCAGCAACGCCACCATCTGCCAGAACACCGGCTGATGTGCGATGTCCCCACATGCTTGAACTCGACGTACCACATGTTGAGTAGAGTGTGTGAGCAGCAGAGACCCTTGATGGAGTACCATCTCCAAAACCCAAGGGTTCCTCAGAGTCAGCTCCCGCAGTTTCTGTACCATGAGTGGCCATGGATGGCAGACTTATGCGAGATCTTGCTTGTCTTTGAGGAGTCAACCATGAGGGTCAGCTGGGATGACGCACTCGTGAGTGTCACAATCCTGCTCCTGTGTGTGATGCGAGAATCCTAATCGCCATCAGGGATAACGTGTTGGAGGCTGAGGAGTCAGGCATAGGAGCACAACCATCCCAGCAGGATAGTCAGGCCACACTCCTGTCCGCTTCACAGCATATATTGAGGGAGGAGGAGGAGGACGACGAAGTGGCAGATCTCATTGTCACACAGGAGGCTAGCGGGGAAGTTCATTGTGTCCCATTGCTGCAGTGCGGTTGGGGCTAAATGGAGGAGGAAGGGGAGGAAATGGAGAGTGACCATTCCGGTGGGGGCAGCCAAGTGATGCCAAGTAACACTCTGGCACACATGGCCGAATACATGTTGGAGTGCTTTTCAACTGACAATCGTATTGTCAAAATCCTGGAGAGCAAGGACTACTGGATTTTTGCAATCCTCAACCCCCGGTATAAAAATAATGTTTGTAATTTTATTCCGGTAGAGGGGAGGCCCAGTTGAATAAGTGATTGCCACAAGCAACTGGTGCTTAATATTATGGAGATGTTTCCATCAACTCTCATTGGCGGCACACAGGAGAGTTCCTCCAACAGGCGAACAACTGTCATCCGGTCCACACCCGGCAGGGGCACACTCTGTTGCAAGACTTATTCCTAGGTCTGGGACACGTTAATGGCCCCCCCTGGCCAAACTACCACCACTGAGGGGCCTAGTGTCACCAGGAGGGACAAGTATAAACGCATGTTGCGGGAGTACCTGGCTGACACCAGCCCTGTCCTCTCCAATCCCTCTGCGCCCTATACTTATTGGGTCTCCAAGTTGGATTTGTGGCTGGAACTTGCGCTGTACTCATTGGAGGTCCTTTCCTGCCCTGCCGCCAGCGTGCTTTCGGAAAGGGTCTTCAGCGCAGCCGGTGGCATAATTACGGATAAGCGCAGCCGGCTTTCAGCTGACAGTGCTGAGCGGCTGACGCTGATAAAAGTGAACAGCCACTGGATAGACCCATCATTTTCATGTCCACCGGTGTCAAGCACCCCGACATGAAGTTTCATCTGTGTGCTCACCCTCTACAATTCCTCCTCCTCCTCCTCCTCCTCCACCAACAGCGTTGCACAATTGTGCTCCTACTAGGCTCAATACACCCTGATTTTCCCCCAACTCTGCTGGTTAGAGGCTCTACTCACTGCAAGGGCCAAAAACTCTGCTGGTAAGAGGCTGAAGTCGCCTAAAGGGCCTCAATCTCTGCTGGTAGCTCAGCTTAAGGGCCTGTAACTTAATTTGGAAAGGCTCACGTTAAGGGCCATAAAAGTGAATTTTGAAAGGTCTTACCACATCACACACAGACACAATGACAGTTAAGGGTGGGGGGTTTTGGATTTCCCATTGCCTATTCCATCTGTGGTTGTCATGGGCAACGTGATTTAAAGGGGTGCTTGTTAATGTTTCTTTAGCTTAAATTTGGGTTTCTGTCCATCCATTTGGGGAAGAAAGAAGGTTTCCAGTATTTTCCCTCTTTGATAGAGGTTTTTTTTGAGTGTGGAAAGTGTGTAGTTGATAGGCTGTGATGGTTGGGTAAAACTGTGACTTGGGCTTGTTAGATGCCCCCAGACATGCTTTCCCTGCTGTCCCAGTTGCATTGCAGAGGTGTTGTCATCATTTGCTGAGGTGTTATAGTGGACCTGGTGACCCTCCTGAGTCGAATGGTGGGTTCCCCTGAAACGAAGCATTTTTCCCCATAGATTATAATGGGGTTTGATATTTGATCGAATAGTCGAATATTGAGCGGCTATTCGAAACAAACAACGAATATCAAATATTTTACTGTTCGCTCATCTCTAATCACTATGCTAAACATCATATATTTTGGAGGGTCTGTGGAAGTGTGTACTCCTAGCCAAATACTACGATACCAAGTCACAATAGTTAATCGTATGGATATGCTGGCTTTTTGGGGGATTTTATTACAGCATGCCAATCTTTGTTTTTCTTTTTACAGAGGAACAAGATCATCCGACATGAGATGAAGAAACTTGTAAAGGAGGGGACCAAGAAAGCAAAAGCATAAGTCTTTCTATTAATGGAAAGAATAAAACCATGATTTTTAGTTCCACCTGTGTCCATGTTTCTCTTCATGTTTATTCTTGAGATAAAATCTTCGCCTTTGTACAAATTCTCACCTTTTTATGGAAGCTGCCAAAATGGATGTGCAATACAGAGATTCTTTAATCGCTCCTCATTGCATCCAGTACATAGTATAGAAAATCAAAGTTTATGAAATTGCAGAGCACTTGGTTATTTAGTGGATTAACTTGGCTATTCAATGATATTCAGAGTTGGAGAATCTTCTTGCATTCTGTCATCAGTAACCTGCTTTGTGTCCCACCCTGCTTGGTCTAATAATAGGATGTCTAAAATAGGTTGTCTGTCTGAATTAGGACTAATTTGTCCTGAATTGATGGTTTGAAATGCAGATGTGCCAACCTGACAGCTTTTATCTCCTGAAAATTTGAGGAATGGAGCCCATCTAATTTGTCCCATAGTCCTTGAACCCAAGAAGTTTGCAGATGAGCACCCCAACCTCTCAGAGAGGCTGGAGAGAAGGAGTTCTTATACCATTCATTATGCTAATTACCTGTCTCATTGTTACGTAGGTGGGCCGGTCCTGGGAAAAGTTAAGGACGGGGATAAAGACCCTTTTATGCTGCCTCATGACTGGAATATATTCCAGTATAAACTATATGAACAGTCTTATCATTTTACGTCTCCAAAGTGCAAGAAAAAAAATTCATTACACTTGTCATAATAATTATAGCAATTTATAACATAGTTCATTCTTTTTCTTCATGTTTTTTAGTATATTCCTATTAGAAGCTCTGAAACGCAGACATGGCAGACAGATGGGCACTGTTAAGAATAGTGTGTATAACATTACACGATGCAACCTTCTATATTCCTCCACATATTCCCAATAAAAGCTTGTTACATTCCTAGAGTTATTCTAATGGGCCAAGCTGTAGTACTATATTGGTATTGCTTTGGGATATACAGTATACCACGTACAAAGTCATTTTTATTTGGGCATAGACTTTTTAGACTCTTTCTTCATGTTAGGGAGCCTTCACTAAACACGCATGTATTTTTGCAAATTTTTTTTGCAAAATACACATGTAAAAATACACGTGTAAAAATAAGACTCCCATTGACTTCAATGACATTTTACAGGCGTATTTTTACAGGCGTATTTTTACAGGCGTATTTTTACAGGTGTATTTTTACACAAGGTGCATTCACACTACGGATATGGTGACTGATTCTGAACATTAAAACAGGTTCAGAATCAGCGCGTATAAAGCACATCCCATTAATTTCAATGGGAGCCGGCATACGAGCGCTCCCCATTGAAATGAATGGGCTGCTTTTTACTCTACGAGCGCTCCCATTGAAGTGAATGGGAAGCGCTCGCATGTACGGCTTGGACTGAGCCGAGCGCCGGGCCCCTTCACACGGTAAGCCGTACACGCGAGCGCTTCCCATTCTCTTCAATGGAGCGCTTGTAGAGTAAAAAGCAGCCCATTCATTTCAATGGGGAGCGCTCGTATGCCGGCTCCCATTGAAATGAATGGAACCTGCTTTATACGCGCTGATTCTGAATGTGTTTTAACGTTCAGAATCAGTCAGCATATCCGTAGTGTGAATGCACCCATAGGGAGCCTTCACACGATGTAACACTGCGCTCATTCTGATCGTAAAAACACGTTCAGAATGAGCTCATAAAAAGCAGCTCCCATTGACTTGAATGGGAGTCGGCATACGTGTTCTCCCAATTGAAATCAATGGGAGGCTTTTTTCCCTATGCTTTCAATGTATTACGCGCATAATACGCTCATAGTAAAAAAAAAAAAGCTGCGTAAACGTGACGTAAACGCTACCCTCGCATTTCTACGCCAGAAAATATAAGCACACATTGAGCCTGGCGTTTCTCCATGTGAAGGCTCCCTTATGCCTCATTTCCTTAAATTTGTAGCCGTGCCAAAACTGTAGACTGGTTCACACTAGCTTTCCACCCCAGACGTCTCTTAGAATTGTCAGAGAGAAGTCCTACAAGGAGGACTTGTCTCTTCAATGGTTTAAGTAGGGTCTATGGGTTTCCACATGTAACTGCTTTTTAAGCAGATTGGGTTTCTGTCTTTCAGGTCCATGTCCACTTCTTATACTTTCTGCCATATAAAAGCACTTTTATGTGAGAAACAAGGGATTAAGGCTTTGTTCAGACTTGCTTTTTTTTGTTCAAGAAATGGTGATCCAGCAATAAATAAAAGACTAGTTGAAAAAACCCTTAGTAAGATGTAGTGGAAGCATATTCTATCCTGACTCCAAATATGGCTGTTGGAAAATAATGCCTGGATCAAAAGGCCATAAATATAGTCACCTAATGTACAGCCTATGTAGAGATGGAAATACAGTAGGAGTCCAGGATTGATGGGTAGATGGATAATCAAAGTCCTCCAAGCCTAAGAAATCTGAATAGCTGTCAGGACCATACCAGAGATCCATTGATTCAGAGCCAAGAGTCTGAGCCAGCAATATAAAGTCATTCATGTCACCAAATAAGCAGACCAAGGTGACGTCCAGGGCAAGCTGAGGTCTAATACACAAGCAACAGGCAAAGGAGGTACAAGGTTTGTGAGCATGTTGCCAGGCCATGATTGATCTGCACCGACAGAACATAGATGTCATCCGTGTAACACCCGTGCACCACATTACCAGTGAGCATGATCCACAAAACAGACAGGAATAGGACCTATCCTTAGTTTTGCTCATGACCCCAAACACCAAGCTGTGAAAATACTCGGCCATAGGGGGCCATAGTAATGAATGGGTCATGAAAAACATGGCTAGCACATTGACTGTGCGCCTGGTTGTGTATACGAGGCCTTATTGTATAATAAGAATACAGATGCACGCACTATCGGCCATGTGTAACATATTTATACTTTAGGCTCTTTACATTTCTCTCCTGACATGACTTTAATGTTAATGTTTTTGATCTGTTTTTTATATGTGACTTTCAATGCTGAGTTTTTCAAAATTTCTATTAATTGGCAGGATCTCATGATACAGAATACATGTAATATATTTTACTGCAGTATAACTGGCACAGGCCTGTGCCGCATGACTTATCCTGGCATGTGCCGCAAACATCAGCCAATAGAATCCCAGCATGTGGCTACAAACCTGGGAAAGAAACGGCAGTTGGTGCCAGTCAGCGATTGCTCTTTCAGAGATTAGACCGGCTCCCTATTGCTCCCAGAAAGCGACAGAAAGCGACAGAAAGCGAGAGTTTTTTTTACAGAGACCTGATCGACACCTGAGGATTACGAAGAAAACCGCTAATAGCGAGACACCAGAGGTAAGATATCATCACTTTATTGTGAAATCCGGATTTATGTCACCTGGAAAGGGACAGTGATGGGACCCCAGTTTTTAGGAAAAAGAGATGGTGTACACTGTGTGAGATATAGTAGCTGGATTGGATGCACATGGATAAGCCTGGGGGACTATAGGACGACAAAACAGAATTTTAGAAACTTTGATTTATCCATATGAAGATACTTAATCTATGGTTACATATATATATATATATATATATATATATATATATATATATATATATGCCGTACAAACACTTGGGTGACTGTGGATAAATATGGAGACACTTAGGTAATTATGGATATATGGACATTGGAAAAAAAATGGATGAATATTGAAAAACTCAGGTGCCAATAGATTATTTGAATAATTTTGGATGCTCATGGTCTAATGTGGGGAATATTGGACGCTTATTGAAAATACAGAGAAATATGGAGGATCATTCCAGTCATTCTTAACCCCTTAACGACCGGCCCATAGGGAATCTACGTCGGCAGTGACAGGTCCTTCCTGACTGCCCTATAGGAAAACTACGTCGGGCAGTCAAGGAAGGATTCCCTGTCAGTGCCGACGTAAATGGAGCGGATCTTAGCTGTATCTTACAGCTAAGACCTTGCTCCATAACCCCTCATCGGAGAGGGCTCCGATTGGGGGGGGTTAACCCCTTCAGTTCCGTGATCCAACATGATCACGGAACTAAAGCGGTTCCGTGATGGTGCCGGTCAGATTGGCACCCCCGCGGCGAGATGGGGGGGGGGGGGTGCCAATATGAAAAACATGCAGTCTGGGGTCTGGCCAGTGACCCCAGACTGCCTGAGCCCCCCGTTACCTGGTTGATCCTGCCCCATACTCAGGAAGCCAAGCGATGCGTCTACATCGCTTGGCTTCCTGTTACAGACTGGAGACACGTGCATCCTGTGTCTCCAGCCTGTAATACTGATTCAGCAATGAAATCATTGCTGAATCAAGTGTCCTAAAAGGGACACATAAAAAGGTTAAATAAAAAGTGAAAAAAAGTGAAAAATAAATAAATAAAGCTTTTGAAAAAAATGAATAAAGTTATAAAGCCCCCAAAATCCCCTTTTTTCTATAGAAAATGAGTTATGTAAAAAAAACCTAAAAATTAATAAAAACAATGCATATTTGGTATCGCCGCGTCCGTAACAATCTGTACAATAAAACTGAAAAAATATTTAATGTATACGGTAAACGTCGGAAAAAAAACCCCGGAAAAAACTGAAAAACCCGCCGGAAGTAGGGATTTTTTGCCATCTCACCTTAGAAAATATGCTATAAAAAGTGATCAAAAAGTCATATGCACCCCACAATAGTACCAATAAAAAGCGCAGGTTGTCCCGCAAAAAATAAACCCCCAACCAACACTGTCAACTATACTGTGAAAAATAAAAATGTTATGCCTCTCAGAAGATGGCGATGCAAAAATCACTGATTTATGTCCCCAAATGTGTTTTTCCTCTGCAGACTTAGTATCGCATAAAAAAATACTATAAATGAGGTATCGCCGTAACCGTACCGACCCGCAGAATAAAGGTCACATGTTACTTATACTGTACACTGCATGGCGCAAAATTTAAAAGGGAAAATTCAATGCCAGAATTGATTTTATTTTTTTAAATCCAGCAAAAAAAGAGTTAATAAAATATATTCAATAGATTGTAGGCACCCAAAAATGGTGTCATTACAAAATGCATGTCATCCCGCAAACAACAAGCCCTTATATGGCCACGTCACCAGAAAAATAAAGAAAATATAGCCTCTACCAATGTGAAGACAAAAACCCGCAAAATCGCCAAATTATTAGAACACGACTGGCTGCATCAGGAAGGGAATATATAAGCGGTGCGAGCGAATATCAGGGGACACCCCAGATTTACAGCTTATGAGGGAACAGACACCAGAAATGACCCCCAAAGTTACCCCCAGAGTGACTCCCCCAATCATAGGAGCTACTGGGACATAGTAGGGAATTTGGTGTCTGCAATGTTCTCCGCACTGCTTATATATTCCCTCTTCGCCATCCGCTGTGCAGTCACGTCCGGGATACTAATACTCACTACACACCCTGATAAATACTTTGAGGGGTGCAGTTTTCAAAATGGGGTCACTCCTTTGGGGAATCCACTTTTCTGGTACCTTACAGGCTCTACAAACATGACATGGCGTTCAGATACCAAACATCTGAATCTGTACTCCAAAAGCCGCATCGCGCTCCTTCCCTTCTGCGCCCTGCTGTGTGCCCAAACTGCAGTTTATGCCATATGTATGACACATGTATGATACTGGTGTACCCGGGATAACGGACGTAATGTCATATGTGGGAATAAACTGATATTAGGGCACAGCCGGACACAGAAGGGAAGAAGGGTTATTGGGGTTTTGGAGCACAGACGGTTTGGTTTTTGGATGCCATGACACTTTTGCAGAGCTGAAACGCCAGTAATGTGGAATCCCCTGATATGAGACCTTATTTTGGAAACTACACCCCTGAAGGATTCATCCAGGGGTACAGAGAGCATTTTTAACCCCCAAGTGTTGCTATAACTTATTATCCATAAATGAATATGAAGCTGATTGTGTGAAGTGAAAATGACCATTTTTCCAGGAGTACGTCATTTCAGTGCGTAATATATTGTGCCCGACTTGTATCAGAGATGAACGCTCTAAAAGCTGTTGTGCCCGGGATACCCACTTACCAGTTTTTGGAGTGTCTCTGATGACATAAGTTGGGCACAACATATCGGGCACTAAAATGGCGAATCTCTGAAAAACTTTCATTTTTAACTTCTCATTATCAGTTGCGATTTCATTTCTGGAAACTAAATAAATGCAACACTCAGGGGTTAATAATGCTCGCTACGCCACTTGATAAATCCCATCAGTGGGGTAATGTCCAAAATGGGGTGACATGTCTGCAGATTGCACTTTATTGGCAATTCAGGGTCTTTGCAAAAGTGACGTCCAAAAACCAAAATAGCGCTCCTTCCCTTCTGTGCCCGAACAGCCGATTCTACCCACATATGGCATTAAGTCCGTTATCCGGGGTACACCAGTGTCATACATGTCGGCATACACTGCCATTTGGGTACACAGCAGGGCGCAGATGTGAAGGAGCGATATGTGCTTTTGGAGTGCAGACTTAGATTGTTGGTGTTTGGACACCATGTCACATTTGCAGAGACCCAAAATTGCCCCTACAAAATGGGGTCACTTCTTGGGGAATTCCAGTTTACTGGAACCTGGAACCTCCAGGGCTCTGCAAAAACATCATGGTGCCCAGAGGGTCCCTCTAAATCTGTACCCCAAAAGCTAAAAAGCGCAGTGCTCCTTCTCTTCTGAGCCCTGCTGTGTTCCCAAGCAGCAGTTTACACCCACATATATCATTTTTGTGCAGGTCTCTGACAACACAAAGTGGGGGCAACGTTTTGGGCACCGAAATGGCATATTTCTTTCAAAATTTCAATTTTCATTTTGTACATTAATTTTTGGGAAGCATTTTTAGGCTCAAAATGATAATACCCTTTGATACATTCTTTGATGGGTGTAGTTTTTAAAATGGGGTCACTTTTGAGGGGTTTCTATTGTATTGATACTTTAGGGGCTGAGCTAATGCGACATGGCACCTGAAAACTATTCCAGCCACATCTGCCCTCCAAAACCCAAATAGCGCTCTTACCATTCTGAGCCCCACCATGTACCCATACAGCAGATTATAGCCACATATGGGGTATTGCCGTGTTCAGGAGAAATTGTGTAACAAACTGTGGGGGGCTTTTTCTCTTTTAACCCCTTGTGAAAATGAAAACTTTGGGGATAAAGGGACATTTTAGTAATTTTTAACCTACACATCCCAAGGTTAGTAAAATCTGTGAAACGGCTATAGGGTCAAACTACTCACTATACCCCTCAATGAATACCTTAAGGGGTCTAGTTTATAAAATGGGGTCATCTATGGGGGTTTTCAATTGTTTTGGTAACTCAAATCTTGTTTGAATATGCAATGGGCCTAAAATATCTGCAAGCAAAATTTGTGTCTTGAAATCCAGTTGGTGCTCCCATCTTTTTGGGCCCTACCGTGCGTCCGTACATAGGATTAAGGCCACAAACTGTACATTTTTGAACACGGGAGAAATGGGGTCATCTATTTTGGGGTGTTTTTCTTTATTTTCATGCCTTGTGTGCAAAAAAACTGCCTTTAGGGGGCATTCACACTACGTATATTGAAGCTTATTCTGAACGTAAAACACATTCAGAATAAGCACCGTATAAAGCAGCTCCATTCATTTCTATGGGAGCCGGCATACGAGCGCTCCCCATAGAAATGAATGGGCTGCTTCTTTCACTGCGAGCAGTCCCATTGAAGTGAATGGGAAGTGCCGGCGTATACGGCAAGCTCTGCTCATGCCGAGCCGTACACGCCGGCACTTCCCATTCACTTCAATGGGACTGCTCGCAGTGAAAGAAGCAGCCTATTCATTTCTATGGCGAGCGCTCGTATGCTGGCTCCCATAGAAATGAATGGAGCTGCTTTATACGCCGCTTATTCTGAACGTGTTTTACGTTCAGAATAAGCTTCAGTATACATAGTGTGAATGCCCCCTTAAAATGACTCTTATGTGTAAAAAATATGAGAATTTTTTGTTTGACACAAATTCTTTTAAAACCTATGGGGTCAAAATACTCATTATACCCCTCAATGAATACCTCAAGGGGTCTAGTTTATAAAATGGGGTCATTTTTTGGGGTTTTAAATTATTTTGGTAACTCAAATCTTGTTTGAATGCGCAATGGGCCTGAAACATTTGGAAGCAAAAATTTTGTCTTGAAATCCAGTTGGTGCTCCCTTCTTTTTGGGCCCTACCGTGCATCCATACATTGGATTAAGGCTACAAAGTGTACATTTTTGAACACAGGAGAAATGGAGTCATCTACTTTGGAGTGTTTTTCTTCATTTTCTTGTGATAAGTGCAAAAAAACTGCCTATAAAATGACACTTTTGTGTAAAAAAAATATGAAATTTTTTTGTTTGATGCAAATTTTCTAAAAACTTTTGAGGTCAAAGTACTCACTATACCCTTCAATGAATACCTTAAGGGGTCTAGCTTATAAAATGGTGTCATTTATGGGGGGTTTCAATTGCTTTGGTAACTCAAATCTTGTTGAAATGTGCAATGGGCCTAAAATATCTGCAAGCAAAATTTGTGTTTTGAAATCCATTTGGCCCTCCCGACCTCTTGGGCCCTAAGGTGCGTCCGTACATAGGATTAAGGCCACAAACTGTAAATTTTTTAACATGGGAGAAGTGGGGTGATATATTTTGGGGTGTGTTTCTTCTTTTTGATGTGTTGTGTGTAAAAAAACTGGCTTTAACCCCTTAGCGACCCTTGACGTAACTGTACGTCATGGGTCGCATGGGGATGTATGGAGCGAGCTCACACGCTGAGCTCGCTCCATACACGACAGATGCCGGCTGTATCATACAGCCAGGACCTGCCAATAACAGCAGCGGTCGGTGCCCGAGCCGATCGCTGCTGTTAACCCTTTACACACTGCGGTCAAACGTGACCGCAGTGTGTAAACGGCGCCGGCGGCATGGGCGCCACCATGTTTCGCCGATCGCCGCCCTCCTGAACGTCACATGAGGGCGGTGATCGGTTGCTATGACAGCCGGAAGCCTATTGAAGGCTTCCAGGCTTGTCTCTGCACTAGATCTATTAGACGATGCCAGAGGCATCATCTGATAGAAGTGCTGGGATTCTGCTATTCACTGCAGTACTGTAGTATTGCAGTGAATAGTATGAGCGATCAGACTCCCTAGGTTTCAAGGTACCTAAGGGGTCTGATCATAAATGTAACAGAAGAAAAAAAAAAGTTTGGTAAAATAAAAAAAATATAAAAGTTCAAATCACCCCCCTTTCCCTAGATTAGCTATAAAAGTAATTAAAGAACATTAAACATAAACATATTAGGTATCCCTGCGCTCCAAAATGCCCGAACTATTAGAATATTAAAACATTTATCCCGTACTGCGAACGGCGTAGCGGCAAAAAAAATAAAAACAGCCAAAAAGCGTTTTTTTCAACACTTTGCCTCCTATAAAAAATTGAATAAAAAGTGATCAAACCATCAGATCTTTCCCCAAATGGTATCAATAGAAACGTCATCTTGTCCCGCATAAAAAGACACCACAACCAGCTCCATACATGGAAATATGAAAAAGTTACAGGTGTTAGAACATGATGACACAAAATTTTTTTTCTATTTTGCAAAGTTTATCATTTTTTTAAAAGTATCAAAACATTTCAAATACTATATAAATTTGGTATCACCGCGTTCGTACTGACACGTAGAACACAGGTAACATGTCATTTGTACCAAACAGTGAACGCTGTAAAAATTAAACCCATAAGAAAATGGCGCAAATGCATTTTTTCTCCAATTGCACCTCATTCTGAATTTTTTTCCAGCTTCCCAGTACATTGCACAGCATATTGAATGATGCCATTACAAAGTACAATTTGTCCCGCAAACAATAAGCCATCATGTGACTCTGTGAACTGAAAAATGAAAAAGTTATGGCTCTTGAAATGTGAGGAGGGAAAAACGAAAATGCGAAACCAAAAAATGGCCGGGTCCTTAAGGGGTTAAAATGACACATATTTGAAGAAAATGAAAATGTAATTTTTTTCATCATTTGTAATAATTCTTGCAAAACAATATTTGTTTGATCAAAATGCTCACTATACCCCTCAAGGAATACCTGAAGGGGTCTAGTTTTACAAATTGGGTCATTTAATGGGAGTTTCTGTCATTATGCCACCTATTCCTGTCTGCAAACATACCGTATTTTCCGGACTATAAGGCGCACATAAAAACCTACGATTTCCTCAGAAATCGTAAGTGCGGCTTATAGTCCGGTGCGGCTTATATATGGATGGAAGCGGCGGCAAAGTCTGCGTGCCGCTTCCATACATACATAAAAGGCACCGTAAGGGTGCATTCACACTACAGAACGCCGGCGTGTAATCACAGCCGTACACGCCGGCGTGACAGCAGGGCTGCCGGACACTTCCTATTCATTTCTATGGTAGCCAGCATGCGAGCGCTCCCCATAGAGATGAATGGAAAAAAGCAGTCCATTCATTTCTATGGGGAGCGCTCGCATGCCGGCTCCCATAGAAATGAATGGGAAGTGTCCGGCAGCCCTGCTGTCACGCCGGCCTGAAACAGAACGTGAAACTTACCCAGCGGTGCAGGGCGGGCGGGCATTCAGGCCTCCTCTTCCTCCGATGTTCCGTCCTTCTCCTCCGGCGCTCGCTGATAATGGCCGGGGCGCATGCGCAATATCATAATGCTTCTACTACGGCTACGCATGCGCCCAGGCCATTATCAGTTAGCGAGCGGCGGAGGAGGAGGACGGAACATCGGAGGAAGAGGAGGCCTGAATGCCCACCCTGCACCGCTCGGTAAGTTTCACATTCTGTTTCAGGCTTTTATTTTAAAACGGGGGGGGGGGGGGGGGGGGGGGGTAGTTTAATATGACTTTTACGGTTGGGCTCTATCAGCATGATTTTGCTGATAGAGCCCCTCCTCGCCTGCCGAGCGCTTCCAATAGAAGCGGCTGGCACGCGGGGGGTTAAGCGGCCACTGGCAAAGTCTGCCTGCCGGCGCTTTCAATAACATATAATGCGCACCGGACTGCGGCTTATAGTCCGGTGCGCCTTATATATGAACCGAGACGGACTATAAGGCGCTCATGGGCAATGCGGCTTATAGTCCAGTGCGCCTTATAGTCCGTAAAATACGGTAGCTTGGTACAGGAAAAAATCACAAACTCCAAATTTCCAAAATTTGCTTATAAACTTGATAAACTTCTAAATTGTCTAAATTACTCAAATATGTTAAAATTATTTCAAATATGCTTGAAACACAAAAGGAACATTTGGAAGTATATAACTACTAACTTTTTTTGCCCTGTATTATTGTGCATATGTGAGATATCGCAGCTGAAAGTGGAAAACATTGAAAAATTTTAAAAATTTTCAGCATTTGCGAGTTTTTTAATAAATTTACACAAGTTATATCAGTCTAATTTTACCTTCTCAGTAAAGTACAACATGTCATGAAAAAACAATATCAGAATCGCTTGGATGCCTAAAACTGTTACAGAATTATTCACTGATAAAGTCACACAGGGCAAATTTCCAAAATTTGGCTTGATCATTAAGGTCCAAAATAGACTGGTCACTAAGGGGTTAATATAATAACTGTTACAGAGATTGTATGGAATTAGGAAAAGTCTCTTTTATTAGACACACTGTTACCCCCAATCCAGTACATGGAGCTGAGCTGAGACAAACCATTAGCTGATATTGTTTCCAAAAAAGCAGATCCTTTTGGTTAACACTTCATGAAAGTCAGTAATAAAAGCTTATATTTTTTATGAGACATCTTTAAAAGGAGTCTGTCATCTGAATAATCAATGTTAAGCTACCACAGCACCTTATAGGTCTCATCCCCCTCACCAAGCTCCTACCTCCATACTGGTGAACTGATTCTACATTACTGGGGAAAAAAAATTTTCAGCAATATGCTAATGTGCTACAAGGTTCAGAGCCCGACATTACCAGTTTAGGATCTCAGCCAAAAATCCTGCCTAGCACTGCCCTCCTAATCACCATTGACAAATTGTCAAGCAGGGTAAGCAGGACTCTCACTATCTCCCCTAAGAGTCCTTTCTGGATTTACTCTACTTCTTAGGGAGCCTGCATACGGCATAAACCCTCGCTCATTCTGAACGTAAAACTCGTTCAGAGTGAGCGGCGTAAAAATTAGATCCCATTGACTTGAATGGGTGCCGGCATACGCAGGCTCCCCATTGATATCAATGGGAGGCTTTTTTCCCTATTGCTTTCAATGTATTACGCGCATATCACATTGAAAGCAATAGGTAAAAAAGCCTCCCATTGATTTCAATGGGGAGAGTGCATATGCCGGCACCCATTCAAGTCAATGGGATCTGTTTTTTACACCGCTCACTCTGAATGAGTTTTACGTTCATAATGAGTGAGGGTTGGTTCACACTAGCGCTTGTATTCCGTCCGCAAGGAGTCCGCATGGAAACCCCCCGGACGGAATACCAACGCTAATGCAAGCGCTGTGCAGTTAAGCACACGGAGCCCACAGACTATAATGGGCTCCATGTGCTTGCCGCGCACTGCCCGCACAATTAATTTGTGAGGGCAGTGCGCAGCAAGCACACGGAGCCCATTATAGTCTATGGGCTCCATGTGCTTCGCAAGCACATCGCTTGCAATTGCGATTGCATTCCGTCCGGGGGGTCTCCATGCGGACTCCTTGCGGACAGAATACAAGCGCTAGTGTGAACCAACCCTGAGCGTTTACTCCGTGTGCAGGCTCTCTTACTTAGAAAACCTGTTCCAAATCACACAAACCTATATATCACAGGGCATAGCTTTTCTCCTGCTCTCACATAGGACAGCACATCTGAGCGGTGTTGTGGTGTTAGATTTTCCTACGTTTATGCTTAAACTTCTATGTAAGGTCTTGTTAAGTCACGTTCCCAAATATTTCTGTATAATTTTCTTTCTCTTCACGTTTCCCTGGAGGAAGAGAAGATGATGCGGAAAAGGAAGAGAGAACGTATTTCCCAGTAAGTGCGATAGTGTATATCACTGTATTACAAAGATCAGTCAATGGTGGCCTGTCTTTAGAATAGGTCATCAATATCAGATCAGTAAGGGTGAGTTCACACTGAGTATACGCCAGCTTATTCTGAATGTAAAACACGTTCAGAATCAGCGGCGTATAAAGCAGTTCCATTCATTTCTATGGGAGCCGGCATACGAGCGCTCCCCATAGAAATGAATGGGCTGCTTTTTTCACTACGAGCAGTCCCATTGAAGTGAATGGGAAGCACTCGCGTGTACGGCTCGGCATGAGTAGAGCTAGCCATACACACGAGCACTTTCCATTCACTTCAATGGGACTGCTCGTAGTGAAAAAAGCAGCCCATTCATTTTTATGGGGTGCGCTCGTATGCCGAGTCCCATAGAAATGAATGGAACTGCTTTATACGCCGCTGATTCTGAACGTGTTTCAGAATAAGCTGGCGTATACTCAGTGTGAACTCACCCTAAGAGTCTGTCAAATGACACCACCACCTATCATCTAATTTCCACTCAGAGCCAGTAGAAGATGGCTTCATCCACTATGTAGTGGCCTTGTAGTTCTATGGCAGCTCAGCTCCCATTCACTTGAAGCAAAGACATTACACAGTTTAAGGAGCCATCTAAGGAGCCAACTCTTTACATATATCATCTGATCCGTGTGGGAAGGGGGGCGGTCAGATGTTGGAGCTACTGAAGTAATATTAATGACCTAACCTAAGGATAACACATCAATATCTAATCTTGGACAGACACTTTAATACGAGATTGACCCATGAGGAGACCAGGGTGAATGTTACCTTTTGTTATTAAGTGTTTGCACCTTACACATACTATACTGCAAAAACCAAATCATGCATAATTCTTTAAAGATTCACTTATCTTGTCACTTGGGGTTTGTAGACTTCTAAACTACAGAGCCATATGCACTCCTTGTACCTATGAATGGGCCCTTTATACAATGGAAGATTATTCCCCTAGATGAATGCAGTGTATTTAAGAGAAAGAAATCTTCTTACTATGGCATCTGATGACACATGGCTCTGTATACAATCTCTCAGATATCATAAGAATGAATAGTAGAAACCTCTACATGGTACAATATTAATTCATAGGCACATTGTGGCCCACTATGGTCCTATATATGTCCTTTTTTACCATATTTTGGAACCTGGATAAACTATAATGGGTCGTGAACATGAGGCTTAATATAGTTTCTTCTCTCACAGTTCACGGACGGACCCTGAGGAGGAAGCCAAGAAGAGGAAGATGGAGGACAGCGTCTTGCAGAAAGAAAAGACTGCTTACTTCAAACTCCTGGGTAAAATACTCCTTCCAGCCCCTACGACCTGACGGAAAGTATCTTATTTTTACACAAAAGTATGCATAATGGGTCTAAAGAGACTGCTGCATAGTGGCATGGCCACAGGCTGGTATTATTACGCTGGGAGGGGCTTAAACCTGTGGCCCTTCCCACCCGGGTAATATCAGGCTTCTGCTACTTGTTATATCTGGCAGGTTATACCCAGTCAGATATAACAAGTAGGAGGGTGGGAAGGGCCACAGTTTATGACCCTTTGCATACCAGGCCACGGCTTCTCCAATGCCTGCCCTTTTCTTAAGATACACCCCTGACAGCGTTGGGTACCAGTGTAATAACTGAGGGTTTAGTGCCAGCCTTTTCACAGGCTAAGGGCCCCTTCAACGGAGTATATGCTCGCTGATTCTGAACGTGTAAACATTCCGAATCAGCAACGTTTAAAACAGATCCCATTGCTTTCTATGGGAGCCGGCATACGTGCGCACCCCATAGAAATGAATGGGCTGCCTTAGCAGAGCGCCGGCATGACTGCTGGTTGTAGGTAGTTTAGGGGAGGCGGAGGTATCCTACTTACCCTCCCCATCTTCATAGCAGCGCTGGTGCTGCTATTCGTCCCGGCAGCGGAAATGGTGGGCGGGGCTAAGCGAGGCTTCCGGCGGTTGCACCGGAGAGCCTCACTTGTGGGCATTGCAGCTGGCTGGATGCTGTGCACTGTGCTCCGTGTGCACAGGAAAGCCGGCTGCTGCCTCTACTGTTGTATCCATTGTCCCTGCTGCTATAGGATGAGCTGGGAGATGCCCGCTGTGCATATGCTGCGGGGAGTTCACTCTCCCAGCTCACTCAAGAGGCAGACGCAGCAGCCGGCATACAGCAGAGGCGCAGCCGGCTTTCCTGTGCACACGGAGCACAGTGCACAGCATCCAGCCGGCTGCAATGCCCACGAGTGAGGCTCTCCGGCGCAACCGCCTGAAGCCTCGCTTAGCCCCGCTCACCATTTCCGCTGCCGGGACAAATAACAGCACCAGCGCTGCTACAAAGATGGGGAGGGTAAGTAGGATACCTCCACCTCCCCCCCCCACTAAACTACCTACAACCAGCAGTCATGCCAGAGCTCTGCTAAGGAAGTCGCACCATAATAAGACATTCCTCCGAAAATAAGACAGGTCCTATATTTAGGACAAGGATTTAATATAAGACACTGTCTTATTTTCGGGGAAACACGGTATTATTACAATGTGTTGTATTATGTAGATTTAGTATACTTACAGACAAAACATAGTATAGTATATAGAATACAATGTATCAGTAAAAGTATACACAATGATAAAGCAGTTTGTTCTTTTGCTGTAGATATAAAGATATTCTGAACATTTCAGAAGGTATTGATGAAATACATTAAACTAATATCTTATTTTTGTTACTTTGATAGACGACGAGGACATCAAGCTGTACCTAGACAGGGACAGATGTCTTAAGACCTCAGACAAGGTATCATGATATAGAGGGAAAGAATAGAAAATATTCCTGAGCTTTGCAAACTATGACCTGATATCAGTATTAGATACTATACAATGATATATAACCCCAATCTATGCTGCAGTCAGGTTGTAACTAGATATCAGTATACACAAGAATATACTGAGCTCATATATCTGTATTGCATACTATTATGTATTAGGAAACCTATGGCAAACTTCTAACTCTCCTTTTATCCCACTAGTATCTCCTGGCGATGGTCCTGACCTACTTTAGAAGAGCCAAGCTGCGTATAAAGGAATATCGCCAGTATTTCTTTCCTTCTCTGTAAGTTTCTATTATTATTATCCCAATCTATACCTATAGTATGTGTTTCAGAGAAGACAGTCGTCAAATTCCCTTTCTAGGCTTATAACAGCCATTAATTGTACAACCGTAGATATAGTGAGCTACAACACTCTGCTATTAACATGCCATTCATACTCTTCTAGACAACAGTTCTCCTCATTACCTTTTTTTTTACATGTTCTATAATTTCTTTGCCCTACTTTTTATTTCTTCCAGGTTTTTAGCAAACCAGTTTGAAGAAGATGAAGAATTTCGAGAGGAGATCTACGCCTGGACCCCTGGACGAACATTAAGGACGATTAAGAGGAACCAGCTGCTTCACCTTCGTGACCTAATGCTCATCAAGATGGACTTCAGAGCTTGGGTAGAAAAGGAAACCTGCGATCTGGTGTGTAGCATAAACCAGAAAGATGTAAACTTTGAACTAAAGCTTGTGGTGATTCTAATAATTGTAGATTATGTTACATTCTAGATCATGGCACAAGACCCCGACCACTGGGCATGGAAGAGACAGAGAGAAGACCATCACAGCTGGGCTATACGCTGGTTCAGGAGGGATATTTCAGAATTCACCATAAGAGGCCCATGGACCACCCTTCCAACCTGCTCTCTTTGTAACCCCATTCTAGATTCGAGCAAGGAAGAAGAGGAGAAAGACATTCATCATCAGACAGACACAGAGGAGAAACCCGGAACATCAGTCACAATCATCTCAGGTAAGTGTATCCATTGTGTGAAAGAGAACTTCAAGTAGGGAGCCATTCACATGACGTTTCTGCTGTCCATTCAGCAGATCCGTTCAATGGATCTATTTTTTTTAATAGTAAATATGGATACAAATATGCAGAATTAAAAAGCAGAGCCATGAATACTGGTGTGTAGAAATGGGCGAACCTCACTAGATTTGTTTCCACAAATATTTGTGAGGTTTGCCCCTCCCCCCTTCTTTTCCAAAAGTGCTATTATTATATCTGGGGTCATCTCAGACACCAGAATATAATTAGTGCAGCCCCAAGGGGGTGAATGAAAATAACAAACAGCTCCTTTGCATCTTCTTCTAGCCAAGGAGGTCGGGGGTTGGAACCACTTCTATGGGATTGTTATGGCATATTGTAGAACCTTAAATACCTTTTCAATGAGAAGTTGCTGTAGAAAAGCTTGGTAACATTGCTCTGCTTCTATTCTATAATAAATGTGTTACTAAAGTTTTCCTTCTATCATTTCTACTTATATGTACAGCAACCAGACCAACAAGAAGAAGAAGAAGAAGAAGAAGAACTAAGAAGACACGATGGAAGACATCGACCAGACGTCCAAGGAGAACAGCAGCACAGGATGAAGACCGAAATCATGGAGAGAAGTATCCTCCATAGTCACACACACATAAATACACTCGTTACATCACTATACACAGTCACTGCACATACACACAATCATCACACACATGCATACACATATACACTGATACTTGCTCTAGCGGTCGCCTCCCTTAGTATGCCCAGAGGAGGGGCAATACAGTGGCCATGGTTTCCCTGCAGGTTTCCTCCACTGGGGGTTTTTCCTGCCCTGAGTGTTGCTGTACGCTCTTCGTGAGTGATGGGAGGTAACCAGCACATATAAAAATAGATAGAATAAAATACATAGAATAAATTTCACATTAACTTTCTTTATCGTCTCCGTGTTATTTCTTCTATTTCTGTGTGTGAATATGTGTTTTATTTACAATCTATAATGACATTTGGGTATCTGGAATCCCATGATGGAATTTCCACAAAGTTCTCTCTGACTCCTAGTTAATGTTAATAGAGCAGCTATAGGGGATTGGGGGGTAGCAGTCACACCCGTGCTCTGTTGTCACATAAGAAGAGACTAGTGTAATGGTAATTGGGGGACAGTTACACATTTTATAATGGAAATTCTGCTTCATGCTTTATATAACGCAATACTTTTCCCCGCTTCCTAGTATGAGGCTGAGTTCACACGTAGTAAAGTGGAGCGCAATCTGGCACGTATACGGCGTGTCAGAGTTTGCGCGCTCAAAAAGATCCCATTGATTTCAATGGGAGTTACGAGTGTATACACCGTGTAATTTTGCGCCTGTAATTTTGCAGCCGCAAAACAAATGGGGAAAAGGGACATCGACAATACAAAGAGGACCATGAGGTACAGATGTGTGAGTGTCCAATCCCAGGGCCTCAACAAAAACATAAGGGACTCCGGCGCCCAGGTGCCTAGGTGTCCAATCCTGGAGCATGGGGAAATAACACAAGAGGATGAACTGGAGCAATATCCTCTGTTCGCACTGTATGATGAAACAAGAAGTACCAGGGGTAGTGTCCACAAGTTCAGCACCAAGATAAGGGACAAAAACTTGGTGGCTATGTACAACCAGAAAGAGTTCAACTAATCACTCCAAGGGTCACACATCTTGAGCTCCCCAATCAGGTGTTGACTGGGGGACACAAAACTTACTTTTAGCAGCTTCCTCAATGCTCAGCTTCTGCAGATGGTTATCCCAATGGCAGGAGGTGAGGATGGCATGGATGATGTTGATGACTCCAGCAATCCGGATTTCTGTTGCAGTTCTTGAGCCAACTTCCTCTCCATGGCCCAGTAGAAGGCAATCACAGTTGCTGATGTATTGGAGTGACCTCCCACAGAAGTGTGGTCACCCCCTGAGATTGTGATGGTGCTCAGGGCAGCAGGCAGTAATGAAAGAGGAGCAGGGGGTGACGGTGTTACTGGTGCTGCCCATAAACAAAACCTGCGGCTACTGGTAGTAGGCGACCTGGGATAGCTGTGGCTGACTCCTCCCACAACTCTCATAATGGCAGTGACACAGGAATCCGCTCAACGTCAACTGCCCAGAAGACCTTTATGTGGAAATAATTTTGAGATGTTTTAAGTTATCAAAGTGATTCTGAGATTATGTTTATACCCAAATTACTTCATAAATTGAATTTACCATATCTCTGCTTTATGTTGCATTAAATCTTTATTCACCCTTTTATGTTTTTCACATATTATAAGGTTAACAAGTCAAACAGTAATTTTCCAAAATTTCAAGAATAATTCCATAACACATTTTTCAAGGGACCAGTTCAGTTCTGAAGGGTTCTTGAAAGGCCTCTCTAATAGAAACCCCCATAATTCACCCTATTCTCAAAACTGAACCCCTGAAAGAATTGAAAACAGTACTTAGGAAGTTTCTCAACCCTTTCAGCATTTCACAGCAATTAAAACAAAATTGAAGTCAAATTTACCCTCTTCAATTTCTGTCACTAATCTATTCATTTAGCTCTAGAATTTACACATTCACACGGGGTTAAAAGAGAAAGTGCATTCTACAACCTGTTGCGCAATTTCTCCCGAGTGTGAAATTATCCCACATGTGGATGTAATCTAATGTATGGCCACACTGTAGGGTCCAGAATGGAAGGCACACTATTGGGATAAAGGAGGGCAGATTTTGCTGGAATCTGTTGCAGGCACCATGTTGCATTTGCAGAGTCCCTGAAGTGCCAGAACAGTGGAGCCACCCCTCCACAAATGACCCTATTTTTGAAACTAGACCCCTCAAGGAATTTATCAAGGGGTATAGTGAGTACTTTATTAGTTTATTTATTAGGGTATTAGTGATAAACCAAATCTCCAATTATTGAAATTGATTTTAATGTTAAAAAGTTGTGCAGGGATAGAATTCCTGCATTAAATTTGGAAGGGATTCTACAGGCTGAGTTATCAAAAAAAAAGAAGGTAATCTACATGTGTAAGGGCTCGTTCACATCTGCGCCCGGGTCTCCGTTCTGCAGGTTTCCGTTTCCTGCACAAAACAGAGGCAGGAGACGGAAACCTGCAGGACTCTTTCATACCCATCCATTTGAATGGGTTTGAAAGCTGTCCGGCCGTGAACGTCGGAGAGCATAAAAAGCAAAACCGTTTTTTTTTAATCCGGTCACAGAGTCGGACATGCAGTACTCTGTGTCCGGATTTAAAAAACCGGTTTCGCGGCGGAGAGCATAAAACGCTCATCGCCGCTCACGGCCGGACCCGGTCTGTGGTTTCCGTCTTCTTGCATGCAGAAGACAGAAACCACAGAACGGAGACCCGAACGCAGGTGTGAACCTAGTGTTAGATACATTGTATGTGGTCCCTTTACACTAAAATCAGACAATCGCTTTTCTCAATTTTTCTGAAGCCCATGACAGCACACCATTAATTTAACTGCCAGTAGGAGAACGGTTTTTCTCTCAGTTTTTGTAGTTATTGTTGTTAGGTGAGACCCCAACAACAGAGAGGCAAGGGAAGCCTACAACAATCTATGCAAGCAATACAAAGACACCCTCAGAGAGAAGGAACAGAAGTACCTCTCCCACAAAGTGGAGCAACTCGAGGACTCCCTCCAGGGCAGCTCATTCTGGGAGACCTGGCACCGTATGGACACAAAGCCCAAGAAAAACTCCCTCCACATCCAAAACGGCAACATCTGGCTCAACTACTTCAGAGGTCTCTACAAAAACATCCCAGAAGAAGACCTAACCCCAGAACAGCAACAGATAATCACCAAACTGAGGGATATGGAGAAGGACATCAAAGACTTCCAGTACCCTCTGGACTCACCAATCACTATAAAAGATATACAGGAAAGATTGTCCCTGCTGAAAGGCAAAAAGGCCAGTGGCCCTACCAGAGATGATTAAATACAGCCCCAGACATACATACGGCACTGGCAAAACTATTCACCCTCGTCCTCAACACCGGATACTTCCCCAAGACTGGAACAAAGGCCTCATAAACCCTATCTAAAAGAATGGGGACCAATACAACCCCAACAACTACAGAGGCATCTGCGTCAGCAGCACGCTGGGGAAACTGTTCAACAGCATCATCAATAACAGAATCCTCACCTTCCTCGCAGAACACGAGGTCCTCTGCAAGAGCCAAGCAGGGTTCATGCCAAACCACCGCACCACAGACCATATCTACACCCTGCACAACATCATCAAGACCCACGTCCACAACTCCAGAAGAAGCAAGATATTCGCCTGCTTCGTAGACTTTAAGAAGTAAAGTGATTCAGTATGGCACCCGGGTCTGCTCCTGAAACTCCTAGAGAGTGGAATAGGAGGAAGAACGTATGACGTCATCAAGAGCTTCTACACCGGAAACCAGTGCTGTGTGAAGGTGAACGGGAAAAGGACAGCATACTTCCAACAGGCCCGAGGGGTCAGACAGGGCTGTAGACTGAGCCCAACGCTCTTCAACATCTACATCAATGAACTGGCTACAGCCCTGGAGGCCTCCCCAACCCCAGGCCTCACCCTGAACGACCATAAGGTGAAGTTCCTGCTATACGCCGACGACCTCCTAGTCCTGTCCCCCACCGAGAAAGACCTCCAAGAAAGCCTGTCAGTGCTGGAAAAATTCAGCACCGCATGGGCTCTACCCATCAACTAGAAGAAGACCAAAGTCATGGTATTTCAGAAGAAGGGCCACAACAAAGCCCCCACCCCACAATTCACACTGAACGGCTCCACACTGGAGAAAACCAACAGCTACACCTACCTGGGGCTGGAGCTCAGCCAATCAGGAAGCTTCAAAGCAGCAATAGAAACTCTGAAAGGAAAAGCCTGCAGAACCTTCTACGCCACTAGAAGACGGCTGTACCACCTCAAACCACCGGTGAGGGTCTGGCTGAAGATATTTGACGCAGTCATCGCTCCGATCCTTCTCTATGGCAGTGAGGTTTGGGGCCCAGCCACCTACCCAGACCAGTCAAAGTGGGATTCCATTCCAGCCCAACAGGGACCTTCCACCTGGAGTTCTGCAAGTACCTCCTCCATGTCCACCGCAGCACCTCCAACATGGGATGCCGGGCAGAGCTAGGCAGACTCCCCCTATGACGCACCATGCAGAAGAGGGCTCTATCATTCTGGACACACATACAGGGCAGCAGCCCTGGCTCTTACCACCACCAAGCCTGGATGAGCCACAGAGCCCTGATCAAATCCTATACCCCCAACCAAGCATCAGCCATCTGCCAAGCCAAAACCATCAACATGCCCTGAACAAGGCTCAAATAAAAGGAGTAATTGAGAGACAAAGAGCAGTACATCGAGGAATGGAGAAGCGCAATAAATAACTCCAAGAAACTCAATGTGTACCAGTCATTGCAAAAGGACTACACCATGGCCACCTACCTGGAGAGAATACCCCACCCCAAACACAGACAGACCCTGAGCCGGTACAGACTGAGTGCCCACAACCTGGACATGGAGACGGGGCGACACAGGCAGACGTACAAGCCTCGGGAGAACAGACTGTGCTAGCACTGTGACCAGGGGGCCCTAGAAGACGAGACCCACTTCCTGCTGCACTGCACCAAATACTCAGCTGTGATGGCTGTCTACTTCCAAAGACTCTCTGCCCACATCCCAGACTTCACATCTGCAGACGAGAAGAGGAAATTCTACATCCTACTGGGAGAAGAAGAGTCCACTGTGGAGATCGCTGCCCAATATGTGTCCAGCTGTCACCAAACAAGAGGAAGATGAGACCCCACGGACTGTTATACCACAAATCACCCACCCCTCCCCACTCCCCCACATAGCTGTCACTAACTAAGAGGAAGATGAGACCCCACGGACTGTTATAGACTTCTGGAGAGAGCGTAACTCTGAACGCGGGACAGGGATTGGGAGGGTCTCAAAAAAGTAAAGGAGTTTAGGGAGGAGAGTAATTTTAACCGCCGTGATGTGGCCGATAAGAGAGATGGGGAGAGAACGCCATTTATCTAACAGGGCTCGTACGATCACAGGCAAGGGTAATTAGCTGAGTAGAGGGACGAATAGGAGGGCGAAAGCTGAATCCCCAAGTAATGAAGAGAGTGAGTACGCCATTGGAAGTCGATGTTAGATTTGAGTAGCTGTAAGGTCTCACCAGGGATATTGATGGGGAGAGCTTCCGTTTTAGTAGGATTAACCTTATAACTAGAGATGAGTGAACACCGTTCGATTGAATAGGTATTCGATGGAATATCAGGCCGTTCGAAGTATTCGCTCCCAAACGAATACCACGCACAATACGCAGTAAAAATTTGTTTCCCCTCCCACCTTCCCTGGCGCATTTTTTGCACCAATAACTGCACAGGGGAGGTGGGACAGGAACTACGACAACGGAGGCAGTGAAAAAAATTGAAAAAACCCATTGGCTGACGAAAACATGTGACCTCCCATTTATAAGAACGGCCGTCGCCATATTCGCCAGATTTGCGGTCAGAGATAGGGAGAGAGATCTGCTGAGGGCTAGATAGGGTTTAGCTTCAGATAGGCAGGGAAAAACCGAAGAACAACAACAGCTTTTCTCAGAGCTATACACTGTAGGGACAGGAGTCCAGCTTTCCACGGATGGTGGAAAACAGGGATACAGAACAGTTACTTCTTACTATATACATGCACACCAGCTTTTGTTAGGGGTGTTCCCACACAAAATAGCAGGAATCCACAGCAGTTACTTCTTGCTATATACGTGACAAACAGCTTTTATTAGGGGTGTCCCCCCAAAAAAATAGCAGGAATCCACAGCAGTTATTTCTTGCTATATACGTGAAAAACAGCTTTTCTCTGGGGTGTACCCAAAAACATAGCAGGAATCCACAGCAATTACTTCTTACTATATACGTGACAAACAGCTTTTCTCTGGGGTGTATAGACCATAAAAAGGGCATTAGAATACCTCAAAAAATGCGTAAGGCTAGCGCAAGGGGTCAAGGACGGGGGCGTGGAAATGCAGATGTGGAGCAAGGTTGCGCTCAACCAACAGTGTCTACTGTGCCTACTGCTCTGCGGCAGCAAGCATTGCGCTTCCCCATAGTCTCCGGCTTGATGGCCACATTAAGTAGGGTGCAGGGTACAACCCTAACCAGGCCCGAGCACCAGGAAGAGGTGTTACAATGGCTGGCGGACAACGCTTCCAGCACATTCTCCACCAGCCAGTCAGCCTCTACCTCAACTCCTCCTCCTACCCAACAGTCTCCTCCTCCTTCCTCACAACATGCCCAGTCTTCCCAGCAACCTAATCCCACCTTTCCCACCTCCCAGGAGCTGTTTTCGAGTCCATTCTTTATCCCTCTCTCTGTCCCACCACATCCTGAATCACCAGAACTAACAGATGAGTTGCTGTGTCCTGATGCACAAACAATGGGGCATCCGTTATCTCCTGTTGTTGTTGTTGACCAACAATCGGCCCTCAGTGACGACGAAGACAAGACACAGTTGCCATCAGGGCAGGATGTTGCCATGTGTGCAAGAGTAGGAGGAGGATGAGCCGTCAGAGGAATTGGAAGAGGAGGTGGTGGACGATGAGGACACTGACTCAACATGGACAGGGCGGATGTCAAGCGGGGAGAGCAGTGTAGATGTGGAGGGAAGTGCAGCACCAAAGAGGGTGGCTACAGGTAGAGGCACATCCAGAGGCAGAGGACAGGTGCTTCACCGAAGCCAGGCCACAGCCAGCAGGGCCCAAAATGTTCCCTCTTGTAGCCAGCCTAGAAAAACTCCCACATCGAGGCCACGGTCTTCGGTGGTGTGGAATTTTTTTAATGTATGTGTGGCGGCCAAATATACTGCGGTTTGCACACTCTGCAACTCGAAACTGAGTAGGGGCTCTGAAAAGAGCAACCATACAACTGGCATGTGCCGTCATTTGGAAGGCAAGCACTGGGCTCAGTGGCAGAGAGCAAACGCAGGACGATCGTCATCCGGCGTTGCCGCCATTGCCTCTCCCACTGTTGCCAGTGCTGGCGCTGCAGTCCAGACCAGCAGCCAGGAAACCTCCAAATCTGCCTCCACCACTTTGGAGACTTCTCCCTCATCCTCCCCTTTTCCTGCCTCAGCTCCTTCTCCTGCCTTAGCTCCTTCTCCTGTACCTTCATGCGCCTCTTCACAGCAACCCACAGGCAAAAATACAGCGCTACCCACCCCCATGCACAAGCCTTAAACACGCACATCTCCAAACTTCTGGCCCAGGAGATGTTACCGTTCCGGCTTGTGGAACCTCAGACCTTCCGTGAACTGATGGCAAGTGCGGCACCTCGCTATGCCGTCCCTAGCCGTCACTACTTCTCCGGCTGTGCCGTCCCCGCCTTGCACCAGCACGTGTCACGCAACATCAGGCGGGCCCTAAGTTCCGCAATTTGCACAAAGGTCCACTTGACCACCGACGCATGGACAAGTGCATGCGGACAGGGACGCTACATTTCACTGATGACACACTGGGTGAATGTATTTGAGGCTGGGACTGGGTCACAATCTGGGGCGGTCTACCTCATTTCCCAACATTCCTGGCAGGAACTCTGAACCACCACCCTCCTCCTCCTCCTCTTCTGCCTCCGCCATCACATCGACCCCAGCTACCTGCTGGAAACGCTGCAGCACTGGCGTGGGGAGACGTCAACAGGAAATGCTGAAGCTCATCTACTTGGGAGACAGACAGCACACTGCCTCCAAGGTGAGGGATGCCCTCCTTGATGAGACAGCAACATGGTTTTCGCCGCTGCACCTGGGCCCAGGCATGGTCGTGTGTGATAACGGCCGCAACCTGGTAGTGGCTCTGGAGCTTGCCAACCTCCAACACGTTCCATGCCTTGCCCACGTGTTCAATTTAGTGGTGCAACGTTTTTTAAAAACGTATCCAAATGTACCCGAGCTACTGGTGAAAGTACGGCGCTTGTGCGCCCACTTTCACAAGTCCATAGTAGCCGCTGCTAGCCTCCGAAGCCTCCAGCAACGCCACCATCTGCCAGAACACTGGCTGATGTGCGATGTCCCCACATGCTTGAACTCGACGTACCACATGTTGAGTAGAGTGTGTGAGCAGCAGAGACCCTTGATGGAGTACCATCTCCAAAACCCAAGGGTTCCTCAGAGTCAGCTCCCGCAGTTTCTGTACCATGAGTGGCCATGGATGGCAGACTTATGCGAGATCTTGCTTGTCTTTGAGGAGTCAACCATGAGGGTCAGCTGGGATGACGCACTCGTGAGTGTCACAATCCTGCTCCTGTGTGTGATGCGAGAATCTTAATCGCCATCAGGGATAACGTGTTGGAGGCTGAGGAGTCAGGCATAGGAGCACAACCATCCCAGCAGGATAGTCAGGCCACACTCCTGTCCGCTTCACAGCATATATTGAGGGAGGAGGAGGAGGACGACGAAGTGGCAGATCTCATTGTCACACAGGAGGCTAGCGGGGAAGTTCATTGTGTCCCATTGCTGCAGTGCGGTTGGGGCTAAATGGAGGAGGAAGGGGAGGAAATGGAGAGTGACCATTCCGGTGGGGGCAGCCAAGTGATGCCAAGTAACACTCTGGCACACATGGCCGAATACATGTTGGAGTGCTTTTCAACTGACAATCGTATTGTCAAAATCCTGGAGAGCAAGGACTACTGGATTTTTGCAATCCTCAACCCCCGGTATAAAATTAATGTTTGTAATTTTATTCCGGTAGAGGGGAGGCCCAGTTGAATAAGTGATTGCCACAAACAACTGGTGCTTAATATTATGGAGATGTTTCCATCAACTCTCATTGGCGGCACACAGGAGAGTTCCTCCAACAGGCGAACAACTGTCATCCGGTCCACACCCGGCAGGGGCACACTCTGTTGCAAGACTTATTCCTAGGTCTGGGACACGTTAATGGCCCCCCCTGGCCAAACTACCACCACTGAGGGGCCTAGTGTCACCAGGAGGGACAAGTATAAACGCATGTTGCGGGAGTACCTGGCCGACACCAGCCCTGTCCTCTCCAATCCCTCTGCGCCCTATACTTATTGGGTCTCCAAGTTGGATTTGTGGCTGGAACTTGCGCTGTACTCATTGGAGGTCCTTTCCTGCCCTGCCGCCAGCGTGCTTTTGGAAAGGGTCTTCAGCGCAGCCGGTGGCATAAATACAGATAAGCGCAGCCGGCTTTCAGCTGACAGTGCTGAGCGGCTAACGCTGATAAAAGTGAACAGCCACTGGATAGACCCATCATTTTCATGTCCACCGGTGTCAAGCACCCCGACATGAAGTTTCATCTGTGTGCTCACCCTCTACAATTCCTCCTCCTCCTCCTCCTCCTCCACCAACAGCGTTGCACAATTGTGCTCCTACTAGGCTCAATACACCCTGATTTTCCCCCAACTCTGCTGGTTAGAGGCTCTACTCACTGCAAGGGCCAAAAACTCTGCTGGTAAGAGGCTGAAGTCGCCTAAAGGGCCTCAATCTCTGCTGGTAGCTCAGCTTAAGGGCCTGTAACTTAATTTGGAAAGGCTCACGTTAAGGGCCATAAAAGTGAATTTTGAAAGGTCTTACCACATCACACACAGACACAATGACAGTTAAGGGTGGGGGGTTTTGGATTTCCCATTGCCTATTCCATCTGTGGTTGTCATGGGCAACGTGATTTAAAGGGGTGCTTGTTAATGTTTCTTTAGCTTAAATTTGGGTTTCTGTCCATCCATTTGGGGAAGAAAGAAGGTTTCCAGTATTTTCCCTCTTTGATAGAGGTTTTTTTTGAGTGTGGAAAGTGTGTAGTTGATAGGCTGTGATGGTTGGGTAAAACTGTGACTTGGGCTTGTTAGATGCCCCCAGACATGCTTTCCCTGCTGTCCCAGTTGCATTGCAGAGGTGTTGTCATCATTTGCTGAGGTGTTATAGTGGACCTGGTGACCCTCCTGAGTCGAATGGTGGGTTCCCCTGAAACGAAGCATTTTTCCCCATAGACTATAATGGGGTTTGATATTTGATCGAATAGTCGAATATTGAGCGGCTATTCGAAACAAACAACGAATATCAAATATTTTACTGTTCGCTCATCTCTAATCACTATGCTAAACATCATATATTTTGGAGGGTCTGTGGAAGTGTGTACTCCTAGCCAAATACTACGATACCAAGTCACAATAGTTAATCGTATGGATATGCTGGCTTTTTGGGGGATTTTATTACAGCATGCCAATCTTTGTTTTTCTTTTTACAGAGGAACAAGATCATCCGACATGAGATGAAGAAACTTGTAAAGGAGGGGACCAAGAAAGCAAAAGCATAAGTCTTTCTATTAATGGAAAGAATAAAACCATGATTTTTAGTTCCACCTGTGTCCATGTTTCTCTTCATGTTTATTCTTGAGATAAAATCTTCGCCTTTGTACAAATTCTCACCTTTTTATGGAAGCTGCCAAAATGGATGTGCAATACAGAGATTCTTTAATCGCTCCTCATTGCATCCAGTACATAGTATAGAAAATCAAAGTTTATGAAATTGCAGAGCACTTGGTTATTTAGTGGATTAACTTGGCTATTCAATGATATTCAGAGTTGGAGAATCTTCTTGCATTCTGTCATCAGTAACCTGCTTTGTGTCCCACCCTGCTTGGTCTAATAATAGGATGTCTAAAATAGGTTGTCTGTCTGAATTAGGACTAATTTGTCCTGAATTGATGGTTTGAAATGCAGATGTGCCAACCTGACAGCTTTTATCTCCTGAAAATTTGAGGAATGGAGCCCATCTAATTTGTCCCATAGTCCTTGAACCCAAGAAGTTTGCAGATGAGCACCCCAACCTCTCAGAGAGGCTGGAGAGAAGGAGTTCTTATACCATTCATTATGCTAATTACCTGTCTCATTGTTACGTAGGTGGGCCGGTCCTGGGAAAAGTTAAGGACGGGGATAAAGACCCTTTTATGCTGCCTCATGACTGGAATATATTCCAGTATAAACTATATGAACAGTCTTATCATTTTACGTCTCCAAAGTGCAAGAAAAAAAATTCATTACACTTGTCATAATAATTATAGCAATTTATAACATAGTTCATTCTTTTTCTTCATGTTTTTTAGTATATTCCTATTAGAAGCTCTGAAACGCAGACATGGCAGACAGATGGGCACTGTTAAGAATAGTGTGTATAACATTACACGATGCAACCTTCTATATTCCTCCACATATTCCCAATAAAAGCTTGTTACATTCCTAGAGTTATTCTAATGGGCCAAGCTGTAGTACTATATTGGTATTGCTTTGGGATATACAGTATACCATGTACAAAGTCATTTTTATTTGGGCATAGACTTTTTAGACTCTTTCTTCATGTTAGGGAGCCTTCACTAAACACGCATGTATTTTTGCAAATTTTTTTTGCAAAATACACATGTAAAAATACACGTGTAAAAATAAGACTCCCATTGACTTCAATGACATTTTACAGGCGTATTTTTACAGGCGTATTTTTACAGGCGTATTTTTACAGGTGTATTTTTACACAAGGTGCATTCACACTACGGATATGGTGACTGATTCTGAACATTAAAACAGGTTCAGAATCAGCGCGTATAAAGCACATCCCATTAATTTCAATGGGAGCCGGCATACGAGCGCTCCCCATTGAAATGAATGGGCTGCTTTTTACTCTACGAGCGCTCCCATTGAAGTGAATGGGAAGCGCTCGCATGTACGGCTTGGACTGAGCCGAGCGCCGGGCCCCTTCACACGGTAAGCCGTACACGCGAGCGCTTCCCATTCTCTTCAATGGAGCGCTTGTAGAGTAAAAAGCAGCCCATTCATTTCAATGGGGAGCGCTCGTATGCCGGCTCCCATTGAAATGAATGGAACCTGCTTTATACGCGCTGATTCTGAATGTGTTTTAACGTTCAGAATCAGTCAGCATATCCGTAGTGTGAATGCACCCATAGGGAGCCTTCACACGATGTAACACTGCGCTCATTCTGATCGTAAAAACACGTTCAGAATGAGCTCATAAAAAGCAGCTCCCATTGACTTGAATGGGAGTCGGCATACGTGTTCTCCCAATTGAAATCAATGGGAGGCTTTTTTCCCTATGCTTTCAATGTATTACGCGCATAATACGCTCATAGTAAAAAAAAAAAAAGCTGCGTAAACGTGACGTAAACGCTACCCTCGCATTTCTACGCCAGAAAATATAAGCACACATTGAGCCTGGCGTTTCTCCATGTGAAGGCTCCCTTATGCCTCATTTCCTTAAATTTGTAGCCGTGCCAAAACTGTAGACTGGTTCACACTAGCTTTCCACCCCAGACGTCTCTTAGAATTGTCAGAGAGAAGTCCTACAAGGAGGACTTGTCTCTTCAATGGTTTAAGTAGGGTCTATGGGTTTCCACATGTAACTGCTTTTTAAGCAGATTGGGTTTCTGTCTTTCAGGTCCATGTCCACTTCTTATACTTTCTGCCATATAAAAGCACTTTTATGTGAGAAACAAGGGATTAAGGCTTTGTTCAGACTTGCTTTTTTTTGTTCAAGAAATGGTGATCCAGCAATAAATAAAAGACTAGTTGAAAAAACCCTTAGTAAGATGTAGTGGAAGCATATTCTATCCTGACTCCAAATATGGCTGTTGGAAAATAATGCCTGGATCAAAAGGCCATAAATATAGTCACCTAATGTACAGCCTATGTAGAGATGGAAATACAGTAGGAGTCCAGGATTGATGGGTAGATGGATAATCAAAGTCCTCCAAGCCTAAGAAATCTGAATAGCTGTCAGGACCATACCAGAGATCCATTGATTCAGAGCCAAGAGTCTGAGCCAGCAATATAAAGTCATTCATGTCACCAAATAAGCAGACCAAGGTGACGTCCAGGGCAAGCTGAGGTCTAATACACAAGCAACAGGCAAAGGAGGTACAAGGTTTGTGAGCATGTTGCCAGGCCATGATTGATCTGCACCGACAGAACATAGATGTCATCCGTGTAACACCCGTGCACCACATTACCAGTGAGCATGATCCACAAAACAGACAGGAATAGGACCTATCCTTAGTTTTGCTCATGACCCCAAACACCAAGCTGTGAAAATACTCGGCCATAGGGGGCCATAGTAATGAATGGGTCATGAAAAACATGGCTAGCACATTGACTGTGCGCCTGGTTGTGTATACGAGGCCTTATTGTATAATAAGAATACAGATGCACGCACTATCGGCCATGTGTAACATATTTATACTTTAGGCTCTTTACATTTCTCTCCTGACATGACTTTAATGTTAATGTTTTTGATCTGTTTTTTATATGTGACTTTCAATGCTGAGTTTTTCAAAATTTCTATTAATTGGCAGGATCTCATGATACAGAATACATGTAATATATTTTACTGCAGTATAACTGGCACAGGCCTGTGCCGCATGACTTATCCTGGCATGTGCCGCAAACATCAGCCAATAGAATCCCAGCATGTGGCTACAAACCTGGGAAAGAAACGGCAGTTGGTGCCAGTCAGCGATTGCTCTTTCAGAGATTAGACCGGCTCCCTATTGCTCCCAGAAAGCGACAGAAAGCGACAGAAAGCGAGAGTTTTTTTTACAGAGACCTGATCGACACCTGAGGATTACGAAGAAAACCGCTAATAGCGAGACACCAGAGGTAAGATATCATCACTTTATTGTGAAATCCGGATTTATGTCACCTGGAAAGGGACAGTGATGGGACCCCAGTTTTTAGGAAAAAGAGATGGTGTACACTGTGTGAGATATAGTAGCTGGATTGGATGCACATGGATAAGCCTGGGGGACTATAGGACGACAAAACAGAATTTTAGAAACTTTGATTTATCCATATGAAGATACTTAATCTATGGTTACATATATATATATATATATATATATATATATATATATATATATATGCCGTACAAACACTTGGGTGACTGTGGATAAATATGGAGACACTTAGGTAATTATGGATATATGGACATTGGAAAAAAAATGGATGAATATTGAAAAACTCAGGTGCCAATAGATTATTTGAATAATTTTGGATGCTCATGGTCTAATGTGGGGAATATTGGACGCTTATTGAAAATACAGAGAAATATGGAGGATCATTCCAGTCATTCTTAACCCCTTAACGACCGGCCCATAGGGAATCTACGTCGGCAGTGACAGGTCCTTCCTGACTGCCCTATAGGAAAACTACGTCGGGCAGTCAAGGAAGGATTCCCTGTCAGTGCCGACGTAAATGGAGCGGATCTTAGCTGTATCTTACAGCTAAGACCTTGCTCCATAACCCCTCATCGGAGAGGGCTCCGATTGGGGGGGGTTAACCCCTTCAGTTCCGTGATCCAACATGATCACGGAACTAAAGCGGTTCCGTGATGGTGCCGGTCAGATTGGCACCCCCGCGGCGAGATGGGGGGGGGGGGTGCCAATATGAAAAACATGCAGTCTGGGGTCTGGCCAGTGACCCCAGACTGCCTGAGCCCCCCGTTACCTGGTTGATCCTGCCCCATACTCAGGAAGCCAAGCGATGCGTCTACATCGCTTGGCTTCCTGTTACAGACTGGAGACACGTGCATCCTGTGTCTCCAGCCTGTAATACTGATTCAGCAATGAAATCATTGCTGAATCAAGTGTCCTAAAAGGGACACATAAAAAGGTTAAATAAAAAGTGAAAAAAAGTGAAAAATAAATAAATAAAGCTTTTGAAAAAAATGAATAAAGTTATAAAGCCCCCAAAATCCCCTTTTTTCTATAGAAAATGAGTTATGTAAAAAAAACCTAAAAATTAATAAAAACAATGCATATTTGGTATCGCCGCGTCCGTAACAATCTGCACAATAAAACTGAAAAAATATTTAATGTATACGGTAAACGTCGGAAAAAAAACCCCGGAAAAAACTGAAAAACCCGCCGGAAGTAGGGATTTTTTGCCATCTCACCTTAGAAAATATGCTATAAAAAGTGATCAAAAAGTCATATGCACCCCACAATAGTACCAATAAAAAGCGCAGGTTGTCCCGCAAAAAATAAACCCCCAACCAACACTGTCAACTATACTGTGAAAAATAAAAATGTTATGCCTCTCAGAAGATGGCGATGCAAAAATCACTGATTTATGTCCCCAAATGTGTTTTTCCTCTGCAGACTTAGTATCGCATAAAAAAATACTATAAATGAGGTATCGCCGTAACCGTACCGACCCGCAGAATAAAGGTCACATGTTACTTATACTGTACACTGCATGGCGCAAAATTTAAAAGGGAAAATTCAATGCCAGAATTGATTTTATTTTTTTAAATCCAGCAAAAAAAGAGTTAATAAAATATATTCAATAGATTGTAGGCACCCAAAAATGGTGTCATTACAAAATGCATGTCATCCCGCAAACAACAAGCCCTTATATGGCCACGTCACCAGAAAAATAAAGAAAATATAGCCTCTACCAATGTGAAGACAAAAACCCGCAAAATCGCCAAATTATTAGAACACGACTGGCTGCATCAGGAAGGGAATATATAAGCGGTGCGAGCGAATATCAGGGGACACCCCAGATTTACAGCTTATGAGGGAACAGACACCAGAAATGACCCCCAAAGTTACCCCCAGAGTGACTCCCCCAATCATAGGAGCTACTGGGACATAGTAGGGAATTTGGTGTCTGCAATGTTCTCCGCACTGCTTATATATTCCCTCTTCGCCATCCGCTGTGCAGTCACGTCCGGGATACTAATACTCACTACACACCCTGATAAATACTTTGAGGGGTGCAGTTTTCAAAATGGGGTCACTCCTTTGGGGAATCCACTTTTCTGGTACCTTACAGGCTCTACAAACATGACATGGCGTTCAGATACCAAACATCTGAATCTGTACTCCAAAAGCCGCATCGCGCTCCTTCCCTTCTGCGCCCTGCTGTGTGCCCAAACTGCAGTTTATGCCATATGTATGACACATGTATGATACTGGTGTACCCGGGATAACGGACGTAATGTCATATGTGGGAATAAACTGATATTAGGGCACAGCCGGACACAGAAGGGAAGAAGGGTTATTGGGGTTTTGGAGCACAGACGGTTTGGTTTTTGGATGCCATGACACTTTTGCAGAGCTGAAACGCCAGTAATGTGGAATCCCCTGATATGAGACCTTATTTTGGAAACTACACCCCTGAAGGATTCATCCAGGGGTACAGAGAGCATTTTTAACCCCCAAGTGTTGCTATAACTTATTATCCATAAATGAATATGAAGCTGATTGTGTGAAGTGAAAATGACCATTTTTCCAGGAGTACGTCATTTCAGTGCGTAATATATTGTGCCCGACTTGTATCAGAGATGAACGCTCTAAAAGCTGTTGTGCCCGGGATACCCACTTACCAGTTTTTGGAGTGTCTCTGATGACATAAGTTGGGCACAACATATCGGGCACTAAAATGGCGAATCTCTGAAAAACTTTCATTTTTAACTTCTCATTATCAGTTGCGATTTCATTTCTGGAAACTAAATAAATGCAACACTCAGGGGTTAATAATGCTCGCTACGCCACTTGATAAATCCCATCAGTGGGGTAATGTCCAAAATGGGGTGACATGTCTGCAGATTGCACTTTATTGGCAATTCAGGGTCTTTGCAAAAGTGACGTCCAAAAACCAAAATAGCGCTCCTTCCCTTCTGTGCCCGAACAGCCGATTCTACCCACATATGGCATTAAGTCCGTTATCCGGGGTACACCAGTGTCATACATGTCGGCATACACTGCCATTTGGGTATACAGCAGGGCGCAGATGTGAAGGAGCGATATGTGCTTTTGGAGTGCAGACTTAGATTGTTGGTGTTTGGACACCATGTCACATTTGCAGAGACCCAAAATTGCCCCTACAAAATGGGGTCACTTCTTGGGGAATTCCAGTTTACTGGAACCTGGAACCTCCAGGGCTCTGCAAAAACATCATGGTGCCCAGAGGGTCCCTCTAAATCTGTACCCCAAAAGCTAAAAAGCGCAGTGCTCCTTCTCTTCTGAGCCCTGCTGTGTTCCCAAGCAGCAGTTTACACCCACATATATCATTTTTGTGCAGGTCTCTGACAACACAAAGTGGGGGCAACGTTTTGGGCACCGAAATGGCATATTTCTTTCAAAATTTCAATTTTCATTTTGTACATTAATTTTTGGGAAGCATTTTTAGGCTCAAAATGATAATACCCTTTGATACATTCTTTGATGGGTGTAGTTTTTAAAATGGGGTCACTTTTGAGGGGTTTCTATTGTATTGATACTTTAGGGGCTGAGCTAATGCGACATGGCACCTGAAAACTATTCCAGCCACATCTGCCCTCCAAAACCCAAATAGCGCTCTTACCATTCTGAGCCCCACCATGTACCCATACAGCAGATTATAGCCACATATGGGGTATTGCCGTGTTCAGGAGAAATTGTGTAACAAACTGTGGGGGGCTTTTTCTCTTTTAACCCCTTGTGAAAATGAAAACTTTGGGGATAAAGGGACATTTTAGTAATTTTTAACCTACACATCCCAAGGTTAGTAAAATCTGTGAAACGGCTATAGGGTCAAACTACTCACTATACCCCTCAATGAATACCTTAAGGGGTCTAGTTTATAAAATGGGGTCATCTATGGGGGTTTTCAATTGTTTTGGTAACTCAAATCTTGTTTGAATATGCAATGGGCCTAAAATATCTGCAAGCAAAATTTGTGTCTTGAAATCCAGTTGGTGCTCCCATCTTTTTGGGCCCTACCGTGCGTCCGTACATAGGATTAAGGCCACAAACTGTACATTTTTGAACACGGGAGAAATGGGGTCATCTATTTTGGGGTGTTTTTCTTTATTTTCATGCCTTGTGTGCAAAAAAACTGCCTTTAGGGGGCATTCACACTACGTATATTGAAGCTTATTCTGAACGTAAAACACATTCAGAATAAGCACCGTATAAAGCAGCTCCATTCATTTCTATGGGAGCCGGCATACGAGCGCTCCCCATAGAAATGAATGGGCTGCTTCTTTCACTGCGAGCAGTCCCATTGAAGTGAATGGGAAGTGCCGGCGTATACGGCAAGCTCTGCTCATGCCGAGCCGTACACGCCGGCACTTCCCATTCACTTCAATGGGACTGCTCGCAGTGAAAGAAGCAGCCTATTCATTTCTATGGCGAGCGCTCGTATGCCGGCTCCCATAGAAATGAATGGAGCTGCTTTATACGCCGCTTATTCTGAACGTGTTTTACGTTCAGAATAAGCTTCAGTATACATAGTGTGAATGCCCCCTTAAAATGACTCTTATGTGTAAAAAATATGAGAATTTTTTGTTTGACACAAATTCTTTTAAAACCTATGGGGTCAAAATACTCATTATACCCCTCAATGAATACCTCAAGGGGTCTAGTTTATAAAATGGGGTCATTTTTTGGGGTTTTAAATTATTTTGGTAACTCAAATCTTGTTTGAATGCGCAATGGGCCTGAAACATTTGGAAGCAAAAATTTTGTCTTGAAATCCAGTTGGTGCTCCCTTCTTTTTGGGCCCTACCGTGCATCCATACATTGGATTAAGGCTACAAAGTGTACATTTTTGAACACAGGAGAAATGGAGTCATCTACTTTGGAGTGTTTTTCTTCATTTTCTTGTGATAAGTGCAAAAAAACTGCCTATAAAATGACACTTTTGTGTAAAAAAAATATGAAATTTTTTTGTTTGATGCAAATTTTCTAAAAACTTTTGAGGTCAAAGTACTCACTATACCCTTCAATGAATACCTTAAGGGGTCTAGCTTATAAAATGGTGTCATTTATGGGGGGTTTCAATTGCTTTGGTAACTCAAATCTTGTTGAAATGTGCAATGGGCCTAAAATATCTGCAAGCAAAATTTGTGTTTTGAAATCCATTTGGCCCTCCCGACCTCTTGGGCCCTAAGGTGCGTCCGTACATAGGATTAAGGCCACAAACTGTAAATTTTTTAACATGGGAGAAGTGGGGTGATATATTTTGGGGTGTGTTTCTTCTTTTTGATGTGTTGTGTGTAAAAAAACTGGCTTTAACCCCTTAGCGACCCTTGACGTAACTGTACGTCATGGGTCGCATGGGGATGTATGGAGCGAGCTCACACGCTGAGCTCGCTCCATACACGACAGATGCCGGCTGTATCATACAGCCAGGACCTGCCAATAACAGCAGCGGTCGGTGCCCGAGCCGATCGCTGCTGTTAACCCTTTACACACTGCGGTCAAACGTGACCGCAGTGTGTAAACGGCGCCGGCGGCATGGGCGCCGCCATGTTTCGCCGATCGCCGCCCTCCTGAACGTCACATGAGGGCGGTGATCGGTTGCTATGACAGCCGGAAGCCTATTGAAGGCTTCCAGGCTTGTCTCTGCACTAGATCTATTAGACGATGCCAGAGGCATCATCTGATAGAAGTGCTGGGATTCTGCTATTCACTGCAGTACTGTAGTATTGCAGTGAATAGTATGAGCGATCAGACTCCCTAGGTTTCAAGGTACCTAAGGGGTCTGATCATAAATGTAACAGAAGAAAAAAAAAAGTTTGGTAAAATAAAAAAAATATAAAAGTTCAAATCACCCCCCTTTCCCTAGATTAGCTATAAAAGTAATTAAAGAACATTAAACATAAACATATTAGGTATCCCTGCGCTCCAAAATGCCCGAACTATTAGAATATTAAAACATTTATCCCGTACTGCGAACGGCGTAGCGGCAAAAAAAATAAAAACAGCCAAAAAGCGTTTTTTTCAACACTTTGCCTCCTATAAAAAATTGAATAAAAAGTGATCAAACCATCAGATCTTTCCCCAAATGGTATCAATAGAAACGTCATCTTGTCCCGCATAAAAAGACACCACAACCAGCTCCATACATGGAAATATGAAAAAGTTACAGGTGTTAGAACATGATGACACAAAATTTTTTTTCTATTTTGCAAAGTTTATCATTTTTTTAAAAGTATCAAAACATTTCAAATACTATATAAATTTGGTATCACCGCGTTCGTACTGACACGTAGAACACAGGTAACATGTCATTTGTACCAAACAGTGAACGCTGTAAAAATTAAACCCATAAGAAAATGGCGCAAATGCATTTTTTCTCCAATTGCACCTCATTCTGAATTTTTTTCCAGCTTCCCAGTACATTGCACAGCATATTGAATGATGCCATTACAAAGTACAATTTGTCCCGCAAACAATAAGCCATCATGTGACTCTGTGAACTGAAAAATGAAAAAGTTATGGCTCTTGAAATGTGAGGAGGGAAAAACGAAAATGCGAAACCAAAAAATGGCCGGGTCCTTAAGGGGTTAAAATGACACATATTTGAAGAAAATGAAAATGTAATTTTTTTCATCATTTGTAATAATTCTTGCAAAACAATATTTGTTTGATCAAAATGCTCACTATACCCCTCAAGGAATACCTGAAGGGGTCTAGTTTTACAAATTGGGTCATTTAATGGGAGTTTCTGTCATTATGCCACCTATTCCTGTCTGCAAACATACCGTATTTTCCGGACTATAAGGCGCACATAAAAACCTACGATTTCCTCAGAAATCGTAAGTGCGGCTTATAGTCCGGTGCGGCTTATATATGGATGGAAGCGGCGGCAAAGTCTGCGTGCCGCTTCCATACATACATAAAAGGCACCGTAAGGGTGCATTCACACTACAGAACGCCGGCGTGTAATCACAGCCGTACACGCCGGCGTGACAGCAGGGCTGCCGGACACTTCCTATTCATTTCTATGGTAGCCAGCATGCGAGCGCTCCCCATAGAGATGAATGGAAAAAAGCAGTCCATTCATTTCTATGGGGAGCGCTCGCATGCCGGCTCCCATAGAAATGAATGGGAAGTGTCCGGCAGCCCTGCTGTCACGCCGGCCTGAAACAGAACGTGAAACTTACCCAGCGGTGCAGGGCGGGCGGGCATTCAGGCCTCCTCTTCCTCCGATGTTCCGTCCTTCTCCTCCGGCGCTCGCTGATAATGGCCGGGGCGCATGCGCAATATCATAATGCTTCTACTACGGCTACGCATGCGCCCAGGCCATTATCAGTTAGCGAGCGGCGGAGGAGGAGGACGGAACATCGGAGGAAGAGGAGGCCTGAATGCCCACCCTGCACCGCTCGGTAAGTTTCACATTCTGTTTCAGGCTTTTATTTTAAAACGGGGGGGGGGGGGGGGGGGGTAGTTTAATATGACTTTTACGGTTGGGCTCTATCAGCATGATTTTGCTGATAGAGCCCCTCCTCGCCTGCCGAGCGCTTCCAATAGAAGCGGCTGGCACGCGGGGGGTTAAGCGGCCACTGGCAAAGTCTGCCTGCCGGCGCTTTCAATAACATATAATGCGCACCGGACTGCGGCTTATAGTCCGGTGCGCCTTATATATGAACCGAGACGGACTATAAGGCGCTCATGGGCAATGCGGCTTATAGTCCAGTGCGCCTTATAGTCCGTAAAATACGGTAGCTTGGTACAGGAAAAAATCACAAACTCCAAATTTCCAAAATTTGCTTATAAACTTGATAAACTTCTAAATTGTCTAAATTACTCAAATATGTTAAAATTATTTCAAATATGCTTGAAACACAAAAGGAACATTTGGAAGTATATAACTACTAACTTTTTTGCCCTGTATTATTGTGCATATGTGAGATATCGCAGCTGAAAGTGGAAAACATTGAAAAATTTTAAAAATTTTCAGCATTTGCGAGTTTTTTAATAAATTTACACAAGTTATATCAGTCTAATTTTACCTTCTCAGTAAAGTACAACATGTCATGAAAAAACAATATCAGAATCGCTTGGATGCCTAAAACTGTTACAGAATTATTCACTGATAAAGTCACACAGGGCAAATTTCCAAAATTTGGCTTGATCATTAAGGTCCAAAATAGACTGGTCACTAAGGGGTTAATATAATAACTGTTACAGAGATTGTATGGAATTAGGAAAAGTCTCTTTTATTAGACACACTGTTACCCCCAATCCAGTACATGGAGCTGAGCTGAGACAAACCATTAGCTGATATTGTTTCCAAAAAAGCAGATCCTTTTGGTTAACACTTCATGTAAGTCAGTAATAAAAGCTTATATTTTTTATGAGACATCTTTAAAAGGAGTCTGTCATCTGAATAATCAATGTTAAGCTACCACAGCACCTTATAGGTCTCATCCCCCTCACCAAGCTCCTACCTCCATACTGGTGAACTGATTCTACATTACTGGGGAAAAAAAATTTTCAGCAATATGCTAATGTGCTACAAGGTTCAGAGCCCGACATTACCAGTTTAGGATCTCAGCCAAAAATCCTGCCTAGCACTGCCCTCCTAATCACCATTGACAAATTGTCAAGCAGGGTAAGCAGGACTCTCACTATCTCCCCTAAGAGTCCTTTCTGGATTTACTCTACTTCTTAGGGAGCCTGCATACGGCATAAACCCTCGCTCATTCTGAACGTAAAACTCGTTCAGAGTGAGCGGCGTAAAAATTAGATCCCATTGACTTGAATGGGTGCCGGCATACGCAGGCTCCCCATTGATATCAATGGGAGGCTTTTTTCCCTATTGCTTTCAATGTATTACGCGCATATCACATTGAAAGCAATAGGTAAAAAAGCCTCCCATTGATTTCAATGGGGAGAGTGCATATGCCGGCACCCATTCAAGTCAATGGGATCTGTTTTTTACACCGCTCACTCTGAATGAGTTTTACGTTCATAATGAGTGAGGGTTGGTTCACACTAGCGCTTGTATTCCGTCCGCAAGGAGTCCGCATGGAAACCCCCCGGACGGAATACCAACGCTAATGCAAGCGCTGTGCAGTTAAGCACACGGAGCCCACAGACTATAATGGGCTCCATGTGCTTGCCGCGCACTGCCCGCACAATTAATTTGTGAGGGCAGTGCGCAGCAAGCACACGGAGCCCATTATAGTCTATGGGCTCCATGTGCTTCGCAAGCACATCGCTTGCAATTGCGATTGCATTCCGTCCGGGGGGTCTCCATGCGGACTCCTTGCGGACAGAATACAAGCGCTAGTGTGAACCAACCCTGAGCGTTTACTCCGTGTGCAGGCTCTCTTACTTAGAAAACCTGTTCCAAATCACACAAACCTATATATCACAGGGCATAGCTTTTCTCCTGCTCTCACATAGGACAGCACATCTGAGCGGTGTTGTGGTGTTAGATTTTCCTACGTTTATGCTTAAACTTCTATGTAAGGTCTTGTTAAGTCACGTTCCCAAATATTTCTGTATAATTTTCTTTCTCTTCACGTTTCCCTGGAGGAAGAGAAGATGATGCGGAAAAGGAAGAGAGAACGTATTTCCCAGTAAGTGCGATAGTGTATATCACTGTATTACAAAGATCAGTCAATGGTGGCCTGTCTTTAGAATAGGTCATCAATATCAGATCAGTAAGGGTGAGTTCACACTGAGTATACGCCAGCTTATTCTGAATGTAAAACACGTTCAGAATCAGCGGCGTATAAAGCAGTTCCATTCATTTCTATGGGAGCCGGCATACGAGCGCTCCCCATAGAAATGAATGGGCTGCTTTTTTCACTACGAGCAGTCCCATTGAAGTGAATGGGAAGCACTCGCGTGTACGGCTCGGCATGAGTAGAGCTAGCCATACACACGAGCACTTTCCATTCACTTCAATGGGACTGCTCGTAGTGAAAAAAGCAGCCCATTCATTTTTATGGGGTGCGCTCGTATGCCGAGTCCCATAGAAATGAATGGAACTGCTTTATACGCCGCTGATTCTGAACGTGTTTCAGAATAAGCTGGCGTATACTCAGTGTGAACTCACCCTAAGAGTCTGTCAAATGACACCACCACCTATCATCTAATTTCCACTCAGAGCCAGTAGAAGATGGCTTCATCCACTATGTAGTGGCCTTGTAGTTCTATGGCAGCTCAGCTCCCATTCACTTGAAGCAAAGACATTACACAGTTTAAGGAGCCATCTAAGGAGCCAACTCTTTACATATATCATCTGATCCGTGTGGGAAGGGGGGCGGTCAGATGTTGGAGCTACTGAAGTAATATTAATGACCTAACCTAAGGATAACACATCAATATCTAATCTTGGACAGACACTTTAATACGAGATTGACCCATGAGGAGACCAGGGTGAATGTTACCTTTTGTTATTAAGTGTTTGCACCTTACACATACTATACTGCAAAAACCAAATCATGCATAATTCTTTAAAGATTCACTTATCTTGTCACTTGGGGTTTGTAGACTTCTAAACTACAGAGCCATATGCACTCCTTGTACCTATGAATGGGCCCTTTATACAATGGAAGATTATTCCCCTAGATGAATGCAGTGTATTTAAGAGAAAGAAATCTTCTTACTATGGCATCTGATGACACATGGCTCTGTATACAATCTCTCAGATATCATAAGAATGAATAGTAGAAACCTCTACATGGTACAATATTAATTCATAGGCACATTGTGGCCCACTATGGTCCTATATATGTCCTTTTTTACCATATTTTGGAACCTGGATAAACTATAATGGGTCGTGAACATGAGGCTTAATATAGTTTCTTCTCTCACAGTTCACGGACGGACCCTGAGGAGGAAGCCAAGAAGAGGAAGATGGAGGACAGCGTCTTGCAGAAAGAAAAGACTGCTTACTTCAAACTCCTGGGTAAAATACTCCTTCCAGCCCCTACGACCTGACGGAAAGTATCTTATTTTTACACAAAAGTATGCATAATGGGTCTAAAGAGACTGCTGCATAGTGGCATGGCCACAGGCTGGTATTATTACGCTGGGAGGGGCTTAAACCTGTGGCCCTTCCCACCCGGGTAATATCAGGCTTCTGCTACTTGTTATATCTGGCAGGTTATACCCAGTCAGATATAACAAGTAGGAGGGTGGGAAGGGCCACAGTTTATGACCCTTTGCATACCAGGCCACGGCTTCTCCAATGCCTGCCCTTTTCTTAAGATACACCCCTGACAGCGTTGGGTACCAGTGTAATAACTGAGGGTTTAGTGCCAGCCTTTTCACAGGCTAAGGGCCCCTTCAACGGAGTATATGCTCGCTGATTCTGAACGTGTAAACATTCCGAATCAGCAACGTTTAAAACAGATCCCATTGCTTTCTATGGGAGCCGGCATACGTGCGCACCCCATAGAAATGAATGGGCTGCCTTAGCAGAGCGCCGGCATGACTGCTGGTTGTAGGTAGTTTAGGGGAGGCGGAGGTATCCTACTTACCCTCCCCATCTTCATAGCAGCGCTGGTGCTGCTATTCGTCCCGGCAGCGGAAATGGTGGGCGGGGCTAAGCGAGGCTTCCGGCGGTTGCACCGGAGAGCCTCACTTGTGGGCATTGCAGCTGGCTGGATGCTGTGCACTGTGCTCCGTGTGCACAGGAAAGCCGGCTGCTGCCTCTACTGTTGTATCCATTGTCCCTGCTGCTATAGGATGAGCTGGGAGATGCCCGCTGTGCATATGCTGCGGGGAGTTCACTCTCCCAGCTCACTCAAGAGGCAGACGCAGCAGCCGGCATACAGCAGAGGCGCAGCCGGCTTTCCTGTGCACACGGAGCACAGTGCACAGCATCCAGCCGGCTGCAATGCCCACGAGTGAGGCTCTCCGGCGCAACCGCCTGAAGCCTCGCTTAGCCCCGCTCACCATTTCCGCTGCCGGGACAAATAACAGCACCAGCGCTGCTACAAAGATGGGGAGGGTAAGTAGGATACCTCCACCTCCCCCCCCCACTAAACTACCTACAACCAGCAGTCATGCCAGAGCTCTGCTAAGGAAGTCGCACCATAATAAGACATTCCTCCGAAAATAAGACAGGTCCTATATTTAGGACAAGGATTTAATATAAGACACTGTCTTATTTTCGGGGAAACACGGTATTATTACAATGTGTTGTATTATGTAGATTTAGTATACTTACAGACAAAACATAGTATAGTATATAGAATACAATGTATCAGTAAAAGTATACACAATGATAAAGCAGTTTGTTCTTTTGCTGTAGATATAAAGATATTCTGAACATTTCAGAAGGTATTGATGAAATACATTAAACTAATATCTTATTTTTGTTACTTTGATAGACGACGAGGACATCAAGCTGTACCTAGACAGGGACAGATGTCTTAAGACCTCAGACAAGGTATCATGATATAGAGGGAAAGAATAGAAAATATTCCTGAGCTTTGCAAACTATGACCTGATATCAGTATTAGATACTATACAATGATATATAACCCCAATCTATGCTGCAGTCAGGTTGTAACTAGATATCAGTATACACAAGAATATACTGAGCTCATATATCTGTATTGCATACTATTATGTATTAGGAAACCTATGGCAAACTTCTAACTCTCCTTTTATCCCACTAGTATCTCCTGGCGATGGTCCTGACCTACTTTAGAAGAGCCAAGCTGCGTATAAAGGAATATCGCCAGTATTTCTTTCCTTCTCTGTAAGTTTCTATTATTATTAGCCCAATCTATACCTATAGTATGTGTTTGAGAGAAGACAGTCGTCAAATTCCCTTTCTAGGCTTATAACAGCCATTAATTGTACAACCGTAGATATAGTGAGCTACAACACTCTGCTATTAACATGCCATTCATACTCTTCTAGACAACAGTTCTCCTCATTACCTTTTTTTTTACATGTTCTATAATTTCTTTGCCCTACTTTTTATTTCTTCCAGGTTTTTAGCAAACCAGTTTGAAGAAGATGAAGAATTTCGAGAGGAGATCTACGCCTGGACCCCTGGACGAACATTAAGGACGATTAAGAGGAACCAGCTGCTTCACCTTCGTGACCTAATGCTCATCAAGATGGACTTCAGAGCTTGGGTAGAAAAGGAAACCTGCGATCTGGTGTGTAGCATAAACCAGAAAGATGTAAACTTTGAACTAAAGCTTGTGGTGATTCTAATAATTGTAGATTATGTTACATTCTAGATCATGGCACAAGACCCCGACCACTGGGCATGGAAGAGACAGAGAGAAGACCATCACAGCTGGGCTATACGCTGGTTCAGGAGGGATATTTCAGAATTCACCATAAGAGGCCCATGGACCACCCTTCCAACCTGCTCTCTTTGTAACCCCATTCTAGATTCGAGCAAGGAAGAAGAGGAGAAAGACATTCATCATCAGACAGACACAGAGGAGAAACCCGGAACATCAGTCACAATCATCTCAGGTAAGTGTATCCATTGTGTGAAAGAGAACTTCAAGTAGGGAGCCATTCACATGACGTTTCTGCTGTCCATTCAGCAGATCCGTTCAATGGATCTATTTTTTTTAATAGTAAATATGGATACAAATATGCAGAATTAAAAAGCAGAGCCATGAATACTGGTGTGTAGAAATGGGCGAACCTCACTAGATTTGTTTCCACAAATATTTGTGAGGTTTGCCCCTCCCCCCTTCTTTTCCAAAAGTGCTATTATTATATCTGGGGTCATCTCAGACACCAGAATATAATTAGTGCAGCCCCAAGGGGGTGAATGAAAATAACAAACAGCTCCTTTGCATCTTCTTCTAGCCAAGGAGGTCGGGGGTTGGAACCACTTCTATGGGATTGTTATGGCATATTGTAGAACCTTAAATACCTTTTCAATGAGAAGTTGCTGTAGAAAAGCTTGGTAACATTGCTCTGCTTCTATTCTATAATAAATGTGTTACTAAAGTTTTCCTTCTATCATTTCTACTTATATGTACAGCAACCAGACCAACAAGAAGAAGAAGAAGAAGAAGAAGAACTAAGAAGACACGATGGAAGACATCGACCAGACGTCCAAGGAGAACAGCAGCACAGGATGAAGACCGAAATCATGGAGAGAAGTATCCTCCATAGTCACACACACATAAATACACTCGTTACATCACTATACACAGTCACTGCACATACACACAATCATCACACACATGCATACACATATACACTGATACTTGCTCTAGCGGTCGCCTCCCTTAGTATGCCCAGAGGAGGGGCAATACAGTGGCCATGGTTTCCCTGCAGGTTTCCTCCACTGGGGGTTTTTCCTGCCCTGAGTGTTGCTGTACGCTCTTCGTGAGTGATGGGAGGTAACCAGCACATATAAAAATAGATAGAATAAAATACATAGAATAAATTTCACATTAACTTTCTTTATCGTCTCCGTGTTATTTCTTCTATTTCTGTGTGTGAATATGTGTTTTATTTACAATCTATAATGACATTTGGGTATCTGGAATCCCATGATGGAATTTCCACAAAGTTCTCTCTGACTCCTAGTTAATGTTAATAGAGCAGCTATAGGGGATTGGGGGGTAGCAGTCACACCCGTGCTCTGTTGTCACATAAGAAGAGACTAGTGTAATGGTAATTGGGGGACAGTTACACATTTTATAATGGAAATTCTGCTTCATGCTTTATATAACGCAATACTTTTCCCCGCTTCCTAGTATGAGGCTGAGTTCACACGTAGTAAAGTGGAGCGCAATCTGGCACGTATACGGCGTGTCAGAGTTTGCGCGCTCAAAAAGATCCCATTGATTTCAATGGGAGTTACGAGTGTATACACCGTGTAATTTTGCGCCTGTAATTTTGCAGCCGCAAAACAAATGGGGAAAAGGGACATCGACAATACAAAGAGGACCATGAGGTACAGATGTGTGAGTGTCCAATCCCAGGGCCTCAACAAAAACATAAGGGACTCCGGCGCCCAGGTGCCTAGGTGTCCAATCCTGGAGCATGGGGAAATAACACAAGAGGATGAACTGGAGCAATATCCTCTGTTCGCACTGTATGATGAAACAAGAAGTACCAGGGGTAGTGTCCACAAGTTCAGCACCAAGATAAGGGACAAAAACTTGGTGGCTATGTACAACCAGAAAGAGTTCAACTAATCACTCCAAGGGTCACACATCTTGAGCTCCCCAATCAGGTGTTGACTGGGGGACACAAAACTTACTTTTAGCAGCTTCCTCAATGCTCAGCTTCTGCAGATGGTTATCCCAATGGCAGGAGGTGAGGATGGCATGGATGATGTTGATGACTCCAGCAATCCGGATTTCTGTTGCAGTTCTTGAGCCAACTTCCTCTCCATGGCCCAGTAGAAGGCAATCACAGTTGCTGATGTATTGGAGTGACCTCCCACAGAAGTGTGGTCACCCCCTGAGATTGTGATGGTGCTCAGGGCAGCAGGCAGTAATGAAAGAGGAGCAGGGGGTGACGGTGTTACTGGTGCTGCCCATAAACAAAACCTGCGGCTACTGGTAGTAGGCGACCTGGGATAGCTGTGGCTGACTCCTCCCACAACTCTCATAATGGCAGTGACACAGGAATCCGCTCAACGTCAACTGCCCAGAAGACCTTTATGTGGAAATAATTTTGAGATGTTTTAAGTTATCAAAGTGATTCTGAGATTATGTTTATACCCAAATTACTTCATAAATTGAATTTACCATATCTCTGCTTTATGTTGCATTAAATCTTTATTCACCCTTTTATGTTTTTCACATATTATAAGGTTAACAAGTCAAACAGTAATTTTCCAAAATTTCAAGAATAATTCCATAACACATTTTTCAAGGGACCAGTTCAGTTCTGAAGGGTTCTTGAAAGGCCTCTCTAATAGAAACCCCCATAATTCACCCTATTCTCAAAACTGAACCCCTGAAAGAATTGAAAACAGTACTTAGGAAGTTTCTCAACCCTTTCAGCATTTCACAGCAATTAAAACAAAATTGAAGTCAAATTTACCCTCTTCAATTTCTGTCACTAATCTATTCATTTAGCTCTAGAATTTACACATTCACACGGGGTTAAAAGAGAAAGTGCATTCTACAACCTGTTGCGCAATTTCTCCCGAGTGTGAAATTATCCCACATGTGGATGTAATCTAATGTATGGCCACACTGTAGGGTCCAGAATGGAAGGCACACTATTGGGATAAAGGAGGGCAGATTTTGCTGGAATCTGTTGCAGGCACCATGTTGCATTTGCAGAGTCCCTGAAGTGCCAGAACAGTGGAGCCACCCCTCCACAAATGACCCCATTTTTGAAACTAGACCCCTCAAGGAATTTATCAAGGGGTATAGTGAGTACTTTATTAGTTTATTTATTAGGGTATTAGTGATAAACCAAATCTCCAATTATTGAAATTGATTTTAATGTTAAAAAGTTGTGCAGGGATAGAATTCCTGCATTAAATTTGGAAGGGATTCTACAGGCTGAGTTATCAAAAAAAAAGAAGGTAATCTACATGTGTAAGGGCTCGTTCACATCTGCGCCCGGGTCTCCGTTCTGCAGGTTTCCGTTTCCTGCACAAAACAGAGGCAGGAGACGGAAACCTGCAGGACTCTTTCATACCCATCCATTTGAATGGGTTTGAAAGCTGTCCGGCCGTGAACGTCGGAGAGCATAAAAAGCAAAACCGTTTTTTTTTAATCCGGTCACAGAGTCGGACATGCAGTACTCTGTGTCCGGATTTAAAAAACCGGTTTCGCGGCGGAGAGCATAAAACGCTCATCGCCGCTCACGGCCGGACCCGGTCTGTGGTTTCCGTCTTCTTGCATGCAGAAGACAGAAACCACAGAACGGAGACCCGAACGCAGGTGTGAACCTAGTGTTAGATACATTGTATGTGGTCCCTTTACACTAAAATCAGACAATCGCTTTTCTCAATTTTTCTGAAGCCCATGACAGCACACCATTAATTTAACTGCCAGTAGGAGAACGGTTTTTCTCTCAGTTTTTGTAGTTATTGTTGGTAGGTGAGACCCCAACAACAGAGAGGCAAGGGAAGCCTACAACAATCTATGCAAGCAATACAAAGACACCCTCAGAGAGAAGGAACAGAAGTACCTCTCCCACAAAGTGGAGCAACTCGAGGACTCCCTCCAGGGCAGCTCATTCTGGGAGACCTGGCACCGTATGGACACAAAGCCCAAGAAAAACTCCCTCCACATCCAAAACGGCAACATCTGGCTCAACTACTTCAGAGGTCTCTACAAAAACATCCCAGAAGAAGACCTAACCCCAGAACAGCAACAGATAATCACCAAACTGAGGGATATGGAGAAGGACATCAAAGACTTCCAGTACCCTCTGGACTCACCAATCACTATAAAAGATATACAGGAAAGATTGTCCCTGCTGAAAGGCAAAAAGGCCAGTGGCCCTACCAGAGATGATTAAATACAGCCCCAGACATACATACGGCACTGGCAAAACTATTCACCCTCGTCCTCAACACCGGATACTTCCCCAAGACTGGAACAAAGGCCTCATAAACCCTATCTAAAAGAATGGGGACCAATACAACCCCAACAACTACAGAGGCATCTGCGTCAGCAGCACGCTGGGGAAACTGTTCAACAGCATCATCAATAACAGAATCCTCACCTTCCTCGCAGAACACGAGGTCCTCTGCAAGAGCCAAGCAGGGTTCATGCCAAACCACCGCACCACAGACCATATCTACACCCTGCACAACATCATCAAGACCCACGTCCACAACTCCAGAAGAAGCAAGATATTCGCCTGCTTCGTAGACTTTAAGAAGTAAAGTGATTCAGTATGGCACCCGGGTCTGCTCCTGAAACTCCTAGAGAGTGGAATAGGAGGAAGAACGTATGACGTCATCAAGAGCTTCTACACCGGAAACCAGTGCTGTGTGAAGGTGAACGGGAAAAGGACAGCATACTTCCAACAGGCCCGAGGGGTCAGACAGGGCTGTAGACTGAGCCCAACGCTCTTCAACATCTACATCAATGAACTGGCTACAGCCCTGGAGGCCTCCCCAACCCCAGGCCTCACCCTGAACGACCATAAGGTGAAGTTCCTGCTATACGCCGACGACCTCCTAGTCCTGTCCCCCACCGAGAAAGACCTCCAAGAAAGCCTGTCAGTGCTGGAAAAATTCAGCACCGCATGGGCTCTACCCATCAACTAGAAGAAGACCAAAGTCATGGTATTTCAGAAGAAGGGCCACAACAAAGCCCCCACCCCACAATTCACACTGAACGGCTCCACACTGGAGAAAACCAACAGCTACACCTACCTGGGGCTGGAGCTCAGCCAATCAGGAAGCTTCAAAGCAGCAATAGAAACTCTGAAAGGAAAAGCCTGCAGAACCTTCTACGCCACTAGAAGACGGCTGTACCACCTCAAACCACCGGTGAGGGTCTGGCTGAAGATATTTGACGCAGTCATCGCTCCGATCCTTCTCTATGGCAGTGAGGTTTGGGGCCCAGCCACCTACCCAGACCAGTCAAAGTGGGATTCCATTCCAGCCCAACAGGGACCTTCCACCTGGAGTTCTGCAAGTACCTCCTCCATGTCCACCGCAGCACCTCCAACATGGGATGCCGGGCAGAGCTAGGCAGACTCCCCCTATGACGCACCATGCAGAAGAGGGCTCTATCATTCTGGACACACATACAGGGCAGCAGCCCTGGCTCTTACCACCACCAAGCCTGGATGAGCCACAGAGCCCTGATCAAATCCTATACCCCCAACCAAGCATCAGCCATCTGCCAAGCCAAAACCATCAACATGCCCTGAACAAGGCTCAAATAAAAGGAGTAATTGAGAGACAAAGAGCAGTACATCGAGGAATGGAGAAGCGCAATAAATAACTCCAAGAAACTCAATGTGTACCAGTCATTGCAAAAGGACTACACCATGGCCACCTACCTGGAGAGAATACCCCACCCCAAACACAGACAGACCCTGAGCCGGTACAGACTGAGTGCCCACAACCTGGACATGGAGACGGGGCGACACAGGCAGACGTACAAGCCTCGGGAGAACAGACTGTGCTAGCACTGTGACCAGGGGGCCCTAGAAGACGAGACCCACTTCCTGCTGCACTGCACCAAATACTCAGCTGTGATGGCTGTCTACTTCCAAAGACTCTCTGCCCACATCCCAGACTTCACATCTGCAGACGAGAAGAGGAAATTCTACATCCTACTGGGAGAAGAAGAGTCCACTGTGGAGATCGCTGCCCAATATGTGTCCAGCTGTCACCAAACAAGAGGAAGATGAGACCCCACGGACTGTTATACCACAAATCACCCACCCCTCCCCACTCCCCCACATAGCTGTCACTAACTAAGAGGAAGATGAGACCCCACGGACTGTTATAGACTTCTGGAGAGAGCGTAACTCTGAACGCGGGACAGGGATTGGGAGGGTCTCAAAAAAGTAAAGGAGTTTAGGGAGGAGAGTAATTTTAACCGCCGTGATGTGGCCGATAAGAGAGATGGGGAGAGAACGCCATTTATCTAACAGGGCTCGTACGATCACAGGCAAGGGTAATTAGCTGAGTAGAGGGACGAATAGGAGGGCGAAAGCTGAATCCCCAAGTAATGAAGAGAGTGAGTACGCCATTGGAAGTCGATGTTAGATTTGAGTAGCTGTAAGGTCTCACCAGGGATATTGATGGGGAGAGCTTCCGTTTTAGTAGGATTAACCTTATAACTAGAGATGAGTGAACACCGTTCGATTGAATAGGTATTCGATGGAATATCAGGCCGTTCGAAGTATTCGCTCCCAAACGAATACCACGCACAATACGCAGTAAAAATTTGTTTCCCCTCCCACCTTCCCTGGCGCATTTTTTGCACCAATAACTGCACAGGGGAGGTGGGACAGGAACTACGACAACGGAGGCAGTGAAAAAAATTGAAAAAACCCATTGGCTGACGAAAACATGTGACCTCCCATTTATAAGAACGGCCGTCGCCATATTCGCCAGATTTGCGGTCAGAGATAGGGAGAGAGAGAGATCTGCTGAGGGCTAGATAGGGTTTAGCTTCAGATAGGCAGGGAAAAACCGAAGAACAACAACAGCTTTTCTCAGAGCTATACACTGTAGGGACAGGAGTCCAGCTTTCCACGGATGGTGGAAAACAGGGATACAGAACAGTTACTTCTTACTATATACATGCACACCAGCTTTTGTTAGGGGTGTTCCCACACAAAATAGCAGGAATCCACAGCAGTTACTTCTTGCTATATACGTGACAAACAGCTTTTATTAGGGGTGTCCCCCCAAAAAAATAGCAGGAATCCACAGCAGTTATTTCTTGCTATATACGTGAAAAACAGCTTTTCTCTGGGGTGTACCCAAAAACATAGCAGGAATCCACAGCAATTACTTCTTACTATATACGTGACAAACAGCTTTTCTCTGGGGTGTATAGACCATAAAAAGGGCATTAGAATACCTCAAAAAATGCGTAAGGCTAGCGCAAGGGGTCAAGGACGGGGGCGTGGAAATGCAGATGTGGAGCAAGGTTGCGCTCAACCAACAGTGTCTACTGTGCCTACTGCTCTGCGGCAGCAAGCATTGCGCTTCCCCATAGTCTCCGGCTTGATGGCCACATTAAGTAGGGTGCAGGGTACAACCCTAACCAGGCCCGAGCACCAGGAAGAGGTGTTACAATGGCTGGCGGACAACGCTTCCAGCACATTCTCCACCAGCCAGTCAGCCTCTACCTCAACTCCTCCTCCTACCCAACAGTCTCCTCCTCCTTCCTCACAACATGCCCAGTCTTCCCAGCAACCTAATCCCACCTTTCCCACCTCCCAGGAGCTGTTTTCGAGTCCATTCTTTATCCCTCTCTCTGTCCCACCACATCCTGAATCACCAGAACTAACAGATGAGTTGCTGTGTCCTGATGCACAAACAATGGGGCATCCGTTATCTCCTGTTGTTGTTGTTGACCAACAATCGGCCCTCAGTGACGACGAAGACAAGACACAGTTGCCATCAGGGCAGGATGTTGCCATGTGTGCAAGAGTAGGAGGAGGATGAGCCGTCAGAGGAATTGGAAGAGGAGGTGGTGGACGATGAGGACACTGACTCAACATGGACAGGGCGGATGTCAAGCGGGGAGAGCAGTGTAGATGTGGAGGGAAGTGCAGCACCAAAGAGGGTGGCTACAGGTAGAGGCACATCCAGAGGCAGAGGACAGGTGCTTCACCGAAGCCAGGCCACAGCCAGCAGGGCCCAAAATGTTCCCTCTTGTAGCCAGCCTAGAAAAACTCCCACATCGAGGCCACGGTCTTCGGTGGTGTGGAATTTTTTTAATGTATGTGTGGCGGCCAAATATACTGCGGTTTGCACACTCTGCAACTCGAAACTGAGTAGGGGCTCTGAAAAGAGCAACCATACAACTGGCATGTGCCGTCATTTGGAAGGCAAGCACTGGGCTCAGTGGCAGAGAGCAAACGCAGGACGATCGTCATCCGGCGTTGCCGCCATTGCCTCTCCCACTGTTGCCAGTGCTGGCGCTGCAGTCCAGACCAGCAGCCAGGAAACCTCCAAATCTGCCTCCACCACTTTGGAGACTTCTCCCTCATCCTCCCCTTTTCCTGCCTCAGCTCCTTCTCCTGCCTTAGCTCCTTCTCCTGTACCTTCATGCGCCTCTTCACAGCAACCCACAGGCAAAAATACAGCGCTACCCACCCCCATGCACAAGCCTTAAACACGCACATCTCCAAACTTCTGGCCCAGGAGATGTTACCGTTCCGGCTTGTGGAACCTCAGACCTTCCGTGAACTGATGGCAAGTGCGGCACCTCGCTATGCCGTCCCTAGCCGTCACTACTTCTCCGGCTGTGCCGTCCCCGCCTTGCACCAGCACGTGTCACGCAACATCAGGCGGGCCCTAAGTTCCGCAATTTGCACAAAGGTCCACTTGACCACCGACGCATGGACAAGTGCATGCGGACAGGGACGCTACATTTCACTGATGACACACTGGGTGAATGTATTTGAGGCTGGGACTGGGTCACAATCTGGGGCGGTCTACCTCATTTCCCAACATTCCTGGCAGGAACTCTGAACCACCACCCTCCTCCTCCTCCTCTTCTGCCTCCGCCATCACATCGACCCCAGCTACCTGCTGGAAACGCTGCAGCACTGGCGTGGGGAGACGTCAACAGGAAATGCTGAAGCTCATCTACTTGGGAGACAGACAGCACACTGCCTCCAAGGTGAGGGATGCCCTCCTTGATGAGACAGCAACATGGTTTTCGCCGCTGCACCTGGGCCCAGGCATGGTCGTGTGTGATAACGGCCGCAACCTGGTAGTGGCTCTGGAGCTTGCCAACCTCCAACACGTTCCATGCCTTGCCCACGTGTTCAATTTAGTGGTGCAACGTTTTTTAAAAACGTATCCAAATGTACCCGAGCTACTGGTGAAAGTACGGCGCTTGTGCGCCCACTTTCACAAGTCCATAGTAGCCGCTGCTAGCCTCCGAAGCCTCCAGCAACGCCACCATCTGCCAGAACACTGGCTGATGTGCGATGTCCCCACATGCTTGAACTCGACGTACCACATGTTGAGTAGAGTGTGTGAGCAGCAGAGACCCTTGATGGAGTACCATCTCCAAAACCCAAGGGTTCCTCAGAGTCAGCTCCCGCAGTTTCTGTACCATGAGTGGCCATGGATGGCAGACTTATGCGAGATCTTGCTTGTCTTTGAGGAGTCAACCATGAGGGTCAGCTGGGATGACGCACTCGTGAGTGTCACAATCCTGCTCCTGTGTGTGATGCGAGAATCTTAATCGCCATCAGGGATAACGTGTTGGAGGCTGAGGAGTCAGGCATAGGAGCACAACCATCCCAGCAGGATAGTCAGGCCACACTCCTGTCCGCTTCACAGCATATATTGAGGGAGGAGGAGGAGGACGACGAAGTGGCAGATCTCATTGTCACACAGGAGGCTAGCGGGGAAGTTCATTGTGTCCCATTGCTGCAGTGCGGTTGGGGCTAAATGGAGGAGGAAGGGGAGGAAATGGAGAGTGACCATTCCGGTGGGGGCAGCCAAGTGATGCCAAGTAACACTCTGGCACACATGGCCGAATACATGTTGGAGTGCTTTTCAACTGACAATCGTATTGTCAAAATCCTGGAGAGCAAGGACTACTGGATTTTTGCAATCCTCAACCCCCGGTATAAAATTAATGTTTGTAATTTTATTCCGGTAGAGGGGAGGCCCAGTTGAATAAGTGATTGCCACAAACAACTGGTGCTTAATATTATGGAGATGTTTCCATCAACTCTCATTGGCGGCACACAGGAGAGTTCCTCCAACAGGCGAACAACTGTCATCCGGTCCACACCCGGCAGGGGCACACTCTGTTGCAAGACTTATTCCTAGGTCTGGGACACGTTAATGGCCCCCCCTGGCCAAACTACCACCACTGAGGGGCCTAGTGTCACCAGGAGGGACAAGTATAAACGCATGTTGCGGGAGTACCTGGCCGACACCAGCCCTGTCCTCTCCAATCCCTCTGCGCCCTATACTTATTGGGTCTCCAAGTTGGATTTGTGGCTGGAACTTGCGCTGTACTCATTGGAGGTCCTTTCCTGCCCTGCCGCCAGCGTGCTTTTGGAAAGGGTCTTCAGCGCAGCCGGTGGCATAAATACAGATAAGCGCAGCCGGCTTTCAGCTGACAGTGCTGAGCGGCTAACGCTGATAAAAGTGAACAGCCACTGGATAGACCCATCATTTTCATGTCCACCGGTGTCAAGCACCCCGACATGAAGTTTCATCTGTGTGCTCACCCTCTACAATTCCTCCTCCTCCTCCTCCTCCTCCACCAACAGCGTTGCACAATTGTGCTCCTACTAGGCTCAATACACCCTGATTTTCCCCCAACTCTGCTGGTTAGAGGCTCTACTCACTGCAAGGGCCAAAAACTCTGCTGGTAAGAGGCTGAAGTCGCCTAAAGGGCCTCAATCTCTGCTGGTAGCTCAGCTTAAGGGCCTGTAACTTAATTTGGAAAGGCTCACGTTAAGGGCCATAAAAGTGAATTTTGAAAGGTCTTACCACATCACACACAGACACAATGACAGTTAAGGGTGGGGGGTTTTGGATTTCCCATTGCCTATTCCATCTGTGGTTGTCATGGGCAACGTGATTTAAAGGGGTGCTTGTTAATGTTTCTTTAGCTTAAATTTGGGTTTCTGTCCATCCATTTGGGGAAGAAAGAAGGTTTCCAGTATTTTCCCTCTTTGATAGAGGTTTTTTTTGAGTGTGGAAAGTGTGTAGTTGATAGGCTGTGATGGTTGGGTAAAACTGTGACTTGGGCTTGTTAGATGCCCCCAGACATGCTTTCCCTGCTGTCCCAGTTGCATTGCAGAGGTGTTGTCATCATTTGCTGAGGTGTTATAGTGGACCTGGTGACCCTCCTGAGTCGAATGGTGGGTTCCCCTGAAACGAAGCATTTTTCCCCATAGACTATAATGGGGTTTGATATTTGATCGAATAGTCGAATATTGAGCGGCTATTCGAAACAAACAACGAATATCAAATATTTTACTGTTCGCTCATCTCTAATCACTATGCTAAACATCATATATTTTGGAGGGTCTGTGGAAGTGTGTACTCCTAGCCAAATACTACGATACCAAGTCACAATAGTTAATCGTATGGATATGCTGGCTTTTTGGGGGATTTTATTACAGCATGCCAATCTTTGTTTTTCTTTTTACAGAGGAACAAGATCATCCGACATGAGATGAAGAAACTTGTAAAGGAGGGGACCAAGAAAGCAAAAGCATAAGTCTTTCTATTAATGGAAAGAATAAAACCATGATTTTTAGTTCCACCTGTGTCCATGTTTCTCTTCATGTTTATTCTTGAGATAAAATCTTCGCCTTTGTACAAATTCTCACCTTTTTATGGAAGCTGCCAAAATGGATGTGCAATACAGAGATTCTTTAATCGCTCCTCATTGCATCCAGTACATAGTATAGAAAATCAAAGTTTATGAAATTGCAGAGCACTTGGTTATTTAGTGGATTAACTTGGCTATTCAATGATATTCAGAGTTGGAGAATCTTCTTGCATTCTGTCATCAGTAACCTGCTTTGTGTCCCACCCTGCTTGGTCTAATAATAGGATGTCTAAAATAGGTTGTCTGTCTGAATTAGGACTAATTTGTCCTGAATTGATGGTTTGAAATGCAGATGTGCCAACCTGACAGCTTTTATCTCCTGAAAATTTGAGGAATGGAGCCCATCTAATTTGTCCCATAGTCCTTGAACCCAAGAAGTTTGCAGATGAGCACCCCAACCTCTCAGAGAGGCTGGAGAGAAGGAGTTCTTATACCATTCATTATGCTAATTACCTGTCTCATTGTTACGTAGGTGGGCCGGTCCTGGGAAAAGTTAAGGACGGGGATAAAGACCCTTTTATGCTGCCTCATGACTGGAATATATTCCAGTATAAACTATATGAACAGTCTTATCATTTTACGTCTCCAAAGTGCAAGAAAAAAAATTCATTACACTTGTCATAATAATTATAGCAATTTATAACATAGTTCATTCTTTTTCTTCATGTTTTTTAGTATATTCCTATTAGAAGCTCTGAAACGCAGACATGGCAGACAGATGGGCACTGTTAAGAATAGTGTGTATAACATTACACGATGCAACCTTCTATATTCCTCCACATATTCCCAATAAAAGCTTGTTACATTCCTAGAGTTATTCTAATGGGCCAAGCTGTAGTACTATATTGGTATTGCTTTGGGATATACAGTATACCATGTACAAAGTCATTTTTATTTGGGCATAGACTTTTTAGACTCTTTCTTCATGTTAGGGAGCCTTCACTAAACACGCATGTATTTTTGCAAATTTTTTTTGCAAAATACACATGTAAAAATACACGTGTAAAAATAAGACTCCCATTGACTTCAATGACATTTTACAGGCGTATTTTTACAGGCGTATTTTTACAGGCGTATTTTTACAGGTGTATTTTTACACAAGGTGCATTCACACTACGGATATGGTGACTGATTCTGAACATTAAAACAGGTTCAGAATCAGCGCGTATAAAGCACATCCCATTAATTTCAATGGGAGCCGGCATACGAGCGCTCCCCATTGAAATGAATGGGCTGCTTTTTACTCTACGAGCGCTCCCATTGAAGTGAATGGGAAGCGCTCGCATGTACGGCTTGGACTGAGCCGAGCGCCGGGCCCCTTCACACGGTAAGCCGTACACGCGAGCGCTTCCCATTCTCTTCAATGGAGCGCTTGTAGAGTAAAAAGCAGCCCATTCATTTCAATGGGGAGCGCTCGTATGCCGGCTCCCATTGAAATGAATGGAACCTGCTTTATACGCGCTGATTCTGAATGTGTTTTAACGTTCAGAATCAGTCAGCATATCCGTAGTGTGAATGCACCCATAGGGAGCCTTCACACGATGTAACACTGCGCTCATTCTGATCGTAAAAACACGTTCAGAATGAGCTCATAAAAAGCAGCTCCCATTGACTTGAATGGGAGTCGGCATACGTGTTCTCCCAATTGAAATCAATGGGAGGCTTTTTTCCCTATGCTTTCAATGTATTACGCGCATAATACGCTCATAGTAAAAAAAAAAAAAGCTGCGTAAACGTGACGTAAACGCTACCCTCGCATTTCTACGCCAGAAAATATAAGCACACATTGAGCCTGGCGTTTCTCCATGTGAAGGCTCCCTTATGCCTCATTTCCTTAAATTTGTAGCCGTGCCAAAACTGTAGACTGGTTCACACTAGCTTTCCACCCCAGACGTCTCTTAGAATTGTCAGAGAGAAGTCCTACAAGGAGGACTTGTCTCTTCAATGGTTTAAGTAGGGTCTATGGGTTTCCACATGTAACTGCTTTTTAAGCAGATTGGGTTTCTGTCTTTCAGGTCCATGTCCACTTCTTATACTTTCTGCCATATAAAAGCACTTTTATGTGAGAAACAAGGGATTAAGGCTTTGTTCAGACTTGCTTTTTTTTGTTCAAGAAATGGTGATCCAGCAATAAATAAAAGACTAGTTGAAAAAACCCTTAGTAAGATGTAGTGGAAGCATATTCTATCCTGACTCCAAATATGGCTGTTGGAAAATAATGCCTGGATCAAAAGGCCATAAATATAGTCACCTAATGTACAGCCTATGTAGAGATGGAAATACAGTAGGAGTCCAGGATTGATGGGTAGATGGATAATCAAAGTCCTCCAAGCCTAAGAAATCTGAATAGCTGTCAGGACCATACCAGAGATCCATTGATTCAGAGCCAAGAGTCTGAGCCAGCAATATAAAGTCATTCATGTCACCAAATAAGCAGACCAAGGTGACGTCCAGGGCAAGCTGAGGTCTAATACACAAGCAACAGGCAAAGGAGGTACAAGGTTTGTGAGCATGTTGCCAGGCCATGATTGATCTGCACCGACAGAACATAGATGTCATCCGTGTAACACCCGTGCACCACATTACCAGTGAGCATGATCCACAAAACAGACAGGAATAGGACCTATCCTTAGTTTTGCTCATGACCCCAAACACCAAGCTGTGAAAATACTCGGCCATAGGGGGCCATAGTAATGAATGGGTCATGAAAAACATGGCTAGCACATTGACTGTGCGCCTGGTTGTGTATACGAGGCCTTATTGTATAATAAGAATACAGATGCACGCACTATCGGCCATGTGTAACATATTTATACTTTAGGCTCTTTACATTTCTCTCCTGACATGACTTTAATGTTAATGTTTTTGATCTGTTTTTTATATGTGACTTTCAATGCTGAGTTTTTCAAAATTTCTATTAATTGGCAGGATCTCATGATACAGAATACATGTAATATATTTTACTGCAGTATAACTGGCACAGGCCTGTGCCGCATGACTTATCCTGGCATGTGCCGCAAACATCAGCCAATAGAATCCCAGCATGTGGCTACAAACCTGGGAAAGAAACGGCAGTTGGTGCCAGTCAGCGATTGCACTTTCAGAGATTAGACCGGCTCCCTATTGCTCCCAGAAAGCGACAGAAAGCGACAGAAAGCGAGAGTTTTTTTTACAGAGACCTGATCGACACCTGAGGATTACGAAGAAAACCGCTAATAGCGAGACACCAGAGGTAAGATATCATCACTTTATTGTGAAATCCGGATTTATGTCACCTGGAAAGGGACAGTGATGGGACCCCAGTTTTTAGGAAAAAGAGATGGTGTACACTGTGTGAGATATAGTAGCTGGATTGGATGCACATGGATAAGCCTGGGGGACTATAGGACGACAAAACAGAATTTTAGAAACTTTGATTTATCCATATGAAGATACTTAATCTATGGTTACATATATATATATATATATATATATATATATGCCGTACAAACACTTGGGTGACTGTGGATAAATATGGAGACACTTAGGTAATTATGGATATATGGACATTGGAAAAAAAATGGATGAATATTGAAAAACTCAGGTGCCAATAGATTATTTGAATAATTTTGGATGCTCATGGTCTAATGTGGGGAATATTGGACGCTTATTGAAAATACAGAGAAATATGGAGGATCATTCCAGTCATTCTTAACCCCTTAACGACCGGCCCATAGGGAATCTACGTCGGCAGTGACAGGTCCTTCCTGACTGCCCTATAGGAAAACTACGTCGGGCAGTCAAGGAAGGATTCCCTGTCAGTGCCGACGTAAATGGAGCGGATCTTAGCTGTATCTTACAGCTAAGACCTTGCTCCATAACCCCTCATCGGAGAGGGCTCCGATTGGGGGGGGTTAACCCCTTCAGTTCCGTGATCCAACATGATCACGGAACTAAAGCGGTTCCGTGATGGTGCCGGTCAGATTGGCACCCCCGCGGCGAGATGGGGGGGGGGGGGTGCCAATATGAAAAACATGCAGTCTGGGGTCTGGCCAGTGACCCCAGACTGCCTGAGCCCCCCGTTACCTGGTTGATCCTGCCCCATACTCAGGAAGCCAAGCGATGCGTCTACATCGCTTGGCTTCCTGTTACAGACTGGAGACACGTGCATCCTGTGTCTCCAGCCTGTAATACTGATTCAGCAATGAAATCATTGCTGAATCAAGTGTCCTAAAAGGGACACATAAAAAGGTTAAATAAAAAGTGAAAAAAAGTGAAAAATAAATAAATAAAGCTTTTGAAAAAAATGAATAAAGTTATAAAGCCCCCAAAATCCCCTTTTTTCTATAGAAAATGAGTTATGTAAAAAAAACCTAAAAATTAATAAAAACAATGCATATTTGGTATCGCCGCGTCCGTAACAATCTGTACAATAAAACTGAAAAAATATTTAATGTATACGGTAAACGTCGGAAAAAAAACCCCGGAAAAAACTGAAAAACCCGCCGGAAGTAGGGATTTTTTGCCATCTCACCTTAGAAAATATGCTATAAAAAGTGATCAAAAAGTCATATGCACCCCACAATAGTACCAATAAAAAGCGCAGGTTGTCCCGCAAAAAATAAACCCCCAACCAACACTGTCAACTATACTGTGAAAAATAAAAATGTTATGCCTCTCAGAAGATGGCGATGCAAAAATCACTGATTTATGTCCCCAAATGTGTTTTTCCTCTGCAGACTTAGTATCGCATAAAAAAATACTATAAATGAGGTATCGCCGTAACCGTACCGACCCGCAGAATAAAGGTCACATGTTACTTATACTGTACACTGCATGGCGCAAAATTTAAAAGGGAAAATTCAATGCCAGAATTGATTTTATTTTTTTAAATCCAGCAAAAAAAGAGTTAATAAAATATATTCAATAGATTGTAGGCACCCAAAAATGGTGTCATTACAAAATGCATGTCATCCCGCAAACAACAAGCCCTTATATGGCCACGTCACCAGAAAAATAAAGAAAATATAGCCTCTACCAATGTGAAGACAAAAACCCGCAAAATCGCCAAATTATTAGAACACGACTGGCTGCATCAGGAAGGGAATATATAAGCGGTGCGAGCGAATATCAGGGGACACCCCAGATTTACAGCTTATGAGGGAACAGACACCAGAAATGACCCCCAAAGTTACCCCCAGAGTGACTCCCCCAATCATAGGAGCTACTGGGACATAGTAGGGAATTTGGTGTCTGCAATGTTCTCCGCACTGCTTATATATTCCCTCTTCGCCATCCGCTGTGCAGTCACGTCCGGGATACTAATACTCACTACACACCCTGATAAATACTTTGAGGGGTGCAGTTTTCAAAATGGGGTCACTCCTTTGGGGAATCCACTTTTCTGGTACCTTACAGGCTCTACAAACATGACATGGCGTTCAGATACCAAACATCTGAATCTGTACTCCAAAAGCCGCATCGCGCTCCTTCCCTTCTGCGCCCTGCTGTGTGCCCAAACTGCAGTTTATGCCATATGTATGACACATGTATGATACTGGTGTACCCGGGATAACGGACGTAATGTCATATGTGGGAATAAACTGATATTAGGGCACAGCCGGACACAGAAGGGAAGAAGGGTTATTGGGGTTTTGGAGCACAGACGGTTTGGTTTTTGGATGCCATGACACTTTTGCAGAGCTGAAACGCCAGTAATGTGGAATCCCCTGATATGAGACCTTATTTTGGAAACTACACCCCTGAAGGATTCATCCAGGGGTACAGAGAGCATTTTTAACCCCCAAGTGTTGCTATAACTTATTATCCATAAATGAATATGAAGCTGATTGTGTGAAGTGAAAATGACCATTTTTCCAGGAGTACGTCATTTCAGTGCGTAATATATTGTGCCCGACTTGTATCAGAGATGAACGCTCTAAAAGCTGTTGTGCCCGGGATACCCACTTACCAGTTTTTGGAGTGTCTCTGATGACATAAGTTGGGCACAACATATCGGGCACTAAAATGGCGAATCTCTGAAAAACTTTCATTTTTAACTTCTCATTATCAGTTGCGATTTCATTTCTGGAAACTAAATAAATGCAACACTCAGGGGTTAATAATGCTCGCTACGCCACTTGATAAATCCCATCAGTGGGGTAATGTCCAAAATGGGGTGACATGTCTGCAGATTGCACTTTATTGGCAATTCAGGGTCTTTGCAAAAGTGACGTCCAAAAACCAAAATAGCGCTCCTTCCCTTCTGTGCCCGAACAGCCGATTCTACCCACATATGGCATTAAGTCCGTTATCCGGGGTACACCAGTGTCATACATGTCGGCATACACTGCCATTTGGGTACACAGCAGGGCGCAGATGTGAAGGAGCGATATGTGCTTTTGGAGTGCAGACTTAGATTGTTGGTGTTTGGACACCATGTCACATTTGCAGAGACCCAAAATTGCCCCTACAAAATGGGGTCACTTCTTGGGGAATTCCAGTTTACTGGAACCTGGAACCTCCAGGGCTCTGCAAAAACATCATGGTGCCCAGAGGGTCCCTCTAAATCTGTACCCCAAAAGCTAAAAAGCGCAGTGCTCCTTCTCTTCTGAGCCCTGCTGTGTTCCCAAGCAGCAGTTTACACCCACATATATCATTTTTGTGCAGGTCTCTGACAACACAAAGTGGGGGCAACGTTTTGGGCACCGAAATGGCATATTTCTTTCAAAATTTCAATTTTCATTTTGTACATTAATTTTTGGGAAGCATTTTTAGGCTCAAAATGATAATACCCTTTGATACATTCTTTGATGGGTGTAGTTTTTAAAATGGGGTCACTTTTGAGGGGTTTCTATTGTATTGATACTTTAGGGGCTGAGCTAATGCGACATGGCACCTGAAAACTATTCCAGCCACATCTGCCCTCCAAAACCCAAATAGCGCTCTTACCATTCTGAGCCCCACCATGTACCCATACAGCAGATTATAGCCACATATGGGGTATTGCCGTGTTCAGGAGAAATTGTGTAACAAACTGTGGGGGGCTTTTTCTCTTTTAACCCCTTGTGAAAATGAAAACTTTGGGGATAAAGGGACATTTTAGTAATTTTTAACCTACACATCCCAAGGTTAGTAAAATCTGTGAAACGGCTATAGGGTCAAACTACTCACTATACCCCTCAATGAATACCTTAAGGGGTCTAGTTTATAAAATGGGGTCATCTATGGGGGTTTTCAATTGTTTTGGTAACTCAAATCTTGTTTGAATATGCAATGGGCCTAAAATATCTGCAAGCAAAATTTGTGTCTTGAAATCCAGTTGGTGCTCCCATCTTTTTGGGCCCTACCGTGCGTCCGTACATAGGATTAAGGCCACAAACTGTACATTTTTGAACACGGGAGAAATGGGGTCATCTATTTTGGGGTGTTTTTCTTTATTTTCATGCCTTGTGTGCAAAAAAACTGCCTTTAGGGGGCATTCACACTACGTATATTGAAGCTTATTCTGAACGTAAAACACATTCAGAATAAGCACCGTATAAAGCAGCTCCATTCATTTCTATGGGAGCCGGCATACGAGCGCTCCCCATAGAAATGAATGGGCTGCTTCTTTCACTGCGAGCAGTCCCATTGAAGTGAATGGGAAGTGCCGGCGTATACGGCAAGCTCTGCTCATGCCGAGCCGTACACGCCGGCACTTCCCATTCACTTCAATGGGACTGCTCGCAGTGAAAGAAGCAGCCTATTCATTTCTATGGCGAGCGCTCGTATGCTGGCTCCCATAGAAATGAATGGAGCTGCTTTATACGCCGCTTATTCTGAACGTGTTTTACGTTCAGAATAAGCTTCAGTATACATAGTGTGAATGCCCCCTTAAAATGACTCTTATGTGTAAAAAATATGAGAATTTTTTGTTTGACACAAATTCTTTTAAAACCTATGGGGTCAAAATACTCATTATACCCCTCAATGAATACCTCAAGGGGTCTAGTTTATAAAATGGGGTCATTTTTTGGGGTTTTAAATTATTTTGGTAACTCAAATCTTGTTTGAATGCGCAATGGGCCTGAAACATTTGGAAGCAAAAATTTTGTCTTGAAATCCAGTTGGTGCTCCCTTCTTTTTGGGCCCTACCGTGCATCCATACATTGGATTAAGGCTACAAAGTGTACATTTTTGAACACAGGAGAAATGGAGTCATCTACTTTGGAGTGTTTTTCTTCATTTTCTTGTGATAAGTGCAAAAAAACTGCCTATAAAATGACACTTTTGTGTAAAAAAAATATGAAATTTTTTTGTTTGATGCAAATTTTCTAAAAACTTTTGAGGTCAAAGTACTCACTATACCCTTCAATGAATACCTTAAGGGGTCTAGCTTATAAAATGGTGTCATTTATGGGGGGTTTCAATTGCTTTGGTAACTCAAATCTTGTTGAAATGTGCAATGGGCCTAAAATATCTGCAAGCAAAATTTGTGTTTTGAAATCCATTTGGCCCTCCCGACCTCTTGGGCCCTAAGGTGCGTCCGTACATAGGATTAAGGCCACAAACTGTAAATTTTTTAACATGGGAGAAGTGGGGTGATATATTTTGGGGTGTGTTTCTTCTTTTTGATGTGTTGTGTGTAAAAAAACTGGCTTTAACCCCTTAGCGACCCTTGACGTAACTGTACGTCATGGGTCGCATGGGGATGTATGGGTCGAGCTCACACGCTGAGCTCGCTCCATACACGACAGATGCCGGCTGTATCATACAGCCAGGACCTGCCAATAACAGCAGCGGTCGGTGCCCGAGCCGATCGCTGCTGTTAACCCTTTACACACTGCGGTCAAACGTGACCGCAGTGTGTAAACGGCGCCGGCGGCATGGGCGCCGCCATGTTTCGCCGATCGCCGCCCTCCTGAACGTCACATGAGGGCGGTGATCGGTTGCTATGACAGCCGGAAGCCTATTGAAGGCTTCCAGGCTTGTCTCTGCACTAGATCTATTAGACGATGCCAGAGGCATCATCTGATAGAAGTGCTGGGATTCTGCTATTCACTGCAGTACTGTAGTATTGCAGTGAATAGTATGAGCGATCAGACTCCCTAGGTTTCAAGGTACCTAAGGGGTCTGATCATAAATGTAACAGAAGAAAAAAAAAAGTTTGGTAAAATAAAAAAAATATAAAAGTTCAAATCACCCCCCTTTCCCTAGATTAGCTATAAAAGTAATTAAAGAACATTAAACATAAACATATTAGGTATCCCTGCGCTCCAAAATGCCCGAACTATTAGAATATTAAAACATTTATCCCGTACTGCGAACGGCGTAGCGGCAAAAAAAATAAAAACAGCCAAAAAGCGTTTTTTTCAACACTTTGCCTCCTATAAAAAATTGAATAAAAAGTGATCAAACCATCAGATCTTTCCCCAAATGGTATCAATAGAAACGTCATCTTGTCCCGCATAAAAAGACACCACAACCAGCTCCATACATGGAAATATGAAAAAGTTACAGGTGTTAGAACATGATGACGCAAAATTTTTTTTCTATTTTGCAAAGTTTATCATTTTTTTAAAAGTATCAAAACATTTCAAATACTATATAAATTTGGTATCACCGCGTTCGTACTGACACGTAGAACACAGGTAACATGTCATTTGTACCAAACAGTGAACGCTGTAAAAATTAAACCCATAAGAAAATGGCGCAAATGCATTTTTTCTCCAATTGCACCTCATTCTGAATTTTTTTCCAGCTTCCCAGTACATTGCACAGCATATTGAATGATGCCATTACAAAGTACAATTTGTCCCGCAAACAATAAGCCATCATGTGACTCTGTGAACTGAAAAATGAAAAAGTTATGGCTCTTGAAATGTGAGGAGGGAAAAACGAAAATGCGAAACCAAAAAATGGCCGGGTCCTTAAGGGGTTAAAATGACACATATTTGAAGAAAATGAAAATGTAATTTTTTTCATCATTTGTAATAATTCTTGCAAAACAATATTTGTTTGATCAAAATGCTCACTATACCCCTCAAGGAATACCTGAAGGGGTCTAGTTTTACAAATTGGGTCATTTAATGGGAGTTTCTGTCATTATGCCACCTATTCCTGTCTGCAAACATACCGTATTTTCCGGACTATAAGGCGCACATAAAAACCTACGATTTCCTCAGAAATCGTAAGTGCGGCTTATAGTCCGGTGCGGCTTATATATGGATGGAAGCGGCGGCAAAGTCTGCGTGCCGCTTCCATACATACATAAAAGGCACCGTAAGGGTGCATTCACACTACAGAACGCCGGCGTGTAATCACAGCCGTACACGCCGGCGTGACAGCAGGGCTGCCGGACACTTCCTATTCATTTCTATGGTAGCCAGCATGCGAGCGCTCCCCATAGAGATGAATGGAAAAAAGCAGTCCATTCATTTCTATGGGGAGCGCTCGCATGCCGGCTCCCATAGAAATGAATGGGAAGTGTCCGGCAGCCCTGCTGTCACGCCGGCCTGAAACAGAACGTGAAACTTACCCAGCGGTGCAGGGCGGGCGGGCATTCAGGCCTCCTCTTCCTCCGATGTTCCGTCCTTCTCCTCCGGCGCTCGCTGATAATGGCCGGGGCGCATGCGCAATATCATAATGCTTCTACTACGGCTACGCATGCGCCCAGGCCATTATCAGTTAGCGAGCGGCGGAGGAGGAGGACGGAACATCGGAGGAAGAGGAGGCCTGAATGCCCACCCTGCACCGCTCGGTAAGTTTCACATTCTGTTTCAGGCTTTTATTTTAAAACGGGGGGGGGGGGGGGGTAGTTTAATATGACTTTTACGGTTGGGCTCTATCAGCATGATTTTGCTGATAGAGCCCCTCCTCGCCTGCCGAGCGCTTCCAATAGAAGCGGCTGGCACGCGGGGGGTTAAGCGGCCACTGGCAAAGTCTGCCTGCTGGCGCTTTCAATAACATATAATGCGCACCGGACTGCGGCTTATAGTCCGGTGCGCCTTATATATGAACCGAGACGGACTATAAGGCGCTCATGGGCAATGCGGCTTATAGTCCAGTGCGCCTTATAGTCCGTAAAATACGGTAGCTTGGTACAGGAAAAAATCACAAACTCCAAATTTCCAAAATTTGCTTATAAACTTGATAAACTTCTAAATTGTCTAAATTACTCAAATATGTTAAAATTATTTCAAATATGCTTGAAACACAAAAGGAACATTTGGAAGTATATAACTACTAACTTTTTTGCCCTGTATTATTGTGCATATGTGAGATATCGCAGCTGAAAGTGGAAAACATTGAAAAATTTTAAAAATTTTCAGCATTTGCGAGTTTTTTAATAAATTTACACAAGTTATATCAGTCTAATTTTACCTTCTCAGTAAAGTACAACATGTCATGAAAAAACAATATCAGAATCGCTTGGATGCCTAAAACTGTTACAGAATTATTCACTGATAAAGTCACACAGGGCAAATTTCCAAAATTTGGCTTGATCATTAAGGTCCAAAATAGACTGGTCACTAAGGGGTTAATATAATAACTGTTACAGAGATTGTATGGAATTAGGAAAAGTCTCTTTTATTAGACACACTGTTACCCCCAATCCAGTACATGGAGCTGAGCTGAGACAAACCATTAGCTGATATTGTTTCCAAAAAAGCAGATCCTTTTGGTTAAGACTTCATGAAAGTCAGTAATAAAAGCTTATATTTTTTATGAGACATCTTTAAAAGGAGTCTGTCATCTGAATAATCAATGTTAAGCTACCACAGCACCTTATAGGTCTCATCCCCCTCACCAAGCTCCTACCTCCATACTGGTGAACTGATTCTACATTACTGGGGAAAAAAAATTTTCAGCAATATGCTAATGTGCTACAAGGTTCAGAGCCCGACATTACCAGTTTAGGATCTCAGCCAAAAATCCTGCCTAGCACTGCCCTCCTAATCACCATTGACAAATTGTCAAGCAGGGTAAGCAGGACTCTCACTATCTCCCCTAAGAGTCCTTTCTGGATTTACTCTACTTCTTAGGGAGCCTGCATACGGCATAAACCCTCGCTCATTCTGAACGTAAAACTCGTTCAGAGTGAGCGGCGTAAAAATTAGATCCCATTGACTTGAATGGGTGCCGGCATACGCAGGCTCCCCATTGATATCAATGGGAGGCTTTTTTCCCTATTGCTTTCAATGTATTACGCGCATATCACATTGAAAGCAATAGGTAAAAAAGCCTCCCATTGATTTCAATGGGGAGAGTGCATATGCCGGCACCCATTCAAGTCAATGGGATCTGTTTTTTACACCGCTCACTCTGAATGAGTTTTACGTTCATAATGAGTGAGGGTTGGTTCACACTAGCGCTTGTATTCCGTCCGCAAGGAGTCCGCATGGAAACCCCCCGGACGGAATACCAACGCTAATGCAAGCGCTGTGCAGTTAAGCACACGGAGCCCACAGACTATAATGGGCTCCATGTGCTTGCCGCGCACTGCCCGCACAATTAATTTGTGAGGGCAGTGCGCAGCAAGCACACGGAGCCCATTATAGTCTATGGGCTCCATGTGCTTCGCAAGCACATCGCTTGCAATTGCGATTGCATTCCGTCCGGGGGGTCTCCATGCGGACTCCTTGCGGACAGAATACAAGCGCTAGTGTGAACCAACCCTGAGCGTTTACTCCGTGTGCAGGCTCTCTTACTTAGAAAACCTGTTCCAAATCACACAAACCTATATATCACAGGGCATAGCTTTTCTCCTGCTCTCACATAGGACAGCACATCTGAGCGGTGTTGTGGTGTTAGATTTTCCTACGTTTATGCTTAAACTTCTATGTAAGGTCTTGTTAAGTCACGTTCCCAAATATTTCTGTATAATTTTCTTTCTCTTCACGTTTCCCTGGAGGAAGAGAAGATGATGCGGAAAAGGAAGAGAGAACGTATTTCCCAGTAAGTGCGATAGTGTATATCACTGTATTACAAAGATCAGTCAATGGTGGCCTGTCTTTAGAATAGGTCATCAATATCAGATCAGTAAGGGTGAGTTCACACTGAGTATACGCCAGCTTATTCTGAATGTAAAACACGTTCAGAATCAGCGGCGTATAAAGCAGTTCCATTCATTTCTATGGGAGCCGGCATACGAGCGCTCCCCATAGAAATGAATGGGCTGCTTTTTTCACTACGAGCAGTCCCATTGAAGTGAATGGGAAGCACTCGCGTGTACGGCTCGGCATGAGAAGAGTTAGCCATACACACGAGCACTTTCCATTCACTTCAATGGGACTGCTCGTAGTGAAAAAAGCAGCCCATTCATTTTTATGGGGTGCGCTCGTATGCCGAGTCCCATAGAAATGAATGGAACTGCTTTATACGCCGCTGATTCTGAACGTGTTTCAGAATAAGCTGGCGTATACTCAGTGTGAACTCACCCTAAGAGTCTGTCAAATGACACCACCACCTATCATCTAATTTCCACTCAGAGCCAGTAGAAGATGGCTTCATCCACTATGTAGTGGCCTTGTAGTTCTATGGCAGCTCAGCTCCCATTCACTTGAAGCAAAGACATTACACAGTTTAAGGAGCCATCTAAGGAGCCAACTCTTTACATATATCATCTGATCCGTGTGGGAAGGGGGGCGGTCAGATGTTGGAGCTACTGAAGTAATATTAATGACCTAACCTAAGGATAACACATCAATATCTAATCTTGGACAGACACTTTAATACGAGATTGACCCATGAGGAGACCAGGGTGAATGTTACCTTTTGTTATTAAGTGTTTGCACCTTACACATACTATACTGCAAAAACCAAATCATGCATAATTCTTTAAAGATTCACTTATCTTGTCACTTGGGGTTTGTAGACTTCTAAACTACAGAGCCATATGCACTCCTTGTACCTATGAATGGGCCCTTTATACAATGGAAGATTATTCCCCTAGATGAATGCAGTGTATTTAAGAGAAAGAAATCTTCTTACTATGGCATCTGATGACACATGGCTCTGTATACAATCTCTCAGATATCATAAGAATGAATAGTAGAAACCTCTACATGGTACAATATTAATTCATAGGCACATTGTGGCCCACTATGGTCCTATATATGTCCTTTTTTACCATATTTTGGAACCTGGATAAACTATAATGGGTCGTGAACATGAGGCTTAATATAGTTTCTTCTCTCACAGTTCACGGACGGACCCTGAGGAGGAAGCCAAGAAGAGGAAGATGGAGGACAGCGTCTTGCAGAAAGAAAAGACTGCTTACTTCAAACTCCTGGGTAAAATACTCCTTCCAGCCCCTACGACCTGACGGAAAGTATCTTATTTTTACACAAAAGTATGCATAATGGGTCTAAAGAGACTGCTGCATAGTGGCATGGCCACAGGCTGGTATTATTACGCTGGGAGGGGCTTAAACCTGTGGCCCTTCCCACCCGGGTAATATCAGGCTTCTGCTACTTGTTATATCTGGCAGGTTATACCCAGTCAGATATAACAAGTAGGAGGGTGGGAAGGGCCACAGTTTATGACCCTTTGCATACCAGGCCACGGCTTCTCCAATGCCTGCCCTTTTCTTAAGATACACCCCTGACAGCGTTGGGTACCAGTGTAATAACTGAGGGTTTAGTGCCAGCCTTTTCACAGGCTAAGGGCCCCTTCAACGGAGTATATGCTGGCTGATTCTGAACGTGTAAACATTCCGAATCAGCAACGTTTAAAACAGATCCCATTGCTTTCTATGGGAGCCGGCATACGTGCGCACCCCATAGAAATGAATGGGCTGCCTTAGCAGAGCGCCGGCATGACTGCTGGTTGTAGGTAGTTTAGGGGAGGCGGAGGTATCCTACTTACCCTCCCCATCTTCATAGCAGCGCTGGTGCTGCTATTCGTCCCGGCAGCGGAAATGGTGGGCGGGGCTAAGCGAGGCTTCCGGCGGTTGCACCGGAGAGCCTCACTTGTGGGCATTGCAGCTGGCTGGATGCTGTGCACTGTGCTCCGTGTGCACAGGAAAGCCGGCTGCTGCCTCTACTGTTGTATCCATTGTCCCTGCTGCTATAGGATGAGCTGGGAGATGCCCGCTGTGCATATGCTGCGGGGAGTTCACTCTCCCAGCTCACTCAAGAGGCAGACGCAGCAGCCGGCATACAGCAGAGGCGCAGCCGGCTTTCCTGTGCACACGGAGCACAGTGCACAGCATCCAGCCGGCTGCAATGCCCACGAGTGAGGCTCTCCGGCGCAACCGCCTGAAGCCTCGCTTAGCCCCGCTCACCATTTCCGCTGCCGGGACAAATAACAGCACCAGCGCTGCTACAAAGATGGGGAGGGTAAGTAGGATACCTCCACCTCCCCCCCCCCACTAAACTACCTACAACCAGCAGTCATGCCAGAGCTCTGCTAAGGAAGTCGCACCATAATAAGACATTCCTCCGAAAATAAGACAGGTCCTATATTTAGGACAAGGATTTAATATAAGACACTGTCTTATTTTCGGGGAAACACGGTATTATTACAATGTGTTGTATTATGTAGATTTAGTATACTTACAGACAAAACATAGTATAGTATATAGAATACAATGTATCAGTAAAAGTATACACAATGATAAAGCAGTTTGTTCTTTTGCTGTAGATATAAAGATATTCTGAACATTTCAGAAGGTATTGATGAAATACATTAAACTAATATCTTATTTTTGTTACTTTGATAGACGACGAGGACATCAAGCTGTACCTAGACAGGGACAGATGTCTTAAGACCTCAGACAAGGTATCATGATATAGAGGGAAAGAATAGAAAATATTCCTGAGCTTTGCAAACTATGACCTGATATCAGTATTAGATACTATACAATGATATATAACCCCAATCTATGCTGCAGTCAGGTTGTAACTAGATATCAGTATACACAAGAATATACTGAGCTCATATATCTGTATTGCATACTATTATGTATTAGGAAACCTATGGCAAACTTCTAACTCTCCTTTTATCCCACTAGTATCTCCTGGCGATGGTCCTGACCTACTTTAGAAGAGCCAAGCTGCGTATAAAGGAATATCGCCAGTATTTCTTTCCTTCTCTGTAAGTTTCTATTATTATTAGCCCAATCTATACCTATAGTATGTGTTTGAGAGAAGACAGTCGTCAAATTCCCTTTCTAGGCTTATAACAGCCATTAATTGTACAACCGTAGATATAGTGAGCTACAACACTCTGCTATTAACATGCCATTCATACTCTTCTAGACAACAGTTCTCCTCATTACCTTTTTTTTTACATGTTCTATAATTTCTTTGCCCTACTTTTTATTTCTTCCAGGTTTTTAGCAAACCAGTTTGAAGAAGATGAAGAATTTCGAGAGGAGATCTACGCCTGGACCCCTGGACGAACATTAAGGACGATTAAGAGGAACCAGCTGCTTCACCTTCGTGACCTAATGCTCATCAAGATGGACTTCAGAGCTTGGGTAGAAAAGGAAACCTGCGATCTGGTGTGTAGCATAAACCAGAAAGATGTAAACTTTGAACTAAAGCTTGTGGTGATTCTAATAATTGTAGATTATGTTACATTCTAGATCATGGCACAAGACCCCGACCACTGGGCATGGAAGAGACAGAGAGAAGACCATCACAGCTGGGCTATACGCTGGTTCAGGAGGGATATTTCAGAATTCACCATAAGAGGCCCATGGACCACCCTTCCAACCTGCTCTCTTTGTAACCCCATTCTAGATTCGAGCAAGGAAGAAGAGGAGAAAGACATTCATCATCAGACAGACACAGAGGAGAAACCCGGAACATCAGTCACAATCATCTCAGGTAAGTGTATCCATTGTGTGAAAGAGAACTTCAAGTAGGGAGCCATTCACATGACGTTTCTGCTGTCCATTCAGCAGATCCGTTCAATGGATCTATTTTTTTTAATAGTAAATATGGATACAAATATGCAGAATTAAAAAGCAGAGCCATGAATACTGGTGTGTAGAAATGGGCGAACCTCACTAGATTTGTTTCCACAAATATTTGTGAGGTTTGCCCCTCCCCCCTTCTTTTCCAAAAGTGCTATTATTATATCTGGGGTCATCTCAGACACCAGAATATAATTAGTGCAGCCCCAAGGGGGTGAATGAAAATAACAAACAGCTCCTTTGCATCTTCTTCTAGCCAAGGAGGTCGGGGGTTGGAACCACTTCTATGGGATTGTTATGGCATATTGTAGAACCTTAAATACCTTTTCAATGAGAAGTTGCTGTAGAAAAGCTTGGTAACATTGCTCTGCTTCTATTCTATAATAAATGTGTTACTAAAGTTTTCCTTCTATCATTTCTACTTATATGTACAGCAACCAGACCAACAAGAAGAAGAAGAAGAAGAAGAAGAACTAAGAAGACACGATGGAAGACATCGACCAGACGTCCAAGGAGAACAGCAGCACAGGATGAAGACCGAAATCATGGAGAGAAGTATCCTCCATAGTCACACACACATAAATACACTCGTTACATCACTATACACAGTCACTGCACATACACACAATCATCACACACATGCATACACATATACACTGATACTTGCTCTAGCGGTCGCCTCCCTTAGTATGCCCAGAGGAGGGGCAATACAGTGGCCATGGTTTCCCTGCAGGTTTCCTCCACTGGGGGTTTTTCCTGCCCTGAGTGTTGCTGTACGCTCTTCGTGAGTGATGGGAGGTAACCAGCACATATAAAAATAGATAGAATAAAATACATAGAATAAATTTCACATTAACTTTCTTTATCGTCTCCGTGTTATTTCTTCTATTTCTGTGTGTGAATATGTGTTTTATTTACAATCTATAATGACATTTGGGTATCTGGAATCCCATGATGGAATTTCCACAAAGTTCTCTCTGACTCCTAGTTAATGTTAATAGAGCAGCTATAGGGGATTGGGGGGTAGCAGTCACACCCGTGCTCTGTTGTCACATAAGAAGAGACTAGTGTAATGGTAATTGGGGGACAGTTACACATTTTATAATGGAAATTCTGCTTCATGCTTTATATAACGCAATACTTTTCCCCGCTTCCTAGTATGAGGCTGAGTTCACACGTAGTAAAGTGGAGCGCAATCTGGCACGTATACGGCGTGTCAGAGTTTGCGCGCTCAAAAAGATCCCATTGATTTCAATGGGAGTTACGAGTGTATACACCGTGTAATTTTGCGCCTGTAATTTTGCAGCCGCAAAACAAATGGGGAAAAGGGACATCGACAATACAAAGAGGACCATGAGGTACAGATGTGTGAGTGTCCAATCCCAGGGCCTCAACAAAAACATAAGGGACTCCGGCGCCCAGGTGCCTAGGTGTCCAATCCTGGAGCATGGGGAAATAACACAAGAGGATGAACTGGAGCAATATCCTCTGTTCGCACTGTATGATGAAACAAGAAGTACCAGGGGTAGTGTCCACAAGTTCAGCACCAAGATAAGGGACAAAAACTTGGTGGCTATGTACAACCAGAAAGAGTTCAACTAATCACTCCAAGGGTCACACATCTTGAGCTCCCCAATCAGGTGTTGACTGGGGGACACAAAACTTACTTTTAGCAGCTTCCTCAATGCTCAGCTTCTGCAGATGGTTATCCCAATGGCAGGAGGTGAGGATGGCATGGATGATGTTGATGACTCCAGCAATCCGGATTTCTGTTGCAGTTCTTGAGCCAACTTCCTCTCCATGGCCCAGTAGAAGGCAATCACAGTTGCTGATGTATTGGAGTGACCTCCCACAGAAGTGTGGTCACCCCCTGAGATTGTGATGGTGCTCAGGGCAGCAGGCAGTAATGAAAGAGGAGCAGGGGGTGACGGTGTTACTGGTGCTGCCCATAAACAAAACCTGCGGCTACTGGTAGTAGGCGACCTGGGATAGCTGTGGCTGACTCCTCCCACAACTCTCATAATGGCAGTGACACAGGAATCCGCTCAACGTCAACTGCCCAGAAGACCTTTATGTGGAAATAATTTTGAGATGTTTTAAGTTATCAAAGTGATTCTGAGATTATGTTTATACCCAAATTACTTCATAAATTGAATTTACCATATCTCTGCTTTATGTTGCATTAAATCTTTATTCACCCTTTTATGTTTTTCACATATTATAAGGTTAACAAGTCAAACAGTAATTTTCCAAAATTTCAAGAATAATTCCATAACACATTTTTCAAGGGACCAGTTCAGTTCTGAAGGGTTCTTGAAAGGCCTCTCTAATAGAAACCCCCATAATTCACCCTATTCTCAAAACTGAACCCCTGAAAGAATTGAAAACAGTACTTAGGAAGTTTCTCAACCCTTTCAGCATTTCACAGCAATTAAAACAAAATTGAAGTCAAATTTACCCTCTTCAATTTCTGTCACTAATCTATTCATTTAGCTCTAGAATTTACACATTCACACGGGGTTAAAAGAGAAAGTGCATTCTACAACCTGTTGCGCAATTTCTCCCGAGTGTGAAATTATCCCACATGTGGATGTAATCTAATGTATGGCCACACTGTAGGGTCCAGAATGGAAGGCACACTATTGGGATAAAGGAGGGCAGATTTTGCTGGAATCTGTTGCAGGCACCATGTTGCATTTGCAGAGTCCCTGAAGTGCCAGAACAGTGGAGCCACCTCTCCACAAATGACCCCATTTTTGAAACTAGACCCCTCAAGGAATTTATCAAGGGGTATAGTGAGTACTTTATTAGTTTATTTATTAGGGTATTAGTGATAAACCAAATCTCCAATTATTGAAATTGATTTTAATGTTAAAAAGTTGTGCAGGGATAGAATTCCTGCATTAAATTTGGAAGGGATTCTACAGGCTGAGTTATCAAAAAAAAAGAAGGTAATCTACATGTGTAAGGGCTCGTTCACATCTGCGCCCGGGTCTCCGTTCTGCAGGTTTCCGTTTCCTGCACAAAACAGAGGCAGGAGACGGAAACCTGCAGGACTCTTTCATACCCATCCATTTGAATGGGTTTGAAAGCTGTCCGGCCGTGAACGTCGGAGAGCATAAAAAGCAAAACCGTTTTTTTTTAATCCGGTCACAGAGTCGGACATGCAGTACTCTGTGTCCGGATTTAAAAAACCGGTTTCGCGGCGGAGAGCATAAAACGCTCATCGCCGCTCACGGCCGGACCCGGTCTGTGGTTTCCGTCTTCTTGCATGCAGAAGACAGAAACCACAGAACGGAGACCCGAACGCAGGTGTGAACCTAGTGTTAGATACATTGTATGTGGTCCCTTTACACTAAAATCAGACAATCGCTTTTCTCAATTTTTCTGAAGCCCATGACAGCACACCATTAATTTAACTGCCAGTAGGAGAACGGTTTTTCTCTCAGTTTTTGTAGTTATTGTTGTTAGGTGAGACCCCAACAACAGAGAGGCAAGGGAAGCCTACAACAATCTATGCAAGCAATACAAAGACACCCTCAGAGAGAAGGAACAGAAGTACCTCTCCCACAAAGTGGAGCAACTCGAGGACTCCCTCCAGGGCAGCTCATTCTGGGAGACCTGGCACCGTATGGACACAAAGCCCAAGAAAAACTCCCTCCACATCCAAAACGGCAACATCTGGCTCAACTACTTCAGAGGTCTCTACAAAAACATCCCAGAAGAAGACCTAACCCCAGAACAGCAACAGATAATCACCAAACTGAGGGATATGGAGAAGGACATCAAAGACTTCCAGTACCCTCTGGACTCACCAATCACTATAAAAGATATACAGGAAAGATTGTCCCTGCTGAAAGGCAAAAAGGCCAGTGGCCCTACCAGAGATGATTAAATACAGCCCCAGACATACATACGGCACTGGCAAAACTATTCACCCTCGTCCTCAACACCGGATACTTCCCTAAGACTGGAACAAAGGCCTCATAAACCCTATCTAAAAGAATGGGGACCAATACAACCCCAACAACTACAGAGGCATCTGCGTCAGCAGCACGCTGGGGAAACTGTTCAACAGCATCATCAATAACAGAATCCTCACCTTCCTCGCAGAACACGAGGTCCTCTGCAAGAGCCAAGCAGGGTTCATGCCAAACCACCGCACCACAGACCATATCTACACCCTGCACAACATCATCAAGACCCACGTCCACAACTCCAGAAGAAGCAAGATATTCGCCTGCTTCGTAGACTTTAAGAAGTAAAGTGATTCAGTATGGCACCCGGGTCTGCTCCTGAAACTCCTAGAGAGTGGAATAGGAGGAAGAACGTATGACGTCATCAAGAGCTTCTACACCGGAAACCAGTGCTGTGTGAAGGTGAACGGGAAAAGGACAGCATACTTCCAACAGGCCCGAGGGGTCAGACAGGGCTGTAGACTGAGCCCAACGCTCTTCAACATCTACATCAATGAACTGGCTACAGCCCTGGAGGCCTCCCCAACCCCAGGCCTCACCCTGAACGACCATAAGGTGAAGTTCCTGCTATACGCCGACGACCTCCTAGTCCTGTCCCCCACCGAGAAAGACCTCCAAGAAAGCCTGTCAGTGCTGGAAAAATTCAGCACCGCATGGGCTCTACCCATCAACTAGAAGAAGACCAAAGTCATGGTATTTCAGAAGAAGGGCCACAACAAAGCCCCCACCCCACAATTCACACTGAACGGCTCCACACTGGAGAAAACCAACAGCTACACCTACCTGGGGCTGGAGCTCAGCCAATCAGGAAGCTTCAAAGCAGCAATAGAAACTCTGAAAGGAAAAGCCTGCAGAACCTTCTACGCCACTAGAAGACGGCTGTACCACCTCAAACCACCGGTGAGGGTCTGGCTGAAGATATTTGACGCAGTCATCGCTCCGATCCTTCTCTATGGCAGTGAGGTTTGGGGCCCAGCCACCTACCCAGACCAGTCAAAGTGGGATTCCATTCCAGCCCAACAGGGACCTTCCACCTGGAGTTCTGCAAGTACCTCCTCCATGTCCACCGCAGCACCTCCAACATGGGATGCCGGGCAGAGCTAGGCAGACTCCCCCTATGACGCACCATGCAGAAGAGGGCTCTATCATTCTGGACACACATACAGGGCAGCAGCCCTGGCTCTTACCACCACCAAGCCTGGATGAGCCACAGAGCCCTGATCAAATCCTATACCCCCAACCGAGCATCAGCCATCTGCCAAGCCAAAACCATCAACATGCCCTGAACAAGGCTCAAATAAAAGGAGTAATTGAGAGACAAAGAGCAGTACATCGAGGAATGGAGAAGCGCAATAAATAACTCCAAGAAACTCAATGTGTACCAGTCATTGCAAAAGGACTACACCATGGCCACCTACCTGGAGAGAATACCCCACCCCAAACACAGACAGACCCTGAGCCGGTACAGACTGAGTGCCCACAACCTGGACATGGAGACGGGGCGACACAGGCAGACGTACAAGCCTCGGGAGAACAGACTGTGCTAGCACTGTGACCAGGGGGCCCTAGAAGACGAGACCCACTTCCTGCTGCACTGCACCAAATACTCAGCTGTGATGGCTGTCTACTTCCAAAGACTCTCTGCCCACATCCCAGACTTCACATCTGCAGACGAGAAGAGGAAATTCTACATCCTACTGGGAGAAGAAGAGTCCACTGTGGAGATCGCTGCCCAATATGTGTCCAGCTGTCACCAAACAAGAGGAAGATGAGACCCCACGGACTGTTATACCACAAATCACCCACCCCACCCCACTGCCCCACATAGCTGTCACTAACTAAGAGGAAGATGAGACCCCACGGACTGTTATAGACTTCTGGAGAGAGCGTAACTCTGAACGCGGGACAGGGATTGGGAGGGTCTCAAAAAAGTAAAGGAGTTTAGGGAGGAGAGTAATTTTAACCGCCGTGATGTGGCCGATAAGAGAGATGGGGAGAGAACGCCATTTATCTAACAGGGCTCGTACGATCACAGGCAAGGGTAATTAGCTGAGTAGAGGGACGAATAGGAGGGCGAAAGCTGAATCCCCAAGTAATGAAGAGAGTGAGTACGCCATTGGAAGTCGATGTTAGATTTGAGTAGCTGTAAGGTCTCACCAGGGATATTGATGGGGAGAGCTTCCGTTTTAGTAGGATTAACCTTATAACTAGAGATGAGTGAACACCGTTCGATTGAATAGGTATTCGATGGAATATCAGGCCGTTCGAAGTATTCGCTCCCAAACGAATACCACGCACAATACGCAGTAAAAATTTGTTTCCCCTCCCACCTTCCCTGGCGCATTTTTTGCACCAATAACTGCACAGGGGAGGTGGGACAGGAACTACGACAACGGAGGCAGTGAAAAAAATTGAAAAAACCCATTGGCTGACGAAAACATGTGACCTCCCATTTATAAGAACGGCCGTCGCCATATTCGCCAGATTTGCGGTCAGAGATAGGGAGAGAGAGAGATCTGCTGAGGGCTAGATAGGGTTTAGCTTCAGATAGGCAGGGAAAAACCGAAGAACAACAACAGCTTTTCTCAGAGCTATACACTGTAGGGACAGGAGTCCAGCTTTCCACGGATGGTGGAAAACAGGGATACAGAACAGTTACTTCTTACTATATACATGCACACCAGCTTTTGTTAGGGGTGTTCCCACACAAAATAGCAGGAATCCACAGCAGTTACTTCTTGCTATATACGTGACAAACAGCTTTTATTAGGGGTGTCCCCCCAAAAAAATAGCAGGAATCCACAGCAGTTATTTCTTGCTATATACGTGAAAAACAGCTTTTCTCTGGGGTGTACCCAAAAACATAGCAGGAATCCACAGCAATTACTTCTTACTATATACGTGACAAACAGCTTTTCTCTGGGGTGTATAGACCATAAAAAGGGCATTAGAATACCTCAAAAAATGCGTAAGGCTAGCGCAAGGGGTCAAGGACGGGGGCGTGGAAATGCAGATGTGGAGCAAGGTTGCGCTCAACCAACAGTGTCTACTGTGCCTACTGCTCTGCGGCAGCAAGCATTGCGCTTCCCCATAGTCTCCGGCTTGATGGCCACATTAAGTAGGGTGCAGGGTACAACCCTAACCAGGCCCGAGCACCAGGAAGAGGTGTTACAATGGCTGGCGGACAACGCTTCCAGCACATTCTCCACCAGCCAGTCAGCCTCTACCTCAACTCCTCCTCCTACCCAACAGTCTCCTCCTCCTTCCTCACAACATGCCCAGTCTTCCCAGCAACCTAATCCCACCTTTCCCACCTCCCAGGAGCTGTTTTCGAGTCCATTCTTTATCCCTCTCTCTGTCCCACCACATCCTGAATCACCAGAACTAACAGATGAGTTGCTGTGTCCTGATGCACAAACAATGGGGCATCCGTTATCTCCTGTTGTTGTTGTTGACCAACAATCGGCCCTCAGTGACGACGAAGACAAGACACAGTTGCCATCAGGGCAGGATGTTGCCATGTGTGCAAGAGTAGGAGGAGGATGAGCCGTCAGAGGAATTGGAAGAGGAGGTGGTGGACGATGAGGACACTGACTCAACATGGACAGGGCGGATGTCAAGCGGGGAGAGCAGTGTAGATGTGGAGGGAAGTGCAGCACCAAAGAGGGTGGCTACAGGTAGAGGCACATCCAGAGGCAGAGGACAGGTGCTTCACCGAAGCCAGGCCACAGCCAGCAGGGCCCAAAATGTTCCCTCTTGTAGCCAGCCTAGAAAAACTCCCACATCGAGGCCACGGTCTTCGGTGGTGTGGAATTTTTTTAATGTATGTGTGGCGGCCAAATATACTGCGGTTTGCACACTCTGCAACTCGAAACTGAGTAGGGGCTCTGAAAAGAGCAACCATACAACTGGCATGTGCCGTCATTTGGAAGGCAAGCACTGGGCTCAGTGGCAGAGAGCAAACGCAGGACGATCGTCATCCGGCGTTGCCGCCATTGCCTCTCCCACTGTTGCCAGTGCTGGCGCTGCAGTCCAGACCAGCAGCCAGGAAACCTCCAAATCTGCCTCCACCACTTTGGAGACTTCTCCCTCATCCTCCCCTTTTCCTGCCTCAGCTCCTTCTCCTGCCTTAGCTCCTTCTCCTGTACCTTCATGCGCCTCTTCACAGCAACCCACAGGCAAAAATACAGCGCTACCCACCCCCATGCACAAGCCTTAAACACGCACATCTCCAAACTTCTGGCCCAGGAGATGTTACCGTTCCGGCTTGTGGAACCTCAGACCTTCCGTGAACTGATGGCAAGTGCGGCACCTCGCTATGCCGTCCCTAGCCGTCACTACTTCTCCGGCTGTGCCGTCCCCGCCTTGCACCAGCACGTGTCACGCAACATCAGGCGGGCCCTAAGTTCCGCAATTTGCACAAAGGTCCACTTGACCACCGACGCATGGACAAGTGCATGCGGACAGGGACGCTACATTTCACTGATGACACACTGGGTGAATGTATTTGAGGCTGGGACTGGGTCACAATCTGGGGCGGTCTACCTCATTTCCCAACATTCCTGGCAGGAACTCTGAACCACCACCCTCCTCCTCCTCCTCTTCTGCCTCCGCCATCACATCGACCCCAGCTACCTGCTGGAAACGCTGCAGCACTGGCGTGGGGAGACGTCAACAGGAAATGCTGAAGCTCATCTACTTGGGAGACAGACAGCACACTGCCTCCAAGGTGAGGGATGCCCTCCTTGATGAGACAGCAACATGGTTTTCGCCGCTGCACCTGGGCCCAGGCATGGTCGTGTGTGATAACGGCCGCAACCTGGTAGTGGCTCTGGAGCTTGCCAACCTCCAACACGTTCCATGCCTTGCCCACGTGTTCAATTTAGTGGTGCAACGTTTTTTAAAAACGTATCCAAATGTACCCGAGCTACTGGTGAAAGTACGGCGCTTGTGCGCCCACTTTCACAAGTCCATAGTAGCCGCTGCTAGCCTCCGAAGCCTCCAGCAACGCCACCATCTGCCAGAACACTGGCTGATGTGCGATGTCCCCACATGCTTGAACTCGACGTACCACATGTTGAGTAGAGTGTGTGAGCAGCAGAGACCCTTGATGGAGTACCATCTCCAAAACCCAAGGGTTCCTCAGAGTCAGCTCCCGCAGTTTCTGTACCATGAGTGGCCATGGATGGCAGACTTATGCGAGATCTTGCTTGTCTTTGAGGAGTCAACCATGAGGGTCAGCTGGGATGACGCACTCGTGAGTGTCACAATCCTGCTCCTGTGTGTGATGCGAGAATCTTAATCGCCATCAGGGATAACGTGTTGGAGGCTGAGGAGTCAGGCATAGGAGCACAACCATCCCAGCAGGATAGTCAGGCCACACTCCTGTCCGCTTCACAGCATATATTGAGGGAGGAGGAGGAGGACGACGAAGTGGCAGATCTCATTGTCACACAGGAGGCTAGCGGGGAAGTTCATTGTGTCCCATTGCTGCAGTGCGGTTGGGGCTAAATGGAGGAGGAAGGGGAGGAAATGGAGAGTGACCATTCCGGTGGGGGCAGCCAAGTGATGCCAAGTAACACTCTGGCACACATGGCCGAATACATGTTGGAGTGCTTTTCAACTGACAATCGTATTGTCAAAATCCTGGAGAGCAAGGACTACTGGATTTTTGCAATCCTCAACCCCCGGTATAAAATTAATGTTTGTAATTTTATTCCGGTAGAGGGGAGGCCCAGTTGAATAAGTGATTGCCACAAACAACTGGTGCTTAATATTATGGAGATGTTTCCATCAACTCTCATTGGCGGCACACAGGAGAGTTCCTCCAACAGGCGAACAACTGTCATCCGGTCCACACCCGGCAGGGGCACACTCTGTTGCAAGACTTATTCCTAGGTCTGGGACACGTTAATGGCCCCCCCTGGCCAAACTACCACCACTGAGGGGCCTAGTGTCACCAGGAGGGACAAGTATAAACGCATGTTGCGGGAGTACCTGGCCGACACCAGCCCTGTCCTCTCCAATCCCTCTGCGCCCTATACTTATTGGGTCTCCAAGTTGGATTTGTGGCTGGAACTTGCGCTGTACTCATTGGAGGTCCTTTCCTGCCCTGCCGCCAGCGTGCTTTTGGAAAGGGTCTTCAGCGCAGCCGGTGGCATAAATACAGATAAGCGCAGCCGGCTTTCAGCTGACAGTGCTGAGCGGCTAACGCTGATAAAAGTGAACAGCCACTGGATAGACCCATCATTTTCATGTCCACCGGTGTCAAGCACCCCGACATGAAGTTTCATCTGTGTGCTCACCCTCTACAATTCCTCCTCCTCCTCCTCCTCCTCCACCAACAGCGTTGCACAATTGTGCTCCTACTAGGCTCAATACACCCTGATTTTCCCCCAACTCTGCTGGTTAGAGGCTCTACTCACTGCAAGGGCCAAAAACTCTGCTGGTAAGAGGCTGAAGTCGCCTAAAGGGCCTCAATCTCTGCTGGTAGCTCAGCTTAAGGGCCTGTAACTTAATTTGGAAAGGCTCACGTTAAGGGCCATAAAAGTGAATTTTGAAAGGTCTTGCCACATCACACACAGACACAATGACAGTTAAGGGTGGGGGGTTTTGGATTTCCCATTGCCTATTCCATCTGTGGTTGTCATGGGCAACGTGATTTAAAGGGGTGCTTGTTAATGTTTCTTTAGCTTAAATTTGGGTTTCTGTCCATCCATTTGGGGAAGAAAGAAGGTTTCCAGTATTTTCCCTCTTTGATAGAGGTTTTTTTTGAGTGTGGAAAGTGTGTAGTTGATAGGCTGTGATGGTTGGGTAAAACTGTGACTTGGGCTTGTTAGATGCCCCCAGACATGCTTTCCCTGCTGTCCCAGTTGCATTGCAGAGGTGTTGTCATCATTTGCTGAGGTGTTATAGTGGACCTGGTGACCCTCCTGAGTCGAATGGTGGGTTCCCCTGAAACGAAGCATTTTTCCCCATAGATTATAATGGGGTTTGATATTTGATCGAATAGTCGAATATTGAGCGGCTATTCGAAACAAACAACGAATATCAAATATTTTACTGTTCGCTCATCTCTAATCACTATGCTAAACATCATATATTTTGGAGGGTCTGTGGAAGTGTGTACTCCTAGCCAAATACTACGATACCAAGTCACAATAGTTAATCGTATGGATATGCTGGCTTTTTGGGGGATTTTATTACAGCATGCCAATCTTTGTTTTTCTTTTTACAGAGGAACAAGATCATCCGACATGAGATGAAGAAACTTGTAAAGGAGGGGACCAAGAAAGCAAAAGCATAAGTCTTTCTATTAATGGAAAGAATAAAACCATGATTTTTAGTTCCACCTGTGTCCATGTTTCTCTTCATGTTTATTCTTGAGATAAAATCTTCGCCTTTGTACAAATTCTCACCTTTTTATGGAAGCTGCCAAAATGGATGTGCAATACAGAGATTCTTTAATCGCTCCTCATTGCATCCAGTACATAGTATAGAAAATCAAAGTTTATGAAATTGCAGAGCACTTGGTTATTTAGTGGATTAACTTGGCTATTCAATGATATTCAGAGTTGGAGAATCTTCTTGCATTCTGTCATCAGTAACCTGCTTTGTGTCCCACCCTGCTTGGTCTAATAATAGGATGTCTAAAATAGGTTGTCTGTCTGAATTAGGACTAATTTGTCCTGAATTGATGGTTTGAAATGCAGATGTGCCAACCTGACAGCTTTTATCTCCTGAAAATTTGAGGAATGGAGCCCATCTAATTTGTCCCATAGTCCTTGAACCCAAGAAGTTTGCAGATGAGCACCCCAACCTCTCAGAGAGGCTGGAGAGAAGGAGTTCTTATACCATTCATTATGCTAATTACCTGTCTCATTGTTACGTAGGTGGGCCGGTCCTGGGAAAAGTTAAGGACGGGGATAAAGACCCTTTTATGCTGCCTCATGACTGGAATATATTCCAGTATAAACTATATGAACAGTCTTATCATTTTACGTCTCCAAAGTGCAAGAAAAAAAATTCATTACACTTGTCATAATAATTATAGCAATTTATAACATAGTTCATTCTTTTTCTTCATGTTTTTTAGTATATTCCTATTAGAAGCTCTGAAACGCAGACATGGCAGACAGATGGGCACTGTTAAGAATAGTGTGTATAACATTACACGATGCAACCTTCTATATTCCTCCACATATTCCCAATAAAAGCTTGTTACATTCCTAGAGTTATTCTAATGGGCCAAGCTGTAGTACTATATTGGTATTGCTTTGGGATATACAGTATACCACGTACAAAGTCATTTTTATTTGGGCATAGACTTTTTAGACTCTTTCTTCATGTTAGGGAGCCTTCACTAAACACGCATGTATTTTTGCAAATTTTTTTTGCAAAATACACATGTAAAAATACACGTGTAAAAATAAGACTCCCATTGACTTCAATGACATTTTACAGGCGTATTTTTACAGGCGTATTTTTACAGGCGTATTTTTACAGGTGTATTTTTACACAAGGTGCATTCACACTACGGATATGGTGACTGATTCTGAACATTAAAACAGGTTCAGAATCAGCGCGTATAAAGCACATCCCATTAATTTCAATGGGAGCCGGCATACGAGCGCTCCCCATTGAAATGAATGGGCTGCTTTTTACTCTACGAGCGCTCCCATTGAAGTGAATGGGAAGCGCTCGCATGTACGGCTTGGACTGAGCCGAGCGCCGGGCCCCTTCACACGGTAAGCCGTACACGCGAGCGCTTCCCATTCTCTTCAATGGAGCGCTTGTAGAGTAAAAAGCAGCCCATTCATTTCAATGGGGAGCGCTCGTATGCCGGCTCCCATTGAAATGAATGGAACCTGCTTTATACGCGCTGATTCTGAATGTGTTTTAACGTTCAGAATCAGTCAGCATATCCGTAGTGTGAATGCACCCATAGGGAGCCTTCACACGATGTAACACTGCGCTCATTCTGATCGTAAAAACACGTTCAGAATGAGCTCATAAAAAGCAGCTCCCATTGACTTGAATGGGAGTCGGCATACGTGTTCTCCCAATTGAAATCAATGGGAGGCTTTTTTCCCTATGCTTTCAATGTATTACGCGCATAATACGCTCATAGTAAAAAAAAAAAAGCTGCGTAAACGTGACGTAAACGCTACCCTCGCATTTCTACGCCAGAAAATATAAGCACACATTGAGCCTGGCGTTTCTCCATGTGAAGGCTCCCTTATGCCTCATTTCCTTAAATTTGTAGCCGTGCCAAAACTGTAGACTGGTTCACACTAGCTTTCCACCCCAGACGTCTCTTAGAATTGTCAGAGAGAAGTCCTACAAGGAGGACTTGTCTCTTCAATGGTTTAAGTAGGGTCTATGGGTTTCCACATGTAACTGCTTTTTAAGCAGATTGGGTTTCTGTCTTTCAGGTCCATGTCCACTTCTTATACTTTCTGCCATATAAAAGCACTTTTATGTGAGAAACAAGGGATTAAGGCTTTGTTCAGACTTGCTTTTTTTTGTTCAAGAAATGGTGATCCAGCAATAAATAAAAGACTAGTTGAAAAAACCCTTAGTAAGATGTAGTGGAAGCATATTCTATCCTGACTCCAAATATGGCTGTTGGAAAATAATGCCTGGATCAAAAGGCCATAAATATAGTCACCTAATGTACAGCCTATGTAGAGATGGAAATACAGTAGGAGTCCAGGATTGATGGGTAGATGGATAATCAAAGTCCTCCAAGCCTAAGAAATCTGAATAGCTGTCAGGACCATACCAGAGATCCATTGATTCAGAGCCAAGAGTCTGAGCCAGCAATATAAAGTCATTCATGTCACCAAATAAGCAGACCAAGGTGACGTCCAGGGCAAGCTGAGGTCTAATACACAAGCAACAGGCAAAGGAGGTACAAGGTTTGTGAGCATGTTGCCAGGCCATGATTGATCTGCACCGACAGAACATAGATGTCATCCGTGTAACACCCGTGCACCACATTACCAGTGAGCATGATCCACAAAACAGACAGGAATAGGACCTATCCTTAGTTTTGCTCATGACCCCAAACACCAAGCTGTGAAAATACTCGGCCATAGGGGGCCATAGTAATGAATGGGTCATGAAAAACATGGCTAGCACATTGACTGTGCGCCTGGTTGTGTATACGAGGCCTTATTGTATAATAAGAATACAGATGCACGCACTATCGGCCATGTGTAACATATTTATACTTTAGGCTCTTTACATTTCTCTCCTGACATGACTTTAATGTTAATGTTTTTGATCTGTTTTTTATATGTGACTTTCAATGCTGAGTTTTTCAAAATTTCTATTAATTGGCAGGATCTCATGATACAGAATACATGTAATATATTTTACTGCAGTATAACTGGCACAGGCCTGTGCCGCATGACTTATCCTGGCATGTGCCGCAAACATCAGCCAATAGAATCCCAGCATGTGGCTACAAACCTGGGAAAGAAACGGCAGTTGGTGCCAGTCAGCGATTGCTCTTTCAGAGATTAGACCGGCTCCCTATTGCTCCCAGAAAGCGACAGAAAGCGACAGAAAGCGAGAGTTTTTTTTACAGAGACCTGATCGACACCTGAGGATTACGAAGAAAACCGCTAATAGCGAGACACCAGAGGTAAGATATCATCACTTTATTGTGAAATCCGGATTTATGTCACCTGGAAAGGGACAGTGATGGGACCCCAGTTTTTAGGAAAAAGAGATGGTGTACACTGTGTGAGATATAGTAGCTGGATTGGATGCACATGGATAAGCCTGGGGGACTATAGGACGACAAAACAGAATTTTAGAAACTTTGATTTATCCATATGAAGATACTTAATCTATGGTTACATATATATATATATATATATATATATATATATATATATATATATATATATATATGCCGTACAAACACTTGGGTGACTGTGGATAAATATGGAGACACTTAGGTAATTATGGATATATGGACATTGGAAAAAAAATGGATGAATATTGAAAAACTCAGGTGCCAATAGATTATTTGAATAATTTTGGATGCTCATGGTCTAATGTGGGGAATATTGGACGCTTATTGAAAATACAGAGAAATATGGAGGATCATTCCAGTCATTCTTAACCCCTTAACGACCGGCCCATAGGGAATCTACGTCGGCAGTGACAGGTCCTTCCTGACTGCCCTATAGGAAAACTACGTCGGGCAGTCAAGGAAGGATTCCCTGTCAGTGCCGACGTAAATGGAGCGGATCTTAGCTGTATCTTACAGCTAAGACCTTGCTCCATAACCCCTCATCGGAGAGGGCTCCGATTGGGGGGGGTTAACCCCTTCAGTTCCGTGATCCAACATGATCACGGAACTAAAGCGGTTCCGTGATGGTGCCGGTCAGATTGGCACCCCCGCGGCGAGATGGGGGGGGGGGGTGCCAATATGAAAAACATGCAGTCTGGGGTCTGGCCAGTGACCCCAGACTGCCTGAGCCCCCCGTTACCTGGTTGATCCTGCCCCATACTCAGGAAGCCAAGCGATGCGTCTACATCGCTTGGCTTCCTGTTACAGACTGGAGACACGTGCATCCTGTGTCTCCAGCCTGTAATACTGATTCAGCAATGAAATCATTGCTGAATCAAGTGTCCTAAAAGGGACACATAAAAAGGTTAAATAAAAAGTGAAAAAAAGTGAAAAATAAATAAATAAAGCTTTTGAAAAAAATGAATAAAGTTATAAAGCCCCCAAAATCCCCTTTTTTCTATAGAAAATGAGTTATGTAAAAAAAACCTAAAAATTAATAAAAACAATGCATATTTGGTATCGCCGCGTCCGTAACAATCTGTACAATAAAACTGAAAAAATATTTAATGTATACGGTAAACGTCGGAAAAAAAACCCCGGAAAAAACTGAAAAACCCGCCGGAAGTAGGGATTTTTTGCCATCTCACCTTAGAAAATATGCTATAAAAAGTGATCAAAAAGTCATATGCACCCCACAATAGTACCAATAAAAAGCGCAGGTTGTCCCGCAAAAAATAAACCCCCAACCAACACTGTCAACTATACTGTGAAAAATAAAAATGTTATGCCTCTCAGAAGATGGCGATGCAAAAATCACTGATTTATGTCCCCAAATGTGTTTTTCCTCTGCAGACTTAGTATCGCATAAAAAAATACTATAAATGAGGTATCGCCGTAACCGTACCGACCCGCAGAATAAAGGTCACATGTTACTTATACTGTACACTGCATGGCGCAAAATTTAAAAGGGAAAATTCAATGCCAGAATTGATTTTATTTTTTTAAATCCAGCAAAAAAAGAGTTAATAAAATATATTCAATAGATTGTAGGCACCCAAAAATGGTGTCATTACAAAATGCATGTCATCCCGCAAACAACAAGCCCTTATATGGCCACGTCACCAGAAAAATAAAGAAAATATAGCCTCTACCAATGTGAAGACAAAAACCCGCAAAATCGCCAAATTATTAGAACACGACTGGCTGCATCAGGAAGGGAATATATAAGCGGTGCGAGCGAATATCAGGGGACACCCCAGATTTACAGCTTATGAGGGAACAGACACCAGAAATGACCCCCAAAGTTACCCCCAGAGTGACTCCCCCAATCATAGGAGCTACTGGGACATAGTAGGGAATTTGGTGTCTGCAATGTTCTCCGCACTGCTTATATATTCCCTCTTCGCCATCCGCTGTGCAGTCACGTCCGGGATACTAATACTCACTACACACCCTGATAAATACTTTGAGGGGTGCAGTTTTCAAAATGGGGTCACTCCTTTGGGGAATCCACTTTTCTGGTACCTTACAGGCTCTACAAACATGACATGGCGTTCAGATACCAAACATCTGAATCTGTACTCCAAAAGCCGCATCGCGCTCCTTCCCTTCTGCGCCCTGCTGTGTGCCCAAACTGCAGTTTATGCCATATGTATGACACATGTATGATACTGGTGTACCCGGGATAACGGACGTAATGTCATATGTGGGAATAAACTGATATTAGGGCACAGCCGGACACAGAAGGGAAGAAGGGTTATTGGGGTTTTGGAGCACAGACGGTTTGGTTTTTGGATGCCATGACACTTTTGCAGAGCTGAAACGCCAGTAATGTGGAATCCCCTGATATGAGACCTTATTTTGGAAACTACACCCCTGAAGGATTCATCCAGGGGTACAGAGAGCATTTTTAACCCCCAAGTGTTGCTATAACTTATTATCCATAAATGAATATGAAGCTGATTGTGTGAAGTGAAAATGACCATTTTTCCAGGAGTACGTCATTTCAGTGCGTAATATATTGTGCCCGACTTGTATCAGAGATGAACGCTCTAAAAGCTGTTGTGCCCGGGATACCCACTTACCAGTTTTTGGAGTGTCTCTGATGACATAAGTTGGGCACAACATATCGGGCACTAAAATGGCGAATCTCTGAAAAACTTTCATTTTTAACTTCTCATTATCAGTTGCGATTTCATTTCTGGAAACTAAATAAATGCAACACTCAGGGGTTAATAATGCTCGCTACGCCACTTGATAAATCCCATCAGTGGGGTAATGTCCAAAATGGGGTGACATGTCTGCAGATTGCACTTTATTGGCAATTCAGGGTCTTTGCAAAAGTGACGTCCAAAAACCAAAATAGCGCTCCTTCCCTTCTGTGCCCGAACAGCCGATTCTACCCACATATGGCATTAAGTCCGTTATCCGGGGTACACCAGTGTCATACATGTCGGCATACACTGCCATTTGGGTACACAGCAGGGCGCAGATGTGAAGGAGCGATATGTGCTTTTGGAGTGCAGACTTAGATTGTTGGTGTTTGGACACCATGTCACATTTGCAGAGACCCAAAATTGCCCCTACAAAATGGGGTCACTTCTTGGGGAATTCCAGTTTACTGGAACCTGGAACCTCCAGGGCTCTGCAAAAACATCATGGTGCCCAGAGGGTCCCTCTAAATCTGTACCCCAAAAGCTAAAAAGCGCAGTGCTCCTTCTCTTCTGAGCCCTGCTGTGTTCCCAAGCAGCAGTTTACACCCACATATATCATTTTTGTGCAGGTCTCTGACAACACAAAGTGGGGGCAACGTTTTGGGCACCGAAATGGCATATTTCTTTCAAAATTTCAATTTTCATTTTGTACATTAATTTTTGGGAAGCATTTTTAGGCTCAAAATGATAATACCCTTTGATACATTCTTTGATGGGTGTAGTTTTTAAAATGGGGTCACTTTTGAGGGGTTTCTATTGTATTGATACTTTAGGGGCTGAGCTAATGCGACATGGCACCTGAAAACTATTCCAGCCACATCTGCCCTCCAAAACCCAAATAGCGCTCTTACCATTCTGAGCCCCACCATGTACCCATACAGCAGATTATAGCCACATATGGGGTATTGCCGTGTTCAGGAGAAATTGTGTAACAAACTGTGGGGGGCTTTTTCTCTTTTAACCCCTTGTGAAAATGAAAACTTTGGGGATAAAGGGACATTTTAGTAATTTTTAACCTACACATCCCAAGGTTAGTAAAATCTGTGAAACGGCTATAGGGTCAAACTACTCACTATACCCCTCAATGAATACCTTAAGGGGTCTAGTTTATAAAATGGGGTCATCTATGGGGGTTTTCAATTGTTTTGGTAACTCAAATCTTGTTTGAATATGCAATGGGCCTAAAATATCTGCAAGCAAAATTTGTGTCTTGAAATCCAGTTGGTGCTCCCATCTTTTTGGGCCCTACCGTGCGTCCGTACATAGGATTAAGGCCACAAACTGTACATTTTTGAACACGGGAGAAATGGGGTCATCTATTTTGGGGTGTTTTTCTTTATTTTCATGCCTTGTGTGCAAAAAAACTGCCTTTAGGGGGCATTCACACTACGTATATTGAAGCTTATTCTGAACGTAAAACACATTCAGAATAAGCACCGTATAAAGCAGCTCCATTCATTTCTATGGGAGCCGGCATACGAGCGCTCCCCATAGAAATGAATAGGCTGCTTCTTTCACTGCGAGCAGTCCCATTGAAGTGAATGGGAAGTGCCGGCGTATACGGCAAGCTCTGCTCATGCCGAGCCGTACACGCCGGCACTTCCCATTCACTTCAATGGGACTGCTCGCAGTGAAAGAAGCAGCCTATTCATTTCTATGGCGAGCGCTCGTATGCTGGCTCCCATAGAAATGAATGGAGCTGCTTTATACGCCGCTTATTCTGAACGTGTTTTACGTTCAGAATAAGCTTCAGTATACATAGTGTGAATGCCCCCTTAAAATGACTCTTATGTGTAAAAAATATGAGAATTTTTTGTTTGACACAAATTCTTTTAAAACCTATGGGGTCAAAATACTCATTATACCCCTCAATGAATACCTCAAGGGGTCTAGTTTATAAAATGGGGTCATTTTTTGGGGTTTTAAATTATTTTGGTAACTCAAATCTTGTTTGAATGCGCAATGGGCCTGAAACATTTGGAAGCAAAAATTTTGTCTTGAAATCCAGTTGGTGCTCCCTTCTTTTTGGGCCCTACCGTGCATCCATACATTGGATTAAGGCTACAAAGTGTACATTTTTGAACACAGGAGAAATGGAGTCATCTACTTTGGAGTGTTTTTCTTCATTTTCTTGTGATAAGTGCAAAAAAACTGCCTATAAAATGACACTTTTGTGTAAAAAAAATATGAAATTTTTTTGTTTGATGCAAATTTTCTAAAAACTTTTGAGGTCAAAGTACTCACTATACCCTTCAATGAATACCTTAAGGGGTCTAGCTTATAAAATGGTGTCATTTATGGGGGGTTTCAATTGCTTTGGTAACTCAAATCTTGTTGAAATGTGCAATGGGCCTAAAATATCTGCAAGCAAAATTTGTGTTTTGAAATCCATTTGGCCCTCCCGACCTCTTGGGCCCTAAGGTGCGTCCGTACATAGGATTAAGGCCACAAACTGTAAATTTTTTAACATGGGAGAAGTGGGGTGATATATTTTGGGGTGTGTTTCTTCTTTTTGATGTGTTGTGTGTAAAAAAACTGGCTTTAACCCCTTAGCGACCCTTGACGTAACTGTACGTCATGGGTCGCATGGGGATGTATGGAGCGAGCTCACACGCTGAGCTCGCTCCATACACGACAGATGCCGGCTGTATCATACAGCCAGGACCTGCCAATAACAGCAGCGGTCGGTGCCCGAGCCGATCGCTGCTGTTAACCCTTTACACACTGCGGTCAAACGTGACCGCAGTGTGTAAACGGCGCCGGCGGCATGGGCGCCACCATGTTTCGCCGATCGCCGCCCTCCTGAACGTCACATGAGGGCGGTGATCGGTTGCTATGACAGCCGGAAGCCTATTGAAGGCTTCCAGGCTTGTCTCTGCACTAGATCTATTAGACGATGCCAGAGGCATCATCTGATAGAAGTGCTGGGATTCTGCTATTCACTGCAGTACTGTAGTATTGCAGTGAATAGTATGAGCGATCAGACTCCCTAGGTTTCAAGGTACCTAAGGGGTCTGATCATAAATGTAACAGAAGAAAAAAAAAAGTTTGGTAAAATAAAAAAAATATAAAAGTTCAAATCACCCCCCTTTCCCTAGATTAGCTATAAAAGTAATTAAAGAACATTAAACATAAACATATTAGGTATCCCTGCGCTCCAAAATGCCCGAACTATTAGAATATTAAAACATTTATCCCGTACTGCGAACGGCGTAGCGGCAAAAAAAATAAAAACAGCCAAAAAGCGTTTTTTTCAACACTTTGCCTCCTATAAAAAATTGAATAAAAAGTGATCAAACCATCAGATCTTTCCCCAAATGGTATCAATAGAAACGTCATCTTGTCCCGCATAAAAAGACACCACAACCAGCTCCATACATGGAAATATGAAAAAGTTACAGGTGTTAGAACATGATGACACAAAATTTTTTTTCTATTTTGCAAAGTTTATCATTTTTTTAAAAGTATCAAAACATTTCAAATACTATATAAATTTGGTATCACCGCGTTCGTACTGACACGTAGAACACAGGTAACATGTCATTTGTACCAAACAGTGAACGCTGTAAAAATTAAACCCATAAGAAAATGGCGCAAATGCATTTTTTCTCCAATTGCACCTCATTCTGAATTTTTTTCCAGCTTCCCAGTACATTGCACAGCATATTGAATGATGCCATTACAAAGTACAATTTGTCCCGCAAACAATAAGCCATCATGTGACTCTGTGAACTGAAAAATGAAAAAGTTATGGCTCTTGAAATGTGAGGAGGGAAAAACGAAAATGCGAAACCAAAAAATGGCCGGGTCCTTAAGGGGTTAAAATGACACATATTTGAAGAAAATGAAAATGTAATTTTTTTCATCATTTGTAATAATTCTTGCAAAACAATATTTGTTTGATCAAAATGCTCACTATACCCCTCAAGGAATACCTGAAGGGGTCTAGTTTTACAAATTGGGTCATTTAATGGGAGTTTCTGTCATTATGCCACCTATTCCTGTCTGCAAACATACCGTATTTTCCGGACTATAAGGCGCACATAAAAACCTACGATTTCCTCAGAAATCGTAAGTGCGGCTTATAGTCCGGTGCGGCTTATATATGGATGGAAGCGGCGGCAAAGTCTGCGTGCCGCTTCCATACATACATAAAAGGCACCGTAAGGGTGCATTCACACTACAGAACGCCGGCGTGTAATCACAGCCGTACACGCCGGCGTGACAGCAGGGCTGCCGGACACTTCCTATTCATTTCTATGGTAGCCAGCATGCGAGCGCTCCCCATAGAGATGAATGGAAAAAAGCAGTCCATTCATTTCTATGGGGAGCGCTCGCATGCCGGCTCCCATAGAAATGAATGGGAAGTGTCCGGCAGCCCTGCTGTCACGCCGGCCTGAAACAGAACGTGAAACTTACCCAGCGGTGCAGGGCGGGCGGGCATTCAGGCCTCCTCTTCCTCCGATGTTCCGTCCTTCTCCTCCGGCGCTCGCTGATAATGGCCGGGGCGCATGCGCAATATCATAATGCTTCTACTACGGCTACGCATGCGCCCAGGCCATTATCAGTTAGCGAGCGGCGGAGGAGGAGGACGGAACATCGGAGGAAGAGGAGGCCTGAATGCCCACCCTGCACCGCTCGGTAAGTTTCACATTCTGTTTCAGGCTTTTATTTTAAAACGGGGGGGGGGGGGGGGGGGGGTAGTTTAATATGACTTTTACGGTTGGGCTCTATCAGCATGATTTTGCTGATAGAGCCCCTCCTCGCCTGCCGAGCGCTTCCAATAGAAGCGGCTGGCACGCGGGGGGTTAAGCGGCCACTGGCAAAGTCTGCCTGCCGGCGCTTTCAATAACATATAATGCGCACCGGACTGCGGCTTATAGTCCGGTGCGCCTTATATATGAACCGAGACGGACTATAAGGCGCTCATGGGCAATGCGGCTTATAGTCCAGTGCGCCTTATAGTCCGTAAAATACGGTAGCTTGGTACAGGAAAAAATCACAAACTCCAAATTTCCAAAATTTGCTTATAAACTTGATAAACTTCTAAATTGTCTAAATTACTCAAATATGTTAAAATTATTTCAAATATGCTTGAAACACAAAAGGAACATTTGGAAGTATATAACTACTAACTTTTTTGCCCTGTATTATTGTGCATATGTGAGATATCGCAGCTGAAAGTGGAAAACATTGAAAAATTTTAAAAATTTTCAGCATTTGCGAGTTTTTTAATAAATTTACACAAGTTATATCAGTCTAATTTTACCTTCTCAGTAAAGTACAACATGTCATGAAAAAACAATATCAGAATCGCTTGGATGCCTAAAACTGTTACAGAATTATTCACTGATAAAGTCACACAGGGCAAATTTCCAAAATTTGGCTTGATCATTAAGGTCCAAAATAGACTGGTCACTAAGGGGTTAATATAATAACTGTTACAGAGATTGTATGGAATTAGGAAAAGTCTCTTTTATTAGACACACTGTTACCCCCAATCCAGTACATGGAGCTGAGCTGAGACAAACCATTAGCTGATATTGTTTCCAAAAAAGCAGATCCTTTTGGTTAACACTTCATGAAAGTCAGTAATAAAAGCTTATATTTTTTATGAGACATCTTTAAAAGGAGTCTGTCATCTGAATAATCAATGTTAAGCTACCACAGCACCTTATAGGTCTCATCCCCCTCACCAAGCTCCTACCTCCATACTGGTGAACTGATTCTACATTACTGGGGAAAAAAAATTTTCAGCAATATGCTAATGTGCTACAAGGTTCAGAGCCCGACATTACCAGTTTAGGATCTCAGCCAAAAATCCTGCCTAGCACTGCCCTCCTAATCACCATTGACAAATTGTCAAGCAGGGTAAGCAGGACTCTCACTATCTCCCCTAAGAGTCCTTTCTGGATTTACTCTACTTCTTAGGGAGCCTGCATACGGCATAAACCCTCGCTCATTCTGAACGTAAAACTCGTTCAGAGTGAGCGGCGTAAAAATTAGATCCCATTGACTTGAATGGGTGCCGGCATACGCAGGCTCCCCATTGATATCAATGGGAGGCTTTTTTCCCTATTGCTTTCAATGTATTACGCGCATATCACATTGAAAGCAATAGGTAAAAAAGCCTCCCATTGATTTCAATGGGGAGAGTGCATATGCCGGCACCCATTCAAGTCAATGGGATCTGTTTTTTACACCGCTCACTCTGAATGAGTTTTACGTTCATAATGAGTGAGGGTTGGTTCACACTAGCGCTTGTATTCCGTCCGCAAGGAGTCCGCATGGAAACCCCCCGGACGGAATACCAACGCTAATGCAAGCGCTGTGCAGTTAAGCACACGGAGCCCACAGACTATAATGGGCTCCATGTGCTTGCCGCGCACTGCCCGCACAATTAATTTGTGAGGGCAGTGCGCAGCAAGCACACGGAGCCCATTATAGTCTATGGGCTCCATGTGCTTCGCAAGCACATCGCTTGCAATTGCGATTGCATTCCGTCCGGGGGGTCTCCATGCGGACTCCTTGCGGACAGAATACAAGCGCTAGTGTGAACCAACCCTGAGCGTTTACTCCGTGTGCAGGCTCTCTTACTTAGAAAACCTGTTCCAAATCACACAAACCTATATATCACAGGGCATAGCTTTTCTCCTGCTCTCACATAGGACAGCACATCTGAGCGGTGTTGTGGTGTTAGATTTTCCTACGTTTATGCTTAAACTTCTATGTAAGGTCTTGTTAAGTCACGTTCCCAAATATTTCTGTATAATTTTCTTTCTCTTCACGTTTCCCTGGAGGAAGAGAAGATGATGCGGAAAAGGAAGAGAGAACGTATTTCCCAGTAAGTGCGATAGTGTATATCACTGTATTACAAAGATCAGTCAATGGTGGCCTGTCTTTAGAATAGGTCATCAATATCAGATCAGTAAGGGTGAGTTCACACTGAGTATACGCCAGCTTATTCTGAATGTAAAACACGTTCAGAATCAGCGGCGTATAAAGCAGTTCCATTCATTTCTATGGGAGCCGGCATACGAGCGCTCCCCATAGAAATGAATGGGCTGCTTTTTTCACTACGAGCAGTCCCATTGAAGTGAATGGGAAGCACTCGCGTGTACGGCTCGGCATGAGTAGAGCTAGCCATACACACGAGCACTTTCCATTCACTTCAATGGGACTGCTCGTAGTGAAAAAAGCAGCCCATTCATTTTTATGGGGTGCGCTCGTATGCCGAGTCCCATAGAAATGAATGGAACTGCTTTATACGCCGCTGATTCTGAACGTGTTTCAGAATAAGCTGGCGTATACTCAGTGTGAACTCACCCTAAGAGTCTGTCAAATGACACCACCACCTATCATCTAATTTCCACTCAGAGCCAGTAGAAGATGGCTTCATCCACTATGTAGTGGCCTTGTAGTTCTATGGCAGCTCAGCTCCCATTCACTTGAAGCAAAGACATTACACAGTTTAAGGAGCCATCTAAGGAGCCAACTCTTTACATATATCATCTGATCCGTGTGGGAAGGGGGGCGGTCAGATGTTGGAGCTACTGAAGTAATATTAATGACCTAACCTAAGGATAACACATCAATATCTAATCTTGGACAGACACTTTAATACGAGATTGACCCATGAGGAGACCAGGGTGAATGTTACCTTTTGTTATTAAGTGTTTGCACCTTAAACATACTATACTGCAAAAACCAAATCATGCATAATTCTTTAAAGATTCACTTATCTTGTCACTTGGGGTTTGTAGACTTCTAAACTACAGAGCCATATGCACTCCTTGTACCTATGAATGGGCCCTTTATACAATGGAAGATTATTCCCCTAGATGAATGCAGTGTATTTAAGAGAAAGAAATCTTCTTACTATGGCATCTGATGACACATGGCTCTGTATACAATCTCTCAGATATCATAAGAATGAATAGTAGAAACCTCTACATGGTACAATATTAATTCATAGGCACATTGTGGCCCACTATGGTCCTATATATGTCCTTTTTTACCATATTTTGGAACCTGGATAAACTATAATGGGTCGTGAACATGAGGCTTAATATAGTTTCTTCTCTCACAGTTCACGGACGGACCCTGAGGAGGAAGCCAAGAAGAGGAAGATGGAGGACAGCGTCTTGCAGAAAGAAAAGACTGCTTACTTCAAACTCCTGGGTAAAATACTCCTTCCAGCCCCTACGACCTGACGGAAAGTATCTTATTTTTACACAAAAGTATGCATAATGGGTCTAAAGAGACTGCTGCATAGTGGCATGGCCACAGGCTGGTATTATTACGCTGGGAGGGGCTTAAACCTGTGGCCCTTCCCACCCGGGTAATATCAGGCTTCTGCTACTTGTTATATCTGGCAGGTTATACCCAGTCAGATATAACAAGTAGGAGGGTGGGAAGGGCCACAGTTTATGACCCTTTGCATACCAGGCCACGGCTTCTCCAATGCCTGCCCTTTTCTTAAGATACACCCCTGACAGCGTTGGGTACCAGTGTAATAACTGAGGGTTTAGTGCCAGCCTTTTCACAGGCTAAGGGCCCCTTCAACGGAGTATATGCTCGCTGATTCTGAACGTGTAAACATTCCGAATCAGCAACGTTTAAAACAGATCCCATTGCTTTCTATGGGAGCCGGCATACGTGCGCACCCCATAGAAATGAATGGGCTGCCTTAGCAGAGCGCCGGCATGACTGCTGGTTGTAGGTAGTTTAGGGGAGGCGGAGGTATCCTACTTACCCTCCCCATCTTCATAGCAGCGCTGGTGCTGCTATTCGTCCCGGCAGCGGAAATGGTGGGCGGGGCTAAGCGAGGCTTCCGGCGGTTGCACCGGAGAGCCTCACTTGTGGGCATTGCAGCTGGCTGGATGCTGTGCACTGTGCTCCGTGTGCACAGGAAAGCCGGCTGCTGCCTCTACTGTTGTATCCATTGTCCCTGCTGCTATAGGATGAGCTGGGAGATGCCCGCTGTGCATATGCTGCGGGGAGTTCACTCTCCCAGCTCACTCAAGAGGCAGACGCAGCAGCCGGCATACAGCAGAGGCGCAGCCGGCTTTCCTGTGCACACGGAGCACAGTGCACAGCATCCAGCCGGCTGCAATGCCCACGAGTGAGGCTCTCCGGCGCAACCGCCTGAAGCCTCGCTTAGCCCCGCTCACCATTTCCGCTGCCGGGACAAATAACAGCACCAGCGCTGCTACAAAGATGGGGAGGGTAAGTAGGATACCTCCACCTCCCCCCCCCACTAAACTACCTACAACCAGCAGTCATGCCAGAGCTCTGCTAAGGAAGTCGCACCATAATAAGACATTCCTCCGAAAATAAGACAGGTCCTATATTTAGGACAAGGATTTAATATAAGACACTGTCTTATTTTCGGGGAAACACGGTATTATTACAATGTGTTGTATTATGTAGATTTAGTATACTTACAGACAAAACATAGTATAGTATATAGAATACAATGTATCAGTAAAAGTATACACAATGATAAAGCAGTTTGTTCTTTTGCTGTAGATATAAAGATATTCTGAACATTTCAGAAGGTATTGATGAAATACATTAAACTAATATCTTATTTTTGTTACTTTGATAGACGACGAGGACATCAAGCTGTACCTAGACAGGGACAGATGTCTTAAGACCTCAGACAAGGTATCATGATATAGAGGGAAAGAATAGAAAATATTCCTGAGCTTTGCAAACTATGACCTGATATCAGTATTAGATACTATACAATGATATATAACCCCAATCTATGCTGCAGTCAGGTTGTAACTAGATATCAGTATACACAAGAATATACTGAGCTCATATATCTGTATTGCATACTATTATGTATTAGGAAACCTATGGCAAACTTCTAACTCTCCTTTTATCCCACTAGTATCTCCTGGCGATGGTCCTGACCTACTTTAGAAGAGCCAAGCTGCGTATAAAGGAATATCGCCAGTATTTCTTTCCTTCTCTGTAAGTTTCTATTATTATTAGCCCAATCTATACCTATAGTATGTGTTTGAGAGAAGACAGTCGTCAAATTCCCTTTCTAGGCTTATAACAGCCATTAATTGTACAACCGTAGATATAGTGAGCTACAACACTCTGCTATTAACATGCCATTCATACTCTTCTAGACAACAGTTCTCCTCATTACCTTTTTTTTTACATGTTCTATAATTTCTTTGCCCTACTTTTTATTTCTTCCAGGTTTTTAGCAAACCAGTTTGAAGAAGATGAAGAATTTCGAGAGGAGATCTACGCCTGGACCCCTGGACGAACATTAAGGACGATTAAGAGGAACCAGCTGCTTCACCTTCGTGACCTAATGCTCATCAAGATGGACTTCAGAGCTTGGGTAGAAAAGGAAACCTGCGATCTGGTGTGTAGCATAAACCAGAAAGATGTAAACTTTGAACTAAAGCTTGTGGTGATTCTAATAATTGTAGATTATGTTACATTCTAGATCATGGCACAAGACCCCGACCACTGGGCATGGAAGAGACAGAGAGAAGACCATCACAGCTGGGCTATACGCTGGTTCAGGAGGGATATTTCAGAATTCACCATAAGAGGCCCATGGACCACCCTTCCAACCTGCTCTCTTTGTAACCCCATTCTAGATTCGAGCAAGGAAGAAGAGGAGAAAGACATTCATCATCAGACAGACACAGAGGAGAAACCCGGAACATCAGTCACAATCATCTCAGGTAAGTGTATCCATTGTGTGAAAGAGAACTTCAAGTAGGGAGCCATTCACATGACGTTTCTGCTGTCCATTCAGCAGATCCGTTCAATGGATCTATTTTTTTTAATAGTAAATATGGATACAAATATGCAGAATTAAAAAGCAGAGCCATGAATACTGGTGTGTAGAAATGGGCGAACCTCACTAGATTTGTTTCCACAAATATTTGTGAGGTTTGCCCCTCCCCCCTTCTTTTCCAAAAGTGCTATTATTATATCTGGGGTCATCTCAGACACCAGAATATAATTAGTGCAGCCCCAAGGGGGTGAATGAAAATAACAAACAGCTCCTTTGCATCTTCTTCTGGCCAAGGAGGTCGGGGGTTGAAGCCACTTCTATGGGATTGTTATGGCATATTGTAGAACCTTAAATACCTTTTCAATGAGAAGTTGCTGTAGAAAAGCTTGGTAACATTGCTCTGCTTCTATTCTATAATAAATGTGTTACTAAAGTTTTCCTTCTATCATTTCTACTTATATGTACAGCAACCAGACCAACAAGAAGAAGAAGAAGAAGAAGAAGAACTAAGAAGACACGATGGAAGACATCGACCAGACGTCCAAGGAGAACAGCAGCACAGGATGAAGACCGAAATCATGGAGAGAAGTATCCTCCATAGTCACACACACATAAATACACTCGTTACATCACTATACACAGTCACTGCACATACACACAATCATCACACACATGCATACACATATACACTGATACTTGCTCTAGCGGTCGCCTCCCTTAGTATGCCCAGAGGAGGGGCAATACAGTGGCCATGGTTTCCCTGCAGGTTTCCTCCACTGGGGGTTTTTCCTGCCCTGAGTGTTGCTGTACGCTCTTCGTGAGTGATGGGAGGTAACCAGCACATATAAAAATAGATAGAATAAAATACATAGAATAAATTTCACATTAACTTTCTTTATCGTCTCCGTGTTATTTCTTCTATTTCTGTGTGTGAATATGTGTTTTATTTACAATCTATAATGACATTTGGGTATCTGGAATCCCATGATGGAATTTCCACAAAGTTCTCTCTGACTCCTAGTTAATGTTAATAGAGCAGCTATAGGGGATTGGGGGGTAGCAGTCACACCCGTGCTCTGTTGTCACATAAGAAGAGACTAGTGTAATGGTAATTGGGGGACAGTTACACATTTTATAATGGAAATTCTGCTTCATGCTTTATATAACGCAATACTTTTCCCCGCTTCCTAGTATGAGGCTGAGTTCACACGTAGTAAAGTGGAGCGCAATCTGGCACGTATACGGCGTGTCAGAGTTTGCGCGCTCAAAAAGATCCCATTGATTTCAATGGGAGTTACGAGTGTATACACCGTGTAATTTTGCGCCTGTAATTTTGCAGCCGCAAAACAAATGGGGAAAAGGGACATCGACAATACAAAGAGGACCATGAGGTACAGATGTGTGAGTGTCCAATCCCAGGGCCTCAACAAAAACATAAGGGACTCCGGCGCCCAGGTGCCTAGGTGTCCAATCCTGGAGCATGGGGAAATAACACAAGAGGATGAACTGGAGCAATATCCTCTGTTCGCACTGTATGATGAAACAAGAAGTACCAGGGGTAGTGTCCACAAGTTCAGCACCAAGATAAGGGACAAAAACTTGGTGGCTATGTACAACCAGAAAGAGTTCAACTAATCACTCCAAGGGTCACACATCTTGAGCTCCCCAATCAGGTGTTGACTGGGGGACACAAAACTTACTTTTAGCAGCTTCCTCAATGCTCAGCTTCTGCAGATGGTTATCCCAATGGCAGGAGGTGAGGATGGCATGGATGATGTTGATGACTCCAGCAATCCGGATTTCTGTTGCAGTTCTTGAGCCAACTTCCTCTCCATGGCCCAGTAGAAGGCAATCACAGTTGCTGATGTATTGGAGTGACCTCCCACAGAAGTGTGGTCACCCCCTGAGATTGTGATGGTGCTCAGGGCAGCAGGCAGTAATGAAAGAGGAGCAGGGGGTGACGGTGTTACTGGTGCTGCCCATAAACAAAACCTGCGGCTACTGGTAGTAGGCGACCTGGGATAGCTGTGGCTGACTCCTCCCACAACTCTCATAATGGCAGTGACACAGGAATCCGCTCAACGTCAACTGCCCAGAAGACCTTTATGTGGAAATAATTTTGAGATGTTTTAAGTTATCAAAGTGATTCTGAGATTATGTTTATACCCAAATTACTTCATAAATTGAATTTACCATATCTCTGCTTTATGTTGCATTAAATCTTTATTCACCCTTTTATGTTTTTCACATATTATAAGGTTAACAAGTCAAACAGTAATTTTCCAAAATTTCAAGAATAATTCCATAACACATTTTTCAAGGGACCAGTTCAGTTCTGAAGGGTTCTTGAAAGGCCTCTCTAATAGAAACCCCCATAATTCACCCTATTCTCAAAACTGAACCCCTGAAAGAATTGAAAACAGTACTTAGGAAGTTTCTCAACCCTTTCAGCATTTCACAGCAATTAAAACAAAATTGAAGTCAAATTTACCCTCTTCAATTTCTGTCACTAATCTATTCATTTAGCTCTAGAATTTACACATTCACACGGGGTTAAAAGAGAAAGTGCATTCTACAACCTGTTGCGCAATTTCTCCCGAGTGTGAAATTATCCCACATGTGGATGTAATCTAATGTATGGCCACACTGTAGGGTCCAGAATGGAAGGCACACTATTGGGATAAAGGAGGGCAGATTTTGCTGGAATCTGTTGCAGGCACCATGTTGCATTTGCAGAGTCCCTGAAGTGCCAGAACAGTGGAGCCACCCCTCCACAAATGACCCCATTTTTGAAACTAGACCCCTCAAGGAATTTATCAAGGGGTATAGTGAGTACTTTATTAGTTTATTTATTAGGGTATTAGTGATAAACCAAATCTCCAATTATTGAAATTGATTTTAATGTTAAAAAGTTGTGCAGGGATAGAATTCCTGCATTAAATTTGGAAGGGATTCTACAGGCTGAGTTATCAAAAAAAAAGAAGGTAATCTACATGTGTAAGGGCTCGTTCACATCTGCGCCCGGGTCTCCGTTCTGCAGGTTTCCGTTTCCTGCACAAAACAGAGGCAGGAGACGGAAACCTGCAGGACTCTTTCATACCCATCCATTTGAATGGGTTTGAAAGCTGTCCGGCCGTGAACGTCGGAGAGCATAAAAAGCAAAACCGTTTTTTTTTAATCCGGTCACAGAGTCGGACATGCAGTACTCTGTGTCCGGATTTAAAAAACCGGTTTCGCGGCGGAGAGCATAAAACGCTCATCGCCGCTCACGGCCGGACCCGGTCTGTGGTTTCCGTCTTCTTGCATGCAGAAGACAGAAACCACAGAACGGAGACCCGAACGCAGGTGTGAACCTAGTGTTAGATACATTGTATGTGGTCCCTTTACACTAAAATCAGACAATCGCTTTTCTCAATTTTTCTGAAGCCCATGACAGCACACCATTAATTTAACTGCCAGTAGGAGAACGGTTTTTCTCTCAGTTTTTGTAGTTATTGTTGTTAGGTGAGACCCCAACAACAGAGAGGCAAGGGAAGCCTACAACAATCTATGCAAGCAATACAAAGACACCCTCAGAGAGAAGGAACAGAAGTACCTCTCCCACAAAGTGGAGCAACTCGAGGACTCCCTCCAGGGCAGCTCATTCTGGGAGACCTGGCACCGTATGGACACAAAGCCCAAGAAAAACTCCCTCCACATCCAAAACGGCAACATCTGGCTCAACTACTTCAGAGGTCTCTACAAAAACATCCCAGAAGAAGACCTAACCCCAGAACAGCAACAGATAATCACCAAACTGAGGGATATGGAGAAGGACATCAAAGACTTCCAGTACCCTCTGGACTCACCAATCACTATAAAAGATATACAGGAAAGATTGTCCCTGCTGAAAGGCAAAAAGGCCAGTGGCCCTACCAGAGATGATTAAATACAGCCCCAGACATACATACGGCACTGGCAAAACTATTCACCCTCGTCCTCAACACCGGATACTTCCCCAAGACTGGAACAAAGGCCTCATAAACCCTATCTAAAAGAATGGGGACCAATACAACCCCAACAACTACAGAGGCATCTGCGTCAGCAGCACGCTGGGGAAACTGTTCAACAGCATCATCAATAACAGAATCCTCACCTTCCTCGCAGAACACGAGGTCCTCTGCAAGAGCCAAGCAGGGTTCATGCCAAACCACCGCACCACAGACCATATCTACACCCTGCACAACATCATCAAGACCCACGTCCACAACTCCAGAAGAAGCAAGATATTCGCCTGCTTCGTAGACTTTAAGAAGTAAAGTGATTCAGTATGGCACCCGGGTCTGCTCCTGAAACTCCTAGAGAGTGGAATAGGAGGAAGAACGTATGACGTCATCAAGAGCTTCTACACCGGAAACCAGTGCTGTGTGAAGGTGAACGGGAAAAGGACAGCATACTTCCAACAGGCCCGAGGGGTCAGACAGGGCTGTAGACTGAGCCCAACGCTCTTCAACATCTACATCAATGAACTGGCTACAGCCCTGGAGGCCTCCCCAACCCCAGGCCTCACCCTGAACGACCATAAGGTGAAGTTCCTGCTATACGCCGACGACCTCCTAGTCCTGTCCCCCACCGAGAAAGACCTCCAAGAAAGCCTGTCAGTGCTGGAAAAATTCAGCACCGCATGGGCTCTACCCATCAACTAGAAGAAGACCAAAGTCATGGTATTTCAGAAGAAGGGCCACAACAAAGCCCCCACCCCACAATTCACACTGAACGGCTCCACACTGGAGAAAACCAACAGCTACACCTACCTGGGGCTGGAGCTCAGCCAATCAGGAAGCTTCAAAGCAGCAATAGAAACTCTGAAAGGAAAAGCCTGCAGAACCTTCTACGCCACTAGAAGACGGCTGTACCACCTCAAACCACCGGTGAGGGTCTGGCTGAAGATATTTGACGCAGTCATCGCTCCGATCCTTCTCTATGGCAGTGAGGTTTGGGGCCCAGCCACCTACCCAGACCAGTCAAAGTGGGATTCCATTCCAGCCCAACAGGGACCTTCCACCTGGAGTTCTACAAGTACCTCCTCCATGTCCACCGCAGCACCTCCAACATGGGATGCCGGGCAGAGCTAGGCAGACTCCCCCTATGACGCACCATGCAGAAGAGGGCTCTATCATTCTGGACACACATACAGGGCAGCAGCCCTGGCTCTTACCACCACCAAGCCTGGATGAGCCACAGAGCCCTGATCAAATCCTATACCCCCAACCAAGCATCAGCCATCTGCCAAGCCAAAACCATCAACATGCCCTGAACAAGGCTCAAATAAAAGGAGTAATTGAGAGACAAAGAGCAGTACATCGAGGAATGGAGAAGCGCAATAAATAACTCCAAGAAACTCAATGTGTACCAGTCATTGCAAAAGGACTACACCATGGCCACCTACCTGGAGAGAATACCCCACCCCAAACACAGACAGACCCTGAGCCGGTACAGACTGAGTGCCCACAACCTGGACATGGAGACGGGGCGACACAGGCAGACGTACAAGCCTCGGGAGAACAGACTGTGCTAGCACTGTGACCAGGGGGCCCTAGAAGACGAGACCCACTTCCTGCTGCACTGCACCAAATACTCAGCTGTGATGGCTGTCTACTTCCAAAGACTCTCTGCCCACATCCCAGACTTCACATCTGCAGACGAGAAGAGGAAATTCTACATCCTACTGGGAGAAGAAGAGTCCACTGTGGAGATCGCTGCCCAATATGTGTCCAGCTGTCACCAAACAAGAGGAAGATGAGACCCCACGGACTGTTATACCACAAATCACCCACCCCTCCCCACTCCCCCACATAGCTGTCACTAACTAAGAGGAAGATGAGACCCCACGGACTGTTATAGACTTCTGGAGAGAGCGTAACTCTGAACGCGGGACAGGGATTGGGAGGGTCTCAAAAAAGTAAAGGAGTTTAGGGAGGAGAGTAATTTTAACCGCCGTGATGTGGCCGATAAGAGAGATGGGGAGAGAACGCCATTTATCTAACAGGGCTCGTACGATCACAGGCAAGGGTAATTAGCTGAGTAGAGGGACGAATAGGAGGGCGAAAGCTGAATCCCCAAGTAATGAAGAGAGTGAGTACGCCATTGGAAGTCGATGTTAGATTTGAGTAGCTGTAAGGTCTCACCAGGGATATTGATGGGGAGAGCTTCCGTTTTAGTAGGATTAACCTTATAACTAGAGATGAGTGAACACCGTTCGATTGAATAGGTATTCGATGGAATATCAGGCCGTTCGAAGTATTCGCTCCCAAACGAATACCACGCACAATACGCAGTAAAAATTTGTTTCCCCTCCCACCTTCCCTGGCGCATTTTTTGCACCAATAACTGCACAGGGGAGGTGGGACAGGAACTACGACAACGGAGGCAGTGAAAAAAATTGAAAAAACCCATTGGCTGACGAAAACATGTGACCTCCCATTTATAAGAACGGCCGTCGCCATATTCGCCAGATTTGCGGTCAGAGATAGGGAGAGAGAGAGATCTGCTGAGGGCTAGATAGGGTTTAGCTTCAGATAGGCAGGGAAAAACCGAAGAACAACAACAGCTTTTCTCAGAGCTATACACTGTAGGGACAGGAGTCCAGCTTTCCACGGATGGTGGAAAACAGGGATACAGAACAGTTACTTCTTACTATATACATGCACACCAGCTTTTGTTAGGGGTGTTCCCACACAAAATAGCAGGAATCCACAGCAGTTACTTCTTGCTATATACGTGACAAACAGCTTTTATTAGGGGTGTCCCCCCAAAAAAATAGCAGGAATCCACAGCAGTTATTTCTTGCTATATACGTGAAAAACAGCTTTTCTCTGGGGTGTACCCAAAAACATAGCAGGAATCCACAGCAATTACTTCTTACTATATACGTGACAAACAGCTTTTCTCTGGGGTGTATAGACCATAAAAAGGGCATTAGAATACCTCAAAAAATGCGTAAGGCTAGCGCAAGGGGTCAAGGACGGGGGCGTGGAAATGCAGATGTGGAGCAAGGTTGCGCTCAACCAACAGTGTCTACTGTGCCTACTGCTCTGCGGCAGCAAGCATTGCGCTTCCCCATAGTCTCCGGCTTGATGGCCACATTAAGTAGGGTGCAGGGTACAACCCTAACCAGGCCCGAGCACCAGGAAGAGGTGTTACAATGGCTGGCGGACAACGCTTCCAGCACATTCTCCACCAGCCAGTCAGCCTCTACCTCAACTCCTCCTCCTACCCAACAGTCTCCTCCTCCTTCCTCACAACATGCCCAGTCTTCCCAGCAACCTAATCCCACCTTTCCCACCTCCCAGGAGCTGTTTTCGAGTCCATTCTTTATCCCTCTCTCTGTCCCACCACATCCTGAATCACCAGAACTAACAGATGAGTTGCTGTGTCCTGATGCACAAACAATGGGGCATCCGTTATCTCCTGTTGTTGTTGTTGACCAACAATCGGCCCTCAGTGACGACGAAGACAAGACACAGTTGCCATCAGGGCAGGATGTTGCCATGTGTGCAAGAGTAGGAGGAGGATGAGCCGTCAGAGGAATTGGAAGAGGAGGTGGTGGACGATGAGGACACTGACTCAACATGGACAGGGCGGATGTCAAGCGGGGAGAGCAGTGTAGATGTGGAGGGAAGTGCAGCACCAAAGAGGGTGGCTACAGGTAGAGGCACATCCAGAGGCAGAGGACAGGTGCTTCACCGAAGCCAGGCCACAGCCAGCAGGGCCCAAAATGTTCCCTCTTGTAGCCAGCCTAGAAAAACTCCCACATCGAGGCCACGGTCTTCGGTGGTGTGGAATTTTTTTAATGTATGTGTGGCGGCCAAATATACTGCGGTTTGCACACTCTGCAACTCGAAACTGAGTAGGGGCTCTGAAAAGAGCAACCATACAACTGGCATGTGCCGTCATTTGGAAGGCAAGCACTGGGCTCAGTGGCAGAGAGCAAACGCAGGACGATCGTCATCCGGCGTTGCCGCCATTGCCTCTCCCACTGTTGCCAGTGCTGGCGCTGCAGTCCAGACCAGCAGCCAGGAAACCTCCAAATCTGCCTCCACCACTTTGGAGACTTCTCCCTCATCCTCCCCTTTTCCTGCCTCAGCTCCTTCTCCTGCCTTAGCTCCTTCTCCTGTACCTTCATGCGCCTCTTCACAGCAACCCACAGGCAAAAATACAGCGCTACCCACCCCCATGCACAAGCCTTAAACACGCACATCTCCAAACTTCTGGCCCAGGAGATGTTACCGTTCCGGCTTGTGGAACCTCAGACCTTCCGTGAACTGATGGCAAGTGCGGCACCTCGCTATGCCGTCCCTAGCCGTCACTACTTCTCCGGCTGTGCCGTCCCCGCCTTGCACCAGCACGTGTCACGCAACATCAGGCGGGCCCTAAGTTCCGCAATTTGCACAAAGGTCCACTTGACCACCGACGCATGGACAAGTGCATGCGGACAGGGACGCTACATTTCACTGATGACACACTGGGTGAATGTATTTGAGGCTGGGACTGGGTCACAATCTGGGGCGGTCTACCTCATTTCCCAACATTCCTGGCAGGAACTCTGAACCACCACCCTCCTCCTCCTCCTCTTCTGCCTCCGCCATCACATCGACCCCAGCTACCTGCTGGAAACGCTGCAGCACTGGCGTGGGGAGACGTCAACAGGAAATGCTGAAGCTCATCTACTTGGGAGACAGACAGCACACTGCCTCCAAGGTGAGGGATGCCCTCCTTGATGAGACAGCAACATGGTTTTCGCCGCTGCACCTGGGCCCAGGCATGGTCGTGTGTGATAACGGCCGCAACCTGGTAGTGGCTCTGGAGCTTGCCAACCTCCAACACGTTCCATGCCTTGCCCACGTGTTCAATTTAGTGGTGCAACGTTTTTTAAAAACGTATCCAAATGTACCCGAGCTACTGGTGAAAGTACGGCGCTTGTGCGCCCACTTTCACAAGTCCATAGTAGCCGCTGCTAGCCTCCGAAGCCTCCAGCAACGCCACCATCTGCCAGAACACTGGCTGATGTGCGATGTCCCCACATGCTTGAACTCGACGTACCACATGTTGAGTAGAGTGTGTGAGCAGCAGAGACCCTTGATGGAGTACCATCTCCAAAACCCAAGGGTTCCTCAGAGTCAGCTCCCGCAGTTTCTGTACCATGAGTGGCCATGGATGGCAGACTTATGCGAGATCTTGCTTGTCTTTGAGGAGTCAACCATGAGGGTCAGCTGGGATGACGCACTCGTGAGTGTCACAATCCTGCTCCTGTGTGTGATGCGAGAATCTTAATCGCCATCAGGGATAACGTGTTGGAGGCTGAGGAGTCAGGCATAGGAGCACAACCATCCCAGCAGGATAGTCAGGCCACACTCCTGTCCGCTTCACAGCATATATTGAGGGAGGAGGAGGAGGACGACGAAGTGGCAGATCTCATTGTCACACAGGAGGCTAGCGGGGAAGTTCATTGTGTCCCATTGCTGCAGTGCGGTTGGGGCTAAATGGAGGAGGAAGGGGAGGAAATGGAGAGTGACCATTCCGGTGGGGGCAGCCAAGTGATGCCAAGTAACACTCTGGCACACATGGCCGAATACATGTTGGAGTGCTTTTCAACTGACAATCGTATTGTCAAAATCCTGGAGAGCAAGGACTACTGGATTTTTGCAATCCTCAACCCCCGGTATAAAATTAATGTTTGTAATTTTATTCCGGTAGAGGGGAGGCCCAGTTGAATAAGTGATTGCCACAAACAACTGGTGCTTAATATTATGGAGATGTTTCCATCAACTCTCATTGGCGGCACACAGGAGAGTTCCTCCAACAGGCGAACAACTGTCATCCGGTCCACACCCGGCAGGGGCACACTCTGTTGCAAGACTTATTCCTAGGTCTGGGACACGTTAATGGCCCCCCCTGGCCAAACTACCACCACTGAGGGGCCTAGTGTCACCAGGAGGGACAAGTATAAACGCATGTTGCGGGAGTACCTGGCCGACACCAGCCCTGTCCTCTCCAATCCCTCTGCGCCCTATACTTATTGGGTCTCCAAGTTGGATTTGTGGCTGGAACTTGCGCTGTACTCATTGGAGGTCCTTTCCTGCCCTGCCGCCAGCGTGCTTTTGGAAAGGGTCTTCAGCGCAGCCGGTGGCATAAATACAGATAAGCGCAGCCGGCTTTCAGCTGACAGTGCTGAGCGGCTAACGCTGATAAAAGTGAACAGCCACTGGATAGACCCATCATTTTCATGTCCACCGGTGTCAAGCACCCCGACATGAAGTTTCATCTGTGTGCTCACCCTCTACAATTCCTCCTCCTCCTCCTCCTCCTCCACCAACAGCGTTGCACAATTGTGCTCCTACTAGGCTCAATACACCCTGATTTTCCCCCAACTCTGCTGGTTAGAGGCTCTACTCACTGCAAGGGCCAAAAACTCTGCTGGTAAGAGGCTGAAGTCGCCTAAAGGGCCTCAATCTCTGCTGGTAGCTCAGCTTAAGGGCCTGTAACTTAATTTGGAAAGGCTCACGTTAAGGGCCATAAAAGTGAATTTTGAAAGGTCTTACCACATCACACACAGACACAATGACAGTTAAGGGTGGGGGGTTTTGGATTTCCCATTGCCTATTCCATCTGTGGTTGTCATGGGCAACGTGATTTAAAGGGGTGCTTGTTAATGTTTCTTTAGCTTAAATTTGGGTTTCTGTCCATCCATTTGGGGAAGAAAGAAGGTTTCCAGTATTTTCCCTCTTTGATAGAGGTTTTTTTTGAGTGTGGAAAGTGTGTAGTTGATAGGCTGTGATGGTTGGGTAAAACTGTGACTTGGGCTTGTTAGATGCCCCCAGACATGCTTTCCCTGCTGTCCCAGTTGCATTGCAGAGGTGTTGTCATCATTTGCTGAGGTGTTATAGTGGACCTGGTGACCCTCCTGAGTCGAATGGTGGGTTCCCCTGAAACGAAGCATTTTTCCCCATAGACTATAATGGGGTTTGATATTTGATCGAATAGTCGAATATTGAGTGGCTATTCGAAACAAACAACGAATATCAAATATTTTACTGTTCGCTCATCTCTAATCACTATGCTAAACATCATATATTTTGGAGGGTCTGTGGAAGTGTGTACTCCTAGCCAAATACTACGATACCAAGTCACAATAGTTAATCGTATGGATATGCTGGCTTTTTGGGGGATTTTATTACAGCATGCCAATCTTTGTTTTTCTTTTTACAGAGGAACAAGATCATCCGACATGAGATGAAGAAACTTGTAAAGGAGGGGACCAAGAAAGCAAAAGCATAAGTCTTTCTATTAATGGAAAGAATAAAACCATGATTTTTAGTTCCACCTGTGTCCATGTTTCTCTTCATGTTTATTCTTGAGATAAAATCTTCGCCTTTGTACAAATTCTCACCTTTTTATGGAAGCTGCCAAAATGGATGTGCAATACAGAGATTCTTTAATCGCTCCTCATTGCATCCAGTACATAGTATAGAAAATCAAAGTTTATGAAATTGCAGAGCACTTGGTTATTTAGTGGATTAACTTGGCTATTCAATGATATTCAGAGTTGGAGAATCTTCTTGCATTCTGTCATCAGTAACCTGCTTTGTGTCCCACCCTGCTTGGTCTAATAATAGGATGTCTAAAATAGGTTGTCTGTCTGAATTAGGACTAATTTGTCCTGAATTGATGGTTTGAAATGCAGATGTGCCAACCTGACAGCTTTTATCTCCTGAAAATTTGAGGAATGGAGCCCATCTAATTTGTCCCATAGTCCTTGAACCCAAGAAGTTTGCAGATGAGCACCCCAACCTCTCAGAGAGGCTGGAGAGAAGGAGTTCTTATACCATTCATTATGCTAATTACCTGTCTCATTGTTACGTAGGTGGGCCGGTCCTGGGAAAAGTTAAGGACGGGGATAAAGACCCTTTTATGCTGCCTCATGACTGGAATATATTCCAGTATAAACTATATGAACAGTCTTATCATTTTACGTCTCCAAAGTGCAAGAAAAAAAATTCATTACACTTGTCATAATAATTATAGCAATTTATAACATAGTTCATTCTTTTTCTTCATGTTTTTTAGTATATTCCTATTAGAAGCTCTGAAACGCAGACATGGCAGACAGATGGGCACTGTTAAGAATAGTGTGTATAACATTACACGATGCAACCTTCTATATTCCTCCACATATTCCCAATAAAAGCTTGTTACATTCCTAGAGTTATTCTAATGGGCCAAGCTGTAGTACTATATTGGTATTGCTTTGGGATATACAGTATACCATGTACAAAGTCATTTTTATTTGGGCATAGACTTTTTAGACTCTTTCTTCATGTTAGGGAGCCTTCACTAAACACGCATGTATTTTTGCAAATTTTTTTTGCAAAATACACATGTAAAAATACACGTGTAAAAATAAGACTCCCATTGACTTCAATGACATTTTACAGGCGTATTTTTACAGGCGTATTTTTACAGGCGTATTTTTACAGGTGTATTTTTACACAAGGTGCATTCACACTACGGATATGGTGACTGATTCTGAACATTAAAACAGGTTCAGAATCAGCGCGTATAAAGCACATCCCATTAATTTCAATGGGAGCCGGCATACGAGCGCTCCCCATTGAAATGAATGGGCTGCTTTTTACTCTACGAGCGCTCCCATTGAAGTGAATGGGAAGCGCTCGCATGTACGGCTTGGACTGAGCCGAGCGCCGGGCCCCTTCACACGGTAAGCCGTACACGCGAGCGCTTCCCATTCTCTTCAATGGAGCGCTTGTAGAGTAAAAAGCAGCCCATTCATTTCAATGGGGAGCGCTCGTATGCCGGCTCCCATTGAAATGAATGGAACCTGCTTTATACGCGCTGATTCTGAATGTGTTTTAACGTTCAGAATCAGTCAGCATATCCGTAGTGTGAATGCACCCATAGGGAGCCTTCACACGATGTAACACTGCGCTCATTCTGATCGTAAAAACACGTTCAGAATGAGCTCATAAAAAGCAGCTCCCATTGACTTGAATGGGAGTCGGCATACGTGTTCTCCCAATTGAAATCAATGGGAGGCTTTTTTCCCTATGCTTTCAATGTATTACGCGCATAATACGCTCATAGTAAAAAAAAAAAAAGCTGCGTAAACGTGACGTAAACGCTACCCTCGCATTTCTACGCCAGAAAATATAAGCACACATTGAGCCTGGCGTTTCTCCATGTGAAGGCTCCCTTATGCCTCATTTCCTTAAATTTGTAGCCGTGCCAAAACTGTAGACTGGTTCACACTAGCTTTCCACCCCAGACGTCTCTTAGAATTGTCAGAGAGAAGTCCTACAAGGAGGACTTGTCTCTTCAATGGTTTAAGTAGGGTCTATGGGTTTCCACATGTAACTGCTTTTTAAGCAGATTGGGTTTCTGTCTTTCAGGTCCATGTCCACTTCTTATACTTTCTGCCATATAAAAGCACTTTTATGTGAGAAACAAGGGATTAAGGCTTTGTTCAGACTTGCTTTTTTTTGTTCAAGAAATGGTGATCCAGCAATAAATAAAAGACTAGTTGAAAAAACCCTTAGTAAGATGTAGTGGAAGCATATTCTATCCTGACTCCAAATATGGCTGTTGGAAAATAATGCCTGGATCAAAAGGCCATAAATATAGTCACCTAATGTACAGCCTATGTAGAGATGGAAATACAGTAGGAGTCCAGGATTGATGGGTAGATGGATAATCAAAGTCCTCCAAGCCTAAGAAATCTGAATAGCTGTCAGGACCATACCAGAGATCCATTGATTCAGAGCCAAGAGTCTGAGCCAGCAATATAAAGTCATTCATGTCACCAAATAAGCAGACCAAGGTGACGTCCAGGGCAAGCTGAGGTCTAATACACAAGCAACAGGCAAAGGAGGTACAAGGTTTGTGAGCATGTTGCCAGGCCATGATTGATCTGCACCGACAGAACATAGATGTCATCCGTGTAACACCCGTGCACCACATTACCAGTGAGCATGATCCACAAAACAGACAGGAATAGGACCTATCCTTAGTTTTGCTCATGACCCCAAACACCAAGCTGTGAAAATACTCGGCCATAGGGGGCCATAGTAATGAATGGGTCATGAAAAACATGGCTAGCACATTGACTGTGCGCCTGGTTGTGTATACGAGGCCTTATTGTATAATAAGAATACAGATGCACGCACTATCGGCCATGTGTAACATATTTATACTTTAGGCTCTTTACATTTCTCTCCTGACATGACTTTAATGTTAATGTTTTTGATCTGTTTTTTATATGTGACTTTCAATGCTGAGTTTTTCAAAATTTCTATTAATTGGCAGGATCTCATGATACAGAATACATGTAATATATTTTACTGCAGTATAACTGGCACAGGCCTGTGCCGCATGACTTATCCTGGCATGTGCCGCAAACATCAGCCAATAGAATCCCAGCATGTGGCTACAAACCTGGGAAAGAAACGGCAGTTGGTGCCAGTCAGCGATTGCTCTTTCAGAGATTAGACCGGCTCCCTATTGCTCCCAGAAAGCGACAGAAAGCGACAGAAAGCGAGAGTTTTTTTTACAGAGACCTGATCGACACCTGAGGATTACGAAGAAAACCGCTAATAGCGAGACACCAGAGGTAAGATATCATCACTTTATTGTGAAATCCGGATTTATGTCACCTGGAAAGGGACAGTGATGGGACCCCAGTTTTTAGGAAAAAGAGATGGTGTACACTGTGTGAGATATAGTAGCTGGATTGGATGCACATGGATAAGCCTGGGGGACTATAGGACGACAAAACAGAATTTTAGAAACTTTGATTTATCCATATGAAGATACTTAATCTATGGTTACATATATATATATATATATATATATATATATATATATATATATATATATGCCGTACAAACACTTGGGTGACTGTGGATAAATATGGAGACACTTAGGTAATTATGGATATATGGACATTGGAAAAAAAATGGATGAATATTGAAAAACTCAGGTGCCAATAGATTATTTGAATAATTTTGGATGCTCATGGTCTAATGTGGGGAATATTGGACGCTTATTGAAAATACAGAGAAATATGGAGGATCATTCCAGTCATTCTTAACCCCTTAACGACCGGCCCATAGGGAATCTACGTCGGCAGTGACAGGTCCTTCCTGACTGCCCTATAGGAAAACTACGTCGGGCAGTCAAGGAAGGATTCCCTGTCAGTGCCGACGTAAATGGAGCGGATCTTAGCTGTATCTTACAGCTAAGACCTTGCTCCATAACCCCTCATCGGAGAGGGCTCCGATTGGGGGGGGTTAACCCCTTCAGTTCCGTGATCCAACATGATCACGGAACTAAAGCGGTTCCGTGATGGTGCCGGTCAGATTGGCACCCCCGCGGCGAGATGGGGGGGGGGGGGGGTGCCAATATGAAAAACATGCAGTCTGGGGTCTGGCCAGTGACCCCAGACTGCCTGAGCCCCCCGTTACCTGGTTGATCCTGCCCCATACTCAGGAAGCCAAGCGATGCGTCTACATCGCTTGGCTTCCTGTTACAGACTGGAGACACGTGCATCCTGTGTCTCCAGCCTGTAATACTGATTCAGCAATGAAATCATTGCTGAATCAAGTGTCCTAAAAGGGACACATAAAAAGGTTAAATAAAAAGTGAAAAAAAGTGAAAAATAAATAAATAAAGCTTTTGAAAAAAATGAATAAAGTTATAAAGCCCCCAAAATCCCCTTTTTTCTATAGAAAATGAGTTATGTAAAAAAAACCTAAAAATTAATAAAAACAATGCATATTTGGTATCGCCGCGTCCGTAACAATCTGCACAATAAAACTGAAAAAATATTTAATGTATACGGTAAACGTCGGAAAAAAAACCCCGGAAAAAACTGAAAAACCCGCCGGAAGTAGGGATTTTTTGCCATCTCACCTTAGAAAATATGCTATAAAAAGTGATCAAAAAGTCATATGCACCCCACAATAGTACCAATAAAAAGCGCAGGTTGTCCCGCAAAAAATAAACCCCCAACCAACACTGTCAACTATACTGTGAAAAATAAAAATGTTATGCCTCTCAGAAGATGGCGATGCAAAAATCACTGATTTATGTCCCCAAATGTGTTTTTCCTCTGCAGACTTAGTATCGCATAAAAAAATACTATAAATGAGGTATCGCCGTAACCGTACCGACCCGCAGAATAAAGGTCACATGTTACTTATACTGTACACTGCATGGCGCAAAATTTAAAAGGGAAAATTCAATGCCAGAATTGATTTTATTTTTTTAAATCCAGCAAAAAAAGAGTTAATAAAATATATTCAATAGATTGTAGGCACCCAAAAATGGTGTCATTACAAAATGCATGTCATCCCGCAAACAACAAGCCCTTATATGGCCACGTCACCAGAAAAATAAAGAAAATATAGCCTCTACCAATGTGAAGACAAAAACCCGCAAAATCGCCAAATTATTAGAACACGACTGGCTGCATCAGGAAGGGAATATATAAGCGGTGCGAGCGAATATCAGGGGACACCCCAGATTTACAGCTTATGAGGGAACAGACACCAGAAATGACCCCCAAAGTTACCCCCAGAGTGACTCCCCCAATCATAGGAGCTACTGGGACATAGTAGGGAATTTGGTGTCTGCAATGTTCTCCGCACTGCTTATATATTCCCTCTTCGCCATCCGCTGTGCAGTCACGTCCGGGATACTAATACTCACTACACACCCTGATAAATACTTTGAGGGGTGCAGTTTTCAAAATGGGGTCACTCCTTTGGGGAATCCACTTTTCTGGTACCTTACAGGCTCTACAAACATGACATGGCGTTCAGATACCAAACATCTGAATCTGTACTCCAAAAGCCGCATCGCGCTCCTTCCCTTCTGCGCCCTGCTGTGTGCCCAAACTGCAGTTTATGCCATATGTATGACACATGTATGATACTGGTGTACCCGGGATAACGGACGTAATGTCATATGTGGGAATAAACTGATATTAGGGCACAGCCGGACACAGAAGGGAAGAAGGGTTATTGGGGTTTTGGAGCACAGACGGTTTGGTTTTTGGATGCCATGACACTTTTGCAGAGCTGAAACGCCAGTAATGTGGAATCCCCTGATATGAGACCTTATTTTGGAAACTACACCCCTGAAGGATTCATCCAGGGGTACAGAGAGCATTTTTAACCCCCAAGTGTTGCTATAACTTATTATCCATAAATGAATATGAAGCTGATTGTGTGAAGTGAAAATGACCATTTTTCCAGGAGTACGTCATTTCAGTGCGTAATATATTGTGCCCGACTTGTATCAGAGATGAACGCTCTAAAAGCTGTTGTGCCCGGGATACCCACTTACCAGTTTTTGGAGTGTCTCTGATGACATAAGTTGGGCACAACATATCGGGCACTAAAATGGCGAATCTCTGAAAAACTTTCATTTTTAACTTCTCATTATCAGTTGCGATTTCATTTCTGGAAACTAAATAAATGCAACACTCAGGGGTTAATAATGCTCGCTACGCCACTTGATAAATCCCATCAGTGGGGTAATGTCCAAAATGGGGTGACATGTCTGCAGATTGCACTTTATTGGCAATTCAGGGTCTTTGCAAAAGTGACGTCCAAAAACCAAAATAGCGCTCCTTCCCTTCTGTGCCCGAACAGCCGATTCTACCCACATATGGCATTAAGTCCGTTATCCGGGGTACACCAGTGTCATACATGTCGGCATACACTGCCATTTGGGTACACAGCAGGGCGCAGATGTGAAGGAGCGATATGTGCTTTTGGAGTGCAGACTTAGATTGTTGGTGTTTGGACACCATGTCACATTTGCAGAGACCCAAAATTGCCCCTACAAAATGGGGTCACTTCTTGGGGAATTCCAGTTTACTGGAACCTGGAACCTCCAGGGCTCTGCAAAAACATCATGGTGCCCAGAGGGTCCCTCTAAATCTGTACCCCAAAAGCTAAAAAGCGCAGTGCTCCTTCTCTTCTGAGCCCTGCTGTGTTCCCAAGCAGCAGTTTACACCCACATATATCATTTTTGTGCAGGTCTCTGACAACACAAAGTGGGGGCAACGTTTTGGGCACCGAAATGGCATATTTCTTTCAAAATTTCAATTTTCATTTTGTACATTAATTTTTGGGAAGCATTTTTAGGCTCAAAATGATAATACCCTTTGATACATTCTTTGATGGGTGTAGTTTTTAAAATGGGGTCACTTTTGAGGGGTTTCTATTGTATTGATACTTTAGGGGCTGAGCTAATGCGACATGGCACCTGAAAACTATTCCAGCCACATCTGCCCTCCAAAACCCAAATAGCGCTCTTACCATTCTGAGCCCCACCATGTACCCATACAGCAGATTATAGCCACATATGGGGTATTGCCGTGTTCAGGAGAAATTGTGTAACAAACTGTGGGGGGCTTTTTCTCTTTTAACCCCTTGTGAAAATGAAAACTTTGGGGATAAAGGGACATTTTAGTAATTTTTAACCTACACATCCCAAGGTTAGTAAAATCTGTGAAACGGCTATAGGGTCAAACTACTCACTATACCCCTCAATGAATACCTTAAGGGGTCTAGTTTATAAAATGGGGTCATCTATGGGGGTTTTCAATTGTTTTGGTAACTCAAATCTTGTTTGAATATGCAATGGGCCTAAAATATCTGCAAGCAAAATTTGTGTCTTGAAATCCAGTTGGTGCTCCCATCTTTTTGGGCCCTACCGTGCGTCCGTACATAGGATTAAGGCCACAAACTGTACATTTTTGAACACGGGAGAAATGGGGTCATCTATTTTGGGGTGTTTTTCTTTATTTTCATGCCTTGTGTGCAAAAAAACTGCCTTTAGGGGGCATTCACACTACGTATATTGAAGCTTATTCTGAACGTAAAACACATTCAGAATAAGCACCGTATAAAGCAGCTCCATTCATTTCTATGGGAGCCGGAATACGAGCGCTCCCCATAGAAATGAATGGGCTGCTTCTTTCACTGCGAGCAGTCCCATTGAAGTGAATGGGAAGTGCCGGCGTATACGGCAAGCTCTGCTCATGCCGAGCCGTACACGCCGGCACTTCCCATTCACTTCAATGGGACTGCTCGCAGTGAAAGAAGCAGCCTATTCATTTCTATGGCGAGCGCTCGTATGCCGGCTCCCATAGAAATGAATGGAGCTGCTTTATACGCCGCTTATTCTGAACGTGTTTTACGTTCAGAATAAGCTTCAGTATACATAGTGTGAATGCCCCCTTAAAATGACTCTTATGTGTAAAAAATATGAGAATTTTTTGTTTGACACAAATTCTTTTAAAACCTATGGGGTCAAAATACTCATTATACCCCTCAATGAATACCTCAAGGGGTCTAGTTTATAAAATGGGGTCATTTTTTGGGGTTTTAAATTATTTTGGTAACTCAAATCTTGTTTGAATGCGCAATGGGCCTGAAACATTTGGAAGCAAAAATTTTGTCTTGAAATCCAGTTGGTGCTCCCTTCTTTTTGGGCCCTACCGTGCATCCATACATTGGATTAAGGCTACAAAGTGTACATTTTTGAACACAGGAGAAATGGAGTCATCTACTTTGGAGTGTTTTTCTTCATTTTCTTGTGATAAGTGCAAAAAAACTGCCTATAAAATGACACTTTTGTGTAAAAAAAATATGAAATTTTTTTGTTTGATGCAAATTTTCTAAAAACTTTTGAGGTCAAAGTACTCACTATACCCTTCAATGAATACCTTAAGGGGTCTAGCTTATAAAATGGTGTCATTTATGGGGGGTTTCAATTGCTTTGGTAACTCAAATCTTGTTGAAATGTGCAATGGGCCTAAAATATCTGCAAGCAAAATTTGTGTTTTGAAATCCATTTGGCCCTCCCGACCTCTTGGGCCCTAAGGTGCGTCCGTACATAGGATTAAGGCCACAAACTGTAAATTTTTTAACATGGGAGAAGTGGGGTGATATATTTTGGGGTGTGTTTCTTCTTTTTGATGTGTTGTGTGTAAAAAAACTGGCTTTAACCCCTTAGCGACCCTTGACGTAACTGTACGTCATGGGTCGCATGGGGATGTATGGAGCGAGCTCACACGCTGAGCTCGCTCCATACACGACAGATGCCGGCTGTATCATACAGCCAGGACCTGCCAATAACAGCAGCGGTCGGTGCCCGAGCCGATCGCTGCTGTTAACCCTTTACACACTGCGGTCAAACGTGACCGCAGTGTGTAAACGGCGCCGGCGGCATGGGCGCCGCCATGTTTCGCCGATCGCCGCCCTCCTGAACGTCACATGAGGGCGGTGATCGGTTGCTATGACAGCCGGAAGCCTATTGAAGGCTTCCAGGCTTGTCTCTGCACTAGATCTATTAGACGATGCCAGAGGCATCATCTGATAGAAGTGCTGGGATTCTGCTATTCACTGCAGTACTGTAGTATTGCAGTGAATAGTATGAGCGATCAGACTCCCTAGGTTTCAAGGTACCTAAGGGGTCTGATCATAAATGTAACAGAAGAAAAAAAAAAGTTTGGTAAAATAAAAAAAATATAAAAGTTCAAATCACCCCCCTTTCCCTAGATTAGCTATAAAAGTAATTAAAGAACATTAAACATAAACATATTAGGTATCCCTGCGCTCCAAAATGCCCGAACTATTAGAATATTAAAACATTTATCCCGTACTGCGAACGGCGTAGCGGCAAAAAAAATAAAAACAGCCAAAAAGCGTTTTTTTCAACACTTTGCCTCCTATAAAAAATTGAATAAAAAGTGATCAAACCATCAGATCTTTCCCCAAATGGTATCAATAGAAACGTCATCTTGTCCCGCATAAAAAGACACCACAACCAGCTCCATACATGGAAATATGAAAAAGTTACAGGTGTTAGAACATGATGACACAAAATTTTTTTTCTATTTTGCAAAGTTTATCATTTTTTTAAAAGTATCAAAACATTTCAAATACTATATAAATTTGGTATCACCGCGTTCGTACTGACACGTAGAACACAGGTAACATGTCATTTGTACCAAACAGTGAACGCTGTAAAAATTAAACCCATAAGAAAATGGCGCAAATGCATTTTTTCTCCAATTGCACCTCATTCTGAATTTTTTTCCAGCTTCCCAGTACATTGCACAGCATATTGAATGATGCCATTACAAAGTACAATTTGTCCCGCAAACAATAAGCCATCATGTGACTCTGTGAACTGAAAAATGAAAAAGTTATGGCTCTTGAAATGTGAGGAGGGAAAAACGAAAATGCGAAACCAAAAAATGGCCGGGTCCTTAAGGGGTTAAAATGACACATATTTGAAGAAAATGAAAATGTAATTTTTTTCATCATTTGTAATAATTCTTGCAAAACAATATTTGTTTGATCAAAATGCTCACTATACCCCTCAAGGAATACCTGAAGGGGTCTAGTTTTACAAATTGGGTCATTTAATGGGAGTTTCTGTCATTATGCCACCTATTCCTGTCTGCAAACATACCGTATTTTCCGGACTATAAGGCGCACATAAAAACCTACGATTTCCTCAGAAATCGTAAGTGCGGCTTATAGTCCGGTGCGGCTTATATATGGATGGAAGCGGCGGCAAAGTCTGCGTGCCGCTTCCATACATACATAAAAGGCACCGTAAGGGTGCATTCACACTACAGAACGCCGGCGTGTAATCACAGCCGTACACGCCGGCGTGACAGCAGGGCTGCCGGACACTTCCTATTCATTTCTATGGTAGCCAGCATGCGAGCGCTCCCCATAGAGATGAATGGAAAAAAGCAGTCCATTCATTTCTATGGGGAGCGCTCGCATGCCGGCTCCCATAGAAATGAATGGGAAGTGTCCGGCAGCCCTGCTGTCACGCCGGCCTGAAACAGAACGTGAAACTTACCCAGCGGTGCAGGGCGGGCGGGCATTCAGGCCTCCTCTTCCTCCGATGTTCCGTCCTTCTCCTCCGGCGCTCGCTGATAATGGCCGGGGCGCATGCGCAATATCATAATGCTTCTACTACGGCTACGCATGCGCCCAGGCCATTATCAGTTAGCGAGCGGCGGAGGAGGAGGACGGAACATCGGAGGAAGAGGAGGCCTGAATGCCCACCCTGCACCGCTCGGTAAGTTTCACATTCTGTTTCAGGCTTTTATTTTAAAACGGGGGGGGGGGGGGGGGGGGTAGTTTAATATGACTTTTACGGTTGGGCTCTATCAGCATGATTTTGCTGATAGAGCCCCTCCTCGCCTGCCGAGCGCTTCCAATAGAAGCGGCTGGCACGCGGGGGGTTAAGCGGCCACTGGCAAAGTCTGCCTGCCGGCGCTTTCAATAACATATAATGCGCACCGGACTGCGGCTTATAGTCCGGTGCGCCTTATATATGAACCGAGACGGACTATAAGGCGCTCATGGGCAATGCGGCTTATAGTCCAGTGCGCCTTATAGTCCGTAAAATACGGTAGCTTGGTACAGGAAAAAATCACAAACTCCAAATTTCCAAAATTTGCTTATAAACTTGATAAACTTCTAAATTGTCTAAATTACTCAAATATGTTAAAATTATTTCAAATATGCTTGAAACACAAAAGGAACATTTGGAAGTATATAACTACTAACTTTTTTGCCCTGTATTATTGTGCATATGTGAGATATCGCAGCTGAAAGTGGAAAACATTGAAAAATTTTAAAAATTTTCAGCATTTGCGAGTTTTTTAATAAATTTACACAAGTTATATCAGTCTAATTTTACCTTCTCAGTAAAGTACAACATGTCATGAAAAAACAATATCAGAATCGCTTGGATGCCTAAAACTGTTACAGAATTATTCACTGATAAAGTCACACAGGGCAAATTTCCAAAATTTGGCTTGATCATTAAGGTCCAAAATAGACTGGTCACTAAGGGGTTAATATAATAACTGTTACAGAGATTGTATGGAATTAGGAAAAGTCTCTTTTATTAGACACACTGTTACCCCCAATCCAGTACATGGAGCTGAGCTGAGACAAACCATTAGCTGATATTGTTTCCAAAAAAGCAGATCCTTTTGGTTAACACTTCATGTAAGTCAGTAATAAAAGCTTATATTTTTTATGAGACATCTTTAAAAGGAGTCTGTCATCTGAATAATCAATGTTAAGCTACCACAGCACCTTATAGGTCTCATCCCCCTCACCAAGCTCCTACCTCCATACTGGTGAACTGATTCTACATTACTGGGGAAAAAAAATTTTCAGCAATATGCTAATGTGCTACAAGGTTCAGAGCCCGACATTACCAGTTTAGGATCTCAGCCAAAAATCCTGCCTAGCACTGCCCTCCTAATCACCATTGACAAATTGTCAAGCAGGGTAAGCAGGACTCTCACTATCTCCCCTAAGAGTCCTTTCTGGATTTACTCTACTTCTTAGGGAGCCTGCATACGGCATAAACCCTCGCTCATTCTGAACGTAAAACTCGTTCAGAGTGAGCGGCGTAAAAATTAGATCCCATTGACTTGAATGGGTGCCGGCATACGCAGGCTCCCCATTGATATCAATGGGAGGCTTTTTTCCCTATTGCTTTCAATGTATTACGCGCATATCACATTGAAAGCAATAGGTAAAAAAGCCTCCCATTGATTTCAATGGGGAGAGTGCATATGCCGGCACCCATTCAAGTCAATGGGATCTGTTTTTTACACCGCTCACTCTGAATGAGTTTTACGTTCATAATGAGTGAGGGTTGGTTCACACTAGCGCTTGTATTCCGTCCGCAAGGAGTCCGCATGGAAACCCCCCGGACGGAATACCAACGCTAATGCAAGCGCTGTGCAGTTAAGCACACGGAGCCCACAGACTATAATGGGCTCCATGTGCTTGCCGCGCACTGCCCGCACAATTAATTTGTGAGGGCAGTGCGCAGCAAGCACACGGAGCCCATTATAGTCTATGGGCTCCATGTGCTTCGCAAGCACATCGCTTGCAATTGCGATTGCATTCCGTCCGGGGGGTCTCCATGCGGACTCCTTGCGGACAGAATACAAGCGCTAGTGTGAACCAACCCTGAGCGTTTACTCCGTGTGCAGGCTCTCTTACTTAGAAAACCTGTTCCAAATCACACAAACCTATATATCACAGGGCATAGCTTTTCTCCTGCTCTCACATAGGACAGCACATCTGAGCGGTGTTGTGGTGTTAGATTTTCCTACGTTTATGCTTAAACTTCTATGTAAGGTCTTGTTAAGTCACGTTCCCAAATATTTCTGTATAATTTTCTTTCTCTTCACGTTTCCCTGGAGGAAGAGAAGATGATGCGGAAAAGGAAGAGAGAACGTATTTCCCAGTAAGTGCGATAGTGTATATCACTGTATTACAAAGATCAGTCAATGGTGGCCTGTCTTTAGAATAGGTCATCAGTATCAGATCAGTAAGGGTGAGTTCACGCTGAGTATACGCCAGCTTATTCTGAATGTAAAACACGTTCAGAATCAGCGGCGTATAAAGCAGTTCCATTCATTTCTATGGGAGCCGGCATACGAGCGCTCCCCATAGAAATGAATGGGCTGCTTTTTTCACTACGAGCAGTCCCATTGAAGTGAATGGGAAGCACTCGCGTGTACGGCTCGGCATGAGTAGAGCTAGCCATACACACGAGCACTTTCCATTCACTTCAATGGGACTGCTCGTAGTGAAAAAAGCAGCCCATTCATTTTTATGGGGTGCGCTCGTATGCCGAGTCCCATAGAAATGAATGGAACTGCTTTATACGCCGCTGATTCTGAACGTGTTTCAGAATAAGCTGGCGTATACTCAGTGTGAACTCACCCTAAGAGTCTGTCAAATGACACCACCACCTATCATCTAATTTCCACTCAGAGCCAGTAGAAGATGGCTTCATCCACTATGTAGTGGCCTTGTAGTTCTATGGCAGCTCAGCTCCCATTCACTTGAAGCAAAGACATTACACAGTTTAAGGAGCCATCTAAGGAGCCAACTCTTTACATATATCATCTGATCCGTGTGGGAAGGGGGGCGGTCAGATGTTGGAGCTACTGAAGTAATATTAATGACCTAACCTAAGGATAACACATCAATATCTAATCTTGGACAGACACTTTAATACGAGATTGACCCATGAGGAGACCAGGGTGAATGTTACCTTTTGTTATTAAGTGTTTGCACCTTACACATACTATACTGCAAAAACCAAATCATGCATAATTCTTTAAAGATTCACTTATCTTGTCACTTGGGGTTTGTAGACTTCTAAACTACAGAGCCATATGCACTCCTTGTACCTATGAATGGGCCCTTTATACAATGGAAGATTATTCCCCTAGATGAATGCAGTGTATTTAAGAGAAAGAAATCTTCTTACTATGGCATCTGATGACACATGGCTCTGTATACAATCTCTCAGATATCATAAGAATGAATAGTAGAAACCTCTACATGGTACAATATTAATTCATAGGCACATTGTGGCCCACTATGGTCCTATATATGTCCTTTTTTACCATATTTTGGAACCTGGATAAACTATAATGGGTCGTGAACATGAGGCTTAATATAGTTTCTTCTCTCACAGTTCACGGACGGACCCTGAGGAGGAAGCCAAGAAGAGGAAGATGGAGGACAGCGTCTTGCAGAAAGAAAAGACTGCTTACTTCAAACTCCTGGGTAAAATACTCCTTCCAGCCCCTACGACCTGACGGAAAGTATCTTATTTTTACACAAAAGTATGCATAATGGGTCTAAAGAGACTGCTGCATAGTGGCATGGCCACAGGCTGGTATTATTACGCTGGGAGGGGCTTAAACCTGTGGCCCTTCCCACCCGGGTAATATCAGGCTTCTGCTACTTGTTATATCTGGCAGGTTATACCCAGTCAGATATAACAAGTAGGAGGGTGGGAAGGGCCACAGTTTATGACCCTTTGCATACCAGGCCACGGCTTCTCCAATGCCTGCCCTTTTCTTAAGATACACCCCTGACAGCGTTGGGTACCAGTGTAATAACTGAGGGTTTAGTGCCAGCCTTTTCACAGGCTAAGGGCCCCTTCAACGGAGTATATGCTCGCTGATTCTGAACGTGTAAACATTCCGAATCAGCAACGTTTAAAACAGATCCCATTGCTTTCTATGGGAGCCGGCATACGTGCGCACCCCATAGAAATGAATGGGCTGCCTTAGCAGAGCGCCGGCATGACTGCTGGTTGTAGGTAGTTTAGGGGAGGCGGAGGTATCCTACTTACCCTCCCCATCTTCATAGCAGCGCTGGTGCTGCTATTCGTCCCGGCAGCGGAAATGGTGGGCGGGGCTAAGCGAGGCTTCCGGCGGTTGCACCGGAGAGCCTCACTTGTGGGCATTGCAGCTGGCTGGATGCTGTGCACTGTGCTCCGTGTGCACAGGAAAGCCGGCTGCTGCCTCTACTGTTGTATCCATTGTCCCTGCTGCTATAGGATGAGCTGGGAGATGCCCGCTGTGCATATGCTGCGGGGAGTTCACTCTCCCAGCTCACTCAAGAGGCAGACGCAGCAGCCGGCATACAGCAGAGGCGCAGCCGGCTTTCCTGTGCACACGGAGCACAGTGCACAGCATCCAGCCGGCTGCAATGCCCACGAGTGAGGCTCTCCGGCGCAACCGCCTGAAGCCTCGCTTAGCCCCGCTCACCATTTCCGCTGCCGGGACAAATAACAGCACCAGCGCTGCTACAAAGATGGGGAGGGTAAGTAGGATACCTCCACCTCCCCCCCCCACTAAACTACCTACAACCAGCAGTCATGCCAGAGCTCTGCTAAGGAAGTCGCACCATAATAAGACATTCCTCCGAAAATAAGACAGGTCCTATATTTAGGACAAGGATTTAATATAAGACACTGTCTTATTTTCGGGGAAACACGGTATTATTACAATGTGTTGTATTATGTAGATTTAGTATACTTACAGACAAAACATAGTATAGTATATAGAATACAATGTATCAGTAAAAGTATACACAATGATAAAGCAGTTTGTTCTTTTGCTGTAGATATAAAGATATTCTGAACATTTCAGAAGGTATTGATGAAATACATTAAACTAATATCTTATTTTTGTTACTTTGATAGACGACGAGGACATCAAGCTGTACCTAGACAGGGACAGATGTCTTAAGACCTCAGACAAGGTATCATGATATAGAGGGAAAGAATAGAAAATATTCCTGAGCTTTGCAAACTATGACCTGATATCAGTATTAGATACTATACAATGATATATAACCCCAATCTATGCTGCAGTCAGGTTGTAACTAGATATCAGTATACACAAGAATATACTGAGCTCATATATCTGTATTGCATACTATTATGTATTAGGAAACCTATGGCAAACTTCTAACTCTCCTTTTATCCCACTAGTATCTCCTGGCGATGGTCCTGACCTACTTTAGAAGAGCCAAGCTGCGTATAAAGGAATATCGCCAGTATTTCTTTCCTTCTCTGTAAGTTTCTATTATTATTAGCCCAATCTATACCTATAGTATGTGTTTGAGAGAAGACAGTCGTCAAATTCCCTTTCTAGGCTTATAACAGCCATTAATTGTACAACCGTAGATATAGTGAGCTACAACACTCTGCTATTAACATGCCATTCATACTCTTCTAGACAACAGTTCTCCTCATTACCTTTTTTTTTACATGTTCTATAATTTCTTTGCCCTACTTTTTATTTCTTCCAGGTTTTTAGCAAACCAGTTTGAAGAAGATGAAGAATTTCGAGAGGAGATCTACGCCTGGACCCCTGGACGAACATTAAGGACGATTAAGAGGAACCAGCTGCTTCACCTTCGTGACCTAATGCTCATCAAGATGGACTTCAGAGCTTGGGTAGAAAAGGAAACCTGCGATCTGGTGTGTAGCATAAACCAGAAAGATGTAAACTTTGAACTAAAGCTTGTGGTGATTCTAATAATTGTAGATTATGTTACATTCTAGATCATGGCACAAGACCCCGACCACTGGGCATGGAAGAGACAGAGAGAAGACCATCACAGCTGGGCTATACGCTGGTTCAGGAGGGATATTTCAGAATTCACCATAAGAGGCCCATGGACCACCCTTCCAACCTGCTCTCTTTGTAACCCCATTCTAGATTCGAGCAAGGAAGAAGAGGAGAAAGACATTCATCATCAGACAGACACAGAGGAGAAACCCGGAACATCAGTCACAATCATCTCAGGTAAGTGTATCCATTGTGTGAAAGAGAACTTCAAGTAGGGAGCCATTCACATGACGTTTCTGCTGTCCATTCAGCAGATCCGTTCAATGGATCTATTTTTTTTAATAGTAAATATGGATACAAATATGCAGAATTAAAAAGCAGAGCCATGAATACTGGTGTGTAGAAATGGGCGAACCTCACTAGATTTGTTTCCACAAATATTTGTGAGGTTTGCCCCTCCCCCCTTCTTTTCCAAAAGTGCTATTATTATATCTGGGGTCATCTCAGACACCAGAATATAATTAGTGCAGCCCCAAGGGGGTGAATGAAAATAACAAACAGCTCCTTTGCATCTTCTTCTAGCCAAGGAGGTCGGGGGTTGGAACCACTTCTATGGGATTGTTATGGCATATTGTAGAACCTTAAATACCTTTTCAATGAGAAGTTGCTGTAGAAAAGCTTGGTAACATTGCTCTGCTTCTATTCTATAATAAATGTGTTACTAAAGTTTTCCTTCTATCATTTCTACTTATATGTACAGCAACCAGACCAACAAGAAGAAGAAGAAGAAGAAGAAGAACTAAGAAGACACGATGGAAGACATCGACCAGACGTCCAAGGAGAACAGCAGCACAGGATGAAGACCGAAATCATGGAGAGAAGTATCCTCCATAGTCACACACACATAAATACACTCGTTACATCACTATACACAGTCACTGCACATACACACAATCATCACACACATGCATACACATATACACTGATACTTGCTCTAGCGGTCGCCTCCCTTAGTATGCCCAGAGGAGGGGCAATACAGTGGCCATGGTTTCCCTGCAGGTTTCCTCCACTGGGGGTTTTTCCTGCCCTGAGTGTTGCTGTACGCTCTTCGTGAGTGATGGGAGGTAACCAGCACATATAAAAATAGATAGAATAAAATACATAGAATAAATTTCACATTAACTTTCTTTATCGTCTCCGTGTTATTTCTTCTATTTCTGTGTGTGAATATGTGTTTTATTTACAATCTATAATGACATTTGGGTATCTGGAATCCCATGATGGAATTTCCACAAAGTTCTCTCTGACTCCTAGTTAATGTTAATAGAGCAGCTATAGGGGATTGGGGGGTAGCAGTCACACCCGTGCTCTGTTGTCACATAAGAAGAGACTAGTGTAATGGTAATTGGGGGACAGTTACACATTTTATAATGGAAATTCTGCTTCATGCTTTATATAACGCAATACTTTTCCCCGCTTCCTAGTATGAGGCTGAGTTCACACGTAGTAAAGTGGAGCGCAATCTGGCACGTATACGGCGTGTCAGAGTTTGCGCGCTCAAAAAGATCCCATTGATTTCAATGGGAGTTACGAGTGTATACACCGTGTAATTTTGCGCCTGTAATTTTGCAGCCGCAAAACAAATGGGGAAAAGGGACATCGACAATACAAAGAGGACCATGAGGTACAGATGTGTGAGTGTCCAATCCCAGGGCCTCAACAAAAACATAAGGGACTCCGGCGCCCAGGTGCCTAGGTGTCCAATCCTGGAGCATGGGGAAATAACACAAGAGGATGAACTGGAGCAATATCCTCTGTTCGCACTGTATGATGAAACAAGAAGTACCAGGGGTAGTGTCCACAAGTTCAGCACCAAGATAAGGGACAAAAACTTGGTGGCTATGTACAACCAGAAAGAGTTCAACTAATCACTCCAAGGGTCACACATCTTGAGCTCCCCAATCAGGTGTTGACTGGGGGACACAAAACTTACTTTTAGCAGCTTCCTCAATGCTCAGCTTCTGCAGATGGTTATCCCAATGGCAGGAGGTGAGGATGGCATGGATGATGTTGATGACTCCAGCAATCCGGATTTCTGTTGCAGTTCTTGAGCCAACTTCCTCTCCATGGCCCAGTAGAAGGCAATCACAGTTGCTGATGTATTGGAGTGACCTCCCACAGAAGTGTGGTCACCCCCTGAGATTGTGATGGTGCTCAGGGCAGCAGGCAGTAATGAAAGAGGAGCAGGGGGTGACGGTGTTACTGGTGCTGCCCATAAACAAAACCTGCGGCTACTGGTAGTAGGCGACCTGGGATAGCTGTGGCTGACTCCTCCCACAACTCTCATAATGGCAGTGACACAGGAATCCGCTCAACGTCAACTGCCCAGAAGACCTTTATGTGGAAATAATTTTGAGATGTTTTAAGTTATCAAAGTGATTCTGAGATTATGTTTATACCCAAATTACTTCATAAATTGAATTTACCATATCTCTGCTTTATGTTGCATTAAATCTTTATTCACCCTTTTATGTTTTTCACATATTATAAGGTTAACAAGTCAAACAGTAATTTTCCAAAATTTCAAGAATAATTCCATAACACATTTTTCAAGGGACCAGTTCAGTTCTGAAGGGTTCTTGAAAGGCCTCTCTAATAGAAACCCCCATAATTCACCCTATTCTCAAAACTGAACCCCTGAAAGAATTGAAAACAGTACTTAGGAAGTTTCTCAACCCTTTCAGCATTTCACAGCAATTAAAACAAAATTGAAGTCAAATTTACCCTCTTCAATTTCTGTCACTAATCTATTCATTTAGCTCTAGAATTTACACATTCACACGGGGTTAAAAGAGAAAGTGCATTCTACAACCTGTTGCGCAATTTCTCCCGAGTGTGAAATTATCCCACATGTGGATGTAATCTAATGTATGGCCACACTGTAGGGTCCAGAATGGAAGGCACACTATTGGGATAAAGGAGGGCAGATTTTGCTGGAATCTGTTGCAGGCACCATGTTGCATTTGCAGAGTCCCTGAAGTGCCAGAACAGTGGAGCCACCCCTCCACAAATGACCCCATTTTTGAAACTAGACCCCTCAAGGAATTTATCAAGGGGTATAGTGAGTACTTTATTAGTTTATTTATTAGGGTATTAGTGATAAACCAAATCTCCAATTATTGAAATTGATTTTAATGTTAAAAAGTTGTGCAGGGATAGAATTCCTGCATTAAATTTGGAAGGGATTCTACAGGCTGAGTTATCAAAAAAAAAGAAGGTAATCTACATGTGTAAGGGCTCGTTCACATCTGCGCCCGGGTCTCCGTTCTGCAGGTTTCCGTTTCCTGCACAAAACAGAGGCAGGAGACGGAAACCTGCAGGACTCTTTCATACCCATCCATTTGAATGGGTTTGAAAGCTGTCCGGCCGTGAACGTCGGAGAGCATAAAAAGCAAAACCGTTTTTTTTTAATCCGGTCACAGAGTCGGACATGCAGTACTCTGTGTCCGGATTTAAAAAACCGGTTTCGCGGCGGAGAGCATAAAACGCTCATCGCCGCTCACGGCCGGACCCGGTCTGTGGTTTCCGTCTTCTTGCATGCAGAAGACAGAAACCACAGAACGGAGACCCGAACGCAGGTGTGAACCTAGTGTTAGATACATTGTATGTGGTCCCTTTACACTAAAATCAGACAATCGCTTTTCTCAATTTTTCTGAAGCCCATGACAGCACACCATTAATTTAACTGCCAGTAGGAGAACGGTTTTTCTCTCAGTTTTTGTAGTTATTGTTGTTAGGTGAGACCCCAACAACAGAGAGGCAAGGGAAGCCTACAACAATCTATGCAAGCAATACAAAGACACCCTCAGAGAGAAGGAACAGAAGTACCTCTCCCACAAAGTGGAGCAACTCGAGGACTCCCTCCAGGGCAGCTCATTCTGGGAGACCTGGCACCGTATGGACACAAAGCCCAAGAAAAACTCCCTCCACATCCAAAACGGCAACATCTGGCTCAACTACTTCAGAGGTCTCTACAAAAACATCCCAGAAGAAGACCTAACCCCAGAACAGCAACAGATAATCACCAAACTGAGGGATATGGAGAAGGACATCAAAGACTTCCAGTACCCTCTGGACTCACCAATCACTATAAAAGATATACAGGAAAGATTGTCCCTGCTGAAAGGCAAAAAGGCCAGTGGCCCTACCAGAGATGATTAAATACAGCCCCAGACATACATACGGCACTGGCAAAACTATTCACCCTCGTCCTCAACACCGGATACTTCCCCAAGACTGGAACAAAGGCCTCATAAACCCTATCTAAAAGAATGGGGACCAATACAACCCCAACAACTACAGAGGCATCTGCGTCAGCAGCACGCTGGGGAAACTGTTCAACAGCATCATCAATAACAGAATCCTCACCTTCCTCGCAGAACACGAGGTCCTCTGCAAGAGCCAAGCAGGGTTCATGCCAAACCACCACACCACAGACCATATCTACACCCTGCACAACATCATCAAGACCCACGTCCACAACTCCAGAAGAAGCAAGATATTCGCCTGCTTCGTAGACTTTAAGAAGTAAAGTGATTCAGTATGGCACCCGGGTCTGCTCCTGAAACTCCTAGAGAGTGGAATAGGAGGAAGAACGTATGACGTCATCAAGAGCTTCTACACCGGAAACCAGTGCTGTGTGAAGGTGAACGGGAAAAGGACAGCATACTTCCAACAGGCCCGAGGGGTCAGACAGGGCTGTAGACTGAGCCCAACGCTCTTCAACATCTACATCAATGAACTGGCTACAGCCCTGGAGGCCTCCCCAACCCCAGGCCTCACCCTGAACGACCATAAGGTGAAGTTCCTGCTATACGCCGACGACCTCCTAGTCCTGTCCCCCACCGAGAAAGACCTCCAAGAAAGCCTGTCAGTGCTGGAAAAATTCAGCACCGCATGGGCTCTACCCATCAACTAGAAGAAGACCAAAGTCATGGTATTTCAGAAGAAGGGCCACAACAAAGCCCCCACCCCACAATTCACACTGAACGGCTCCACACTGGAGAAAACCAACAGCTACACCTACCTGGGGCTGGAGCTCAGCCAATCAGGAAGCTTCAAAGCAGCAATAGAAACTCTGAAAGGAAAAGCCTGCAGAACCTTCTACGCCACTAGAAGACGGCTGTACCACCTCAAACCACCGGTGAGGGTCTGGCTGAAGATATTTGACGCAGTCATCGCTCCGATCCTTCTCTATGGCAGTGAGGTTTGGGGCCCAGCCACCTACCCAGACCAGTCAAAGTGGGATTCCATTCCAGCCCAACAGGGACCTTCCACCTGGAGTTCTGCAAGTACCTCCTCCATGTCCACCGCAGCACCTCCAACATGGGATGCCGGGCAGAGCTAGGCAGACTCCCCCTATGACGCACCATGCAGAAGAGGGCTCTATCATTCTGGACACACATACAGGGCAGCAGCCCTGGCTCTTACCACCACCAAGCCTGGATGAGCCACAGAGCCCTGATCAAATCCTATACCCCCAACCAAGCATCAGCCATCTGCCAAGCCAAAACCATCAACATGCCCTGAACAAGGCTCAAATAAAAGGAGTAATTGAGAGACAAAGAGCAGTACATCGAGGAATGGAGAAGCGCAATAAATAACTCCAAGAAACTCAATGTGTACCAGTCATTGCAAAAGGACTACACCATGGCCACCTACCTGGAGAGAATACCCCACCCCAAACACAGACAGACCCTGAGCCGGTACAGACTGAGTGCCCACAACCTGGACATGGAGACGGGGCGACACAGGCAGACGTACAAGCCTCGGGAGAACAGACTGTGCTAGCACTGTGACCAGGGGGCCCTAGAAGACGAGACCCACTTCCTGCTGCACTGCACCAAATACTCAGCTGTGATGGCTGTCTACTTCCAAAGACTCTCTGCCCACATCCCAGACTTCACATCTGCAGACGAGAAGAGGAAATTCTACATCCTACTGGGAGAAGAAGAGTCCACTGTGGAGATCGCTGCCCAATATGTGTCCAGCTGTCACCAAACAAGAGGAAGATGAGACCCCACGGACTGTTATACCACAAATCACCCACCCCTCCCCACTCCCCCACATAGCTGTCACTAACTAAGAGGAAGATGAGACCCCACGGACTGTTATAGACTTCTGGAGAGAGCGTAACTCTGAACGCGGGACAGGGATTGGGAGGGTCTCAAAAAAGTAAAGGAGTTTAGGGAGGAGAGTAATTTTAACCGCCGTGATGTGGCCGATAAGAGAGATGGGGAGAGAACGCCATTTATCTAACAGGGCTCGTACGATCACAGGCAAGGGTAATTAGCTGAGTAGAGGGACGAATAGGAGGGCGAAAGCTGAATCCCCAAGTAATGAAGAGAGTGAGTACGCCATTGGAAGTCGATGTTAGATTTGAGTAGCTGTAAGGTCTCACCAGGGATATTGATGGGGAGAGCTTCCGTTTTAGTAGGATTAACCTTATAACTAGAGATGAGTGAACACCGTTCGATTGAATAGGTATTCGATGGAATATCAGGCCGTTCGAAGTATTCGCTCCCAAACGAATACCACGCACAATACGCAGTAAAAATTTGTTTCCCCTCCCACCTTCCCTGGCGCATTTTTTGCACCAATAACTGCACAGGGGAGGTGGGACAGGAACTACGACAACGGAGGCAGTGAAAAAAATTGAAAAAACCCATTGGCTGACGAAAACATGTGACCTCCCATTTATAAGAACGGCCGTCGCCATATTCGCCAGATTTGCGGTCAGAGATAGGGAGAGAGAGAGATCTGCTGAGGGCTAGATAGGGTTTAGCTTCAGATAGGCAGGGAAAAACCGAAGAACAACAACAGCTTTTCTCAGAGCTATACACTGTAGGGACAGGAGTCCAGCTTTCCACGGATGGTGGAAAACAGGGATACAGAACAGTTACTTCTTACTATATACATGCACACCAGCTTTTGTTAGGGGTGTTCCCACACAAAATAGCAGGAATCCACAGCAGTTACTTCTTGCTATATACGTGACAAACAGCTTTTATTAGGGGTGTCCCCCCAAAAAAATAGCAGGAATCCACAGCAGTTATTTCTTGCTATATACGTGAAAAACAGCTTTTCTCTGGGGTGTACCCAAAAACATAGCAGGAATCCACAGCAATTACTTCTTACTATATACGTGACAAACAGCTTTTCTCTGGGGTGTATAGACCATAAAAAGGGCATTAGAATACCTCAAAAAATGCGTAAGGCTAGCGCAAGGGGTCAAGGACGGGGGCGTGGAAATGCAGATGTGGAGCAAGGTTGCGCTCAACCAACAGTGTCTACTGTGCCTACTGCTCTGCGGCAGCAAGCATTGCGCTTCCCCATAGTCTCCGGCTTGATGGCCACATTAAGTAGGGTGCAGGGTACAACCCTAACCAGGCCCGAGCACCAGGAAGAGGTGTTACAATGGCTGGCGGACAACGCTTCCAGCACATTCTCCACCAGCCAGTCAGCCTCTACCTCAACTCCTCCTCCTACCCAACAGTCTCCTCCTCCTTCCTCACAACATGCCCAGTCTTCCCAGCAACCTAATCCCACCTTTCCCACCTCCCAGGAGCTGTTTTCGAGTCCATTCTTTATCCCTCTCTCTGTCCCACCACATCCTGAATCACCAGAACTAACAGATGAGTTGCTGTGTCCTGATGCACAAACAATGGGGCATCCGTTATCTCCTGTTGTTGTTGTTGACCAACAATCGGCCCTCAGTGACGACGAAGACAAGACACAGTTGCCATCAGGGCAGGATGTTGCCATGTGTGCAAGAGTAGGAGGAGGATGAGCCGTCAGAGGAATTGGAAGAGGAGGTGGTGGACGATGAGGACACTGACTCAACATGGACAGGGCGGATGTCAAGCGGGGAGAGCAGTGTAGATGTGGAGGGAAGTGCAGCACCAAAGAGGGTGGCTACAGGTAGAGGCACATCCAGAGGCAGAGGACAGGTGCTTCACCGAAGCCAGGCCACAGCCAGCAGGGCCCAAAATGTTCCCTCTTGTAGCCAGCCTAGAAAAACTCCCACATCGAGGCCACGGTCTTCGGTGGTGTGGAATTTTTTTAATGTATGTGTGGCGGCCAAATATACTGCGGTTTGCACACTCTGCAACTCGAAACTGAGTAGGGGCTCTGAAAAGAGCAACCATACAACTGGCATGTGCCGTCATTTGGAAGGCAAGCACTGGGCTCAGTGGCAGAGAGCAAACGCAGGACGATCGTCATCCGGCGTTGCCGCCATTGCCTCTCCCACTGTTGCCAGTGCTGGCGCTGCAGTCCAGACCAGCAGCCAGGAAACCTCCAAATCTGCCTCCACCACTTTGGAGACTTCTCCCTCATCCTCCCCTTTTCCTGCCTCAGCTCCTTCTCCTGCCTTAGCTCCTTCTCCTGTACCTTCATGCGCCTCTTCACAGCAACCCACAGGCAAAAATACAGCGCTACCCACCCCCATGCACAAGCCTTAAACACGCACATCTCCAAACTTCTGGCCCAGGAGATGTTACCGTTCCGGCTTGTGGAACCTCAGACCTTCCGTGAACTGATGGCAAGTGCGGCACCTCGCTATGCCGTCCCTAGCCGTCACTACTTCTCCGGCTGTGCCGTCCCCGCCTTGCACCAGCACGTGTCACGCAACATCAGGCGGGCCCTAAGTTCCGCAATTTGCACAAAGGTCCACTTGACCACCGACGCATGGACAAGTGCATGCGGACAGGGACGCTACATTTCACTGATGACACACTGGGTGAATGTATTTGAGGCTGGGACTGGGTCACAATCTGGGGCGGTCTACCTCATTTCCCAACATTCCTGGCAGGAACTCTGAACCACCACCCTCCTCCTCCTCCTCTTCTGCCTCCGCCATCACATCGACCCCAGCTACCTGCTGGAAACGCTGCAGCACTGGCGTGGGGAGACGTCAACAGGAAATGCTGAAGCTCATCTACTTGGGAGACAGACAGCACACTGCCTCCAAGGTGAGGGATGCCCTCCTTGATGAGACAGCAACATGGTTTTCGCCGCTGCACCTGGGCCCAGGCATGGTCGTGTGTGATAACGGCCGCAACCTGGTAGTGGCTCTGGAGCTTGCCAACCTCCAACACGTTCCATGCCTTGCCCACGTGTTCAATTTAGTGGTGCAACGTTTTTTAAAAACGTATCCAAATGTACCCGAGCTACTGGTGAAAGTACGGCGCTTGTGCGCCCACTTTCACAAGTCCATAGTAGCCGCTGCTAGCCTCCGAAGCCTCCAGCAACGCCACCATCTGCCAGAACACTGGCTGATGTGCGATGTCCCCACATGCTTGAACTCGACGTACCACATGTTGAGTAGAGTGTGTGAGCAGCAGAGACCCTTGATGGAGTACCATCTCCAAAACCCAAGGGTTCCTCAGAGTCAGCTCCCGCAGTTTCTGTACCATGAGTGGCCATGGATGGCAGACTTATGCGAGATCTTGCTTGTCTTTGAGGAGTCAACCATGAGGGTCAGCTGGGATGACGCACTCGTGAGTGTCACAATCCTGCTCCTGTGTGTGATGCGAGAATCTTAATCGCCATCAGGGATAACGTGTTGGAGGCTGAGGAGTCAGGCATAGGAGCACAACCATCCCAGCAGGATAGTCAGGCCACACTCCTGTCCGCTTCACAGCATATATTGAGGGAGGAGGAGGAGGACGACGAAGTGGCAGATCTCATTGTCACACAGGAGGCTAGCGGGGAAGTTCATTGTGTCCCATTGCTGCAGTGCGGTTGGGGCTAAATGGAGGAGGAAGGGGAGGAAATGGAGAGTGACCATTCCGGTGGGGGCAGCCAAGTGATGCCAAGTAACACTCTGGCACACATGGCCGAATACATGTTGGAGTGCTTTTCAACTGACAATCGTATTGTCAAAATCCTGGAGAGCAAGGACTACTGGATTTTTGCAATCCTCAACCCCCGGTATAAAATTAATGTTTGTAATTTTATTCCGGTAGAGGGGAGGCCCAGTTGAATAAGTGATTGCCACAAACAACTGGTGCTTAATATTATGGAGATGTTTCCATCAACTCTCATTGGCGGCACACAGGAGAGTTCCTCCAACAGGCGAACAACTGTCATCCGGTCCACACCCGGCAGGGGCACACTCTGTTGCAAGACTTATTCCTAGGTCTGGGACACGTTAATGGCCCCCCCTGGCCAAACTACCACCACTGAGGGGCCTAGTGTCACCAGGAGGGACAAGTATAAACGCATGTTGCGGGAGTACCTGGCTGACACCAGCCCTGTCCTCTCCAATCCCTCTGCGCCCTATACTTATTGGGTCTCCAAGTTGGATTTGTGGCTGGAACTTGCGCTGTACTCATTGGAGGTCCTTTCCTGCCCTGCCGCCAGCGTGCTTTTGGAAAGGGTCTTCAGCGCAGCCGGTGGCATAAATACAGATAAGCGCAGCCGGCTTTCAGCTGACAGTGCTGAGCGGCTAACGCTGATAAAAGTGAACAGCCACTGGATAGACCCATCATTTTCATGTCCACCGGTGTCAAGCACCCCGACATGAAGTTTCATCTGTGTGCTCACCCTCTACAATTCCTCCTCCTCCTCCTCCTCCTCCACCAACAGCGTTGCACAATTGTGCTCCTACTAGGCTCAATACACCCTGATTTTCCCCCAACTCTGCTGGTTAGAGGCTCTACTCACTGCAAGGGCCAAAAACTCTGCTGGTAAGAGGCTGAAGTCGCCTAAAGGGCCTCAATCTCTGCTGGTAGCTCAGCTTAAGGGCCTGTAACTTAATTTGGAAAGGCTCACGTTAAGGGCCATAAAAGTGAATTTTGAAAGGTCTTACCACATCACACACAGACACAATGACAGTTAAGGGTGGGGGGTTTTGGATTTCCCATTGCCTATTCCATCTGTGGTTGTCATGGGCAACGTGATTTAAAGGGGTGCTTGTTAATGTTTCTTTAGCTTAAATTTGGGTTTCTGTCCATCCATTTGGGGAAGAAAGAAGGTTTCCAGTATTTTCCCTCTTTGATAGAGGTTTTTTTTGAGTGTGGAAAGTGTGTAGTTGATAGGCTGTGATGGTTGGGTAAAACTGTGACTTGGGCTTGTTAGATGCCCCCAGACATGCTTTCCCTGCTGTCCCAGTTGCATTGCAGAGGTGTTGTCATCATTTGCTGAGGTGTTATAGTGGACCTGGTGACCCTCCTGAGTCGAATGGTGGGTTCCCCTGAAACGAAGCATTTTTCCCCATAGATTATAATGGGGTTTGATATTTGATCGAATAGTCGAATATTGAGCGGCTATTCGAAACAAACAACGAATATCAAATATTTTACTGTTCGCTCATCTCTAATCACTATGCTAAACATCATATATTTTGGAGGGTCTGTGGAAGTGTGTACTCCTAGCCAAATACTACGATACCAAGTCACAATAGTTAATCGTATGGATATGCTGGCTTTTTGGGGGATTTTATTACAGCATGCCAATCTTTGTTTTTCTTTTTACAGAGGAACAAGATCATCCGACATGAGATGAAGAAACTTGTAAAGGAGGGGACCAAGAAAGCAAAAGCATAAGTCTTTCTATTAATGGAAAGAATAAAACCATGATTTTTAGTTCCACCTGTGTCCATGTTTCTCTTCATGTTTATTCTTGAGATAAAATCTTCGCCTTTGTACAAATTCTCACCTTTTTATGGAAGCTGCCAAAATGGATGTGCAATACAGAGATTCTTTAATCGCTCCTCATTGCATCCAGTACATAGTATAGAAAATCAAAGTTTATGAAATTGCAGAGCACTTGGTTATTTAGTGGATTAACTTGGCTATTCAATGATATTCAGAGTTGGAGAATCTTCTTGCATTCTGTCATCAGTAACCTGCTTTGTGTCCCACCCTGCTTGGTCTAATAATAGGATGTCTAAAATAGGTTGTCTGTCTGAATTAGGACTAATTTGTCCTGAATTGATGGTTTGAAATGCAGATGTGCCAACCTGACAGCTTTTATCTCCTGAAAATTTGAGGAATGGAGCCCATCTAATTTGTCCCATAGTCCTTGAACCCAAGAAGTTTGCAGATGAGCACCCCAACCTCTCAGAGAGGCTGGAGAGAAGGAGTTCTTATACCATTCATTATGCTAATTACCTGTCTCATTGTTACGTAGGTGGGCCGGTCCTGGGAAAAGTTAAGGACGGGGATAAAGACCCTTTTATGCTGCCTCATGACTGGAATATATTCCAGTATAAACTATATGAACAGTCTTATCATTTTACGTCTCCAAAGTGCAAGAAAAAAAATTCATTACACTTGTCATAATAATTATAGCAATTTATAACATAGTTCATTCTTTTTCTTCATGTTTTTTAGTATATTCCTATTAGAAGCTCTGAAACGCAGACATGGCAGACAGATGGGCACTGTTAAGAATAGTGTGTATAACATTACACGATGCAACCTTCTATATTCCTCCACATATTCCCAATAAAAGCTTGTTACATTCCTAGAGTTATTCTAATGGGCCAAGCTGTAGTACTATATTGGTATTGCTTTGGGATATACAGTATACCACGTACAAAGTCATTTTTATTTGGGCATAGACTTTTTAGACTCTTTCTTCATGTTAGGGAGCCTTCACTAAACACGCATGTATTTTTGCAAATTTTTTTTGCAAAATACACATGTAAAAATACACGTGTAAAAATAAGACTCCCATTGACTTCAATGACATTTTACAGGCGTATTTTTACAGGCGTATTTTTACAGGTGTATTTTTACACAAGGTGCATTCACACTACGGATATGGTGACTGATTCTGAACATTAAAACAGGTTCAGAATCAGCGCGTATAAAGCACATCCCATTAATTTCAATGGGAGCCGGCATACGAGCGCTCCCCATTGAAATGAATGGGCTGCTTTTTACTCTACGAGCACTCCCATTGAAGTGAATGGGAAGCGCTCGCATGTACGGCTTGGACTGAGCCGAGCGCCGGGCCCCTTCACACGGTAAGCCGTACACGCGAGCGCTTCCCATTCTCTTCAATGGAGCGCTTGTAGAGTAAAAAGCAGCCCATTCATTTCAATGGGGAGCGCTCGTATGCCGGCTCCCATTGAAATGAATGGAACCTGCTTTATACGCGCTGATTCTGAATGTGTTTTAACGTTCAGAATCAGTCAGCATATCCGTAGTGTGAATGCACCCATAGGGAGCCTTCACACGATGTAACACTGCGCTCATTCTGATCGTAAAAACATGTTCAGAATGAGCTCATAAAAAGCAGCTCCCATTGACTTGAATGGGAGTCGGCATACGTGTTCTCCCAATTGAAATCAATGGGAGGCTTTTTTCCCTATGCTTTCAATGTATTACGCGCATAATACGCTCATAGTAAAAAAAAAAAAAGCTGCGTAAACGTGACGTAAACGCTACCCTCGCATTTCTACGCCAGAAAATATAAGCACACATTGAGCCTGGCGTTTCTCCATGTGAAGGCTCCCTTATGCCTCATTTCCTTAAATTTGTAGCCGTGCCAAAACTGTAGACTGGTTCACACTAGCTTTCCACCCCAGACGTCTCTTAGAATTGTCAGAGAGAAGTCCTACAAGGAGGACTTGTCTCTTCAATGGTTTAAGTAGGGTCTATGGGTTTCCACATGTAACTGCTTTTTAAGCAGATTGGGTTTCTGTCTTTCAGGTCCATGTCCACTTCTTATACTTTCTGCCATATAAAAGCACTTTTATGTGAGAAACAAGGGATTAAGGCTTTGTTCAGACTTGCTTTTTTTTGTTCAAGAAATGGTGATCCAGCAATAAATAAAAGACTAGTTGAAAAAACCCTTAGTAAGATGTAGTGGAAGCATATTCTATCCTGACTCCAAATATGGCTGTTGGAAAATAATGCCTGGATCAAAAGGCCATAAATATAGTCACCTAATGTACAGCCTATGTAGAGATGGAAATACAGTAGGAGTCCAGGATTGATGGGTAGATGGATAATCAAAGTCCTCCAAGCCTAAGAAATCTGAATAGCTGTCAGGACCATACCAGAGATCCATTGATTCAGAGCCAAGAGTCTGAGCCAGCAATATAAAGTCATTCATGTCACCAAATAAGCAGACCAAGGTGACGTCCAGGGCAAGCTGAGGTCTAATACACAAGCAACAGGCAAAGGAGGTACAAGGTTTGTGAGCATGTTGCCAGGCCATGATTGATCTGCACCGACAGAACATAGATGTCATCCGTGTAACACCCGTGCACCACATTACCAGTGAGCATGATCCACAAAACAGACAGGAATAGGACCTATCCTTAGTTTTGCTCATGACCCCAAACACCAAGCTGTGAAAATACTCGGCCATAGGGGGCCATAGTAATGAATGGGTCATGAAAAACATGGCTAGCACATTGACTGTGCGCCTGGTTGTGTATACGAGGCCTTATTGTATAATAAGAATACAGATGCACGCACTATCGGCCATGTGTAACATATTTATACTTTAGGCTCTTTACATTTCTCTCCTGACATGACTTTAATGTTAATGTTTTTGATCTGTTTTTTATATGTGACTTTCAATGCTGAGTTTTTCAAAATTTCTATTAATTGGCAGGATCTCATGATACAGAATACATGTAATATATTTTACTGCAGTATAACTGGCACAGGCCTGTGCCGCATGACTTATCCTGGCATGTGCCGCAAACATCAGCCAATAGAATCCCAGCATGTGGCTACAAACCTGGGAAAGAAACGGCAGTTGGTGCCAGTCAGCGATTGCTCTTTCAGAGATTAGACCGGCTCCCTATTGCTCCCAGAAAGCGACAGAAAGCGACAGAAAGCGAGAGTTTTTTTTACAGAGACCTGATCGACACCTGAGGATTACGAAGAAAACCGCTAATAGCGAGACACCAGAGGTAAGATATCATCACTTTATTGTGAAATCCGGATTTATGTCACCTGGAAAGGGACAGTGATGGGACCCCAGTTTTTAGGAAAAAGAGATGGTGTACACTGTGTGAGATATAGTAGCTGGATTGGATGCACATGGATAAGCCTGGGGGACTATAGGACGACAAAACAGAATTTTAGAAACTTTGATTTATCCATATGAAGATACTTAATCTATGGTTACATATATATATATATATATATATATATATATATATATATATATATATGCCGTACAAACACTTGGGTGACTGTGGATAAATATGGAGACACTTAGGTAATTATGGATATATGGACATTGGAAAAAAAATGGATGAATATTGAAAAACTCAGGTGCCAATAGATTATTTGAATAATTTTGGATGCTCATGGTCTAATGTGGGGAATATTGGACGCTTATTGAAAATACAGAGAAATATGGAGGATCATTCCAGTCATTCTTAACCCCTTAACGACCGGCCCATAGGGAATCTACGTCGGCAGTGACAGGTCCTTCCTGACTGCCCTATAGGAAAACTACGTCGGGCAGTCAAGGAAGGATTCCCTGTCAGTGCCGACGTAAATGGAGCGGATCTTAGCTGTATCTTACAGCTAAGACCTTGCTCCATAACCCCTCATCGGAGAGGGCTCCGATTGGGGGGGGTTAACCCCTTCAGTTCCGTGATCCAACATGATCACGGAACTAAAGCGGTTCCGTGATGGTGCCGGTCAGATTGGCACCCCCGCGGCGAGATGGGGGGGGGGTGCCAATATGAAAAACATGCAGTCTGGGGTCTGGCCAGTGACCCCAGACTGCCTGAGCCCCCCGTTACCTGGTTGATCCTGCCCCATACTCAGGAAGCCAAGCGATGCGTCTACATCGCTTGGCTTCCTGTTACAGACTGGAGACACGTGCATCCTGTGTCTCCAGCCTGTAATACTGATTCAGCAATGAAATCATTGCTGAATCAAGTGTCCTAAAAGGGACACATAAAAAGGTTAAATAAAAAGTGAAAAAAAGTGAAAAATAAATAAATAAAGCTTTTGAAAAAAATGAATAAAGTTATAAAGCCCCCAAAATCCCCTTTTTTCTATAGAAAATGAGTTATGTAAAAAAAACCTAAAAATTAATAAAAACAATGCATATTTGGTATCGCCGCGTCCGTAACAATCTGTACAATAAAACTGAAAAAATATTTAATGTATACGGTAAACGTCGGAAAAAAAACCCCGGAAAAAACTGAAAAACCCGCCGGAAGTAGTGATTTTTTGCCATCTCACCTTAGAAAATATGCTATAAAAAGTGATCAAAAAGTCATATGCACCCCACAATAGTACCAATAAAAAGCGCAGGTTGTCCCGCAAAAAATAAACCCCCAACCAACACTGTCAACTATACTGTGAAAAATAAAAATGTTATGCCTCTCAGAAGATGGCGATGCAAAAATCACTGATTTATGTCCCCAAATGTGTTTTTCCTCTGCAGACTTAGTATCGCATAAAAAAATACTATAAATGAGGTATCGCCGTAACCGTACCGACCCGCAGAATAAAGGGAACATGTTACTTATACTGTACGCTGCATGGCGCAAAATTTAAAAGGGAAAATTCAATGCCAGAATTGATTTTATTTTTTTAAATCCAGCAAAAAAAGAGTTAATAAAATATATTCAATAGATTGTAGGCACCCAAAAATGGTGTCATTACAAAATGCATGTCATCCCGCAAACAACAAGCCCTTATATGGCCACGTAACCAGAAAAATAAAGAAAATATAGCCTCTACCAATGTGAAGACAAAAACCCGCAAAATCGCCAAATTATTAGAACACGACTGGCTGCATCAGGAAGGGAATATATAAGCGGTGCGAGCGAATATCAGGGGACACCCCAGATTTACAGCTTATGAGGGAACAGACACCAGAAATGACCCCCAAAGTTACCCCCAGAGTGACTCCCCCAATCATAGGAGCTACTGGGACATAGTAGGGAATTTAGTGTCTGCAATGTCCTCCGCACCACTTATATATTCCCTCTTCGCCATCCGCTGTGCAGTCACGTCCGGGATACTAATACTCACTACACACCCTGATAAATACTTTGAGGGGTGCAGTTTTCAAAATGGGGTCACTCCTTTGGGGAATCCACTTTTCTGGTACCTTACAGGCTCTACAAACATGACATGGCGTTCAGATACCAAACATCTGAATCTGTACTCCAAAAGCCGCATCGCGCTCCTTCCTTTCTGCGCCCTGCTGTGCGCCCAAACTGCAGTTTATGCCATATGTATGACACATGTATGATACTGGTGTACCCGGGATAACGGACGTAATGTCATATGTGGGAATAAACTGATATTAGGGCACAGCCGGACACAGAAGGGAAGAAGGGTTATTGGGGTTTTGGAGCACAGACGGTTTGGTTTTTGGATGCCATGACACTTTTGCAGAGCTGAAACGCCAGTAATGTGGAATCCCCTGATATGAGACCTTATTTTGGAAACTACACCCCTGAAGGATTCATCCAGGGGTACAGAGAGCATTTTTAACCCCCAAGTGTTGCTATAACTTATTATCCATAAATGAATATGAAGCTGATTGTGTGAAGTGAAAATGACCATTTTTCCAGGAATACGTCATTTCAGTGCGTAATATATTGTGCCCGACTTGTATCAGAGATGAACGTTCTAAAAGCTGTTGTGCCCGGGATACCCACTTACCAGTTTTTGGAGTGTCTCTGATGACATAAGTTGGGCACAACATATCGGGCACTAAAATGGCGAATCTCTGAAAAACTTTCATTTTTAACTTCTCATTATCAGTTGCGATTTCATTTCTGGAAACTAAATAAATGCAACACTCAGGGGTTAATAATGCTCGCTACGCCACTTGATAAATCCCATCAGTGGGGTAATGTCCAAAATGGGGTGACATGTCTGCAGATTCCACTTTATTGGCAATTCAGGGTCTTTGCAAAAGTGACGTCCAAAAACCAAAATAGCGCTCCTTCCCTTCTGTGCCCGAACAGCCGATTCTACCCACATATGGCATTAAGTCCGTTATCCGGGGTACACCAGTGTCATACATGTCGGCATACACTGCCATTTGGGTACACAGCAGGGCGCAGATGTGAAGGAGCGATATGTGCTTTTGGAGTGCAGACTTAGATTGTTGGTGTTTGGACACCATGTCACATTTGCAGAGACCCAAAATTGCCCCTACAAAATGGGGTCACTTCTTGGGGAATTCCAGTTTACTGGAACCTGGAACCTCCAGGGCTCTGCAAAAACATCATGGTGCCCAGAGGGTCCCTCTAAATCTGTACCCCAAAAGCTAAAAAGCGCAGTGCTCCTTCTCTTCTGAGCCCTGCTGTGTTCCCAAGCAGCAGTTTACACCCACATATATCATTTTTGTGCAGGTCTCTGACAACACAAAGTGGGGGCAACGTTTTGGGCACCGAAATGGCATATTTCTTTCAAAATTTCAATTTTCATTTTGTACATTAATTTTTGGGAAGCATTTTTAGGCTCAAAATGATAATACCCTTTGATACATTCTTTGATGGGTGTAGTTTTTAAAATGGGGTCACTTTTGAGGGGTTTCTATTGTATTGATACTTTAGGGGCTGAGCTAATGCGACATGGCACCTGAAAACTATTCCAGCCACATCTGCCCTCCAAAACCCAAATAGCGCTCTTACCATTCTGAGCCCCACCATGTACCCATACAGCAGATTATAGCCACATATGGGATATTGCCGTGTTCAGGAGAAATTGTGTAACAAACTGTGGGGGGCTTTTTCTCTTTTAACCCCTTGTGAAAATGAAAACTTTGGGGATAAAGGGACATTTTAGTAATTTTTAACCTACACATCCCAAGGTTAGTAAAATCTGTGAAACGGCTATAGGGTCAAACTACTCACTATACCCCTCAATGAATACCTTAAGGGGTCTAGTTTATAAAATGGGGTCATCTATGGGGGTTTTCAATTGTTTTGGTAACTCAAATCTTGTTTGAATATGCAATGGGCCTAAAATATCTGCAAGCAAAATTTGTGTCTTGAAATCCAGTTGGTGCTCCCATCTTTTTGGGCCCTACCGTGCGTCCGTACATAGGATTAAGGCCACAAACTGTACATTTTTGAACACGGGAGAAATGGGGTCATCTATTTTGGGGTGTTTTTCTTTATTTTCATGCCTTGTGTGCAAAAAAACTGCCTTTAGGGGGCATTCACACTACGTATATTGAAGCTTATTCTGAACGTAAAACACATTCAGAATAAGCACCGTATAAAGCAGCTCCATTCATTTCTATGGGAGCCGGAATACGAGCGCTCCCCATAGAAATGAATGGGCTGCTTCTTTCACTGCGAGCAGTCCCATTGAAGTGAATGGGAAGTGCCGGCGTATACGGCAAGCTCTGCTCATGCCGAGCCGTACACGCCGGCACTTCCCATTCACTTCAATGGGACTGCTCGCAGTGAAAGAAGCAGCCTATTCATTTCTATGGCGAGCGCTCGTATGCCGGCTCCCATAGAAATGAATGGAGCTGCTTTATACGCCGCTTATTCTGAACGTGTTTTACGTTCAGAATAAGCTTCAGTATACATAGTGTGAATGCCCCCTTAAAATGACTCTTATGTGTAAAAAATATGAGAATTTTTTGTTTGACACAAATTCTTTTAAAACCTATGGGGTCAAAATACTCATTATACCCCTCAATGAATACCTCAAGGGGTCTAGTTTATAAAATGGGGTCATTTTTTGGGGTTTTAAATTATTTTGGTAACTCAAATCTTGTTTGAATGCGCAATGGGCCTGAAACATTTGGAAGCAAAAATTTTGTCTTGAAATCCAGTTGGTGCTCCCTTCTTTTTGGGCCCTACCGTGCATCCATACATTGGATTAAGGCTACAAAGTGTACATTTTTGAACACAGGAGAAATGGAGTCATCTACTTTGGAGTGTTTTTCTTCATTTTCTTGTGATAAGTGCAAAAAAACTGCCTATAAAATGACACTTTTGTGTAAAAAAAATATGAAATTTTTTTGTTTGATGCAAATTTTCTAAAAACTTTTGAGGTCAAAGTACTCACTATACCCTTCAATGAATACCTTAAGGGGTCTAGCTTATAAAATGGTGTCATTTATGGGGGGTTTCAATTGCTTTGGTAACTCAAATCTTGTTGAAATGTGCAATGGGCCTAAAATATCTGCAAGCAAAATTTGTGTTTTGAAATCCATTTGGCCCTCCCGACCTCTTGGGCCCTAAGGTGCGTCCGTACATAGGATTAAGGCCACAAACTGTAAATTTTTTAACATGGGAGAAGTGGGGTGATATATTTTGGGGTGTGTTTCTTCTTTTTGATGTGTTGTGTGTAAAAAAACTGGCTTTAACCCCTTAGCGACCCTTGACGTAACTGTACGTCATGGGTCGCATGGGGATGTATGGGTCGAGCTCACACGCTGAGCTCGCTCCATACACGACAGATGCCGGCTGTATCATACAGCCAGGACCTGCCAATAACAGCAGCGGTCGGTGCCCGAGCCGATCGCTGCTGTTAACCCTTTACACACTGCGGTCAAACGTGACCGCAGTGTGTAAACGGCGCCGGCGGCATGGGCGCCGCCATGTTTCGCCGATCGCCGCCCTCCTGAACGTCACATGAGGGCGGTGATCGGTTGCTATGACAGCCGGAAGCCTATTGAAGGCTTCCAGGCTTGTCTCTGCACTAGATCTATTAGACGATGCCAGAGGCATCATCTGATAGAAGTGCTGGGATTCTGCTATTCACTGCAGTACTGTAGTATTGCAGTGAATAGTATGAGCGATCAGACTCCCTAGGTTTCAAGGTACCTAAGGGGTCTGATCATAAATGTAACAGAAGAAAAAAAAAAGTTTTTAAAAGTATTAAAAAAATAAAAAAAATATAAAAGTTCAAATCACCCCCCTTTCCCTAGATTAGCTATAAAAGTAATTAAAGAACATTAAACATAAACATATTAGGTATCCCTGCGCTCCAAAATGCCCGAACTATTAGAATATTAAAACATTTATCCCGTACTGCGAACGGCGTAGCGGCAAAAAAAATAAAAACAGCCAAAAAGCGTTTTTTTCAACACTTTGCCTCCTATAAAAAATTGAATAAAAAGTGATCAAACCATCAGATCTTTCCCCAAATGGTATCAATAGAAACGTCATCTTGTCCCGCATAAAAAGACACCACAACCAGCTCCATACATGGAAATATGAAAAAGTTACAGGTGTTAGAACATGATGACACAAAATTTTTTTTCTATTTTGCAAAGTTTATCATTTTTTTAAAAGTATCAAAACATTTCAAATACTATATAAATTTGGTATCACCGCGTTCGTACTGACACGTAGAACACAGGTAACATGTCATTTGTACCAAACAGTGAACGCTGTAAAAATTAAACCCATAAGAAAATGGCGCAAATGCATTTTTTCTCCAATTGCACCTCATTCTGAATTTTTTTCCAGCTTCCCAGTACATTGCACAGCATATTGAATGATGCCATTACAAAGTACAATTTGTCCCGCAAACAATAAGCCATCATGTGACTCTGTGAACTGAAAAATGAAAAAGTTATGGCTCTTGAAATGTGAGGAGGGAAAAACGAAAATGCGAAACCAAAAAATGGCCGGGTCCTTAAGGGGTTAAAATGACACATATTTGAAGAAAATGAAAATGTAATTTTTTTCATCATTTGTAATAATTCTTGCAAAACAATATTTGTTTGATCAAAATGCTCACTATACCCCTCAAGGAATACCTGAAGGGGTCTAGTTTTACAAATCGGGTCATTTAATGGGAGTTTCTGTCATTATGCCACCTATTCCTGTCTGCAAACATACCGTATTTTCCGGACTATAAGGCGCACATAAAAACCTACGATTTCCTCAGAAATCGTAAGTGCGGCTTATAGTCCGGTGCGGCTTATATATGGATGGAAGCGGCGGCAAAGTCTGCGTGCCGCTTCCATACATACATAAAAGGCACCGTAAGGGTGCATTCACACTACAGAACGCCGGCGTGTAATCACAGCCATACACGCCGGCGTGACAGCAGGGCTGCCGGACACTTCCTATTCATTTCTATGGTAGCCAGCATGCGAGCGCTCCCCATAGAGATGAATGGAAAAAAGCAGTCCATTCATTTCTATGGGGAGCGCTCGCATGCCGGCTCCCATAGAAATGAAAGGGAAGTGTCCGGCAGCCCTGCTGTCACGCCGGCCTGAAACAGAACGTGAAACTTACCCAGCGGTGCAGGGCGGGCGGGCATTCAGGCCTCCTCTTCCTCCGATGTTCCGTCCTTCTCCTCCGGCGCTCGCTGATAATGGCCGGGGCGCATGCGCAATATCATAATGCTTCTACTACGGCTACGCATGCGCCCAGGCCATTATCAGTTAGCGAGCGGCGGAGGAGGAGGACGGAACATCGGAGGAAGAGGAGGCCTGAATGCCCACCCTGCACCGCTCGGTAAGTTTCACATTCTGTTTCAGGCTTTTATTTTAAAACGGGGGGGGGGGGGGGGGGGTAGTTTAATATGACTTTTACGGTTGGGCTCTATCAGCATGATTTTGCTGATAGAGCCCCTCCTCGCCTGCCGAGCGCTTCCAATAGAAGCGGCTGGCACGCGGGGGGTTAAGCGGCCACTGGCAAAGTCTGCCTGCCGGCGCTTTCAATAACATATAATGCGCACCGGACTGCGGCTTATAGTCCGGTGCGCCTTATATATGAACCGAGACGGACTATAAGGCGCTCATGGGCAATGCGGCTTATAGTCCAGTGCGCCTTATAGTCCGTAAAATACGGTAGCTTGGTACAGGAAAAAATCACAAACTCCAAATTTCCAAAATTTGCTTATAAACTTGATAAACTTCTAAATTGTCTAAATTACTCAAATATGTTAAAATTATTTCAAATATGCTTGAAACACAAAAGGAACATTTGGAAGTATATAACTACTAACTTTTTTGCCCTGTATTATTGTGCATATGTGAGATATCGCAGCTGAAAGTGGAAAACATTGAAAAATTTTAAAAATTTTCAGCATTTGCGAGTTTTTTAATAAATTTACACAAGTTATATCAGTCTAATTTTACCTTCTCAGTAAAGTACAACATGTCATGAAAAAACAATATCAGAATCGCTTGGATGCCTAAAACTGTTACAGAATTATTCACTGATAAAGTCACACAGGGCAAATTTCCAAAATTTGGCTTGATCATTAAGGTCCAAAATAGGCTGGTCACTAATATAATAACTGTTACAGAGATTGTATGGAATTAGGAAAAGTCTCTTTTATTAGACACACTGTTACCCCCAATCCAGTACATGGAGCTGAGCTGAGACAAACCATTAGCTGATATTGTTTCCAAAAAAGCAGATCCTTTTGGTTAACACTTCATGTAAGTCAGTAATAAAAGCTTATATTTTTTATGAGACATCTTTAAAAGGAGTCTGTCATCTGAATAATCAATGTTAAGCTACCACAGCACCTTATAGGTCTCATCCCCCTCACCAAGCTCCTACCTCCATACTGGTGAACTGATTCTACATTACTGGGGAAAAAAAATTTTCAGCAATATGCTAATGTGCTACAAGGTTCAGAGCCCGACATTACCAGTTTAGGATCTCAGCCAAAAATCCTGCCTAGCACTGCCCTCCTAATCACCATTGACAAATTGTCAAGCAGGCTAAGCAAGACTCTCACTATCTCCCCTAAGAGTCCTTTCTGGATTTACTCTACTTCTTAGGGAGCCTGCATACGGCATAAACCCTCGCTCATTCTGAACGTAAAACTCGTTCAGAGTGAGCGGCGTAAAAATTAGATCCCATTGACTTGAATGGGTGCCGGCATACGCAGGCTCCCCATTGATATCAATGGGAGGCTTTTTTCCCTATTGCTTTCAATGTATTACGCGCATATCACATTGAAAGCAATAGGTAAAAAAGCCTCCCATTGATTTCAATGGGGAGAGTGCATATGCCGGCACCCATTCAAGTCAATGGGATCTGTTTTTTACACCGCTCACTCTGAATGAGTTTTACGTTCATAATGAGTGAGGGTTGGTTCACACTAGCGCTTGTATTCCGTCCGCAAGGAGTCCGCATGGAAACCCCCCGGACGGAATACCAACGCTAATGCAAGCGCTGTGCAGTTAAGCACACGGAGCCCACAGACTATAATGGGCTCCATGTGCTTGCCGCGCACTGCCCGCACAATTAATTTGTGAGGGCAGTGCGCAGCAAGCACACGGAGCCCATTATAGTCTATGGGCTCCATGTGCTTCGCAAGCACATCGCTTGCAATTGCGATTGCATTCCGTCCGGGGGGTCTCCATGCGGACTCCTTGCGGACAGAATACAAGCGCTAGTGTGAACCAACCCTGAGCGTTTACTCCGTGTGCAGGCTCTCTTACTTAGAAAACCTGTTCCAAATCACACAAACCTATATATCACAGGGCATAGCTTTTCTCCTGCTCTCACATAGGACAGCACATCTGAGCGGTGTTGTGGTGTTAGATTTTCCTACGTTTATGCTTAAACTTCTATGTAAGGTCTTGTTAAGTCACGTTCCTAAGTATTTGTGTATAATTTTCTTTCTCTTCACGTTTCCCTGGAGGAAGAGAAGATGATGCGGAAAAGGAAGAGAGAACGTATTTCCCAGTAAGTGCGATAGTGTATATCACTGTATTACAAAGATCAGTCAATGGTGGCCTGTCTTTAGAATAGGTCATCAATATCAGATCAGTAAGGGTGAGTTCACACTGAGTATACGCCAGCTTATTCTGAATGTAAAACACGTTCAGAATCAGTGGCGTATAAAGCAGTTCCATTCATTTCTATGGGAGCCGGCATACGAGCGCTCCCCATAGAAATGAATGGGCTGCTTTTTTCACTACGAGCAGTCCTATTGAAGTGAATGGGAAGCGCTCGCGTGTACGGCTCGGCATGAGAAGAGTTAGCCATACACACGAGCACTTTCCATTCACTTCAATGGGACTGCTCGTAGTGAAAAAAGCAGCCCATTCATTTTTATGGGGTGCGCTCGTATGCCGAGTCCCATAGAAATGAATGGAACTGCTTTATACGCCGCTGATTCTGAACGTGTTTCAGAATAAGCTGGCGTATACTCAGTGTGAACTCACCCTAAGAGTCTGTCAAATGACACCACCACCTATCATCTAATTTCCACTCAGAGCCAGTAGAAGATGGCTTCATCCACTATGTAGTGGCCTTGTAGTTCTATGGCAGCTCAGCTCCCATTCACTTGAAGCAAAGACATTACACAGTTTAAGGAGCCATCTAAGGAGCCAACTCTTTACATATATCATCTGATCCGTGTGGGAAGGGGGGCGGTCAGATGTTGGAGCTACTGAAGTAATATTAATGACCTAACCTAAGGATAACACATCAATATCTAATCTTGGACAGACACTTTAATACGAGATTGACCCATGAGGAGACCAGGGTGAATGTTACCTTTTGTTATTAAGTGTTTGCACCTTACACATACTATACTGCAAAAACCAAATCATGCATAATTCTTTAAAGATTCACTTATCTTGTCACTTGGGGTTTGTAGACTTCTAAACTACAGAGCCATATGCACTCCTTGTACCTATGAATGGGCCCTTTATACAATGGAAGATTATTCCCCTAGATGAATGCAGTGTATTTAAGAGAAAGAAATCTTCTTACTATGGCATCTGATGACACATGGCTCTGTATACAATCTCTCAGATATCATAAGAATGAATAGTAGAAACCTCTACATGGTACAATATTAATTCATAGGCACATTGTGGCCCACTATGGTCCTATATATGTCCTTTTTTACCATATTTTGGAACCTGGATAAACTATAATGGGTCGTGAACATGAGGCTTAATATAGTTTCTTCTCTCACAGTTCACGGACGGACCCTGAGGAGGAAGCCAAGAAGAGGAAGATGGAGGACAGCGTCTTGCAGAAAGAAAAGACTGCTTACTTCAAACTCCTGGGTAAAATACTCCTTCCAGCCCCTACAACCTGACGGAAAGTATCTTATTTTTACACAAAAGTATGCATAATGGGTCTAAAGAGACTGCTGCATAGTGGCATGGCCACAGGCTGGTATTATTACGCTGGGAGGGGCTTAAACCTATGGCCCTTCCCACCCGGGTAATATCAGGCTTCTGCTACTTGTTATATCTGGCAGGTTATACCCAGTCAGATATAACAAGTAGGAGGGTGGGAAGGGCCACAGTTTATGACCCTTCGCATACCAGGCCACGGCTTCTCCAATGCCTGCCCTTTTCTTAAGATACACCCCTGACAGCGTTGGGTACCAGTGTAATAACTGAGGGTTTAGTGCCAGCCTTTTCACAGGCTAAGGGCCCCTTCAACGGAGTATATGCTCGCTGATTCTGAACGTGTAAACATTCCGAATCAGCAACGTTTAAAACAGATCCCATTGCTTTCTATGGGAGCCGGCATACGTGCGCACCCCATAGAAATGAATGGGCTGCCTTAGCAGAGCGCCGGCATGACTGCTGGTTGTAGGTAGTTTAGGGGAGGCGGAGGTATCCTACTTACCCTCCCCATCTTCATAGCAGCGCTGGTGCTGCTATTCGTCCCGGCAGCGGAAATGGTGGGCGGGGCTAAGCGAGGCTTCCGGCGGTTGCACCGGAGAGCCTCACTTGTGGGCATTGCAGCTGGCTGGATGCTGTGCACTGTGCTCCGTGTGCACAGGAAAGCCGGCTGCTGCCTCTACTGTTGTATCCATTGTCCCTGCTGCTATAGGATGAGCTGGGAGATGCCCGCTGTGCATATGCTGCGGGGAGTTCACTCTCCCAGCTCACTCAAGAGGCAGACGCAGCAGCCGGCATACAGCAGAGGCGCAGCCGGCTTTCCTGTGCACACGGAGCACAGTGCACAGCATCCAGCCGGCTGCAATGCCCACGAGTGAGGCTCTCCGGCGCAACCGCCTGAAGCCTCGCTTAGCCCCGCTCACCATTTCCGCTGCCGGGACAAATAACAGCACCAGCGCTGCTACAAAGATGGGGAGGGTAAGTAGGATACCTCCACCTCCCCCCCCACTAAACTACCTACAACCAGCAGTCATGCCAGAGCTCTGCTAAGGAAGTCGCACCATAATAAGACATTCCTCCGAAAATAAGACAGGTCCTATATTTAGGACAAGGATTTAATATAAGACACTGTCTTATTTTCGGGGAAACACGGTATTATTACAATGTGTTGTATTATGTAGATTTAGTATACTTACAGACAAAACATAGTATAGTATATAGAATACAATGTATCAGTAAAAGTATACACAATGATAAAGCAGTTTGTTCTTTTGCTGTAGATATAAAGATATTCTGAACATTTCAGAAGGTATTGATGAAATACATTAAACTAATATCTTATTTTTGTTACTTTGATAGACGACGAGGACATCAAGCTGTACCTAGACAGGGACAGATGTCTTAAGACCTCAGACAAGGTATCATGATATAGAGGGAAAGAATAGAAAATATTCCTGAGCTTTGCAAACTATGACCTGATATCAGTATTAGATACTATACAATGATATATAACCCCAATCTATGCTGCAGTCAGGTTGTAACTAGATATCAGTATACACAAGAATATACTGAGCTCATATATCTGTATTGCATACTATTATGTATTAGGAAACCTATGGCAAACTTCTAACTCTCCTTTTATCCCACTAGTATCTCCTGGCGATGGTCCTGACCTACTTTAGAAGAGCCAAGCTGCGTATAAAGGAATATCGCCAGTATTTCTTTCCTTCTCTGTAAGTTTCTATTATTATTATCCCAATCTATACCTATAGTATGTGTTTCAGAGAAGACAGTCGTCAAATTCCCTTTCTAGGCTTATAACAGCCATTAATTGTACAACCGTAGATATAGTGAGCTACAACACTCTGCTATTAACATGCCATTCATACTCTTCTAGACAACAGTTCTCCTCATTACCTTTTTTTTTACATGTTCTATAATTTCTTTGCCCTACTTTTTATTTCTTCCAGGTTTTTAGCAAACCAGTTTGAAGAAGATGAAGAATTTCGAGAGGAGATCTACGCCTGGACCCCTGGACGGACATTAAGGACGATTAAGAGGAACCAGCTGCTTCACCTTCGTGACCTAATGCTCATCAAGATGGACTTCAGAGCTTGGGTAGAAAAGGAAACCTGCGATCTGGTGTGTAGCATAAACCAGAAAGATGTAAACTTTGAACTAAAGCTTGTGGTGATTCTAATAATTGTAGATTATGTTAAATTCTAGATCATGGCACAAGACCCCGACCACTGGGCATGGAAGAGACAGAGAGAAGACCATCACAGCTGGGCTATACGCTGGTTCAGGAGGGATATTTCAGAATTCACCATAAGAGGCCCATGGACCACCCTTCCAACCTGCTCTCTTTGTAACCCCATTCTAGATTCGAGCAAGGAAGAAGAGGAGAAAGACATTCATCATCAGACAGACACAGAGGAGAAACCCGGAACATCAGTCACAATCATCTCAGGTAAGTGTATCCATTGTGTGAAAGAGAACTTCAAGTAGGGAGCCATTCACATGACGTTTCTGCTGTCCATTCAGCAGATCCGTTCAATTGATCTATTTTTTTTAATAGTAAATATGGATACAAATATGCAGAATTAAAAAGCAGAGCCATGAATACTGGTGTGTAGAAATGGGCGAACCTCACTAGATTTGTTTCCACAAATATTTGTGAGGTTTGCCCCTCCCCCCTTCTTTTCCAAAAGTGCTATTATTATATCTGGGGTCATCTCAGACACCAGAATATAATTAGTGCAGCCCCAAGGGGGTGAGTGAAAATAACAAACAGCTCCTTTGCATCTTCTTCTAGCCAAGGAGGTCGGGGGTTGGAACCACTTCTATGGGATTGTTATGGCATATTGTAGAACCTTAAATACCTTTTCAATGAGAAGTTGCTGTAGAAAAGCTTGGTAACATTGCTCTGCTTCTATTCTATAATAAATGTGTTACTAAAGTTTTCCTTCTATCATTTCTACTTATATGTACAGCAACCAGACCAACAAGAAGAAGAAGAAGAAGAAGAAGAAGAAGAACTAAGAAGACACGATGGAAGACATCGACCAGACGTCCAAGGAGAACAGCAGCACAGGATGAAGACCGAAATCATGGAGAGAAGTATCCTCCATAGTCACACACACATAAATACACTCGTTACATCACTATACACAGTCACTGCACATACACACAATCATCACACACATGCATAGACATATACATTGATACTTGCTCTAGCGGTCGCCTCCCTTAGTATGCCCAGAGGAGGGGCAATACAGTGGCCATGGTTTCCCTGCAGGTTTCCTCCACTGGGGGTTTTTCCTGCCCTGAGTGTTGCTGTACGCTCTTCGTGAGTGATGGGAGGTAACCAGCACATATAAAAATAGATAGAATAAAATACATAGAATAAATTTCACATTAACTTTCTTTATCGCCTCCGTGTTATTTCTTCTATTTTTGTGTGTGAATACGTGTTTTATTTACAATCTATAAAGCCTGCAGAACCTTCTACGCCATCAGAAGACAACTGTACCACCTCAAACCACCGGTGAGGGTCTGGCTGAAGATATTTGACGCTGTCATCTCCCCGATCCTTCTCTATGGCAGCGAGGTTTGGGGCCCAGCCACCTACCCAGACCAGTCAAGGTGGGATTCCAGCTCAATAGAGAACTTCCACCTGGAGTTCTGCAAATACCTGCTCCATGTCCATCGCAACACCACCAACATGGCCTGCAGGGCAGAGCTAGGCAGACTCCCCCTATGGCTCACCATACAGAAGAGGGCGCTAGCTTTCCAGGCACACATCCAGGTGAGCAAGCCCGACTCCTACCACCACCAAGCCTGGCTAAGCCACCCGAGCAAACCAGACACTCACCAACCAAACAACAGCCAACCACCAAACCGAAAACACCAACAGACGATAACCAAGGCCGAAATAAAGGCGACCACAGAGGCAAACAGAGAGCGGTACTTTGAAGAATGGAGATACGAAATAAATAACTCCAAGAAACTCACCGTGTACCAATCCCTACAAAGGGACTACACCATGGCCACCTACCTGGAGAGAATACGCCACCCCAAACACAGACAAGCCCTGAGCCGATACAGACTGAGCGCCCACAACCTAGAGATAGAGACGGGGCGATACAGGCAGACGTACAAGCCACGGGAGAACAGACTGTGCCAGCACTGTGACCAGGGGGCCCTAGAAGACGAGACCCACTTCCTGCTACACTGCACCAAATACTCAGCTGTGAGGGCCGTCTACTACCAAAGACTCTCTGCCCACAAGAGGCCACTGTGGAGATCGCTGCTCAATACGTGTCCAGCTGTCACCAAACAAGAGGAAGATGAGACTCCACGGACTGTTATATTTATCCCAATACACACTGACTACCTATATACACTGTACAGTATATACACAGTCACACACTGACTACCTATATACACTGTACAGTATATACACACAGTCACACCCTGACTACCTATATACACTGTACAGTATATACACATAGTCACACACAGACTACCTATATACACTGTACAGTATATACACAGTCACACACTGACTACCTATATACACTGTACAGTATATACACAGTCACACACTGACTACCTATATACACTGTACAGTATATACACAGTCACACACTGACTACCTATATACACTGTACAGTATATACACACAGTCACACACTGACTACCTATATACACTGTACAGTATAAACACAGTCACACACTGACTACCTATATACACTGTACAGTATATACACACAGTCACACACTGACTACCTATATACACTGTACAGTATATACACATAGTCACACACTGACTACCTATATACACTGTACAGTATATACACAGTCACACACTGACTACCTATATACACTGTACAGTATATACACACAGTCACACACTGACTACCTATATACACTGTACAGTATATACACAGTCACACACTGACTACCTATATACACTGTACAGTATATACACAGTCACACACTGACTACCTATATACACTGTACAGTATATACACATAGTCACACACAGACTACCTATATATACTGTACAGTATATACACACAGTCACACACTGACTACCTATATACACTGTACAGTATATACACACAGTCACACACTGACTACCTATATACACTGTACAGTATATACACACAGTCACACACTGACTACCTATATACACTGTACAGTATATACACAGTCACACACTGACTACCTATATACACTGTACAGTATATACACACAGTCACACACTGACTACCTATATACACTGTACAGTATATACACATAGTCACACACTGACTACCTATATACACTGTACAATATATACACATAGTCACACACTGACTACCTATATACACTGTACAGTATATACACACAGTCACACACTTGACTACCTATATACACTGTACAGTATATACACAGTCACACAAATCAAATCAAAAAAGCTTTATTGGCACGTCCGAATAGATATTTGGCATTGCCAAAGCTAGTAGAGTGGGGGGGGGAGTTGGGCTCGGGTGGGAGAGTGGTGGGGGTGGTGTGGGTGGTTTGGGGTATAACAGTCCATGGAGTCTCATCTTCCTCTTCGTTGGTGACCGTTATATGGGGAGGTGGGGTGGGGCAGGGCGGTTGGTTTGGGGTATAACAGTCCGTGGAGTCTCATCTTCCTCTTCGTTGGTGACTGCTATATGGGGAGGTGGGGTGGGGTGAGGTGGGGCGGGTGTTTTGGGATAAATATAACAGTCCGTGGAGTCTCATCACACACTGACTACCTATATAGACTGTACAGTATATACACACAGTCACACACTAACTACCTATATACACTGTACAGTATATACACACAGTCACACACTGACTACCTATATAGACTGTACCGTATATACAGTCACACACTGACTACCTATATACACTGTACAGTATATACACACAGTCACACACTGACTACCTATATAGACTGTACAGTATATACACATAGTCACACACTGACTACCTATATACACTGTACAGTATATACACACAGTCACACACTGACTACCTATATACACTGTACAGTATATACAGTCACACACTGACTACCTATATACACTGTACAGTATATACACATAGTCACACACTGACTACCTATATACACTGTACAGTATATACACACAGTCACACACTGACTACCTATATAGACTGTACAGTATATACACAGTCACACACTGACTACCTATATACACTGTACAGTATATACACAGTCACACACTGACTACCTATATACACTGTACAGTATATACACAGTCACACACTACCTATATACACTGTACAGTATATACACAGTCACACACTGACTACCTATATACACTGTACAGTATATACACAGTCACACACTGACTACCTATATACACTGTACAGTATATACACACAGTCACACACTGACTACCTATATACACTGTACAGTATATATACACACAGTCACACACTGACTACCTATATACACTGTACAGTATATACACACAGTCACACACTAACTACCTATATACACTGTACAGTATATACACACAGTCACACACTGACTACCTATATAGACTGTACAGTATATACAGTCACACACTGACTACCTATATACACTGTACAGTATATACACACAGTCACACACTGACTACCTATATACACTGTACAGTATATACACAGTCACACACTGACTACCTATATACACTGTACAGTATATACACATAGTCACACACAGACTACCTATATACACTGTACAGTATATACACAGTCACACACTGACTACCTATATACACTGTACAGTATATACACACAGTCACACACTGACTACCTATATACACTGTACAGTATATACACAGTCACACACTGACTACCTATATACACTGTACAGTATATACACACAGTCACACACTGACTACCTATATACACTGTACAGTATATACACATAGTCACACACTGACTACCTATATACACTGTACAATATATACACATAGTCACACACTGACTACCTATATACACTGTACAGTATATACACACAGTCACACACTGACTACCTATATACACTGTACAGTATATACACATAGTCACACACTGACTACCTATATACACTGTACAGTATATACACAGTCACACAAATCAAATCAAATCAAAAAAGCTTTATTGGCACGTCCGAATAGATATTTGGCATTGCCAAAGCTAGTAGAGTGGGGGGGGGGGGGGGAGTTGGGCTCGGGTGGGAGAGTGGTGGGGGTGGTGTGGGTGGTTTGGGGTATAACAGTCCATGGAGTCTCATCTTCCTCTTCGTTGGTGACCGTTATATGGGGAGGTGGGGTGGGGCGGTTGGTTTGGGGTATAACAGTCCGTGGAGTCTCATCTTCCTCTTCGTTGGTGACTGCTATATGGGGAGGTGGGGTGGGGCGGGTGTTTTGGGATAAATATAACAGTCCGTGGAGTCTCATCACACACTGACTACCTATATAGACTGTACAGTATATACACAGTCACACACTGACTACCTATATACACTGTACAGTATATACACACAGTCACACACTAACTACCTATATACACTGTACAGTATATACACAGTCACACACTGACTACCTATATAGACTGTACAGTATATACAGTCACACACTGACTACCTATATACACTGTACGGTATATACACACAGTCACACACTGACTACCTATATAGACTGTACAGTATATACACACAGTCACACACTGACTACCTATATACACTGTACAGTATATACACACAGTCACACACTGACTACCTATATACACTGTACAGTATATACAGTCACACACTGACTACCTATATACACTGTACAGTATATACACATAGTCACACACTGACTACCTATATACACTGTACAGTATATACACACAGTCACACACTGACTACCTATATAGACTGTACAGTATATACACAGTCACACACTGACTACCTATATACACTGTACAGTATATACACAGTCACACACTGACTACCTATATAGACTGTACAGTATATACACAGTCACACACTGACTACCTATATACACTGTACAGTATATACACAGTCACACACTGACTACCTATATACACTGTACAGTATATACAGTCACACACTGACTACCTATATAGACTGTACAGTATATACACACAGTCACACACTGACTACCTATATACACTGTACAGTATATACAGTCACACACTGACTACCTATATAGACTGTACAGTATATACACAGTCACACACTGACTACCTATATACACTGTACAGTATATACACACAGTCACACACTGACTACCTATATAGACTGTACAGTATATACACACAGTCACACACTGACTATCTATATACACTGTACAGTATATACACAGTCACACACTGACTACCTATATACACAAATCAAAAAATGCTTTATTGGCACGTCCGAATAGGTATTTGGCATTGCCAAAGCTAGTAAGGTGTGTGGGGGGGGGGGAGTTGGGTTGGGTGGGTGGTGGGTATGGGGGGGGGTTTGGGTTATAACAGTCCATGGAGTCTCATCTTCCTCTTCGTTGGTGACTGCTATATGGGGGGGGGGGGTTGGAGGTGGGGGGGGGCAGGGCGGTTGGTTTGGGGTATAACAGTCCGTGGAGTCTCGTCTTCCTCTTCGTTGGTGACTGCTATATGGGGAGGTGGGGGCGGGGCGGGTGTTTTGGGATAAATATAACAGTCCATGGAGTCTCATCTTCCTCTGATTTGGTGACAGCTGGACACGTATTGGGCAGCGATCTCCACAGTGGCTTCTTCTTCTCCCAGTAGGATGTAGAGTTTCCTCTTCTCGTCTGCAGATCTGAAGTCTGGGATGTGGGCAGAGAGTCTTTGGTAGTAGACGGCCCTCACAGCTGAGTATTTGGTGCAGTGTAGCAGGAAGTGGGTCTCGTCTTCTAGGACCCCCTGGTCACAGTGCTGGCACAGTCTCTTCTCCCGTGGCTTGTACGTCTGCCTGTATCGCCCCGTCTCTATCTCTAGGTTGTGGGCGCTCAGTCTGTATCGGCTCAGGGTCTGTCTGTGCTTGGGATGGCGTATTCTCTCCAGGTAGGTGGCCATGGTGTAGTCCGTTTGTAGGGATTGGTACACGGTGAGTTTCTTGGAGTTATTTATTTCATTTCTCCATTCTTCAATGTACCGCTCTCTGTTTGCCTCTGTGGTCGCCTTTATTTCGGCCTTGGTTATCATCTGTTGGTGTTTTTGGTTTGGTGGTTGGCTGCTGTTTGGTTGGTGAATGTCTGGTTTGCTCAGGTGGCTTAGCCAGGCTTGGTGGTGGTAGGAGTCGGGCTTGCTCACCTGGATGTGTGCCTGGAAAGCTAGCGCCCTCTTCTGTATGGTGAGCCATAGGGGGAGTCTGCCTAGCTCTGCCCTGCAGGCCATGTTGGAGGTGTTGCGATGGACATGGAGCAGGTATTTGCAGAACTCCAGGTGGAAGTTCTCTGTTGGGCTGGAATCCCACTTTGACTGGTCTGGGTAGGTGGCTGGGCCCCAAACTTCACTGCCATAGAGAAGGATCGGGGTGATGACTGCGTCAAATATCTTCAGCCAGACCCTCACCGGTGGTTTGAGGTGGTACAGTTGTCTTCTGATGGCGTAGAAGGTTCTGCAGGCTTTTGCTTTCAGGGTTTCTATTGCTGCTTTGAAGCTTCCTGATTGGCTGAGCTCCAGCCCCAGGTAGGTGTAGCTGTTGGTTTTCTCCAGTGTGGAGCCGTTCAGTGTGAATTGTGGGGTGGTGGAGGCTTTATTGTGGCCCTTCTTCTGAAATACCATGATTTTGGTCTTCTTCTGGTTGATGGGTAGGGCCCATGTGGTGCTGAATTTTTCCAGCACTGACAGGCTTTCTTGGAGGTCTTTCTCGGTGGGGGCCAGGAGTAGGAGGTCATCGGCATACAGCAGGAACTTCACCTCTCGATTGTTCAGGGTGAGGCCTGGGGTTGGTGAGGTCTCCAGGGCTGTAGCCAGTTCATTGATATAGATGTTGAAGAGCGTTGGGCTCAGGCTACAGCCTTGTCTGACCCCTCGGGCCTGTTGGAAGTATGCGGTCCTTTTCCCATTCACCTTCACACTGCACTGGTTTCCGGTGTAGGAGCTCTTGATGACGTCGTACGTTCTTCCTCCTATTCCACTCTCTAGGAGTTTTAGGAGTAGGCCTGGGTGCCATACTGAATCAAACGCCTTCTTAAAGTCCACGAAGCAGGCGAATATCTTGCCTCTTCTGGTGTTGTGGAAGTGCGTCTTGATGAGGCTGTGCAGGGTGTAGATATGGTCTGTGGTGCGGTGGTTTGGCATGAACCCTGCTTGGCTCTTGCTGAGGACCCCGTGTTGTGTGAGGAAGGTGAGGATTCTGTTATTGATGATGCTGTTGAACAGTTTCCCCAGCGTGCTGCTGATGCAGATCCCTCTGTAGTTGTTGGGGTCATATTGGTCCCCATTCTTGTAGATGGGGGTTATGAGCCCTTTGTTCCAGTCTTCGGGGAAGTGTCCAGCATTGAGCACGAGGGTGAATAGCTTTGCCAGTGCCGCGTGTATTGCTGGAGGGCTGTATTTGATCATCTCTGGTAGGATGCCGTCAGGGCCACTGGCCTTTTTGCCTTTCAGCAGGACAATTCTTTCCTGTATATCTTTTATGGTGATTGGTGAGTCCAGAGGGTTCTGGAAGTCTTTGATGACTTTCTCCATGTCCCTCAGTTTGGTGATTATCTGTTGCTGTTCTGGAGTTAGTTCTTCTTCTGGGATGTTTTTGTAGAGACCTCTGAAGTAGTTGAGCCAGATATTGCCATTTTGGATGTGGAGAGAGTTTTTCTTGGGCTTTGTGCCCATGTGGTGCCAGGTCTCCCAGAATGAGCTGTCCTGGAGGGAGTCCTCTAGTTGCTCGATTTTGTGGGAGAGGTATCTCTGTTTCTTCTCTCTGAGGGTGCCCTTGTATTGCTTGCATAGATTGTTGTAGGCTTCCCTCACCTCCTTGTTGTTGGGGTCCCTGTGTTTTTGGTTGGAGGCTGTTCTTAGGGTATTGCGTAGTGCTCTGCAGTCGCTGTCGAACCATTTGTGGGACTGTTTGTTGGTTTGTCTTATGGGTTTGGTTCGTTTCAGGCCTGCTAGTTCTGCTGTGGTCTGTAGGATGTACTTGAGATCCTTCACCGCTCTGGTGACTCCCTGTTGGTCTGGCTGATAGGTGTTTGTATGGAAGTTTGTGAGCAGTGTCTTGATTTCGGGTCGGTTGGTTGCGTTGGTATATTCTATGGCCTGGTGGTTGGCCCATTTGAAATGTCTTGGTAGGTTGTAGAGGCCGGACTGTTGGGGCTCATGTGTGGGTGTTTTGTTCCTGGTTCTCATGTATAGTAGGATCTGGTTGTGGTCTGATAGATGGGAGTCAGGTGCGATTGTGAAGTCTTCAATGTCTGACAGGTCTGCGTCTGTAATGGCATAGTCCACCACGCTGTTGCCCACTTGAGAGTTTAGTGTGAAGCGTCCTCTGGGATCGCCTGTGGTACGTCCGTTTATTATGTACAGTCCTAGGCTTCGGCACATGTTCAGCAGTTGTCTCCCACTCTTGTTGACAATTCTGTCTTGGCTGTTTCTTCTTGTCTGTGTGGGTTCTGGGTGGTGGGTCTCACTACCGTGCGTATGTGGGTTGTCGTCCGGGGGCAGGTAGTCTATCTCTGTGCCTGTCCTTGCATTCAGGTCTCCGCATATTAGTACTCTGCCTTTGGGTTGGAAGTGGACGGCTTCCCTTTGTAGGACCTCGTAAGTGTCGGGGTCGTGGTAGGGGGACCCTGGTGGGGGCATATATACTGCACAGAGATAGATGTCCTGCTGGCCGCTGAGGATGGAGCTGCTTATTTTTATCCATATGTGATTAGTTCCACGTTTGGTAGCTTTTACGTGTTCTTTGAGCTCCTCCTTGTACCATATTAGTATGCCTCCTGAGTGGCGGCCATGTTTGGTGGTCTTATTTTTCTGGGCGGGCACTGAGAATTCCTTGTAGCCCATGGGTGTTAGGGACTCGTCATCTGCCCGGGTCCATGTCTCTAGGAGGATTTGAATGTCTATGTTTTTTAGTCTGTCTATGAAGTCTGGATCTTTTGATTTAGATCCAAAGGCTGAGGCGTTCAGCCCTTGTATGTTCCAACTACTGATAGTTAGTGATTTCATCTTCAGTGTGTAAACCTTGTAATGATCACTGTACAGTATATACACACAGTCACACACTGACTACCTATATACACTGTACAGTATATACACATAGTCACACACTGACTACCTATATACACTGTACAGTATATACATACAGTCACACACTGACTACCTATATACACTGTACAGTATATACACAGTCACACACTGACTACCTATATACACAGTACAGTATATACACACAGTCACACACTGACTACCTATATACACTGTACAGTATATATACACACAGTCACACACTGACTACCTATATACACTGTACAGTATATACACAGTCACACACTGACTACCTATATACACTGTACAGTATATACACAGTCACACTCTGACTACCTATATAGACTGTACAGTATATACACACAGTCACACACTATCTATATACACTGTACAGTATATACACATAGTCACACACTGACTACCTATATACACTGTACAGTATATACACACAGTCATACACTGACTACCTATATAGACTGTACAGTATATACACAGTCACACACTGACTACCTATATACACTGTACAGTATATACACAGTCACACACTGACTACCTATATACACTGTACAGTATATACACATAGTCACACACTGACTACCTATATACACTGTACAGTATATACACACAGTCACACACTGACTACCTATATACACTGTACAGTATATACACAGTCACACACTGACTACATATATACACTGTACAGTATATACACACAGTCACACACTGACTACCTATATACACTGTACAATATATACACATAGTCACACACTGACTACCTATATACACTCACCGGCCACTTTATTAGGTACACCATGCTAGTAACGGGTTGGACCCCCTTTTGCCTTCAGAACTGCCTCAATTCTTCGTGGCATAGATACAACATGGTGCTGGAAGCATTCCTCAGAGATTTTGGTCCATATTGACATGATGGCATCACACAGTTGCCGCAGATTTGTCGGCTGCACATCCATGATGCGAATCTCCCGTTCCACCACATCCCAAAGATGCTCTATTGGATTGAGATCTGGTGACTGTGGAGGCCATTGGAGTACAGTGAACTCATTGTCATGTTCAAGAAACCAGTCTGAGATGATTCCAGCTTTATGACATGGCGCATTATCCTGCTGAAAGTAGCCATCAGATGTTGGGTACATTGTGGTCATAAAGGGATGGACATGGTCAGCAACAATACTCAGGTAGGCTTTGGCGTTGCAACGATGCTCAATTGGTACCAAGGGGCCCAAAGAGTGCCAAGAAAATATTCCCCACACCATGACACCACCACCACCAGCCTGAACCGTTACCGATACAAGGCAGGATGGATCCATGCTTTCATGTTGTTGACGCCAAATTCTGACCCTACCATCCGAATGTCGCAGCAGAAATCGAGACTCATCAGACCAGGCAACGTTTTTCCAATCTTCAATTGTCCAATTTCGATGAGCTTGTGCAAATTGTAGCCTCAGTTTCCTGTTCTTAGCTGAAAGGAGTGGCACCCGGTGTGGTCTTCTGCTGCTGTAGCCCATCTGCCTCAAAGTTCGACATACTGTGCGTTCAGAGATGCTCTTCTGGCTACCTTGGTTGTAACGGGTGGCTATTTGAGTCACTGTTGCCTTTCTATCAGCTCGAACCAGTCTGGCCATTCTCCTCTGACCTCTGGCATCAACAACGCATTTCCGCCCACAGAACTGCCGCTCACTGGATGTTTTTTCTTTTTCGGACCATTCTCTGTAAACCCTAGAGATGGTTGTGCGTGAAAATCCCAGTAGATCAGCAGTTTCTGAAATACTCAGACCAGCCCTTCTGGCACCAACAACCATGCCACGTTCAAAGGCACTCAAATCACCTTTCTTCCCCATACTGATGCTCGGTTTGAACTGCAGGAGATTGTCTTGACCATGTATACATGCCTAAATGCACTGAGTTGCCGCCATGTGATTGGCTGATTAGAAATTAAGTGTTAACGAGAAGTTGGACAGGTGTACCTAATAAAGTGGCCGGTGAGTGTACACTGTACAGTATATACACACAGTCACACACTGACTACCTATATACACTGTACAGTATATACACATAGTCACACACTGACTACCTATATACACTGTACAGTATATACACAGTCACACACTGACTACCTATATAGACTGTACAGTATATACAGTCACACACTGACTACCTATATAGACTGTACAGTATATACACAGTCACACACTGACTACCTATATACACTGTACAGTATATACACACAGTCACACACTGACTACCTATATACACTGTACAGTATATACACATAGTCACACACTGACTACCTATATACACTGTACAGTATATACACAGTCACACACTGACTACCTATATAGACTGTACAGTATATACACATAGTCACACACTGACTACCTATATACACTGTACAGTATATACACACAGTCACACACTGACTACCTATATAGACTGTACAGTATATACAGTCACACACTGACTACCTATATAGACTGTACAGTATATACACAGTCACACACTGACTACCTATATACACTGTACAGTATATACACACGGTCACACACTGACTACCTATATAGACTGTACAGTATATACACATAGTCACACACTGACTACCTATATACACTGTACAGTATATACACACAGTCACACACTGACTACCTATATACACTGTACAGTATATACAGTCACACACTGACTACCTATATAGACTGTACAGTATATACACAGTCACACACTGACTACCTATATACACTGTACAGTATATATACACACAGTCACACACTGACTACCTATATACACTGTACAGTATATACACAGTCACACACTGACTACCTATATACACTGTACAGTATATACACACAGTCACACACTGACTACCTATATACACTGTACAGTATATACACAGTCACACACTGACTACCTATATACACTGTACAGTATATACACAGTCACACACTGACTACCCATATACACTGTACAGTATATACACAGTCACACACTGACTACCTATATAGACTGTACAGTATATACACAGTCACACACTGACTACCTATATACACTGTACAGTATATACACAGTCACACACTGACTACCTATATAGACTGTACAGTATATACACAGTCACACACTGACTACCTATATACACTGTACAGTATATACACAGTCACACACTGACTACCTATATAGACTGTACAGTATATACACAGTCACACACTGACTACCTATATAGACTGTACAGTATATACAGTCACACACTGACTACCTATATAGACTGTACAGTATATACACAGTCACACACTGACTACCTATATACACTGTACAGTATATACACACAGTCACACACTGACTACCTATATAGACTGTACAGTATATACACATAGTCACACACTGACTACCTATATACACTGTACAGTATATACACACAGTCACACACTGACTACCTATATACACTGTACAGTATATACAGTCACACACTGACTACCTATATAGACTGTACAGTATATACACATAGTCACACACTGACTACCTATATACACTGTACAGTATATATACACACAGTCACACACTGACTACCTATATACACTGTACAGTATATACACAGTCACACACTGACTACCTATATACACTGTACAGTATATACACAGTCACACACTGACTACCTATATAGACTGTACAGTATATACACAGTCACACACTGACTACCTATATACACTGTACAGTATATACACAGTCACACACTGACTACCAATATAGACTGTACAGTATATACAGTCACACACTGACTACCTATATAGACTGTACAGTATATACACAGTCACACACTGACTACCTATATACACTGTACAGTATATACACACAGTCACACACTGACTACCTATATAGACTGTACAGTATATACAGTCACACACTGACTACCTATATACACTGTACAGTATATACACACAGTCACACACTGACTACCTATATACACTGTACAGTATATACAGTCACACACTGACTACCTATATAGACTGTACAGTATATACACATAGTCACACACTGACTACCTATATACACTGTACAGTATATATACACACAGTCACACACTGACTACCTATATACACTGTACAGTATATACACAGTCACACACTGACTACCTATATACACTGTACAGTATATACACAGTCACACACTGACTACCTATATACACTGTACAGTATATACACACAGTCACACACTGACTACCTATATACACTGTACAGTATATACACAGTCACACACTGACTACCTATATAGACTGTACAGTATATACACACAGTCACACACTGACTACCTATATACACTGTACAGTATATACACAGTCACACACTGACTACCTATATACACTGTACAGTAAATACACACAGTCACACACTGACTACCTATATACACTGTACAGTATATATACACAGTCACACACTGACTACCTATATAGACTGTACAGTATATACACACAGTCACACACTGACTACCTATATACACTGTACAGTATATACACAGTCACACACTGACTACCTATATAGACTGTACAGTATATACAGTCACACACTGACTACCTATATACACTGTACAGTATATACACAGTTACACACTGACTACCTATATACACTGTACAGTATATACACACAGTCACACACTGACTACCTATATACACTGTACAGTATATACACACAGTCACACACTGACTACCTATATAGACTGTACAGTATATACACAGTCACACACTGACTACCTATATAGACTGTACAGTATATACACAGTCACACACTGACTACCTATATACACTGTACAGTATATACACAGTCACACACTGACTACCTATATACACTGTACAGTATATACAGCCACACACTGACTACCTATATACACTGTACAGTATATACACAGTCACACACTGACTACCTATATACACTGTACAGTATATACACAGTCACACACTGACTACCTATATAGACTGTACAGTATATACACAGTCACACAGTGACTACCTATATACACTGTACAGTATATACACAGTCACACACTGACTACCTATATAGACTGTACAGTATATACACAGTCACACACTGACTACCTATATACACTGTACAGTATATACACAGTCACACACTGACTACCTATATAGACTGTACAGTATATACAGTCACACACTGACTACCTATATAGACTGTACAGTATATACACAGTCACACACTGACTACCTATATACACTGTACAGTATATACACACAGTCACACAATGACTACCTATATAGACTGTACAGTATATACACATAGTCACACACTGACTACCTATATACACTGTACAGTATATACAGTCACACACTGACTACCTATATAGACTGTACAGTATATACACAGTCACACACTGACTACCTATATACACTGTACAGTATATACACACAGTCACACACTGACTACCTATATACACTGTACAGTATATACAGTCACACACTGACTACCTATATAGACTGTACAGTATATACACATAGTCACACACTGACTACCTATATACACTGTACAGTATATACAGTCACACACTGACTACCTATATAGACTGTACAGTATATACACACAGTCACACACTGACTACCTATATACACTGTACAGTATATACACAGTCACACACTGACTACCTATATAGACTGTACAGTATATACACACAGTCACACACTGACTACCTATATAGACTGTACAGTATTGTCACGGGATGGTTAGAGTCAACTGATCGAGGCACTGGAGGAGATGACCCTGCAAAGCGACCATGAGGAGGGCTGCCCCCAGGAGACAGTAGAGATACGGGAGTGGCAGGTACAGACCCAAAAGAGCAGATGGGTTGTTTTGTATGAGGAGGAATTGGCAGTGCTGGGGCTAGAAGCAACTGCAGAGCAAAGGAGTAGAGCATTACAGAGGGCTCAGGAAACGGAGAAGGAGGAACAGAGAATGGCGTATGAAAAGGAAAGAATGGCGCATGAAATGCGAATGGCTGAGATAACTGCGCGGAATTATAATCAAACGTCGACCCCCAGCCCAACAGTGAGAGAACCACCATATGTCTCCCATAAACACTTCAAGACCTTTGATGAAGCGGCTGGGGATGTTGATGGATATTTTCAGGACTTCGAACACCAGTGCCGCCTGATGGAAGTCCCAGAGAAGGATTGGGTCCGGTATCTGGTGGGGCACCTACGAGATGGGGCTGCGGAAGCTCTCAGAGCCATGGACCCTAGTGATCAGCGGGACTATGAGGCCATTAAAAGAGCGGTGCAGAAGTATTATGCAGTCACTCCAGAGTCCTACCGAGTTCAGTTCCGCTCTTTGTCTTACAATGGGGGAAGCTCCTTCCACATGTTCGCCCACAAGTTGAAGCAAGCATGCAAGCGCTGGCTAGAAGGAGAGGAGGCTGTCACAGTCGATAAGATCCTCCAAGTCATACTTAAGGAACAGTTCTTTTCCCAGTGCCCCGCTGAGATCCGTGAGTGGGTGCTGGAACGGAACCCAGCCACAGTTGAGCAAGCTGCTTCTCTTGCAGATGAGGGCCTGACCATCAAGCCGCAGTGGAAGAGGTTGTTTGCAGAGGAGCGGAAAACTACCACAGTCCGCCAGACACCCTTCAGCCAGCCACCCACCTTTCGTGTCCGGCCTCAGGATTACAATTCCCCCTCTACCCCTGCCCCAGCCCATCGGCCTCCAGCTATGAACAACCCTGTCCCTAGACAACGACCCACTGGAAGAATGCTAGAGCGCAGATGTTTTGGGTGCGGGCGGCCTGGACATTTGCAAGCTAGTTGCCCTGCTAACATGGGGGCACGGGCCACCGTGGCATCCCGGCCTATTCACTACCTGGGAACCACCCCTAGGACAGAAAGTTTGGCCCCATTTCCAGATGACTCCATGAATGACCCATCTGTTCCACCTCCAGGGGTCTATGGGATTCAGCCTTCCGCCACACATCCCGCAAACCTTCAGAGGAAGCACTTGCAGGAGGTCCTACTGGATGGCCGAACAGTTGTTGGATTCCGGGACTCGGGAGCTTTCCTAACGGTAGCGGACCCCCGAGTTGTGCGACCCGAGGCCCTAGAGGAGGGCTCTGGCATTTCTATCAAGTTGGCAGGGGGTACTCAAAGACGTATTCCTAAAGCTACCGTGGAACTCGACTATGGTTATGGACCAAAACGATGCACAATTGGTGTGATGAGCGGGCTGCCGGCCGATGTTCTGTTAGGCAACGATGTTGGAAATCTACAGTGCCACTTTGTGGGAGCAGTGACCCGAAGCCAAGCTCAGGGAGAAGCCAACATGGATCCACCGGATTTTCTGACAGATGCCAGCCCTTCAACCCTACAACTTTACCATTCAGCACCGCCGAGGGAACCAATACCAGAACGCGGATGGGTTATCCCGGCAGGAGGACATATGACCTATAGAGACTGATGTGCATTCCCCAATTTACCTGTGTAGGCCAATTGTGTCATGCACATGTTTTGAGAGGGGGAGGGGTTGTCACGGGATGGTTAGAGTCTATACTATAGGCAATGTGTAATATATATTTCATGTGGAATGTATTCTCTAACCTGTTGTATACATCAATGTGTAGTTGGCTGATTAGGGTCTAGTGTGTTAGCACATTGTATGCAAATACCTCTAACTAGTGAGGACAATGGGTGGAGATAATCTGATCGGTGTCTCCAAGAAGATGTTGGACTGTGCATTGTTCAAAAGAGACAGGGAGTCTGCTCTCCTTGGCATAGGTGAGGGGGGAAGGATCTGTGACTCAGCCCTTCCCACCCCCAGATATAGGAAGTAACAGTTTAGTATATAGTTGTAGCTTGGAGTTAGTATGTGTTAGCCGGCCTGTGCACAGCTCTGCAGAGAGCCAGAATTTAGTTACAGGACCAAGGAACCAAAGTTATCATTGGATTGTGACTTCTGTGGACTTATTGTTATTACGGTTGATGTGACCGCCGCCGGCTACTAACTTTGTGGATTACAATAAATTGCTGTTGTCTCCCGACCTCTTGCGTCCGTGTTGATTCAAAAGACCTTCCGGAGGAAGACGTATACCTTCGCTCCGTGACAACTGGTTGGCAGCGGTGGGATCAACAGCGGACAGCGAGATGGACTACAGCAGCTCAGCGATTAATGGAGCCACAACCTCAGAATACAGGAACTGGACTATGGCAAGTCTACAAGTAAGGGCCCGGGAACTAAACCTGAGTTACCAGGCAAGAACGAAAGATCAACTGATCGAGGCACTGGAGGAGATGACCCTGCAAAGCGACCATGAGGAGGGCTGCCCCCAGGAGACAGTAGAGATACGGGAGTGGCAGGTACAGACCCAAAAGAGCAGATGGGTTGTTTTGTATGAGGAGGAATTGGCAGTGCTGGGGCTAGAAGCAACTGCAGAGCAAAGGAGTAGAGCATTACAGAGGGCTCAGGAAACGGAGAAGGAGGAACAGAGAATGGCGTATGAAAAGGAAAGAATGGCGCATGAAATGCGAATGGCTGAGATAACTGCGCGGAATTATAATCAAACGTCGACCCCCAGCCCAACAGTGAGAGAACCACCATATGTCTCCCATAAACACTTCAAGACCTTTGATGAAGCGGCTGGGGATGTTGATGGATATTTTCAGGACTTCGAACACCAGTGCCGCCTGATGGAAGTCCCAGAGAAGGATTGGGTCCGGTATCTGGTGGGGCACCTACGAGATGGGGCTGCGGAAGCTCTCAGAGCCATGGACCCTAGTGATCAGCGGGACTATGAGGCCATTAAAAGAGCGGTGCAGAAGTATTATGCAGTCACTCCAGAGTCCTACCGAGTTCAGTTCCGCTCTTTGTCTTACAATGGGGGAAGCTCCTTCCACATGTTCGCCCACAAGTTGAAGCAAGCATGCAAGCGCTGGCTAGAAGGAGAGGAGGCTGTCACAGTCGATAAGATCCTCCAAGTCATACTTAAGGAACAGTTCTTTTCCCAGTGCCCCGCTGAGATCCGTGAGTGGGTGCTGGAACGGAACCCAGCCACAGTTGAGCAAGCTGCTTCTCTTGCAGATGAGGGCCTGACCATCAAGCCGCAGTGGAAGAGGTTGTTTGCAGAGGAGCGGAAAACTACCACAGTCCGCCAGACACCCTTCAGCCAGCCACCCACCTTTCGTGTCCGGCCTCAGGATTACAATTCCCCCTCTACCCCTGCCCCAGCCCATCGGCCTCCAGCTATGAACAACCCTGTCCCTAGACAACGACCCACTGGAAGAATGCTAGAGCGCAGATGTTTTGGGTGCGGGCGGCCTGGACATTTGCAAGCTAGTTGCCCTGCTAACATGGGGGCACGGGCCACCGTGGCATCCCGGCCTATTCACTACCTGGGAACCACCCCTAGGACAGAAAGTTTGGCCCCATTTCCAGATGACTCCATGAATGACCCATCTGTTCCACCTCCAGGGGTCTATGGGATTCAGCCTTCCGCCACACATCCCGCAAACCTTCAGAGGAAGCACTTGCAGGAGGTCCTACTGGATGGCCGAACAGTTGTTGGATTCCGGGACTCGGGAGCTTTCCTAACGGTAGCGGACCCCCGAGTTGTGCGACCCGAGGCCCTAGAGGAGGGCTCTGGCATTTCTATCAAGTTGGCAGGGGGTACTCAAAGACGTATTCCTAAAGCTACCGTGGAACTCGACTATGGTTATGGACCAAAACGATGCACAATTGGTGTGATGAGCGGGCTGCCGGCCGATGTTCTGTTAGGCAACGATGTTGGAAATCTACAGTGCCACTTTGTGGGAGCAGTGACCCGAAGCCAAGCTCAGGGAGAAGCCAACATGGATCCACCGGATTTTCTGACAGATGCCAGCCCTTCAACCCTACAACTTTACCATTCAGCACCGCCGAGGGAACCAATACCAGAACGCGGATGGGTTATCCCGGCAGGAGGACATATGACCTATAGAGACTGATGTGCATTCCCCAATTTACCTGTGTAGGCCAATTGTGTCATGCACATGTTTTGAGAGGGGGAGGGGTTGTCACGGGATGGTTAGAGTCTATACTATAGGCAATGTGTAATATATATTTCATGTGGAATGTATTCTCTAACCTGTTGTATACATCAATGTGTAGTTGGCTGATTAGGGTCTAGTGTGTTAGCACATTGTATGCAAATACCTCTAACTAGTGAGGACAATGGGTGGAGATAATCTGATCGGTGTCTCCAAGAAGATGTTGGACTGTGCATTGTTCAAAAGAGACAGGGAGTCTGCTCTCCTTGGCATAGGTGAGGGGGGAAGGATCTGTGACTCAGCCCTTCCCACCCCCAGATATAGGAAGTAACAGTTTAGTATATAGTTGTAGCTTGGAGTTAGTATGTGTTAGCCGGCCTGTGCACAGCTCTGCAGAGAGCCAGAATTTAGTTACAGGACCAAGGAACCAAAGTTATCATTGGATTGTGACTTCTGTGGACTTATTGTTATTACGGTTGATGTGACCGCCGCCGGCTACTAACTTTGTGGATTACAATAAATTGCTGTTGTCTCCCGACCTCTTGCGTCCGTGTTGATTCAAAAGACCTTCCGGAGGAAGACGTATACCTTCGCTCCGTGACAAGTATATACACAGTCACACACTGACTACCTATATAGACTGTACAGTATATACACACAGTCACACACTGACTACCTATATACACTGTACAGTATATACACACAGTCACACACAGACTACCTATATACACTGTACAGTATATACACAGTCACACACTGACTACCTATATACACTGTACAGTATATACACACAGTCACACACTGACTACCTATATACACTGTACAGTATATACACACAGTCACACACTGACTACCTATATACACTGTACAGTATATACACAGTCACACACTGACTACCTATATACACTGTACAGTATATACACACAGTCACACACTGACTACCTATATACACTGTACAGTATATACACACAGCCACACACTGACTATCTCTATGTGCACACAGGCAGCTCTCCCAAGCACCGCACAGCACTGCCTGCAGGTCACATGACTCCTCAGCGATCATGTGACTACGACGTCGTCCACTCACATGATGGAGAGGCGGGGAGAAGTGACGTCAGAGGTGAAAGTACCTTGAGAGGCAGAAGCGCACCTAGAGGGGCAGAGGGACAGGATGAGGCCGGGATGACTCAGGAGGTGAGCGGGGAGACGGTGTGCGGCGCCGGCCTGTGTGTTCAGCGCTATAAATAGTAGTGCTTCTGTACAGCAGCGGCCGGTGCAAGGTGCCATCTTATAAGACAAATAAAGTCATTGACCAGTGCTAGAGCTGTGTGTCTGCTGCTCTGTGTAATGTGAGCGTATAGTCAGACATGTCTGTGCACTATATACTGTACAGCTGCCTGCAGTAGTCTGTGTGCTTGTATGTGTGTATAATATATATCTGCTTGTTTATGTAATGTGGACGTACAATCAGAAATAATACTGTAGAGCTGTCTGCAGTGGTGTTTGTGATTGTATGTGTATGTAATGTAAACGTGTAGCCAGAAGTATCTGTAGACTCTATAATGTAGAGCTGCCTGCAGCAGTGTATGTTTTGGTATGTGTTTATAATAAGTATATATATATATATATACACACACACACATAAATAATGTGTGTCATCTGCTTCTTGCGTGTTTTGTGGTAACCTATTAAATGGGAATGTATGGTCAGAGAAGTCTATGTGTTATATACTGTACAGCAGCCAATAGTAGTATATGGTTTTGTTCATTAACCATTTCTGTTCACATGGTATTTACCGCTTTGGTATTCGCTGTATGACGTAAATATTGTTTTTTTGGATATGGAAATACCTAATACTTGACATTTTTCTAAATGAAAACTTTAAAATAGTTTTGTTTATCTTATTTAAGATCCGGGGGAAGGGGGTGATGCTTTTTATTTATTTAATATCTGTTAAAAACTTTTTTTCAGTTTTTCTTTTTTAAAAAAAACTTTAATTACTGCGTAACCTTTGAGGCCTACCACAGGCAAACATCAGGATGGCTCCTGCGGTATTATAAATAATGGAGCAGTGGGGACTGGCATCAGGGGTGTAAAATAAGAAAATCCCTGTGATTACAGAAAACTTTGATCACAGGCATTAGTGCCAGATCTCCAGTGTCACTGGTTATTTATAAAGGACCTTTTATGTCCATGGGTACATGCGGTTTTATATACCACTAGAAAGTTGACAGTGCACTATCGGCTTTCCCGTTATGTGCCCCGAGGGAAGCCCTATCAACGCTGTTACCGATATATTTTCGTTGTCAGAAGGACGTTCCTGATAGTCCAGCTGGGAATGCCCCTCCTGACAGTACTGTCCGTAGCTCTGTAGTGCCAGAGGGGGCGTTCCTTACCACCCAGCCATGACGCTGAGCGGTAAAGAACGCCCCCCTCTTCCTGACAGTATTCGTCCATAGACTAGTACTCGGGGGGAGGCGTTCCTCATCGCTCAGCGTCATGGCTGGGTGGTAAGGAACACCCCCTCTGACACTACAGAGCTACGGACACACTCTTTGTCATCTTAGCAGACACACTCTTTGTTCGGGTTATTAAGCAGACCCAAACAACAGAGAGCCCAGGACAAGTATTAATCTAGCGTAATACAACGGATGTAAGAAAGGAGTTAAACGTGAATGTGTAGTCAGAAATATCTATAGTCTATTTGAGATATATATGTACATAGTACAAACCAAAAGTTTGGACACACCTTCTCATTCAAAGAGTTTTCTGTATTTACATGACTGTGAAAATTGTAGATTCACACTGAAGGAATCAAAACTATGAATTAACACATGTGGAATTATATACTTAACAAAAAAGTGTGAAACGACTGAAAATATGTCTTATATTCTACGTTCTTCAAAGTAGCCGCCTTTTTATTTGATTACTGCTTTGTACACTCTTGACATTCTCTTGATGAGCTTCAAGAGGTAGTCACCTGAAATGGTCTTCCAACAGTCTTGAAGGCGTTCCCAGAAATGCTTAGCACTTGTTGGCCCTTTTGCTTCTCTCTGCGGTCCAGCTCACCCCTAACCATCTCGATTGGGTTCAGGTCTGGTGACTGTGGAGGCCAGGTCATCTGGCATAGCACCCCATCACTCTCCTTCTTGGTCAAATAGCCCTTACACAGCCTGGAGGTGTGTTTGGGGTCATTTTCCTGTTGAAAAATAAATGATGGGCCAACTAAATGCAAACCGGATGGAATAGCATGCCGTTGCAAGATGCTGTGGTAGCCATGCTGGTTCAGTATGCCTTCGATTTTGAATAAATCCCCAACAGTGTCACTAGCAAAGCACCATCACACCTCCTCCTCCATGCTTCACGGTGGGAACCAGGCATGTGGAGTCCATCCGTTCACTTTTCCTGCGTCGCATCAAGACACGGTGGTTGGAACCAAAGACCTCAAATTTGGACTCATCAGACCAAAGCACAGATTTCCACTGGCCTGATGTCCATTCCTTGTGTTCTTTAGCCCAAACAAGTCTCTTCTACTTGTTGCCTGTCCTTAGTAGTGGTTTTCTAGCAGCTATTTTACCATGATGAAAAAATGTCAAGGATGAGGTGGCACTACTGCATGCATACAAACTATGCTATGGAAAGTCAGGGGTAAATTCCTTATACTTCACTGGTGGTGCTTACAGCAAGTAAAAAAAAAAAGAAAAGCTGGGCACTCACCATTGGAAGAGTATAAAAATATTTCATACCTTTATTTCAAACATCCAAGTAAAATACAATACGGGAGGAGGCACGCCTGGGAGAGGAGAGCTGACATGTTTTATATTTACATTACGTTCATAAAAATGGCATTTTGGTCTGAATATAGGCTTAGGCTGGGGCCATGCTTGACATATTCACAGCAGCTTAGCTGCCAGTGGAATTGCAAGTGGGCCGTCCGCTACAATGTTCAGTACCAGTCTAGTGGATGGGATTTGTTATAAATCTGCAACAGAACGGTCAATTTCTTGTTGCAGGCTCATCACGGTTTGCAATGTTTGTGACGCAAAGGGTGAAAATTAGCCTAAATGCAGGACCCAGCGGCTGAGTGACAACCAGTACGGTCACCTTTTCAGCTTTCTAATCTTGAATGGAAATTCTTAGTAGTGGTGGGATGGCCTGTGCCTTTATTACTTTACTAGCCTCTGCCCGCAACTTCGTCTGTGGGTTGTTGGCATTGATGATCTGCCTATATTCAGCAAATTGCTGCCGTCGATGGTTTTCCTGCTCCAGCGTTTTAGCAGCTCTTAAGCTGTCCTGCTGCTTAACTTGTTCCTTGCACCATGCCTGTGATTATTCCGGCATCTCAGCAGCTTGCTGGGATGCCATATAATGAGCGTGTTGATGATCCGCCTGCTCTGGCGTATCAACAGCTGTCAAGTTGGCCTCTTGCTGAACATGTTCCTGGCGCTGTACCCGGGATTGTTCCGACATCTCAGCAGCTGCCTTGCTGGGACGCCATATAATGAGCGTGTTGTTGGCGTTGATGATCTACCTACTCTGGCATTTCAGCAGCTCTCAAATTGACCTGGCACTGAAGTTGTTCTTCACACCGTGCCTGTATGTGTTCTGGTATCTCAGCATCTCACTGTGATGCCATATAATGAGTGTACTGTTGGCATCGATGATCTCCCTCAGCTCCATTTGAGGAGAACTCTGTGACTTCTGGCTACTTTCATAGCTCTTGTTGTTTGCGACAAATTAGATTCTCTTTTTCCAGGCATGTTTAAAATTAACAAACTGCCAATTTGGATTAAAGGTGATTGCTCATGTCAGTGTGTCTGCAGTGCCTGGAGCAGATCAGATAATATACAAATGCCTGTACACTGAGGGTTAGCTGAGTGTTTACAAAGAGAGATAACAGCCCTGGGACCTGAGATAAGCTGCTGCAAGAGCAATGTAATATAGTATGTGAATATAAATTCATAACAGTCGTGAAACCATGTCATTTACCGGGATAAAAAGTAGCTGTGCCATATTTCATTCAAATCCATTCAGCTGTTTTTGCGTGATTGAGGAACAAACATCCAAACAACTTTCACATTTATAATATTAGTAGGAAGTAGGATAGGATAGGATTAGTAGGATAACTAGGAAGATCCGCCTAGGGAATTTGGGAAAGTTCTATGGCAGCCCCTATGAAAATTGTATTAAATGTTGGGAAGAAGGGGTAGACATTTTTACTAAATCTCATTTACAAACAAAATCTCAAGCAAGTCCTTCTAATAAAGATCCTAATAAATTCCCTTTTATTTCAGGTGCCAAAGAAAACGGATTGTGGATCCAAAGGAAGATGGATACCTACTTTCAAGCAGCAGTTGTGGATTTGGATAAACTTCTTGATGACTTTGAGCAGAATACAGGTGAGTTCTGACAATTTGGGGCATTTATCATGTTTGTTTAGGGGTGTTTATTCTAGGGCTGTGGAGTTGGGGGTCAGGAAAACAATTGTTAATATTGTAGAATTAGATGTATAGTTTATTACATACTTTCAGAGGAATCCAATAATTGGCTTTTTAATGAATTAGAGGATCTTTGATGGTTTTGACTGATCATGGCTTTCAGCCATTTATGAATGGGTCGGGCTGTGAAAAATTAGAGGAGCCCCAGTCTTTTAGGGTCCATTCACACAGAGTTTTTTGGCGAGGATTTTGGCGATGAATCCGTGTGAGAATCCACGTGGAAAGAAGCGACTCCCCGTAAAGTTCTATGGGCTAGTTAACATGACATTACGCGTGTACACATTCCATCGTGGCTGCCGCGATGGGATGCTGGTGCAGGTCACTGGCATCCCTTCGCGGCATTCAGCGATGGATTAGGCCCAAATGAATGGGCCGGAGCCTTGTGCTGCGGATGCCTCAGCTGATTCATGGAATCTGCGGCAAGATAGGGCAGCTTGCTTCTTTATTCCGCTACTAGCTTCTGCTACTAGGAAAAAAGAAGCGAGCAACTCCCATTGAAGTCAATAGGAGCCATTTTTGGCAGCAGATTTTGAGGTGGATTCCGCTCAAAATCCGCTTCCAACTTGCCCTGTGTGAACTAGCCCTATGGGTTCTGCTAGCTTTTTCATTCAGGCAGATTCTGTCTGCAAAAACCAACGCAGTCAATGGGAGGCGGAAAATCCATGTGGCATTGGCAAAAAAACTTGTGGAGAAACCGCTAGAGGTTTTTTCAAAGTCCATACATTGTGCTGGAGGAAAAAACATTTTTAATTCTTGATGCAAATTTTTTCCTCGCCAAAAAACTCTGTGTGAATGGAGGATTGTCCATGTGAAAAGAGGATTTTATAAGTTATGTTCACTCTCCGATATTGAATGGAGAGTCAACTTACAATAATATAATTCTTAAATCCAGCAATGCTATAGCTCCAGTTCCTGAGCAAAAAAGGATGATTGACAGCTCTCTCTCTATCAATCTGAAGGCTGTCAATCACTGTGTTCGTGGGAGGAGTAGCAGGAGTCTGAGGCTCTCTTAGGGCTAGTTCACACGGAGACATGGAGGAGGATTTTGACAGCGGAATCCACGTCATAATCCTCCTCCATACAATGTTAGTCTATGTAGACTGCTAGGTTTTTTTTTCCTGCTAGCAGATTTTTCTACTAGCAGAGAAAAAGAAGCGACATGACCTTTCTTCAGGCATTTTCCACCTGAAGAAAGCAATAGAAGTGAATGGGAAGCGTTTTTTACTGCGTTTTTTTTTTTTTTTCTTTTTACAAAACAACGCAACACATTTTTTGCGGCCTGTTCTCTTAAAGGATGGGAAAACCGCCTGGAAGTGGTTTTTACAAAAAAAAAAAAAAAAAAACGCTCCACAAAAAGCGCGCCAAGGTAAAAAAAAGCTTCCTAATTAGGAAGTATTTTTTTTCCGGTGCCAAAATAAGCCACACGTTATTTACATGTGAACTAAGCCTTAGTAGTCCTATCAGGGTTTACTCTGCTTTTTACTCAAAAATCCTGGTCTAAATCATATATATAATTTATCACAGAGCTCAGCTTCTCCTTCCCTATCACGTCCTTCCATCACAAATCATCTGACAGGTTCACTTTAAAGAGGAAGCGCTAAGACGTCATGTAAGAGCAATCTGTGATAAATCTCCTCTGCAGAATACAGATGAATCTGTTCTTATCTCAGTATAAAGCCGGTTGCAAACGACTGTATGCTAACCGCCTGCCGTGAGTAAACGGCACAGATGATGAATGGGGCCACACAGATGTCATCCGTGTGCCGTCCATGCATCGGCCGTTCTTCCTCGGCCCCTTCCATTCAATAAATAGGAGCCGCAGAAGAAGGGTTTCAAAATCTGACAACAATACGACCTGTTTCATATTTTGCGGTCCGGACTGTCGGCCTACACATGGATATCACACTGACCATTCATACAGTTGTCTGCAAGGGGGCCAAGTATGTATTACTGAAATATAACTGGGAAGTTTATAGAAATGTTATTGCCCAAATGCTTCCTTTGATGTGTATACAATTCTTGAAAACAAAATAATTTATTCTAAGTAAACAGAACATCAATCAGTATTCTAAATAAATCTATTTATTCTAAAGGGAAAGTGCCAAACTAAGGCTTTGCATGTAGTGTGCAGCTAGTACTCTACTCTAGTGCTCTAGTTCCACATGTGACAGGAGCAGAGGGAGCGCAGAAGTGTATACACACAAGCAGAGTATTATATATATACAAACATTTGAGACTTGAAGCATTTACTGTACTATTTTCTTTGCACAGACGAGTTGGAAACCTACCAGCCATGTGATGCACCCCTAAACCCAAACCAAAGTGCTCTTTCTTCAGGAGACTTCTACCTGCAACCAGATTTCTCAGCTGCCGGGAAGCAGTCCTATGGAAGTAGTCATGAAGTTGCTCCACCTCCTGTATGTCTGAATGAAGAAGAGTTTAAAAACGTAGCTCCTGTCTCACAAGGTGAAAGAAATGTCACCGGGCCAGATCTCTTATCTTGTGTAGAGGAAGGAAAATCTAATGAAGATGAATCAAGCACCGGGAGGAGTAGTGTCCCTGTATGTGACCTTATCAGTGACACGGGCAGCCTGATTCATACAGCAAGCAGCAATGAATCATTAATTCCTGATTCTCTCCAGCCAAGCGGGAATGTTGTCTCTGACCTTGAGTTGCTTTCTGACCCAGGTTTCTTTACCATCCCAGCTTCAGATCTGACAGTTTCATTAGGAAATGAGGAACTGCGTTGTGCAGATGTCGCTACAAGGGAATCAAACTGGTTACCTGAAAGCCAAGCAAATCTGCTTGACATAAGCCCAGAGGCTAGTAGCACAAATATCAATGTTGCCTCCGATCTCGCTGCCGACTTGGACAATGCAAGAGAAGCTTCTGACATTGCTTCTAGTATTGACTCCACCAGTACGTCAAGTTCCTCTAGCACTGATGGCTACGTAAGCGATGATCTCTGTTATGAGACATTACCTGAGGATCAGATTGGCATTGAGTCAAAAGGACAGGAGGCGGAATTGGCTGATACGTTGACTTTTGAGCCTAAGGAAATAAAACCATTGACGGATATAGATGTCTCAATGTTAACTCCAGAAAGTGCAGACTTTGGTTTGACGAGTGAGATTTATAGTAATTTAGGCGCGTGCCAAAAGGAACGTCTGACTGTGGAAAAGCATGAGATCCCAAGCATGGCGACCGCAGAGAGCAATGATGAATTAACTAAGGCTTCCACAGCATCATCAGAATCTCTACCTGGTGCTTTGATAAATTGTACTACACAAGGTAGGGATTCGCCTGTGAAAGACTCTTCCATGGGGCAATATAACCAAGCCTCAGGAGAAGTAGCATCTGGTATTTCACAAAATGACCCTGAGATATCAACCGAGCCCACACCTCTGTTATCTGTACCTGAGAAATGTATCGCCAATGAAATGAAGTCTTCAGACAACAAATTCTCACCACAACTAGTTACTGAGTTGCCTACAGTGGACACATGCAAGCCCATTACTCCGAGCCCAGCCCATGGTGACAATATTTATAGCCCTGATTTTGAAAATGCCGTATTATATGATTTCATAAGTGACCGTAATGACCTGTTGTTAAGTGACACATACGTTAGTGACGCCGAGCTGGATGCTTTTCTTAGTGAGGAAGGTGTTCCTTCAAATAAAGAAGCCGCTCTGGAAAATCTCACACCTTGTGATGTAACTTGTGCTGAATCAGGTGGGAATAGCACTGCTGCCGGGGAGTTACAGTCTCGGGAAATAGCTCAAGGCAAAGCACATAGCGACACTGCGGATGCTTCACAGCATCAACCTGCTTCTCCGTCTCAACCCCCAAATCAAGGGAACCTTACTGGTGCTACTATGGTTTCTCATGTTGGCGGTGCTAGGCCGAAGCAGTTGTTTAATCAGCCACCAAAGTCTCTGACTCTTAGCCAACCTGAAAGGCTAAATAATCAGATTTCAGAACGAACTCATTCTGACCAAACGCCTGAAGATCTTGGATCAGACAGCGTGCATTCTCAAAGTGGTTTGCGAGGATCTTTGAATGAAGATACTGATGACAGTCCTGAGCTCAGTGTGAAGGAAGCGATGGCAAGACCTGAGTATGAGGCAATGGATAATCCTGTACCTGGGCAGAGGCAGCCCACCTGGATTCCTGACTCTGAAGCCCCAAACTGCATGAACTGCAGCACCAGGTTCACCTTCACAAAGCGGAGGCACCATTGTAGAGCTTGTGGAAAAGTAAGTAGCTCGTATGTAGAGATGAGCGAATAGTATTCGAAACTATATTTTCGAATACCTCGCTCCCATAGGAATGAATGAATGCGGCTGAACACCAAGGGGTTAAGCGCCGGCCGCTTCCATTCATTCCTATGTAGCGAGGTATTCGAAACTATAGTCTCGAATACTATTCGCTCATCTCTACGTATGGAATGGTTGTACTAGCTTACATAGTCACTAACCTTATAACAGTCTTTGCTTATATCAATAATACAAGTGAATATTACTGTGTAAGGTATTTTAAAAGGAGTCTACCACCTCCCACGAGTATAATGAACTGTCACTACTGAGTTACAGAACACATCACAGTGATAAAGAATATAACTTTATGTATGTCACTTTTGTAGATTTTGGAGAGAAAAAAAACCCTTTGAAATATTATGTAAATGAGGCAGTAGGTGCACTGGAGGCGGGCCTTCAGTGGTCCTGCCTCTCAGATCACTACCATCTCCTGCCTGCACCACTATATGTAGTGACAATTGACATCACCCATCCTACTTGAGCAGCAAGAGCAGTGCTCCAGGAGCTGAAGACACATTGCAGCCAGTGTATCCATTTGCCTCATTTCTATAACACAGGCCAGCAACCTTCGGCACTCCAGCGGCTGTGATGGAACTACAACTCCCAACATGCTCCTTTGACTTCCGTGCGGGTTCCAAGAAAAGCAGAGCAAGTATGCATGCTGGGAGTTGTAGTTTGACAACAGCTGGAGTACTGAAGGTTGCCTACTTCTGGTATGAGATCTCAAAGTTGTATTAATCCAAAACTACAAAAAATGACAAATAACAAATGTATAATGTATATCACTGTAATATGGTGTGTAAAGCGTTGCTAGCCATTGAATATTGCTGGGGGAGACTCCCTTTATCTGAGAAAAATGCTTATTCTACAATTTTCAGGCTGTTTTCCTCCTCCGCCCCTCCTAAACTCTTTACTTACTCTGAAATCTCTTCTGAGTTCATCTTTGTCTCCCAAGATAGACTACCAGCCCACAAATGTAACACATTACATGAACTCATAGAAGTCTATGAATATAGAAGGGGGGGGGGGTTTAGTTGAGTGATGAAGAAGAGGCAGCAGCGGCGATTAATAAATCCAAGTGCGTTATTCACATTCAGACTGTTTAGCACTGTTCTATAATGTCCTGTATTATGCTGCTTATGAGTGAGTGTGTTTGTGTGTTAAGAAGCAGAATCTCCTGTTTTATGGGTGTGCTGTGTATGGGAGACATCTTTACCCACTAGACCAGGGACCACTGAGAATTACAGAGGAAGAACTCCTAAAAAAAAATCTGAATATAGTTGCCAAACCTTGTTTCTCTTCATGTACGCACACAGGTTTTACTGAAAAGTTATTTGAAAGTTTAGATTTAAGGATGCTGCAAATAAAAATCAGGCTATAGGGTAAAAATAGTGTGTTGGAGGCCTATTGCAGATCCCTGATGAGATCTGCTGACGGTGTTCTGGTTGTGGTCAGGTGACTGCTGTAGCCAATCTCTGCTCTCTCAGTTGACTTGCTGCACTACCATGTGTGTAGAAATCAAAGGTAAGGCCATGACCAAAAGATGGACGGCAACATCAATGAATGGACTGTCTCTGCTGGAACCAGAGGATCTGTAAAGGGTCATTCACACTATTTCCACTCTATGGCCTGATTTCTGAGTCTAAGGGTTTATCCAGCGACCTGCGGCAGCCATAGTGTATGTAAAAGAAAAATAAAGCATATTCATCTATCCCCAAAACTCCTTTGTCCATCCACTGTCCCCTTTATGTTGCATACCATGGCGTCAGAAGCCACGAGGCTGACATGACCACTGAGACTAGTCAGTGGCCTCAGCAGTCGCTGGTGATGTCACTCACATATGTCACAGGTTCTTTACCGATGATTGGTCTCGGTGTTCACGTGACCCTCAGAACTTCTGGGATGTGATGGAAAGGAGAGCAGGGCGAATAGTGAAGTACTGGGTACAGACGAGTATGCTTTTGTTTTTCTTTTACACCCACCACGACTGACCCATGAGGTGCCCCAAATCCTGGACAGCACCTTTTTGTTGGAAACACTCATACAGTTTTATAGTCAAAAACAGAAGTGCTGCAACAAGAGAAGATGTGTCAGTAAGGCTGGGATCTGTGAATGGAGACCCTGCCAAAGATAGATAGAGATAAAAGTCCTTCATGGATTTTCAGTTAAAATACAAGAGACCCCATTGGATGTTTTACCAACTCTGCTCTCCATCTGTCGGGTCCCCCAGAGCAGTGCGAACCTAGTCAATCTTCTTCTTTTTATGATGGACTCATGTTTTAATGCAGTCGTGATGGGGCTTGTGTTGGACTTCAGTACACGGACACTTTATTCCATCTCATAGGCCAAGATCACCTTTACTCCATCTGCCCCCTTTCTATTGAAGTTCTCTCCATAGGATAGGACATTAACCTTAGAATGTCAGGGGTCCAACTACGGGGACCCCGACACATCAGCTGTCTCCTTGGGATTGTGAGTTGCAGCAGTTGGCCCATTCAAGTCTATGAGACAAGCTCTGCAGTTCAGCTATTAAAAGTACATAGAGTGAGCACTACAGTCCAAACCATTATGGAGAAAGAGCTGATCTATGGGGTGCCTGGTAGTTAAACCCCTGCCAATCTGAAAAAAAGAAAAAAAAGTTTAGGACAAAGTGAGTAGAATCAAATATTACTACACAACAAAGAAACAGGATGGTACAGGGGCTGTATACACAGAAAGGTGGGATGTAAATAAATAAATATATAATGGTTGTATCGTTTTTACTCTGACCTGTATCACTACTACACGTGAGAAACTTGAAGGCATTTGCATCAAAAGAGAGGGAATAAAACCCTTCTTTAAAGGTGCTTAAACCTAAGTGTTATGGGTGTAGTCTCAGATTAGTCACCCGGGAAATCTTTCTACATGATTTATAGATCACAGGTATGTAATCCTGTAAAGAACATCCTCAGTTACTGTGCGTTTTGTTTACTTAGGTGTTTTGTGCTGTCTGCTGTAGTCAGAAGCACAGGCTGCAGTACCTGGAGAAAGAAGCCCGAGTCTGTGTGGTTTGCTATGACTCTATCACTAAAGGTAAGGAACCTTTTGTTCTCGGCATACTCGGACCACATTTATGACTTCTGGTTTCCTCAAGCCTCCAGGCATGGTTAACCAGCAGTAGATGTGGCATTTCACGCTCTAATATTCCATTTCATTCTTTACTAACTTCTGTCCTACTTACTGACGTCCTAAAACTGCAACATGCCAGGTGCCAAGCCTGTACTTTTCCATATTATGTATTCTGATTCTGATCTTTTCAATGATTAATTATTAAAACAGTAATGATGTGTGGATGGAGCAGATTAATCTATCCACATAGGATAGAGTTGAGGGTGGACATTTGCGCCTTTATAGGATCTTTTACCTATTTTTATCAATCCAATGGTTACAAATCTGTGCCTAACCTGCATATGAAATGGTCCCATGGTGTGGATTTTAAATCTGCAGCTTATTAAAGGGGTTTTCCAGACTAAATAAAGATTGGGAGGGTCCCAACAGCTCTTTGAAGAGGTTACAGTGTTCTTGTGAATGCTGCAGCCTCTTCAGTACTTACCAAGCACAGCACTGTACATTTGTATAGCAACTGTGCTTGGTATCGCAGATCATTTGAATGGGACTGAACTGCAATTAGGTCATATGACCAATGAATGTGATGTCACGTGGCCTGTGAACAAAAGTGCCATTTATTGAGCGCCGATGCCTCTGCAGACAGTTCATTCGGGGGTACCTTGTTTCAGCACCCTAAAAAAAAAATCATCCTAAATTAAAAAGTTCCTTAAAACCTCTTTAATTCATACTGTGGAGTTCACCCTTTTGTAGTGCATAGGGTAAAACGTGGCAGACCTTATGCAACACCATATGCAGTCCTGGCCGTGATATGAACCCAGTCAGCTCAGAGCAATCCGAGACCTTTGTTATCAGGCATGTCTAGACCCAGAATTTATAATGGTCCGCTAGTTGTATTGGCTTGTCACTTGGAGGACGTCAGTCAGTATAAGAATCTGTTTTGCTTTTATATTTCTTTCTGTCCTCTTGGGTGAGGTTTTTTCTCCTTCTCCTCCGATCTTTTGTGAACTTTACAACCTAGCAAGCTAGTGTTTCCCTATCAATAGTGTTGTGTTTTGTTTCCCTTCCTTTAGTACAGGCCTTTAAGAGGATGATGAGCCCAACCGCTCCTAGTCCAAATCCCACTGTCCCCTCTGAGTACTGTTCTACCATTCCTCCTTTCGTGCAGGCAGCAGGTACAAATAACTCTCCTCCGCCCACTATTTTGGTGCCTGGCTCAGTACTTAAACAACCAGGAGCTGAAGGTAAATTAGAGATGATGAATAGATGGAAAATAACTGGTTGGGATACATGAGCACCTACTGATTCAAAGGAGGAATATGCACTTAAATATCTCATAGTCCTTGTTATATACAGAAATGAATGAGCTGTCAGAGGGAGAATCTTGTAATCAGGGCAGAGGTTATAAGGGTTGTACCAAGAGCGAAATTCAGCGCCATTCCACAGGATAGGTGTTTGATCCATAAGGATCTTACCACTAGAATCCTTACCGATTATATAAATGAGGGACGAAGAAGAACAGTTTATGTGGAGCATATAGTCGGGCATGTGCACTACTACACCATTCAGTCCTGCAAAGCCTATATGGAGTGGCAGCGCACATGCTCTTCTACTTCTCCATTTCCAGCTCTCAGACTATTAGGGCTCGTTCACACGGGGCAAGAGGGGGCGGATTCTGATGCCGAATCCACCCCTTAACAATGGAGGTCTATGTAGACTATGTAGATGCGAGCTGTCCTTTCTTCAGGCGGACTCCGCGGCTGACTCAGGCCCCGGCATCCACCTCGCAACAGCACCCTCCGGACTAGACCCATTCATTGAACCTACTCCGAAGGAGGAAGCCGCAACTGTCAGAAGCTGCGACAGTCGTGGCAGGTGCATTTTGGTCCAATTCTGATGCGGCTTCCCATATCAGAATCAGGACCAAAATATGTGACGCTTATCCCCATGTGAACTAGCCCTTATCGCTTATTCACATGACTGATTTTCAGCCATGAAACATACCGTTAGAGGTATTCCTAGCATTATAGTTAATGGTGATGCTAGGAGTCCCTGTACTATATGGGACAGTATTTTGAGAGGAGGCAGGGGCTCCTGTCATCATTTAGATCTACAAAGCTAGGAGTCTATGCCACCACCATTAAATCCAAAACACACATGGACCAAGCTTTCTGGCCCAGACTTGGTCTTGTGAGTAAGCGGTTGTCACTTATTCCATGGACTGGTGATACATTTCTTTCTCTGTACAACCCTTTAAAGGAAAACTCCAGACAAGATTGATACAGGACATAAGATTTTGGGGCAGATTTATCAATTGTGTCCAAAGTTTAGACAACTTAAAGCTAGCCTATGCAGTCGGAAACTGTGCCAAATGTATCACAGAGGTGCTGGCTGTGTGATCATTTTGAGCCCTCTTTTATTTATTCCACTTTTTCACAAAATTTTGCTCTGAAGTGTTGGCACGCTATTAATCTGAGTGCATTTTACTTTTCCACTCTGTCTCCTCTTCTCTGGGCACTTTAAAAAGTGTCTATAAATCTTAATAAATCTGGAGCATGGCATGTAGGTCACTTTTTGGCACATTTTAAGGCAGAGTACTACCCCCCTAATGTATCAGTGGTTTCCTGAAGTGTTCCTTCAAGTTGATCTTGTGCAAGATCCTGTTTTGCCCTATATTTGCACCTAGCTTGTCACTTGTTTGCATAGCTTTTAATGCTCGCTTTGTTCTTTTTAATGCTATACTGTAAAATCACTGATGGTTAACTTTGTGGTGTTGTGATCAGGGCCGCTGCTTAACCCTTTGTGAATAATCATCAGATACCCGTATCCCACATGCATATGTTTAGTGACAGATGCACTTTAAAGCATGGAATGTTAACTTTACAACCCCATTATAACCACATGGTATGTTATGGTGCCCTTTTACCCCGTATGTTTTATAAAATCCAGTTCAGCAAATGTAAGAAACGTTAATAAATGACTGGCGTTTGCATATAAAAGTAGATCAGTGTGGGATATAAGGGTTTATCCACGCATTGCATTTTATGTTGTGGCTTTTGTAAATCACAATGGGGGGGGAATTTATCAACACATCTACGCCAGCTTTGGCCCAGTTCACATCTGCGTTTGGGCCATTCTGTTCCCCTCTCTGCATGAAAAATCCTGCAAGCAGCACTTTTCTCTCCGCATTTTACATGCAGAAACCACACGGACCCCTTTATAGTCTATGGGTCCACGGGTTTCCTGAGGTAACCACTTTTTAATGCGGATTAGTTTTCCATTCAGGGGGTTCCCAAGTGGACCCCAGAACAGAAACCCTTGCGCAGATGTGAACCAGGCCTTTCTGACATAAATGTCTGATAATGTTAGGCCTCTTTGGCGCAAGGTTCTTTCTTTTGCCAAAGATGTGCAACATCCCCTGTTCTATGCCCACCACCCTCCTGCCCGACATAGTTATTATAACTAACGCCAGTTTTCTGCCATGTGTTATACTGGAATTGAACTTGGGTACATTTCCACTTTGGCGCCCTGGTCAGAGGCCCGGGTGCCTTTCTTCCTGTCAGGGCCATTATTAGGACTGGCGTACAAAATGCCAGTCTTAATAAATCTGCCCCAGATTGTGACTTCACTCTAAAACTGTGGAAGTGTGTGACTTGTCACCAGTAGGACTTCACCTGATACCCATCAGTGCTTTGGAGGATGCCAGGGGTGAGGACACATATGGCAGCAGTGACACAGGGCTGATCGTGTAATGGTATATGCCACTGCTGTTTTCTATTACATTTATTGCTTGCTATTGGTTAGACATATGGCTTTGCACATGAATCTTCCATTTAGAAATAACAAGCATTAAGCAAAAAATTGGTCAAACAGTAATAGAAAACACTGGTAACATGCAAATACTCATGACAGCTGCCGTGTGTGTCCTCACCCAAAGTCTGCAAGCCCTGGGCCTTGGATAAAAGATATTTAATGCTTTTGATCCTTTGATGTCATGTGCTTATGCTCATCCATATGCGAAATGTCAGAGATTTATAAAACTGAGTTTTTCTACAATGTTGCCCGTTGCAGCCAATCACAGCACAGCTTTCATTTTTCAAGTGTTGAATTTGAAAAAAAAAGCCAAACTCTGATTGGTTGCTTTGGGCAACAGAGACGGGTCTTTCTTTTTAGGCCGTTTCATAAAGCTCCTTCATTGCCTGTATGTGCTTTATGTATCCTTGACTCTTCATTTACTAATGTAGTCCGCCTTTTATTTTTTATTGCTACTGCTGATAAACCATCACACGCTGCCTTTAGCTCTACGAAGGGGTCATATAATGCAATAATTTAATACATATAGAACTTACCATCCACTGACATGTTGTGAGTCCTACTTGCTGAGGATATCCTATATTGGCTGCTTGTGGCAGGGAAGAGCAGTCAAACCTAAACTGGTTGTCTACCTGGGAAAACATTTTTCTTAAAACTGCAAAACTCTGGACTCTACTCACCAATTCTTTGCCATCCTGTTCCAACACTTACCAGGTCCCTGCTGGTCTCCACTTCCTGTTCCCGTCACAGCACACAGGAAGTGCCTACTCAAGTCAATCACTGCGTGAGGTGGGTCTCTGCTGCATCCATTGTTTGACTAAACAGTCATCTCTTGTGTGTCACGAATATCCAAGATGTAGAGACTGACCAGGGATCCGGGCAGTCTTGCAACTGGAGTGGCACTAACTGGCTACAAGTGGTTCTCGCTGACTTCACCATTATCATTATTTATTGTAAACAAGTGCGACACCCGTCACACCCACCGAGGAAGTTCAGAGAGGTTCAAAATAGCCTCAAGCAGACTTACTGCAGTATTGTGACTGTACATATCCAACTTCATATGACATCGGAGATCTTACATAAACCTCTGGATATCTATGAGCAGAGAAGTGTAAGGAGCGTGTCAATATCAATGTACCTTTATGAGTTACCTGTAGTGATCTTGTGTTTGTTCGCTTCGGTTTCTTGAGTGTATTTTGATCAGATGGGTAAGTGTCTTATATGTGGATCATTATAATGTTTATCTACCATGTTTCCAGGAATGAATCCAAAGGAACAGAAGAGAGTGTGGTTTGCTGATGGCTTATTACCTAATGGAGAAGTTGCAGACACAAGTAAACTTGCTGCTGTTGGCAAAAAGGCTACAGACTCAAGTCCAGCAACTCCAATGTCACCAGATTCTGCCATGGCGGTAAATAAAAGCGACATTTTTGTTTGCTTCTGCAGTGCAATGGTTTAGGCTAGGTTCACACTACCGTTTTCTTAAATGACAGATACAGATGGAGCCCCTGTGTTGGCTGACCGTCTGCATTCACGCCAATGTAAAAAACATGATGGGAACTATCTTCTGTTGTATGTTTTACATTTCTGATGGAAGGAATCATCCATGTAGAATCATTAATGTAGATTGTGGATAGGGATCACAGTGTACATTTTTTTTCTGCTATCAATATGTCTTTTTTGTAGAATGGGAGGAAATCCACACAAACACGGGGAGAACGTACAAACTCCTTGCATATGTTGTTCCTGGCGGGATTCGAACCCAGGACTCCAGTGCTGCAGGGCTAACCACTGAGCCACCATGTTGCCCCTACAGGACTATTTCTTGTTACAAAAGTAGACAAACATGATGGATGAAAGCGCATGTCATGTTTACAGTAGAGTCAATGTGAACGGACACAGACAGTGGGGGCTCAGTTTGTGTCCATTACTGTACTACAGTTAATGTCTATTGCTGCCTACTATAATGGATGACAGCAACAAATATTAACTATAGTGTGACTGTAGCCGTACAGTGGTCTATTCTTCATTACTCCGACTTAAAGGATGTTACATTTGTAGCTTATTCTTTGTATAAGAAGTTATACCATTTTCCAGGATACTTTGATATGGTATTCAGGTCTGTTTGCAGTCACTTAATGGGAATCTTCATCATTTATTTCTGGGGGATGATGATCTGCCCTGGTGATGTGAAGGTCTCACAGCTCGGGTAACTAAAGCTAGAGTCCCCTTTAGTTTGGACTGCCCATTTGCCATGTGTGATAGTCTGCTGCGCTGTTGTGTACAGAGACGCCATATACTGCTATGTGATATAAAGGGGTTTATACAGTGACATGGATTGAAGGCATCTGTCAGTATATGTCAGGAAATGCTTTGCCAATGTGCGCTACAGATGCAATGTGAATAGACCCTAACTGCAGCGTGCAATGTACTGATGTGTCCATCACATGATCCAGACAGAGGTCAACAATGAAGGTTCGGATTGAAGGTTTGCAAGTAGAGATCTTCTAAACTGTAAGAACTGTAAGGGATTCATCCATAAGTGTGCAGGAAAACTGTATAACCTTTCAACACTTAGGGAAGAACATTTGTTTTATGTAACTTTAATATCTTTAAACTGTGGATATTATGGCAGTACCATCTCTGCTCTATTCAGATATTGTGTATAATCTGATGGAGATGCCGTGTGTGGTATATTACTACAGGGACACCCAGTACATCTGTCTATGCATGTATATGTTTAGTCTTGAGCTTGCACTTTGTTTTGTTGATATTGATCTGCAAAACAGTTTTTCTTAGACTCTATTCATATAATGAGATGTGAACACATTCGGCGTACAGTCGACATACACTGAATATAGCCAGTCTCCTTTTACCTCACTGAGGCAAAACATGTCTGGGGTAGTATGTGGTGTATCTTTAACAACAGGCTCCACTTTCCTATGCAATAGGCCACTGGAAACAAAAACAGAAAACCCAAACCTGCTTTGCAGTATACAATTTCTTTTTACCACTCTGCTTGATGGATGGCTGGTTGTAATACATCCGAGAGTACAGAGGTATACAACAAGCAATAATCCTGATGTATGCATGAGGCCCTGGCAAATGTTTGAGCCTTATTGTGTCCAATACAGAGTACTGTACCAAGTGGGATCTGGAAGGGAGAATCTGACGTGCTCTATTAGAATAAGCAGATCTAGAACTAAAGGGCAATAGTTGGGCTTACTTTTCCATCTTATTGACATTATAAAGCAGGGGTAGGGAATGTACGGCTCTCCAGCTGTTGCAAAACTACAACTCCCTGCATGCATACTTGCTCTGCTGTTCTGGGAACTCCCATGGAAGTGAATGGAGCATGATGGGAGTTGTAGTTTCACAGCAGTTGGAGAGCCGAAGGTTCCCTACCACTGTTATAAAAGGTCAGATTAGTAAATCCTTCTCTTTCCACAGGCCCTTGGATCGTTTGACGATAATACAAAGCAATCTGCTAGCGCAGAAAAAACAGAGACTGCACATGACGTGTCCAAACCGCAGGTACCCGAAACAGAAGAAACATTCAGTGCCTTCAAAGTGTCTTCTACATCAGATTGTAGAATGCTTTGCTGCATAGAGAAATGCGTCAGCCGAGATCTCAGTCTTATTGCTGATGATGAAACAGGTCTGCCTCCCCTGTTAATGACGTTTGGAGAAAATGAAGGTAAATCTTGTTCGGTTTGGCATTTTATGCTGATCTTTATGTAGATTCTATGTATTTTTGTGGGACAATACAAGAGATGTATTGGAAACCCGCACAGCATCTGTAATGTTTGTGCACCATTTTCTCGCCCTGCTTCCTCTGTACCACTTGAAAGACAATAAGTTCTAGAGGACTTGGGATATTGTTTAATAGTGTTTAATTGATCGGTGGGGTCTGACTACTGAGACCCTCACTGATCACAAGAATGGGGCTTCTGTGGCCTCTTTAAATAAAGCAGCAACCAATGTTCAGACATCTATCGTGTGGAATGATGATGATTTTATAATGTTGTACAACCCCTCTGCAGTGGTTATTCCTCATGTTTATATATGTTTGTCATGTCTTTTTTTGGAGGGGGATTCACATGGACTTTTAGGACTGTTGATTTCATATCACATTTTGTGTGTTTCAGATGCTGTGGTGGAAACTAGACCAACTCATGCGGGTGTGATGTTACTTTTGGAGGAAGATGGGCCGAACCCAATAACCTTTATACTAAATGCAAATTTGCTTGTTAATGTCAAGCTAGTAACGTGTAAGTTAGAACACAAGTAATATCTTTACAGATAAACTTTACTTGTACTTAATCATTTTTTTTTGTATTCTCTTCAGATGCATCAGAAAAATGCTGGTTTTTTGCAACTAATGGATTACATGGCTTAGGTCAAGCCGAAATTGTAGTAATGTTGAATTTCTTGCCGAATGAAGACTCTGTTCCGAAGGATGTATTTAAACTTATGCTAAATATATATAAGGATGCACAGAAAGGTACGACAGGGATCACAAGGGGAGGGGAGGATTGGGAATTTGAAGTGGTCCAGAAAAAAAATCCAAAAGCAACCCATTTATTAAACTGGCAGAAGAGGGGTCAAGATAAGTAAATGTAAGGGTAAGTTCATACGGAGTAACGTGCCGCGTGATGTGACACGTATACGGCGTGTGAGACTTTGCAGGCTGTATACGCTCCCATTGATTTCAATGGGAGTTAGTCTCGTATACACCACGTTATTTTGCGGCCACAAAATAACACGGCGTATACGAGACTAACTCCCATTGAAATCAATGGAAGCGTATACAGCCCGCAAAGTCTCACGCCGTATACATACCACATCATACGGCACGTTACTCCGTGTGAACTTATCCTAAGGAGGTGGTTTGGGTAAGCTTCCTACAACTGTGAACTGCATACCTACTTTTATAATACTGTGAGAGACTGTAAAGCTAACTTCACACATAGGAATTAGGAGCTGATTTTGAGGCAGATCTCCTCAACATCAGCTCCGAAAACCAGTTGGTCTGCCCCACTGAAAACCAGAAGTGTCCTGCGTTCTGCTGTCATACATAGAAACCAGCAGATCTTGAGGTGGAAGTAACTGAATGAGCAACTGAAGTACTCCTATTATTAATGACTATTTCTTATTTCACATTTCCACCCTCATATATTCTATACAACTGAATTTTTTTTTCTTTTGAACAGGAAAATATATAGGTAATTTGGACAACATTACCTTTACGGAAAGCTTTCTGGACAGCAAGGATCATGGCGGATTCTTGTTTTTCACACCCACATTTCAGGACCTCAGCAGACTGCCTGTACCCAATAGTCCTTTCTTGTGTGGCATAATCATTATGAAAATGGAGGTTCCATGGGCAAAAGTTTTCCCCATTCGTTTAATGTTGACACTGGGGGCTGAAACTGGTGGTAAGTTGTGTAAAATTTCATGTGCCATTTTAGAGGATCATTAAAAAGCTCCTCATAGAGAGTGATGGCATATTGCTAGAACATTTCCAGATTGTGGCGGTCTGACTACCAAGATCCCCACTGGAGAAATACCAAAGGAACCTCTGTCCTTTCTTTCTTAAGATTTGCGAGGTCCCAGAGGTCAGACCTTCACTGACCATGATGTTGTGCCGTATCCATGGCATAGTGTATTATTTTTAACAGTGTAGCCACCGATGTCGTGTTCTTAGAAGTGCTTCCATCTTGTTATTATAGTCTTTTGCACTCCGCTATATGGTGCTCTGGTGTTAAACGCAGACAAAAAGGCTATACTAATAAGAGTGCTAAACTTCTCAGAACAAAACATTAGTACTGTGATGCTAAAAACAATATATTGTCACATGATATTGTATCCAGCAGATCTGTGAAGGTAAATATTAATTGACCAACCTTTTTAAGGAATTGATAAAACTTATGTGTATGGGCTGCCTAACATACAGAACCCGTTAATGTGAAGTCCTATATTGTTGGTACATTCGTATGAAGCGAGTCTTACACTGTTGTCACTTTCTTTTTTGTTTCTTAAGGGGTTTCTACCTAGTTTTAACGTATTATCTATTCACATTGTATATAATCAGTGGGGTCCCATTGCTGAGAACCCACTGATCACAGTAATAGGCATCCATTGTCTCTAAGACCTGGTTCACATCTGTGTCAGTAATCCGGACTACCGAACGTATTGACAAGCGGTGTGCAGTGAAAGCACACGGACCCCATAAACTATAATGGGGTCCATGTGTTTTTTCGCATGGTCTCTGCACGGAACATGCGGACAGAAAAGTAGTTCACGATCAACTTTCCTGTCCACATGACTTGTGCAGACACCATGCGGAAAGCACACGGACCCCATTATAGTCCATGGGGTCCATGTACTTTCACTGCACACCGCTTTTCAATGCCTTTGGTATTCCATTCAGGGGGGTTCCCATGCGGACTCCCCGAACGGATTACCGACGCAGATATGAACCAGGCCTTACATGAATGGAGCTGTAGGGTGGGCCTGGGCACTGCTGCTACATTAATCTCTATGGTATTAACTAAGAAAGTGCTGTATTCAGTTTCCCATAGAGATGAATGGATATTGTGCGCCATTTATTCAAGGCAAATGGGGCCCCTCTTTTTATGATCAGTGGCAATCCAGTAGGTTGGATCCTCACTTATCACATATCCTGTACGTTAGCAATAGGGTAAAAACTTGGCAAAGCTCATTTAATGTAAATGGCATCTCATAAATATTCATTATGGGTTCTGTATCTGTCAGTAGTTTGGCAGCTTCATCTATATTGTGACTACTGACTAGCATGCAGTAACGGCCCCTTACATTTCCTGCTGATCAGTAGTGAGCAATGCATGCTTAGTCAGGACGCTTGCTTATTATATCTACAAGTTGTACTCCTGGAACCTGCTTAGAGATCACAAAGCCATTTAAGTGTTTTTATTAAAGTGGTTGTTCAGTGTGTCCATTTTTTTTTCTTTATAAACCATGCAGAATGGGTGAAGACCAATAAAGAAGCAAAACTCACAAATCCATTCTGCTCCTCTTTTGACTCTGTGTCCCTGCTGGTCCCTGCACAGTAAATTTCCTCAGCTGGTCACTGACTAAGTCAAGTCACCACCGCAGTAATGGACTGAGTGGTAATTTCTTGTGTGCCAAGAGGGACCAGAAGTAGGGAACCAGCATGGACCTGGGGAATGTCAGAAAACGAGCAGCAGGGGCTTAGTAACATGAATTCTGCTGCTTTTCTTAACCCACTGTGAGCCACTTGGAAAAGGAATTTACCTGCTCAATAACCCCCATTACAATTTTCTGAAGAACTACAACCAAATGCAAAAAACATTAGCGACATCCAGTAGTGGTAAAAACTTGGTCAGTAACTGGATGTCTAGCCTTGACCTACATTGAATCAGCACTTTAGTTTTCCTGACTGTATCTATGTTTAATTCCTCAAGTATATCCATCTCCTGTAACAAGCCGCAGACATCGAAAATCTGTATTTGGAGAGATTGGACATACTATAATAAACTTGTTGACTGTAAGTATTATTTTATATGTTTTATTACAAAGAGATTTAACAGGAAACTGAGCAGAATGTGAACAAAATCAGCCTTGGGTCAGAGTTTTGGAGCTGCCGCTCATTTATACTCATGTGTTCAATGAAGTCCTCTGTCATCTTATCGTAGGCCTCTCCTTAGACCACTTCCTTCACCTTGTCCCCAAGCGGTGTTTGTTTTTTGTTGGGGTTTTTTTTTTTTTTTTTTTGCAATTTGGGATTTTAGGGTGGATTCCTTAGGGTTCATTCACACGGAGTAAACGCATGCTCATTTTGGCAAAATACACGTGTAAAAACACGTCGCCTTTTTTACGTGTTTAAAAAAAAAAGTCATTGAAGTCAATGGGAGTCTTATTTTTACACGTGTATACTTTACACGTGTATTTTGCCAAAATGAGCGTGCATTTACTCCATGTGAATGAACCCTTAGAGTCATGCATGCAGGACTTTATCTTGAATTCCAAATTAGTACAATTTGGTATATGAGCCGCCTCAAAAAAACACACAGTCAAAACTTGGAATTATGTGACTAATGTGGATTGTGGTCTTTAATGGTGGATGGGTGAGGGTTTTTTTGGGGGGGATTGTCCAGGATAACTATAAAACCCTACAATAATCTAAACAACCTCCCTCCTCCTACTTTCTAAATTACATCATTAATCAAAATGTATATTTACCCAAATCCCTGAGGTGTCACGTGACCACCCCGGGACATTTTCTGATTATCCAGTGACAATCCGTTTCCCCATTTCCGAAAACGTATCGTCACTACTATTACCCCCCCCTCCCCCTATCCACTTTACTATCATACTTGCCTATCTTCTTCCTGTCTAGGCTTCTTTCTCTGGGGAACGGCTCCTCCTCCTTCTTCCTTGATGCCATCATGTCATGTGTAACAGAGTCAGAGACCTGGCTTAGCACTGAAGCCGACAGTACATCTCTATTGTGCAAGCTGGGAGCCTGTGGAATAGAGAAGTACTGAAGGCTAAGGCACAGGGCTGGGCGTTCCCTGCAGAAGGAAGACAGGAAGAAAACAGGTAAAGTATAATAGGGTAAGGGGCGGGCTAAGTTAGTTGGGAAAGGCTAGTGGTGGGAGGAATAGCTAGCGAGACCAGGAGAGGGTGTTTGGAGGGGGAAGGGGGGAGCCGTGAGAAGGAGATAGGGTGAGAGCCTACAACTACCAGAATGCATTACAGCAGGAAGCTGCAACCTGTAAACAAAAGCAAAAGATGCTAGGCGCTCCCAGAGAAACCCTGTAACATAAGTTTTGGGACATAACTGTTGGATAAGGCGCACACAATAAGTTTCATTCCATTATAGATAAGTTATCTGCAAAGGAGGGGTTGAGAAAGGAATGTTAGACGGCTACAGACACACGCTGGCATCCTTCACAATGGACACAAGCGTCCGACATTCTTTTTACATTATAGTCAATGGGAATTGATGCAGACGGAGGGGGCTCAGTCAGTCTACTACCATTGATGTCCGTTGCTCTCATCCCGTGACGGATGAGAGCAATGGACATTAATAACAGTCATGTACAATGCTCAGTGCAGCTGTGTATACAATTATTACCTGTGCAGATTTCTGTCTGACCAATGAAAAGATCTAAGGAGAGGCCTGCAAAAAGTTGCCAGGGTGATGTCGTCTGCATCAGCATTGTCTAGATAAGTATAAGAAAGTGGAAAGGGTAAAGCTCCGCACTCTGTACAAAAGCTATTCTTTCCATTTTTGCCTGTAGTTTCACTTTATGAGAATATGTGCTGCAACATTGATTTTATATTTTATTGTATTATCTTATAAAGTTTCCTGCATTTATGATTTTTTTTTATTATTATCCAGGACCTTAGAAATTATCAGTACACCATTCCACATGTAGATGGTTTGGTAATTCATATGGAAATGGGCAAAAGCTGCATAAAGATCCCTTCAAAGCGACATAATGAGGTGAGCAAGATACATATTATAGAGAGAGAGTCAATTCCCACAATGGGATTGAGGCCCCTTCTTTCAAGAGCTTTCAATCTATGAGGTAGAGGGGGTGACACAGCAGAAGACTTTTGTGGGAAATAGTTGGAAAAGTTAATTTTTATGTAATAATTAGAGATGAGCGAGTAGTATTCGATCGAGTAGATATTCAATCGAATACTACGGTATTCGAACTACTCGTACGCGTCGAATACCACGCGTAAAAAATTGATTCCCCTCCCACCTTCCCTGGCGCTTTTTAAACACCAATCTAAACCCCAGCCAATCTGCTATTTGAAGAGGCGGCAATATTTGGGAAAGCAATGCAGCCTCTTTGCCACTTACCATGCATATCGCTGTAGGTTTATATTGCAACTGTGCTTTGTATCACAGCTCAGCCCATTCTCTTGAATGGGACTGAGCTGTGAATAGGGTTTTGAACCCCTGTTGATATTCTTCTGCTGGTCATCAATTGATAAATCTTGCAAAACTCCCATTATAGGTAGAGATGAGCGAACAGTGTTCTATCGAACACATGTTCGATCGGATATCAGGGTGTTCGCCATGTTCGAATCGAATCGAACACCGCGTGGTAAAGTGCGCCAAAATTCGATTCCCCTCCCACCTTCCCTGGCGCCTTTTTTGCACCAATAACAGCGCAGGGGAGGTGGGACAGGAACTACGACATCGGGGGCATTGAAAAAAATTGGAAAAAGTCATTGGCTGCCGAAATCAGGTGACCTCCATTTTAGACGAATAGTGGATTTCAAATCCGGGTCATATGAGAATGTGAACTTTGTGACTATGAGACAGGGATAGCTGTACAGGCAGGGATAGCTAGGGATAACCTTTATTTAGGGGGGGAATGTTATTAAAAATAACTTTTTGGGGCTCTATCGGGTGTGTAATTATGATTTTTGTGAGATAAACTTTTTCCCATAGGGATGCATTGGCCAGCGCTGATTGGCCGAATTCCGTACTCTGGCCAATCAGTGCTGGCCAATGCATTCTATTAGCTTGATGAAGCAGAGTGTGCACAAGGGTTCAAGCGCACCCTCGGCTCTGATGTAGGAGAGCCGAGGGTGCACTTGAACCCTTGTGCACCCTCGGCTCTGCTACATCAGAGCCGAGGGTGCGCTTGAACCCTTGTGCACACTCTGCTTCATCAAGCTAATAGAATGCATTGGCCAGCGCTGATTGGCCAATGCATTCTATTAGCCCGATGAAGTAGAGCTGAATGTGTGTGCTAAGCACACACATTCAGCTCTACTTCATCGGGCTAATAGAATGCATTGGCCAGCGCTGATTGGCCAGAGTACGGAATTCGGCCAATCAGCGCTGGCTCTGCTGGAGGAGGCGGAGTCTAAGATCGCTCCACACCAGTCTCCATTCAGGTCCGACCTTAGACTCCGCCTCCTCCAGCAGAGCCAGCGCTGATTGGCCGAATTCCGTACTCTGGCCAATCAGCACTGGCTAATGCATTGTATTGGCGTGATGAAGCAGTGCTGAATGTGTGTGCTTAACACACACATTCAGCTCTACTTCATCGGGCTAATAGAATGCATTGGCCAATCAGCGCTGGCCAATGCATTCTATTAGCGTGAACTGAGTTTGCACAGGGGTTCTAGTGCACCCTCGGCTCTGCTACATCAGATTGCTACATCTGATGTAGCAGTGCCGAGTGTGCATCAGATGTGTAGTTGAGCAAAACTGACTCAGCACTGCTAAGTCTCTGCATTCGCATAGGAATGCATTGGCCAGCCTTCGGCCAATCAGCGCTGGCTCTGCCGGAGGAGGCGGAGTCTAAGGTCGGACCTGAATGGAGACTGGTGTGGAGCGATCTTAGACTCCGCCTCCTCCAGCAGAGCCAGCGCTGATTGGTCGAGTTCCGTACTCTGGCCAATCAGCACTGGCCAATGCATTTCTATGGGGAAAAGTTAGCTTGCGAAAATCGCAAACTGACAGGGATTTCCATGAAATAAAGTGACTTTTATGCCCCCAGACATGCTTCCCCTGCTGTCCCAGTGTCATTCCAGGGTGTTGGTATCATTTCCTGGGGTGTCATAGTGGACTTGGTGACCCTCCAGACACGAATTTGGGTTTCCCCCTTAACGAGTTTATGTTCCCCATAGACTATAATGGGGTTCGAAACCCATTCGAACACTCGAACAGTGAGCGGCTGTTCGAATCGAATTTCGAACCTCGAACATTTTAGTGTTCGCTCATCTCTAATTATAGGGTCTTTTGGGCTCCATATATACCCTCTGTTCCAGTGGGCCGCCTCTCAATTGTTGTGTTCTTCCAACAGATCAGAACGGACTGTCGATGTTAGTGTGAACCTAGTTTAAAATGTACTTAATGAATATATTTCTTATATTTAAAAGATCCTTAAAGTGATACATTCTTGTAATGAACACGTCATAAGCATCGGCGCAAGCTTCAGTTTGGAAGCGGACTCTCATCTGGTTTGTGTGCAGAATAGTGATGGGATCTATCAGACACAGGCGAACAGCGCTGCTGGACAGCCGAGAAAAGGTAAGAATCCATTCACACAAAGACTTTGTACAACTATTGCACTTTTTATTATTTCTGACCGTGAATGTGTCTGTATAAACTGATATTGCACCTGAGACCAAATATACTCAGCATGGTACCTGTCCTCAATATAGAAGTAGTAGTCACAATACACCATTGGGCACATCTAGTAATACTGTATAATAGTTAAGACATTGGAAACTCAGACTAAATAGTCTAAACTGTACCGATACTGTATGATAAGTCTGGTACATCTGTAGACTAGCTAGTCCTAAGGCCCAAGTTGTTGGCGGTATTGCATCTTTTATACTGCAGGTAAGATGCAATAGGTTGACCAACACACAGGAAACAATTGTTTCTAGATACGCTTGTGCCCAATGGTTTAGCTGTTTGTCAGACCTTCTAATAAGCCCTGAACTTTCTTCTACCTGGTTTGCCATAATGTACATTAGAAAACATACCAAGATTTTAGCACAAGTTTTGGTGCAGAGTGTTACATTTTAAGCCACATCTCTTTTTTTTTTTTCTTTTTTTTTTTTTTCTAAGCCATGATTTTTGTTGGACAAGGTACAGAGAGTGTCTAAAACAATAAATATTGGGGTTCCACCCGCAGTCGTCTTAGATTTCGTACATTGACGTGCTACATATTCTGAATTTACCTTACTTGTCTGCTACCCTCTTCCTCATTCCCCTCTCATTCTCTACTCGTTCTCCTCTCTTCCCTTCTGTCTTTATATAATTAGTTACAGTTTCCCCTTTTTGGGGATGAGTTCCCCCAGGTGATCTCATTCTCATGCCCTTGGGTCTTCCCATTCTGTTTACCTTGTTGTGGGCCTGTTGGTAGTTGCACCTTTTGAATTGATTTGTCTCTAGGACCCTGGGTCTTGACATTGTTGATTTATGTATTACTAGCTGGTACCCGCGACTTCGTCTGCGGTGATTGTGGCAGTGGGTATATACACGCGCGGGTAAGGTTTTCGTACTGTGTATTAGGTATGGGATATGAAATGTAACTTTGTATCTTGTTTTTGCTGTAATTCAGAGAATACGTGAGACTTTTGTGTTGAAGTTAATTTGTATTAGAGCTGCTATATATACGGTGTTGTGAGAAACTTTACATAGTGACTTTGGGACAGAAGTATTTGAAGTTAACCCTTTCCCGCCGATGGCATTTTTTGATTTTGGTTTTTCGTTTTTGACTCCCCTCCTTCTAAACCCTATAACTTTTTTATTTCTCTGCTCCCAGAGTCATATGAGGTCTTAATTTTTTGGGACAAATTTTTCTTCATGATGCCACCATTATTTATTCTATATAATGTACTGGGAAGCAGGGAAAAAATTCAGAATGGGGTGGATTTGAAGAAAAAATGCATTTCTGCGACTTTCTTACGGGCTTTGGTTTTACGGCGTTCACTGTGCAACCAAAATGACATGTCCCCTGTATTTTGTGTTTCGTTACGATTCCGGGGATACCAAATTTATATGGTTTTATTTACATTTTGACCCCTTAAAAAAATCCAAAACTATGTTAAAAAATTTTTTTTTGAAAAGTCGCCATATTATGACAGCCGTAACTTTTTTATACGTAAGTGTACGGGGATGCATAGGGTGTCTTTTTTTGCGGGACCGGGTGTACTTTGTACTTCTACCATTTTCGGGAAATGTTATTGCTTTGATCACTTTTTATTTAAATTTTTATCAGAATCAAAACAGTGAAAAAACGGCGGTTTGGCACTTTTGACCATTTTTCCCGCTACGGCGTTTACCGAACAGGAAAAATATTTGTATAGCTTTGTAGAGCGGGCGATTTCGGACGTGGGGATACCTAACATGTATGTGTTTCACAGTTTTTAACTACTTTTATATGTGTTCAAGGGAAAGGTGGGTGATTTGAATTTTTAATCCTTTTTTTTTGTTTTTATATATATATATATATTTTTTTTTAAAAAAAACTTTTTTTTTGCATTTATTAGACCACCTAGGGGTATTGACATGGGTGGGCGGTGTCGCGGATTGTCAGAGCGGTGGGGGTCGGCAAACATGGCTGCTCCGGAGCGTTATAGAGCGCCTCCTGGAGTATCGTTAAGGTGAGGGGCAAAGTGGTAAAGTATATGTATATGTGATTGTGTGGGGTTAGGGGCGAGGCTGTAGAGGGCAATATGAATTTTGTGGCTTGCTATGGTCCAAAGTGTGTGAGATTGCAGAGATGGTGCTGTGAGTTTGGGTTTTGTGGGGGTCCTGGCACAAACGTATGTGCGCTATTGTGACGAAAAGTAGCCTATTGCGCAATCGAGTGTATTAACTATGTTTGTGGAAACTTTCAGCCAAATCGGTCAAGCGGGTTTTGCGTGATTGAGGAACAAACATCCGAACATTCAAACAACACACAAACTCACAAACCCACAAACTTTCACATTTATAATATTATTAATAGGATATTCCTCGGTTTTATATTTTTTTCTCAAAAATTTCAATAAATTTTCATTAAACATAAAACATTAAATATGTTAACGTACGTGCGTCAGTTTTTTGCCACATGTTCTGGCATTTTTATTAGTGTGTCTGCTCCATATTGTATTGTATTTATCCCACCTGCTTTTGTTGGCACAGAATGGCATCTCCAGCAGGCTATTGAGAGAACGGTTCCCCAGATGTTGAGCTGATCTTGGAAGCTCGGGCAATTACTTTTTATCATCAGGGGTATCTGCCAGTGTGTCAACATTCCCTTTGCCATCTGAGTAACTTGTACAATGCTCATTGCAGTTATACATACAAATAAAGTGATAACTGTGGGCACAGGTGTTTAGTGAATCCACCTTATCTGAAAGTGCGTCACTAACCCTTGAATCTAAAACTCTACTTCCTGACAGCCCATAGTCATCCCATAATTGCCTGTTAGCTTGAGCATCTATTAACCCACTCCCCTTATGATAAATGGTAGAACTTCAGTGTATATGTGCGTGTTTAAAAAAAAAAAAATATATATATATATATATAAGCTGCAAGATGAATCACACGTAGTATCTAGGCTGCAGTTTTGATGCATATGTCTTTAGAAATGTTTACATGTGCAATGCCTGACTCAGAAGGAACAGATGACTGTCTTTATCATACTGTCATTACACCTTTGTAGGTATCGTAATACCTGGTGTTGGTTTCTCTGTGTATCTTGTGTATAGTCTTCTTATTTATTATCTCTGATATTTATTAATACCGTATATACTCGAGTATAAGCCGACTTTCCCAGCACATTTTTCATGCTCAAAAAGCCCCTCTCGGCTTATACTCGAGTCAGGGTCCACGGAGCACAGAAAACTGGAAGGACCTGCATAAATTAAATGAAGGGGGAGATCCTTTAGTGCTACTGCGCCGTGATTGGCTTGTCATGAGGTCACGTGACTGTGATGTCATCAAAGGTCCTGTAGCCACTGGTATGTAACATCTGCAGATAAGGTTGAGTCTAAATCCTAGTAGCTCCGCCCACACCAGAGTCCAATCACATGGTCATGACGTCATCAGAGGTCCTTTAGCACACTAGGATTTAGCATCTACCCTGCAGATGAGTGGCCAGGATTCATTGTGTCTTATGGAAGATGTCTGTTGTATGGAGGAGAGGAAGCTGCAGTAAAGTGACACACACAGGGACCTTCCTTTAGTTACTCTGCCTAGTAATGTCAGGCATTTGGGGTTATTCATTTAGTTTCAGTAACTCCATGTGCCTCACATTAATAGCAGTTAACCCCATCATGTCCCTCATATTAACCCCTGTGTGCCCCATATAAGGATTACTAATTTGTGAGACACATAAGAGTACTAATAAAGGACCTTAATTATGAAGATACATAATTATTACCTCCATATGTCCCACATATCAGTAACTCTTATGTGAGGCACACAGGGGGTTAACGTGAGGGATATGATGGGGTTAACTGCTATTACTATGAGGCACATGGAGTTACTAAGCTGTAATGCACATGGCCAGACTTTTTATCTACAATGGTGGATTCCCCCCTAGGCTTATACTTGAGTCAATAAGTTTTAACAGTTTTGGGGTTTGGTTTTTTTTGTAAAATTAGGGGCCTCTGCTTATATTCGGGTCGGCTTATACTTGAGTATATACAGTATTTTTCTTATTTATTGCTGCCACGTTCATTTTGTTATAACCATAGTTGAAATACTCCATACAGTCACACATTGTAGTAAGTGGAAAATCATGCTTTCATGTATAGCATTTTATATTTAGACGCTATATCTGTGTTTTCACTTTGTTTCATAGTTACTGGAGCAAGTTTTGTTGTTTTCAATGGTGCTCTGAAAACTTCATCTGGATTCCTTGCAAAGTCTAGCATAGTAGAAGGTAAGTGTAAATGTAAATCTATATGGTTCAAGCATGTGCTCCCTCTGGTTACTCTTTGTGGCTTCAATGGTTGTGTGTCTTACTTGCTAGCATCACACATTAAGGTCAGCTGCACACAGACTTTAATGGTCTAGAAAATATGGTACATATATCAACCATATTGCACTCCGCACAGAGACCTGCACTTAAAATGTCCTAGTTATCTATGATGCTGTACATCACTGCCAATGTGCGCAGCTGTCCGACTGGAGACTGTACGTTTTCTTTCCCAACATATACAGTAGTACATCCACACACATGGATGCTCTGCGTTGATCACTATATACTCCTTATGCTCACTTGTAGCCCATCTGTTAACACTAAGAATCTTTTCTATACTTCTAACTGGGATTGTGTCTGTAACATATTTAGAGATATAATAATAATTTTACAGACCCACACTAGCGTTGCCTAACCATTACAGATAGGTGGACTGCAAAGAAAACGGTTATACACGGAGTCTGATGAACCCCATTGACTATCATGCAATCTACAGGTTGTCTGTTGTCCTGAAACTGGCGGAAGAAAAAGTCCTCCATGCAGGACCTTTTCCTCCATTGATTTTCAGGTTGAATTTGCAATGGAGTCTCAAACGGAGACTTCGGTGTAGATATGAATATAGCCTTAAATGTATGCAAGTGTGTATATATATGTTTTGTGTGTGTGTGTGTGTATATATATATATATATATATATATATATATATATATATATATATTAATTATAATATAATTTGTATTAGTGATTAAGGTCTTTCTTATAAATTTTACATAAAAATGTGGTCATCCCATTCACACTAATATTTTTTTGTTTTCATTAGATGGAATGATGGTTCAGATAACACAGGAGATGATGGAAGCCCTGCGGCAAGCTCTGAGAGACAAGAAAGACTTCCGGATAACATGTGGGAAAATAGATTCAGGAGACTTGTCTGAAGAAGTAACCATTCGATGGGTGGAGACTGCAGACAGTAAAAATAAGGGGTAAAACAAACTGAGAGTGCAGGCTACATGCCAACTAGTCTCACACTATATACACTTACACAGAACAAAGCTGTCAGTAATCCTGTGTGTCCAGGAGAATACATATGTATACAAACACCACATTGTGAATCCCTTATAACTGAATATGTTGCTTTGAATTTTAGCATAATAAGCCCCATTGATGGACAGTCAATGGAGGGGATCTCAAGTGAGAGGATTTGTCAGGATACTGACTTTGAAGCACACAACAAGGCAGTGAAATGCACAGAGGTAAGTGGCCGGCTACTGGATCTTACAAGCTAAGAAGTACTAGGTTTCCTACTGTCTCCCACTGGAGGACTGGGGTATTTTATATGGTTATGTGAATACCATCCTGTAATGCTACAGTCCTCCAGCTGCTGCAGCCAGCACTGATGGCAGAGGCTTTGAGATTTGG